>NC_092412.1:73191257-73816257 GCF_040894005.1 Engystomops pustulosus
TATATTTTAAAGTAAAAATTAGGAAAATTTAGTTACTAGGGGATGTTAATAATGAATCGTTTAATTAATAACAAACATTGAAAAGAAAATGTTGTGACAACTGTGCATAGCCAGAGAACTGTTGTGGTATAAGATGAAATAAAATGTACATTGCATCTGTTTTAATTACTGAATCAACCTAAGTAATTCTGAACTCATTCAACAGGAACATCCAACCAAGCATAGAATCTATGTATAACATGTACTCTGTGTAAGTGTTGTATTGTTACACCTCAAATACTAAGTCTATGTACCCAGTCACTGACAAATCACATGCTTAATGCTTCTGTTCTTAAATATATTACTTGAAGGTAATCTATCACTCTTATAATACATAGTGCTCTGCAGGGAGAATGCTATAGAGTAGAAGCATCAGATCTAGAGGGATTATATCAATTTAAATCAATTTTACAGAACTGTGGATCAATTTATTATCACGTGTCTTATTCTGGTAACTATGAGTCAATGGAATGTAGGACACAGCTCCATTATGCACACATTTAACTATTATAGAACTTCTGGATTGGTTTACAGAAACATATCTTGTTTAATCCCTGATCCAAGTGGTTTTGCTCACAAAACAATTATAAAATTCAGGTCCTTGGGAGAGCTGGGTTGCATGCTCGCTACCATTCATAAACACATTACACTGAGTTTCCTGAACTATCCAGAAAGGACTAATCAACTTGAGCTAGATGACTCATACACAGCAGCTGGGGGATGGTGCAGCAATTGATTACTTCAGCCTGTCAGGGACAACACAGTGCATAATTAGGGTAAATGGCGAAGTGCCGGGGCAGCCAAAGGAGCTGCAGCCTCATTATCATAATTTATTTTTTTCAGCAAAACCTCTCAATTCAGGGTTTAAACAAGATCTATTTCTGCATCAGTGTAGCTAGAGCATTCTCAAGGTATGTTTGGTTCACAATGCATGAAAACAAATGGCAGATTTCCTTTAGATATATATGCACTATTTTATGACCCCCTTCCAACTACAGTTCATTGTGGATTGATATGTTATGTACTTTGATGTAATTTGAAGGTGGGTGGAAGAAATCAGATCAATATTCCCGGTCTATTGCCATTATGTTAACGACTTTCCAAGTAGGTGATTTCAATTGACGAGAAGACCATGATCCTAATGAGACCACATGAAAAAATACAGGTCAAGCTAAAGAAACAGGGCTGTTACATTTCTAAAATTGCACTCACTGGGGACACACCACTGTCTCCAGAATCCTCACTACTAGCCTGGCTACCATTAATGAATATTTAAATAGAAGAAGACAGCGAGAAATAATTGAAACTAATGGCTGGGGACGTAGAGAGCTGAAACCAAGCAGTGAGAATGGAGAACAAAAAAAGCCATTTTTGCTAAATAGTGTCCATTGAACTTTGAGAGGCAACTGTCCAAAGATGATATTACCCCTGTCAGGCTGCCAAACTCTGTGTCAGGTTGGTTTATCTGCGATTTACAGTAAGCACTGCTCATTTAAGCATAGGCAGCCCAAGGCAAATTTACTTGCCTATTCTGACTTTTCTGAAATGTCCTCAGCGTTTCATGCATGAGTCTGTGTCCTTTTCTGATTTATTCAGTTTCCCCTCTATTTCCTTACTACCCTGACCCAGTTAACTGGCACCCTATTTTGGAAGCACGCTTTTATGACTTGCTGCATGATTCAGTGATGTTAACATAACATAAAAAGAATAAAAAGTATAAACAGTGCATCTAATCTCTTTGAACTCTGAATTTAGGCTATTTTATTTATAGGACCTGATCCGTATATAATACATATATATTTATCACTCAGAGAATGTGCAGTCATCTTACTATTGAACTTCAAAAAATCTTTTATATTTTATTATTGTGTCTGTAGGCCTACTTATGGCTGTGTCTAGTACTGTGTGCATGCTGCTGAAGCTAATGGGGCATATTTATCAAGCTGTCTGAAAGTCAGAATATTTCTAGTTATCCATGGCAACCAATCACAGCTCCCCTTTGAAATATTCATGAGCATTGGTAAAAAAAAAAGCTGGGCTGTGATTGGTTGCCATGGGTAACTAGAAATATTCTGACTTTCAGACAGCTTGATAAATCTGCCCCAATGTCTAGAATGTAGAACTTACATAGCATTAAAAGGTGGTTCCAGGACTTAAACATCAATCATCTATCCTTGGAATAGGTATCAATATGCTATACCAAAAAATGGATTATCTAGAGGAGGGGTGGGTATGAGAAATCCTCAGTATACCCCCAATGTGTCTAAGAGCAAAAAATTGTAAAAATGTAACAAATAATCTCTGTTCAATTAAAACATAATGGAGCTACAAGAACATGACTTGGGGCAGCTAAATGAGGGCCTGGTCTATTGTCTTCTCTGGGTATAAATTTAGAGGTAGTATAGGATTCTTGCATACATAGATGCTTGCATTCTTTGTTTGCTTAGCATAATATTCTGCTAAGTATAATATTCTACTAAGTATACGACTACAGTTATACATTGCAGTTAGACAGGACAGTTAGACAGTTAAGGGTCAGAGAAAAATGAACAGTTATGTTTGTGTAAAAATATTTTCTCTCGGTTTGCTATAGTTGTTTTTCTTTCCTACCGTCCATCTATTCCACCAGCACCAACTATCCATATCAATGCCTCACTTCTTCACTCACCTTTGTACACCCCTCACACACACTCTATACTTTATGTAACCATACTAATCTCTAATCTCTAAAGCATCTTTTTTCTCTTCCCTTTCTCCTTCTGCTTGCTGCAGGGGACATATCTCCTAACCCAGGCCCAGCATCTGCTTATTTTAACACTTCACAAAGAAACCCAGCTTACCTTATTAAGATTCAGTATATCCCTTCTTCTCTTCCTCCACCCGTTAACCTTTTTAAATGTGCCCTATGGAACATCCGCTCTGTGTGTAATAAAGTAAAATCAGTTCATGGCCTCTTTCTTTCTAAGTCCTTTGACCTGCTGGCCATTACTGAAACATGGATCCAGAAGTATGACTCTGCCTGGATTGTGGCATTGTCTTATGGCAGCTTACACTTCTCTCACTGCTCCGGACATGAGAATAGGCAGGGAGGAGGGATAGGCATACTACTCTCTCCACAATGCACTTTCCAAGTCCTGTACCCTCTCTTATTTTGCCATCTTTTGAGGTTCACGCCCTCAGACTTTCCCGCCCATTCTCTCTTCGTGTGGCTTTAGTACACCATACTCCTGGCTCACCCTACAAATTCCTTGACTACTTTGCCTCTTGGCTCCCTCAGTTCCTATCCTGTGACATTCCAACCATCATCATGGGAGACATCCCTATTAACACTCCCATTTCCCCTCCTGCCTCTCAGCTCTTAGCACTAACTTCTTCTCTAGGTCTTTCACAACTCTCTGATTTCCCCCATTCATAATGTGGAAAACATCCTCAACTTGGTCTTCTCCTGACTTTCTTCAAAATCTAATTTTACCAATTTTTCCTTTCCACTTACAGACCATAACCTCCTTTCTTTTACTTTCAATAATCCTTCACCTTTTCAGAATCCTTCCACCCATCGCTCATACAGGAAACCACGTGCCATCATTACGCACCAACTCACCAGAACCTTACAGTCTTCTCCTCCTTCACTTTTCCAAACTTGGCCACAATAATCACACTGTCAGAAGCACGCTTACTATCCGAAATTTTCAACATGAAATTTTCACAGACCTTGGCACACCAAAAATCTTGTTTCCTTTGGCAGGGCTCAAGGGTTGCTAAATGTCTGTGGAGAAAATTACGCACATCTGCAGACTTTCTACACTTCAAATTTATTCTCAAAACTTATAACTCTACCCTTCACCTTGCTAAACAGGTCTATTTTACTAATCGAATAACCTCTCTCTCTAACAACCCCAAAAGGCTCTTTGATACTCTTCACTCCTAACTGACACTATAGGTGCAGCCACCTATCAAAGACCTTGGGGCTAAAGATGTGATCACCTAATTTAAAGATAAAATTGATTGCATTCTTCAGGAAATAATTTCTCTATCCACTATCTACTCACCTCACTAATTCCCTTCCCTCCAGTACCTTATCTTGTTCACTCTCTTCCTTTGAGACAGTCACAGTAGAAGAATTGCCGAAGCTCCTTTGCTCTGCTCGACCCACTACCTGTATCAGTGACCCCCATTCTCTCACACCTCATACAGTCTTTCTCCCCAGCAGCCACTTCTCACCTCACTAAAATCTTGAATTCTCTCTCTCTCTTCTGGTGTCACCCCCTCTTCTTTCAAGCATGCTGTTGTTACTCCATTACTAAAGAAACCTTCCCTGAACTTATCAAGTGCTACTAACTATAGACCAGTTTCTAACCTCCCTTTCACCTCTAAACCCCTGGAAAACCCTAAACCCCTGGAAAGCATGGTCTATTCTTGTCTTATCCGCTATCTCTCAGTTAACTTCATCCTTGACCCCCTACAATCTGGTTTCTGTACTATTCACTCCACTAAAACTGCTCTTTCTAAAGTTTCCAATGATCTCCTCACTGCTAAATCCAAAGGTGACTATTCTCTCATCATTCTCCTGGATCTATCGGCAGCGTTCAATACTGTGGACCACCAGCTCCTCCTTAGGATGCTTCACTCCATTGGCCTAAAAGACACTGCACTCTCTTGGTTTTCTTCCTATCTCTCTGACCGCACTTTCAGTGTCTCCTTTCTGGATATTTCTTTTCTCATCTTCATCTCACTGTTGAGGTTCCTCAGGGCTCAGTCCAGGGTCCTCTTCTCTTCTCTCTCTATACTGCCCCCATTGGACAAACCGTCAGCAGATTTGGTTTCCAGTATCATCTTTATGCTGATGACACCCAGCTATATACTTCTGCACGTAACATCACCCCCACCTTACTCCAGAACACTAGTGATTGTTTGTCTGCTGTCTCCAAAATCATGTCCTCTCTCTTCTTGAAACTTAATCTTTCTAAAACTGAACTTCTTATCTTTCCACCATCTACTAACTTACCTAACCCCGAGCTCTCCATCTCGGTCTGTGGGATCACTATAGCAACGAGGCAGCAGGCCCGCTCTCTTAGGGTTGTGCTGTACTCTGCCCTCTCCTTTTCACCATATATTCAATCTCTTGCTCGCTCTTGCTGCATGCATCTCAGAAACTTCTCCAGAATCCAACCATTTCTGATAATTCAAACTTCTAAAATGCTAATTGTTGCTCTGATTCTTGACTAGACTACTGTAATTCCCTACCAATTGGTCTTCCTCTACAATCTATTCTTAATGCAGCAGCCAGGTTTGTCTTTCAGACCAAATGCTACACGGATGACTCCAGTTTAGATACTTTATTCAATATTTAAAGGGGTTGATCACTTTCAATAAATAATTTATATTAATTGTGTAATGAAAAGTTATACAATTTTCCAATATACCTTTTGTATTAATTCTTCACTGTTTCCTAGATCTCCTCTTGCTGTTCTGCTCTGTTCTGCTCTGCTTTTTACCCTCCGTTGATAGACATCTGTCCATGGACATGTGATTAGGTACACAGCTTGTTAGTATGATATAGAGTTATCAGAGTCGTGTGATATAACAAGCTTTGCCCCGTGTGACATCACATGATTGTGGACAGATTTCTATCCACTAGAAGTAAATATACAAGTTTTCAATAGAAGGACAGCAAGCAGAGATCTAGAAAACCATGAGGAATCAATACTGAAAGTATATCAGAAAATTGTAAAACTTTTCCTTATACAAACCATATCAATTATTTGCGAAAAGTTGACAACACCTTTAAGCATAAAACTATTTTATGATGTAAACGGAAATTGAGCTTTTCTCTTTCAGTGCCTAAACTTTTTGAGTAGTACTCAACATTATCAATTTGTCTACTGCAATGTCTTCCTCTTTTTTCATAGCCAGTGTATTTTCTGTCTGTATTTTTATAATATTTTTATACCTCACATGAGTGTTAGTCAATTTTCGTCCACATTTACACATTCACTTAACTCTGACATTTCTAAATATATACCCTAAATATTGCCACTAACAACGACAACTTAATGAGGTTAGTGGATATCCTATTAAAATTGGAAAGGCACCAATAGCCACCATTGGGTGTTATTATATCTTCAGCAATGAAGACACACTGAGAAGAATAAACTATTGAAACATGACATTAAAGGGGATTTCCAGTTGATTTAAAAAGCTTTTGGGGTAGTGGAAGGGAGAACAACTTTACTTACTTTGCTTTGGCTCCCAATTCCCTCAGCAAATCCCAACAGCAATATGTTGACACCATTGGTGGCCTAAGTGGCAACAGCTACTTGACTTCTGCAGCCTATCAGTAGCCTCCCAGTCACAGCTGAGGGATTAGTGACATTCAACAGCAACATTAACATTTTTGGCTCTTTGGCCTCTTAGACCGTTGACCATAGTGGCTGCACGTCATGTCACTTTCACACATCAGAATGCTGAAGCAAGGTGAATAAAGATTTTTTTATTATCTTCCCTGTCCCAGGGCCCCAGGGTTCTCCATGGAACCTGAAAAGTCCTTTAAAACTATGCACGTAATTCTATGGAAAAATTAAAATGTTTAAAGATGATCTTTCACCACATCACACATGTGTAGAGTAGCATGCCATCCTGTAGAAGCTGTTTGACAGATTCAGGGGCTCTTTGAATTTTCCTTCTAGCCCCCACGGTTGTGGAGATATCATTCCCTGTTTCTGACCATTGTAATCTGTGTTAGGTCAGAGAGGAGGAGCTGAGGCTGGAGGCGTGTGTTATGCTTATCTTCTCATACTGTCCAATCAGTGGCAGACAATGTCAGAGAAGCTACTATGAATATTAAGCTCTGATTTTTTTCTTTGTTCTTCTAAAGGCTGTCACACACATTCAGCTAATATTCTGTTAACATTGCGTTTACATAATCACAATGTTTGAAAGTGTGGTGTTTGCTTTTGTCGCATTTACATCACATTGATGCTTATGTGGCATTTGCATTGAATTGATGTTTACACGGCATATGTGGTGCAGCGTCACATTTCAACTTACATGGTGTTTGCATTGCGTTTGCGCTTACATGTAGTTTGTGTTGCATTTACACTTATGAAGTGTTTTCGACGCATTTCCGCTTAGATAGCATTTACAGCACGTTTACGTCGCGTTAACGCATATGTGGTGTTTGCATCACAGTTATGCTTATGCTGTGTTTGCATCAGATTAATGCTTACAAATTGTTTCAGTCCCGTTTACTCAGTGTTTGTGTTTGCTTTGCGTATACGTTGCATCTGTCTCACTCTCATTTGCGTTGTGTTTATGCTTACGGCTGTTTGCATCTCGTTGACACTTGCAACGCAAAAGGCCCATGTTTTTGCTTACGTAGCTTTTGAGGTGTTTTTCCGCTTACGTGCCGCTGCGTTTCTGGTTACATGGCATTTGCGTCACGCTTCCGCCTACATGGTGTTTGCCTCACATTTATGTTTATGTTGCGTTTCTGGTTTATGTTGAGTTTACGTAGTGTTTAAACTTTTGTTTTTGTTTTGTTTGCTTTACCTCACGCTTACATGGCATTTGCGTTTATGTCGAGTTTGACTAGTGTTTATCCTTACGTTAACAGCGCTTGCGTTAACTGCACATTTACACTTCCGTGCCATCAAATTAGCATTTACACTTACATGCCGCTTGCCTTTAGATCTTGTTTGTATCGCTTTTACGCTTATGTAGTGTATGCATTGATGTCTCGATTGCACTTACGTTTACATATCGTTTAAGTTTCCATTTAAATTGCATGTGTGTTTACAATGTGTGTAAAATTGTATTTTTGTAAACACAGTGTAAATGCAATGTTAACAGACTATTAGAATGTGTGTGAACAAAGCCTTTAGATGCCCATAGAGAAATTACAGCTCTTTTCTGATGGTATGAGAGACGATTAGCATAACACACACCCCCAGCTCCAGCCTCAGCTCCTCCTCCCTGACAAACACAGATTATAATGGTCACATCTCGGAACTAATAACTCCGCAACCGTGGGGGCTAGAAGGAAAATTCTAAGTGCCCGTGAATCTGTGTAGTAGCCCCGACAGAAGGAGTGAGGTAGTGAAAGATCCTCTTTAACTAATGTATGTCATTCTTCTTGTAAGTCATATTGTAAAAATGTAAGTCATATTAATGTATAGTACTGAAGACTTTTTAAAGTTTAGTTAGCCAAACAATTTACATTGTAGAAACACAGACTGGAAACTGAGAATATTAATATTCAAGAAATGGGTAGGAATACTCATTGAAAATGGAAACAAGGGAAATAGAAAATGGTCTCTCATCTGAAAACCTTTGTAGCTAGCGGCAATGTCATTGTCGATCAGTTATCTACAAAAGTAAAGAGATTTAAGAAAAAAGCCCAAGGACTACAAGGAGAGTAGTGATTATTATCTGTTGGACTGTACAAATTATTAGGTTGGTATTGAGCTAGTACAGATATCTAAAGGTAGATATCACAATTAAGAGTATGAAGGAATTTGCTATGAATAACAATCTATGTCACTTCATCTATGGTGTATATTAAGGACAGATGCTTGCAGGTATATCAAAAGATCATACAATAATATGGTTAGTGTGATAAAGACTTTGCTGTTTCTACATTGTAAGAAGTATATGTAACATTCCCTCACCGGGCCTCTCCTAATGGCTGGGGGCAGCTAGATTCCCCTGGTACCTGAGTAGTTGGCTTTAGCACGACCTAGCGCTGACTTGGTCATGGTCACTTGGTCCATGCGGAACAGCTTTATCAATGAGACAGAAAAAAGAGAAAACTATGCCACAGTGACAATTTAACAAAAAAATGAAAACATTTTTAAAAAGTTTATTAATAACTTTTAACCCCTAGGGGACACAGCCTATTTTGGCCTTAAGGACGCGGCCCCATTCTTCAAATCTGACCTGTGTCACTATAAGTGGTTATAGTTTTGGAACGCTATGAGATATCCATGGGATTTTTAGATTGTTTTCTCGTGACACATTGTACTTCAAATTAGTTTAAAAATTTGGATGATATCTTTTGTGTTTAGTTATGAAAAAAAACAAAATTTGGAAAAAATTTGGAAAAATTCTTTATTTTCAACGTTCTAAATTCTCTACTTTTGATGCAGATAGTCCTAGCACCCAAATAAATTCATAACTTACATTTCCCAAATGTCTGCTTTATGTTGGCATGGTTTTTTAAGATTCCACATATTTTACTAGAATGTTATGAGGCTCAGAATTTAGGTATCATTTTTCACATTTTTTGTAAAATCACCAAAACCTGTATTAGATGGACCTGCTCAACTTCTAATTGACACTGAGAGGCCTAAATAATAGCGAGACTCGTAAATTACCCCATTGTGGAAACTACACCCCTCAACGTATGAAAAACCACTTTTAAGAAGTTTGTTAACGCTTTACGTGTTTTATAGGGGTTAAAACAAAATTGAGGTGCAGTCTGCAAATTGTAATATTTTTTCACAATACACCCATTTTGGGTGGAAAATTAAACATTTACAATGGATTAAATAAAAAAAGGCTCCACAAAGTTTGTTACCCAATTTCTCCCGAGTACACGGATACCCCATATGTGGTGGTAACCTGCTGTATGGGCGCACGGCCGGGCATAGAAGGGAAGGAGGCGCCATCCAGATCAGATTTTCTATGTCACATTGTACAGGCTATAATTTTTTTCTTTTTTTTAATGTGGACCTATAGGGGCTTATTTCTTTTGCCACATGAGATGCACTTTTCTGGTACGTAATTTAGGGGAATCTATAGGCTAATTGGTGAGATTTTATTAACTCTTTGTTGGTGGAGGAAATGAAAATCATCACTTTTCAGGAAGATTTTTATGGGTTTTTTTTTTTGCCCGTTTACCATACCATAAAAATAGTATATTATTTTTATTCTATGAGTCGCCACGATTACAAAAAGACCTCATTTATATAGATTTTTTATTTTTTTCCCATTTTTACTGCATAAAAAGTAATTTGGCAAAAATGTTGTTAATTTTAGCATCACCGTCTTTCATATGCATAACTTTTTTATTTTTTGCCTCACAAATCTGTTTAAGGGCTTATTTTTTGCGAGAAGGATTGTACTTTTTAGTGGTCTTATTTTAGAGTGCATAACATTTTTTAAATCCCTTTTTAGAGCATTTTTATAGGGTATTAATTGAAAATGATCTTTTTTATGGAGCTTTTTTTTGTTTTGTTTTTTACGGGGTTCACTTTGCGGAACTAATAACGATTCTGTTTTATTATGCAGATTGTTACGGACGCAGGGATACCAAATATGTGGGGGTTTTGTGTATTTTATTCAATTGTACTGAATAAAAACCAATTTGGAGAAAATCTTGTTCATTTTAGCATCACCATCTTTTCATATGCATAACTTTTTTATTTTTCGGCTGACAAATCTGGTTAGGGGCTTATTTTTTGCGAGAAGAGTTGTTCTTTTTAGTGGGCTTATTTTGGAGTGCATAACATTTTTTAAATTACTTTTTAGAGCATTTTTTGATAAGGTATTAATTAAAAATTATCTTTTTTCGGAACGTTTTTGCGTTTTTTTTCTACGGCGTGTACCGTGCGGGTCCAGTAACGATTCTGTTTTATTATACAGATTGTTACGGACGCGGCAATACCAAATATGCGGGGTTTTTTGTGTTTTTGTGTTTTTTATACTTTATTAAGTGTTTTTATGGGAAAGTGACATTTTAGGGGCTTATATTTTTATGTATTTATTTTTTATTTATTATAATGTTTAGTGTTCAGTGTTTTTGCATTTTTTTTACTTATACATACTTGAACTTAAACCAGTGATGCTCTGATCACTGGTTTAAGTTCAATACACTGCTCTACAATACTATTTTATTGTAGAGCAGTGTAAACTGTCTGAGCAAGCTTGCGCATGCTCAGACAGTTTACAGCCAGACCCGGAAGGGGTCTGGCTGCCATGGAGACTGGGCAGCTCCGGGGCACATGGCAGTCCTCGGAGCTGCCCAGAAGTGGATCGGATCCCCCGGTAAGCGGCGCGGGGGATCCGATCCACAGCGCAAACACCCTTACACGCCGCGGTCATGTTTGACCGCGGCGAGTAAGGGGTTAACACCCGCGATCGGAGCCGGCTCTGATCGCGGGTGTTAGCGCAGGCTGTCAGCTGTACTAGACAGCTGACAGCCGCTGCTTCTGGTACCGGCTCCGTTCGTGAGCCGGTGCCAGAAGCAGGACGTTATAGAACGTCCCCGTGCGCTAAGCATCTAGCGCCGGGGACGTACTATAACGTCCTGGTGCGCCTAGGGGTTAAGCAAGTGGATCTGTATAAGTATGAATATATAGTCACAATATTACATACAAACAATATCAGAGGCTAATCTACGATTGCTTCACAAAAGTAACCCATGTGTGGGAAAGGGGACACAAAGGAAAAAATTACTATTCTCTGATTCATACTTCATACTAAAAGTAGTAACCTGGTACATCCAAAACACACAAATATAAAGTGCAAATTCAGAGGCCCGAACATTATTCAGCGATATGGGATGTCAGTTACCTCAAGTGAACAGGGAAAGATGAGCATGCCCAGCAAGAGCAGCGACATATGTTTTGATCAATAAAACTTTGTCAAGGGGAACAGGTCATGTCGGGCAGGTTTCCGGCAAACGGATTGCAAAAAACAGGGAAAGCCACGTTATGGTGGAAAGAGCTCTACTCCCGGTGTCAGGGACGGTCCTAGACAAAGTGGGCCCTGGGCAAAACTAAAAGTGGGGCCCCAAAATAAAACTATTTTATGACCAGTCACAGTCAGCAAGAGGCTTCCTTTAGCATGGTAAAACAAACTGTAATATGGGCAAATTTTATACGAGATAGATAGATGATAGGGAGATTGATGGGCAGCACCATGGCTCAGTAGTTAGCACTACAGCCTTGCAGCGCTGGTCAACATCTGCAAAGAGTTTGTTCTCTCGCTGTTTGTGTGGGTTTCCTACGGTTTCCTACCACACTCCAAAAAATGACTGGTAGGTTGAATAGATTGTGGGCCCATGGGGACAGGGAGTGATCTGGCAAGCTCTGTGCAGCGCTGTTTAATCTGTGTGCCTGATGTAAATAAAGGAATTATTCATTATAATTATTATGATAGAATCTAAATATGAAATATAGAGATTTCTAGATGCAAAACCATACACTCACCGGCCACTTTATTAGGTACACCTGTCCAACTGCTCGTTAACACTTAATTTCTAATTAGCCAATCACATGGCGGCAACTCAGTGCATTGAGGCATGTAGACATGGTCAAGACAATCTCCTGTAGTTCAAACCGAGCATCAGTATGGGGAAGAAAGGTGATTTGAGTGCCTTTGAACGTGGCATGGTTGTTGGTGCCAGAAGGGCTGGTCTGAGTATTTCAGAAACTGCTGATCTACAGGGATTTTCACGCACAACCATCCCTACGGTTTACAGAGAATGGTCCGAAAAAGAAAAAACATCCAGTGAGCGGCAGTTCTGTGGGCAGAAATGCCTTGTTGATGCCAGAGGTCAGAGGAGAATGGGCAGACTGGTTCGAGCTGTTAGAAAGGCAACAGTGACTCAAATCGCCACCCGTTACAACCAAGGTTGGCAGAAGAGCATCTCTGAATGCACAGTACGTCGAACTTTGAGGCAGATGGGCTACAGCAGCAGAAGACCACACCGGGTGTCACTCCTTTCAGCTAAGAACAGGAAACTGAGGCTACAATTTGCACAAGCTCATCGAAATTGGATAGTAGAAGATTGGAAAAACGTTGTCTGGTCTGATGAGTTTCGATTTCTGCTGCAACATTCGGATGGTAGGGTCAGAATTTGGCGTCAACAACATGAAAGCATGGATCCATCCTGCCTTGTATCAATGGTTCAGGCTGGTGGTGGTGGTGTCATGGTGTGGGGAATATTTTCTTGGCACTCTTTGGGCCCCTTGGTACCAATTGAGCATCGTTGCAACGCCACAGCCTACCTGAGTATTGTTGCTGACCATGTCCATCCCTTTATGACCACAATGTACCCAACATCTGATGGCTACTTTCAGCAGGATAATGCGCCATGTCATAAAGCTGGAATCATCTCAGACTGGTTTCTTGAACATGACAATGAGGTCACTGGACTCAATTGGCCTCCACAGTCACCAGATCTCAATCCAATAGAGCATCTTTGGGATGTGGTGGAACGGGAGATTCGCATCATGGATGTGCAGCCGACAAATCTGCGGCAACTGTGTGATGCCATCATGTCAATATGGACCAAAATCTCTGAGGAATGCTTCCAGCACCTTGTTGAATCTATGCCACGAAGAATTGATTCAGTTCTGAAGGCAAAAGGGGGTCCAACCCGTTACTAGCATGGTGTACCTAATAAAGTGGCCGGTGAGTGTAAAGTAGATTATATATAAAGTAGATGGATATGAGAGATACATAGAGTAGATGAGAAATAGAAGATTGATAAATAAATAGAGAAAAAGTGAGATATATAAATGGTCAGATTATAATAGATAGATAACTAGACAAATAGATATATAGACAGATAGATGATAAGCATCTTCACCCGGGAATTCAACAAGGGGTATTAACCCTTTCACTACCAGGCATTTCTCGATATTTTGTTGCGTTATTTTTACAAAATAACCAGAGCAATTTTTACAATTTTGATGTTTAAAAATAAAATCGAAATTACAGTAAAACTAAAGTAAACCGCAGCAAACCACATATTTTCTGAAAGCAGACGCTTTCCCCATTTTCAAAATTGCATTAAAGAGTTTATAGACATAGGTGCCTGCATGCAATTTTCATTCAAACTGAAACATTATATAAAAAATACTTGGAATTTGACTTTGATGGCAAAAAATGTGCTCCAAACAGAAAATATTTACCTTCACATCTACTAAATGTAATAGATGGACATGTGTAGAGTTCACAAATGTCCCATATTGATATGTTCACAGAAATAAATCCACATAATATCACTAAAACTGAAATAACTAAATATCTGCTTTTCAGCTACAAATATTAAGACCTGCAAAATATGTCAATAAAACAAAATAAAAAGTAAAGGTGCCATAAAACCTATAGAATTTTGAAAGCAGACAACCAGGCAATGCATTTGGCAATTAACATTCAAAATTTCCTCTAAAATATGTACAAATCCAGAATATTTATATAAAGAAAATATACTTTCTTAAAACAGTAAGATGTGAGGAGATCATACAGACCCCACATGTGTATATTCACCAAAATATGCAACAAAGGGAACGTTAAATCCACAGGGTCACCAGACAATTTTTGCAGAAAATTGCACTGAGCATCACACAGATCTATCATTGTATCTCCGTTACACAATGGTAACCCAAATATCTATATATCCATAAACCCCTCTAATAGATAATAAAAGTCACTTTTAGATGTGAGCCAATGTATTAGCTGCACAATAACAGAACCCTTCAAGCTTCAGAAGAATGAGAGTGAGAACATCATAACATAATTGGTGTTACATATAGCTTTATGGACATGTTCTGTGTTGCGGTGTTAATGTCTCCCCACATTAGGCAAAGAGGATCGAATGTTCATTGTATCAGTCAAAAACAACTATCACGAAATAAAAGGCAATAAGAGATCAAGTGTGTTCTTAGATAGTTCTGCATAGTGAAGGGTTAAAAACATGAACATTAGTTGATATTATTCCTTATCAGAATGTAGTAACTTATAAAGTGAATATTTCCATTATCTGTGAGGTGCAGCAGCTCTTGTGTGCAGCAAATTCTCCCTGCAGCCTGATGGCTAAGAATCTGGAGGGGGGTCGGACACTTCAGGGGGCTATATCTCTGGCTCTGTGACACATAGAACCTCACTTCTTTTAGAAACAGCAAATGATCACATGTACACAACAGATTTAGAACATAAGCTCAGATTTCCTTTATTCTAGAACAGTGGTGGCGAACCTATGGCATGGGGGCCAGATGTAGCACTCGGACCCCTCTATATGGGCACTCTTGCCATCACCCCAGGGCAGAGTTCACCAGACAGGACTCAAGGCCTCTTGCAGTCCCAGGCAGCCCAGGACCCTAGAAGGAAGCTGCAATGATAATCCAAATTTCTACTCCTTCCTTCTACTGTATTGGTGCCCTCAGAGCAGGGAGTAATTAGTTAATAAAAGGTTTGCCATCACTGTTCTAGAACATGAACACAGAAAATCCAACAGGCCAAGTTAGCTGGTAAGATAATGTCTGGCAAAGGATGCTCACAGCCCAGTTTCTGTACCTTTAGGCTGGAGAGAATAGGACATGCTTTAGCAGTAATCCTAGGCAGGCTCTTTTAGAGTTCAGAAATGCAGGAGGCCTGATGTCTTCAGGGAGTGTCCTGTAGCAAGAACTCTAAAATCAATCTCACATTGGTCTCTTCTAGGCTGGAACTTTCCAGCCTCAGGAAGTTTTATTACCGTATATACTCAAGTATAAGCCGACCTGAGTATAAGCCGAGACCCCTAATTTTACCACCAAAAACTGGGAAAACCTATGGACTCGAGTATAAGCCGAGGGTGGGAAATGCATTGGTCACAGACCCAGCCAAGTATATAGCCAGCCAGCCCCCTATAATATACAGCTTGCCCCCAGTAGTATACAGCCTGCCCCCAGTAGTATATAGCCTGCCCTAGCCTGCCCCCAGTACTATACAGCCCTGCCCCAGCCTGCCCCCAGTAGCATACAGCCTGCCCCCCAGTAGTATACAGCCTGCCCCCCAGTAGTATACAGCACTTCCCCCAGAAGTATACAGCCACCCCAGCCAGCCCCCAGTAGTATACAGCCACCCCAGGCAGCCCCCAGTAGTATACAGCCACCGCAGGCAGCCCCCAGTAGTATACAGCCACCCCAGGCAGCCCCCACTAGTATACAGCCACCCTAGGCAGCCCCCAGTAGTATACAGCCACCGCAGGCAGCCCCCAGTAGTATACAGCCACCCCAGGCAGCCCCCAGTAGTATATAGCCACCCCAGCCTGCCCCCAGTAGTATACAGCCACCCCAGCCTGCCCCCAGTAGTATACAGCCACCCCAGCCTGCCCCCAGCAGTATACAGCCACCCCAGCCTGCCCCCCAGTAGTATACAGCCTGCCCCCCAGTAGTATACAGCATGCCCCCAGTAGTATACAGCCACCCCAGCCTGCCCCCCAGTAGTATACAGCATGCCCCCAGTAGTATACAGCGTCCCCCCCAGTAGTATACAGTGAGCCCAGAATAATTTAAAAAAAAACGTATTTACTCACCCTCCGGTGGCCCCGATGCGCAGCACTGCTCCCCCGATGTCATCGCGGCTCCTCTTCTGGCTTCCTGGCTCCTCTTCTTGCTTCTGCGCCGTCTTCTGTCTTCTTTAACATTGCGTTGGGCGCCGTAACTGTTCTCTCCCGTGCGGCGCCTAGTATGACGCGCCGCTGCTGACGTCATACTAGGCGGTGCATGGGAGAAAAACAATGACGGAGCCCAACGCGATGTTAAAGAAGACAGAAGATGGCGCGGAAGCAAGAAGAGGAGCCAGTAAGCCAGAAGAGGAGCCGCGATGACATCGGGGGAGCAGCGCTGCGCATCGGGGCCACCGGAGGGTGAGTAAATAAGTTTTTTTTTTTTTGTCCATTTTTAATTATTTTTTGACTCGTGTATAAGCCAAGGGGACGTTTTTCAGCACATATATACGGTAACTTCCACTGGGGATGGAGTTTTCCAGGTTTCGAACCAGAGGCCTTGTAACAGGATTGGATTCACAATCATTAAACATCACATCATTGGTCAATGTGTACACATTAGAGATGAGCGAACATACTCGTCCGAGCTTGATGCTCGATCGAGCATTAGCGTACTCGCAACTGCTCGTTACTCGGACGAGTATTTCGCCCGCTCGAGAAAATGGCAGCTCCCGCCGTTTTGCTTTTTGGCGGCCAGAAACAGAGCCAATCACAAGCCAGGAGACTCTGCACTCCACCCAGCATGACGTGGTACCCTTACACGTCGATAGCAGTGGTTGGCTGGCCAGATCAGGTGACCCTGGGATAGACTAGCCGCTGCCCGCGCTGCTCGGATCATTCTCTGTCTGGATGCCGCTAGGGAGAGAGCTGCTGCTGGTCAGGGAAAGCGTTAGGGTGTTCTATTAGCTTACTGTTAGGCAGGAGTGATTCTACAACAACCCAACAGCCCTTCTTAGGGCTACAATAACGTTATACTTTTTTTTTTAAATGCTTGTGGCTGGGCTTGCTGGCACTAGTAGTGCAGCTAGTACCATATTGTGAGGAATTAGCAGGGGGACTTGCTACCGTTGTGTAAAGCTCTTAGTGACACACATATCCACCTCAAACACCAAAGTGGGAAAATTTATTAGGGGTTTGATTTCAATTAGGCACAGTCTGCCAGTTTCTTTTTATTTTACGTTTATTTTTTTCATAACTCAGCGTCATCTCATCTGGCATAGTAGTGTGCTTTAATACTTGGCTAGAAAATAGCCATAGGAGAATCCAAACGGCTTACTTACGCCTACAGTAGCGTTATATATATTTGATTTCTGGTTGATCTGCTGGTGGCTGTAGTTGCTGCAGTGCATCTACTAGCAAATTGTGAGCAATTTGGAGTGAGACTTGCGACCACTGTGTTTTGCGCTTAGTGACGCACATATCCATCGCAAAGACCGAAGTGGGAAAATTTATTAGGGCCCGGGGTTGGATTTCAATTAGGCACAGTCTGCCATTTCCTTTTTTATTTTACGTTTATTTTTTTCATAACTCAGCGTCATCTCATCTGGCATAGTAGTGTGCTTTAATACTTGGCTAGAAAATAGCCATAGGAGAATCCAAACGGCTTACTTACGCCTACAGAAGCGTTATATATATTTGATTTCTGGTTGACCTGCTGGTGGCTGTAGTTGCTGCAGTGCATCTACTAGCAAATTGTGAGCAATTTGGAGTGAGACTTGCGACCACTGTGTTTTGCGCTTAGTGACGCACATATCCATCGCAAAGACCGAAGTGGGAAAATTTATTAGGGCCCGGGGTTGGATTTCAATTAGGCACAGTCTGCCATTTCCTTTTTTATTTTACGTTTATTTTTTTCATAACTCAGCGTCATCTCATCTGGCATAGTAGTGTGCTTTAATACTTGGCTAGAAAATAGCCATAGGAGAATCCAAACGGCTTACTTACGCCTACAGTAGCGTTATATATATTTGATTTCTGGTTGATCTGCTGGTGGCTGTAGTTGCTGCAGTGCATCTACTAGCAAATTGTGAGCAATTTGGAGTGAGACTTGCGACCACTGTGTTTTGCGCTTAGTGACGCACATATCCATCGCAAAGACCGAAGTGGGAAAATTTATTAGGGCCCGGGGTTGGATTTCAATTAGGCACAGTCTGCCATTTCCTTTTTTATTTTACGTTTATTTTTTTCATAACTCAGCGTCATCTCATCTGGCATAGTAGTGTGCTTTAATACTTGGCTAGAAAATAGCCATAGGAGAATCCAAACGGCTTACTTACGCCTACAGTAGCGTTATATATATTTGATTTCTGGTTGATCTGCTGGTGGCTGTAGTTGCTGCAGTGCGTCTACTAGCAAATTGTGAGCAATTTGGAGTGAGACTTGCGACCACTGTGTTTTGCGCTTAGTGACGCACATATCCATCGCAAAGACCGAAGTGGGAAAATTTATTAGGGCCCGGGGTTGGATTTCAATTAGGCACAGTCTGCCATTTCCTTTTTTATTTTACGTTTATTTTTTTCATAACTCAGCGTCATCTCATCTGGCATAGTAGTGTGCTTTAATACTTGGCTAGAAAATAGCCATAGGAGAATCCAAACGGCTTACTTACGCCTACAGTAGCGTTATATATATTTGATTTCTGGTTGATCTGCTGGTGGCTGTAGTTGCTGCAGTGCATCTACTAGCAAATTGTGAGCAATTTGGAGTGAGACTTGCGACCACTGTGTTTTGCGCTTAGTGACGCACATATCCATCGCAAAGACCGAAGTGGGAAAATTTATTAGGGCCCGGGGTTGGATTTCAATTAGGCCAGTCTGCCATTTCCTTTTTTATTTTACGTTTATTTTTTTCATAACTCAGCGTCATCTCATCTGGCATAGTAGTGTGCTTTAATACTTGGCTAGAAAATAGCCATAGGAGAATCCAAACGGCTTACTTACGCCTACAGTAGCGTTATATATATTTGATTTCTGGTTGATCTGCTGGTGGCTGTAGTTGCTGCAGTGCATCTACTAGCAAATTGTGAGCAATTTGGAGTGAGACTTGCGACCACTGTGTTTTGCGCTTAGTGACGCACATATCCATCGCAAAGACCGAAGTGGGAAAATGTATTAGGGCCCGGGGTTGGATTTCAATTAGGCACAGTCTGCCATTTCCTTTTTTATTTTACGTTTATTTTTTTCATAACTCAGCGTCATCTCATCTGGCATAGTAGTGTGCTTTAATACTTGGCTAGAAAATAGCCATAGGAGAATCCAAACGGCTTACTTACGCCTACAGTAGCGTTATATATATTTGATTTCTGGTTGATCTGCTGGTGGCTGTAGTTGCTGCAGTGCATCTACTAGCAAATTGTGAGCAATTTGGAGTGAGACTTGCGACCACTGTGTTTTGCGCTTAGTGACGCACATATCCATCGCAAAGACCGAAGTGGGAAAATTTATTAGGGCCCGGGGTTGGATTTCAATTAGGCACAGTCTGCCATTTCCTTTTTTATTTTACGTTTATTTTTTTCATAACTCAGCGTCATCTCATCTGGCATAGTAGTGTGCTTTAATACTTGGCTAGAAAATAGCCATAGGAGAATCCAAACGGCTTACTTACGCCTACAGTAGCGTTATATATATTTGATTTCTGGTTGATCTGCTGGTGGCTGTAGTTGCTGCAGTGCATCTACTAGCAAATTGTGAGCAATTTGGAGTGAGACTTGCGACCACTGTGTTTTGCGCTTAGTGACGCACATATCCATCGCAAAGACCGAAGTGGGAAAATTTATTAGGGCCCGGGGTTGGATTTCAATTAGGCACAGTCTGCCATTTCCTTTTTTATTTTACGTTTATTTTTTTCATAACTCAGCGTCATCTCATCTGGCATAGTAGTGTGCTTTAATACTTGGCTAGAAAATAGCCATAGGAGAATCCAAACGGCTTACTTACGCCTACAGTAGCGTTATATATATTTGATTTCTGGTTGATCTGCTGGTGGCTGTAGTTGCTGCAGTGCATCTACTAGCAAATTGTGAGCAATTTGGAGTGAGACTTGCGACCACTGTGTTTTGCGCTTAGTGACGCACATATCCATCGCAAAGACCAAAGTGGGAAAATTTATTAGGGCCCGGGGTTGGATTTCAATTAGGCACAGTCTGCCATTTCCTTTTTTATTTTACGTTTATTTTTTTCATAACTCAGCGTCATCTCATCTGGCATAGTAGTGTGCTTTAATACTTGGCTAGAAAATAGCCATAGGAGATTCCAAACGGCTTACTTACGCCTACAGTAGCGTTATATATATTTGATTTCTGGTTGATCTGCTGGTGGCTGTAGTTGCTGCAGTGCATCTACTAGCAAATTGTGAGCAATTTGGAGTGAGACTTGCGACCACTGTGTTTTGCGCTTAGTGACGCACATATCCATCGCAAAGACCGAAGTGGGAAAATTTATTAGGGCCCGGGGTTGGATTTCAATTAGGCACAGTCTGCCATTTCCTTTTTTATTTTACGTTTATTTTTTTCATAACTCAGCGTCATCTCATCTGGCATAGTAGTGTGCTTTAATACTTGGCTAGAAAATAGCCATAGGAGAATCCAAACGGCTTACTTACGCCTACAGTAGCGTTATATATATTTGATTTCTGGTTGATCTGCTGGTGGCTGTAGTTGCTGCAGTGCATCTACTAGCAAATTGTGAGCAATTTGGAGTGAGACTTGCGACCACTGTGTTTTGCGCTTAGTGACGCACATATCCATCGCAAAGACCGAAGTGGGAAAATTTATTAGGGCCCGGGGTTGGATTTCAATTAGGCACAGTCTGCCATTTCCTTTTTTATTTTACGTTTATTTTTTTCATAACTCAGCGTCATCTCATCTGGCATAGTAGTGTGCTTTAATACTTGGCTAGAAAATAGCCATAGGAGATTCCAAACGGCTTACTTACGCCTACAGTAGCGTTATATATATTTGATTTCTGGTTGATCTGCTGGTGGCTGTAGTTGCTGCAGTGCATCTACTAGCAAATTGTGAGCAATTTGGAGTGAGACTTGCGACCACTGTGTTTTGCGCTTAGTGACGCACATATCCATCGCAAAGACCGAAGTGGGAAAATTTATTAGGGCCCGGGGTTGGATTTCAATTAGGCACAGTCTGCCATTTCCTTTTTTATTTTACGTTTATTTTTTTCATAACTCAGCGTCATCTCATCTGGCATAGTAGTGTGCTTTAATACTTGGCTAGAAAATAGCCATAGGAGAATCCAAACGGCTTACTTACGCCTACAGTAGCGTTATATATATTTGATTTCTGGTTGATCTGCTGGTGGCTGTAGTTGCTGCAGTGCATCTACTAGCAAATTGTGAGCAATTTGGAGTGAGACTTGCGACCACTGTGTTTTGCGCTTAGTGACGCACATATCCATCGCAAAGACCGAAGTGGGAAAATTTATTAGGGCCCGGGGTTGGATTTCAATTAGGCACAGTCTGCCATTTCCTTTTTTATTTTACGTTTATTTTTTTCATAACTCAGCGTCATCTCATCTGGCATAGTAGTGTGCTTTAATACTTGGCTAGAAAATAGCCATAGGAGAATCCAAACGGCTTACTTACGCCTACAGTAGCGTTATATATATTTGATTTCTGGTTGATCTGCTGGTGGCTGTAGTTGCTGCAGTGCATCTACTAGCAAATTGTGAGCAATTTGGAGTGAGACTTGCGACCACTGTGTTTTGCGCTTAGTGACGCACATATCCATCGCAAAGACCGAAGTGGGAAAATGTATTAGGGCCCGGGGTTGGATTTCAATTAGGCACAGTCTGCCATTTCCTTTTTTATTTTACGTTTATTTTTTTCATAACTCAGCGTCATCTCATCTGGCATAGTAGTGTGCTTTAATACTTGGCTAGAAAATAGCCATAGGAGAATCCAAACGGCTTACTTACGCCTACAGTAGCGTTATATATATTTGATTTCTGGTTGATCTGCTGGTGGCTGTAGTTGCTGCAGTGCATCTACTAGCAAATTGTGAGCAATTTGGAGTGAGACTTGCGACCACTGTGTTTTACGCTTAGTGACGCACATATCCATCGCAAAGACCGAAGTGGGAAAATTTATTAGGGCCCGGGGTTGGATTTCAATTAGGCACAGTCTGCCATTTCCTTTTTTATTTTACGTTTATTTTTTTCATAACTCAGCGTCATCTCATCTGGCATAGTAGTGTGCTTTAATACTTGGCTAGAAAATAGCCATAGGAGAATCCAAACGGCTTACTTACGCCTACAGTAGCGTTATATATATTTGATTTCTGGTTGATCTGCTGGTGGCTGTAGTTGCTGCAGTGCATCTACTAGCAAATTGTGAGCAATTTGGAGTGAGACTTGCGACCACTGTGTTTTGCGCTTAGTGA
Organism: Engystomops pustulosus; assembly: GCF_040894005.1. Classification (NCBI taxonomy): domain Eukaryota; kingdom Metazoa; phylum Chordata; class Amphibia; order Anura; family Leptodactylidae; genus Engystomops; species Engystomops pustulosus. The sequence goes on from NC_092412.1 coordinate 73,213,964, forward strand.
CGCACATATCCATCGCAAAGACCGAAGTGGGAAAATTTATTAGGGCCCGGGGTTGGATTTCAATTAGGCACAGTCTGCCATTTCCTTTTTTATTTTACGTTTATTTTTTTCATAACTCAGCGTCATCTCATCTGGCATAGTAGTGTGCTTTAATACTTGGCTAGAAAATAGCCATAGGAGAATCCAAACGGCTTACTTACGCCTACAGTAGCGTTATATATATTTGATTTCTGGTTGATCTGCTGGTGGCTGTAGTTGCTGCAGTGCATCTACTAGCAAATTGTGAGCAATTTGGAGTGAGACTTGCGACCACTGTGTTTTGCGCTTAGTGACGCACATATCCATCGCAAAGACCGAAGTGGGAAAATTTATTAGGGCCCGGGGTTGGATTTCAATTAGGCACAGTCTGCCATTTCCTTTTTTATTTTACGTTTATTTTTTTCATAACTCAGCGTCATCTCATCTGGCATAGTAGTGTGCTTTAATACTTGGCTAGAAAATAGCCATAGGAGAATCCAAACGGCTTATTACGCCTACAGTAGCGTTATATATATTTGATTTCTGGTTGATCTGCTGGTGGCTGTAGTTGCTGCAGTGCATCTACTAGCAAATTGTGAGCAATTTGGAGTGAGACTTGCGACCACTGTGTTTTGCGCTTAGTGACACACATATCCATCGCAAAGACCGAAGTGGGAAAATTTATTAGGGCCCGGGGTTGGATTTCAATTAGTCACAGTCTGCCATTTCCTTTTTTATTTTACGTTTATTTTTTTAATAACTCAGTGTCATCTCATCTGGCATAGCAGTGTGCTTTCATACTTGGCTAGAAAATAGCCATAGCAATAGGATAGCATCGTTTGGTTTTAAAAACTAAAAAACACACAAAAAAAAATTAAAGTTATAACTCTCATTTTCAAAATGTTTAACCCGAGGGCTAGGGGTAGAGGACGAGGGCGGGGACGTGGGCGTCCAACTACTGCAGGGGTCAGAGGCCGTGGTCTTGGGCGCGGTGAGACACCACCTGCTTATGAGGGAGCAGGGGAACGCCGCAGAGCTACACTCCCTAGGTTCATGTCTGAAGTTACTGGGACTCGTGGTAGAGCACTGTTGAGGCCAGAACAGTGCGAACAGGTGATGTCGTGGATTGCCGACAATGCTTCGAGCAATTTGTCCACCAGTCAGTCTTCCACGCAGTCCACCCATGTCACCGAAATCGGCACTCCTCCAGCTCCTGCACCTCAGCCTCCTCCCCCCCAGTCTGCCCCCTCCCAGCAAAATTTGCCATTTGAACCGGCATACTCTGAGGAACTGTTTTCTGGACCCTTCCCACAGTCACAAACCACTTGTCCGGTTGCTGATGAGCAATTTTCCGATGCCCAGGTTTTCCACCAGTCGCAGTCTGTGGGTGATGATGACCTTGTTGACGTACTGGAAGAAGTGTGTAAAGAGGTGTCCGACGATGAGGAGACACGGTTGTCAGACAGTGGGGAAGTTGTTGTCAGGGCAGGAAGTCCGAGGGGGGAGCAGACTGAGGGATCGGAGGATGATGAGGTGACAGACCCAAGCTGGGTTGAGAGGCCGGGTGAACACAGTGCTTCTGAGACGGAGGAGAGTCCTCGACCAGAACAGGTTGGAAGAGGCAGTGGTGGGGCCAGACGGAGAGGCAGGGCCAGAGCTGGTGCATCAGCGCCAAATGTGTCAACTAGTGAAGCTCCCGTGGCGAGGGCTCCTGCGGCGAGGGCTAGATTTTCAGAAGTCTGGAGGTTCTTTAAGGAAACACCGGATGACCGACGGACTGTGGTGTGCCACATTTGCCAAACCAGGATCAGCAGGGGTTCCACCACTAATAGCTTAACTACCAACAGTATGCGCAGGCATATGAATGCTAAACACCCCACTCAGTGGCAACAAGCGCGTTCACCTCCGGCCGTGCACACCACTGCTCCTTCCGCTGTGTCAGCTGATAGTCAGCCCCCTGCCCAGGACCCTGCCACAAAAACCCCATCGTCGCCTCCACGATCCTCCACAGCATCCACCAGCGTTCAGCTCTCCATACCCCAGACGCTGGAGCGGAAACGCAAATATAGTGCAACCCACCCGCACGCCCAAGCCCTTAATGTGCACATCTCCAGATTGCTAAACCTGGAGATGCTGCCCTATAGGCTAGTAGAGACCGAGGCCTTTCGCAGCCTCATGGCGGCGGCCGCCCCTCGGTATTCGGTCCCCAGCCGCCACTACTTTTCCCGATGTGCCGTCCCAGCCCTGCACCAGCACGTGTCAGACAACATCATCCGTGCCCTGACCAACGCCGTTTCTGACAAGGTCCACCTGACCACGGACACGTGGACGAGTGCTGCCGGGCAGGGCCACTATATATCGCTGACGGCACATTGGGTTAACTTGGTGGAGGCTGGGACCGAGTCTGACCCTGCGGCTGGTCATATACTGCCGATGCCGAGGATTGCGGGGCCTACCTCGGTCCAGGTGTTTCAGGCCTACTATGCCTCCTCCTCCTCCCACCCCTCCTCCACCTCCTCCTCCGAACGACCATCCGTGGGCATGGCGCCATCAGTCGGTAGCTCTAGGCACAGCAGCAGTGCCGTCGCTAAGCGACAGCAGGCGGTGCTCAAACTGCTGAGCCTAGGCGATAAAAGGCACACCGCCCAAGAACTATTACAGGGCATCACGGCGCAGACTGATCTGTGGCTGGCACCGCTGAACCTGAAGCCAGGCATGGTTGTGTGTGACAACGGCCGTAACCTGGTGGCGGCTCTGCAACTCGGCAGACTGACACATGTGCCATGCCTGGCCCATGTGTTAAATCTGATAGTTCAGCGTTTCCTCAAGACATACCCCAATCTGTCTGATTTGCTCACGAAGGTGCGCCGCATCTGTGCGCATTTCAGGAAGTCCAGCACAGATGCTGCCACTCTCAGGGCAGCGCAGCGCCGCCTCCAACTGCCCGCTCACCGACTGTTGTGCGACGTGCCCACGAGGTGGAATTCAACACTGACCATGTTATCCAGAGTTTACCAGCAGCGCCGAGCGATTGTAGACTGCCAGATGTCAACTTCCACCAGAACTGGTAGTCAGGTCAGTCAGCTTCCTCAAGTCTACAATGAGGAGTGGACGTGGATGTCTGATATCTGTCAGGTGCTGAGTAACTTTGAGGAGTCAACACAGATGGTCAGTGGCGATGCCGCCATCATCAGCCTCACCATCCCGCTGCTTGGCCTGTTGAAAAACTCTCTGGTCAGCATGAAGTCGGAAGCTTTGCGCTCCTCACAAGAGACGGGGGAAGAAGATTCCCTTGTTGATAGCCAAAGCACCCTTAGGTCTGTTTCTCAGCGCATATCGGAGGAGGTGGAGGTGGAGGAGGATGAGGAGGAAGAGGAGGAGAATGTTGGCGAGACACAAGAGGGGACCATTGTTGAGTCCTTCACTGTTGAGCGTGTATGGGCAGAAGAAGAGGAGTTGGAGGAGTTGGAGGAGGAGGAAATGGACAGTCAGGCCAGTGAGGGGAGTGAATTCTTACGCGTTGGTACTCTGGCGCATATGGCAGATTTCATGCTAGGCTGCCTATCCCGTGACCCTCGCGTTCAAAGAATTTATTCCAGCACCGATTACTGGGTGTTCACTCTCCTGGACCCACGGTACAAGCAAAATCTTTCCACTCTCATCCCTGGAGAGGAAAGGAGTGTGAGAATGCATGAATACCAGCAGGCCCTGGTGCACAAGCTGAAACAGTATTTCCCTTCTGACAGCGCTAGCGGCAGAGTGCGTAGTTCTGCGGGACAAGTAGCGAGGGAGAGTAGGCGAGCAGGCAGCTTGTCCAGCACTGGCAAGGGTACGCTTTACAAGGCTTTTGCCAGCTTTATGTCACCCCAGCAAGACACTGTCACCTGTCCCCAGTCTCGGCAGAGTAGGGCTGATCTTTACAGAAAGATGGTGAGGGAGTACGTAGCTGACCATACCATCGTCCTAAATGATCACACAGCTCCCTACAACTACTGGGTTTCAAAGCTGGACATGTGGCACGAACTGGCGCTGTACGCCTTGGAGGTTCTTGCCTGCCCTGCCGCTAGCGTCTTGTCCGAGCGGGTTTTCAGTGCAGCTGGTGGCATCATCACCGATAAGCGTACACGCCTGTCGACTGACAGCGCTGACAGGCTGACGCTTATCAAGATGAATAAAGCCTGGATTTCTCCTAATTTCCAATCTCCACCAGGTGAAGGAAGCTCAACCTGAATAATTTATCCACTCCTCCTCCTCCTCATTTTCCTCCTTCTCCTCCTCTTTGTACAGTAAAGCAGAGGAAACTGGCTATTTTTTGACAGGGCCCACTGGCTCTAGCTATAGTACTTTATGCATTTAATTCTTATGGAGGGCCACAGACCCGGTCCTCTGTTTTAAACAATTTTTGGGAGTGCCACATACAGGCACTCAATCTATTCAATTTTTCTGGAGGGCCACCTACCTGCTCCTCTGGTTTGAAAACTTTTTTGGACTGCCACATACAGGCACTCAATCTATTCAATTTTTCTGGAGGGCCACCTACCTGCTCCTCTGGTTTGAAAACTTTTTTGGACTGCCACATACAGGCACTCAATCTATTCCATTTTTATGGAGGGCCACCTACCTGCTCCTCTGGTTTGAAAACTTTTTTGGACTGCCACATACAGGCACTCAATCTATTCCATTTTTATGGAGGGCCACCTACCTGCTCCTCTGGTTTGAAAACTTTTTTGGACTGCCACATACAGGCACTATCCAAATTGAATTGTCTCCATAGCAGCCTCCACACGTTGTCTCCATTGCTACCTCCAAAAGTCGTCCATATAGCTGCCTCCATACATCGTCCCTTTATCAAACGAGGTGTGTCAGGCCGAAATTTGGGTTGTTTTCATGGATTCCACATCAAAGTTGTTAACTTTGTCGCCACCCTGCTGTGTTATCCACAAAATACACTGGCAAACTTTTACCATTTACGGATATTATTTCAGCGCTTCTTGCGCATCTGTTTACATTCCCCTCACCCGCCATATCCTAAACTTATAAGAACGCTACTACACTTGATCTTATACAAAAGGTTCTTAGAAGTGCTGTTTGGGGAGTAGCCTAGAGACAGGGGCTTGGATTGGCGAAAGCTCGCCTGGCAGCGGAGCGCCAGCTCCATGCCAAGAACCAACTAACATAGTTTTAACTGCAGCACCTTTAATCTACTACTAGTTCACTGCCTCCATACATGGCCGCCTTATCAAACGTGCTGTGTCAGGCAGAATTTTGGGTTGTTTTCATGGCTTCCACAACAAACTTGTTAACTTTGTCGCCACCCTGCTGTGTAATCCTCAAAATATACTGGCAAACTTTTACCATTTACGGATATTATTTCAGCGCTTCTTGCGCATCTGTTTACATTCCCCTCACCCGCCATATTCCAAACTTATAAGAACGCTACTACACTTAACTTGGTGCAGGCTGGGACCGAGTCTGACCCTGGGGCTGGTCATATACTGCCGACGCACAGGATTGCGGGGCCTACCTCGGCCCAGGTGTTTCAGGCCTACTATGCCTCCTCCTCCTACCACCCCTCCTCCACCTCCTCCTCCTCCGAATTACCATCCGTGGGCATGGCGCCATCAGTCGGTAGCTCTAGGCACAGCAGCAGTGCCATCGCTAAGCGACAGCAGGCGGTGCTCAAACTGCTGAGCCTAGGTGATAAAAGGCAAACCGCCCAAGAGCTATTACAGGGCATTCCACATCAAACTTGTTAACTTTGTCGCCACCGTGCTGTGTAAGCCACAAAATATACTGGAAAACTTTTTTCATTTACGGATATTATTTCAGCGCTTCTTGCGCAGATGTTTACATTCCCCTCACCCGCCATATCCTAAACTTATAAGAACGCTACTACACTTGATCTTATACAAAAGGTTCTTAGAAGTGCTGTTTGGGGAGTAGCCTAGAGACAGGGGCTTGGATTGGCGAAAGCTCGCCTGGCAGCGGAGCGCCAGCTCCATGCCAAGATCCAACTAACATAGTTTTAACTGCAGCACCTTTAATCTACTACTAGTTCACTGCCTCCATACATGGTCCCCTTATCAAACGAGCTGTGTCAGGCAGAATTTTGGATTGTTTTCATGGCTTCCATGTTAACTTTGTCGCCACCCTGCTGTGTAATCCACAAAATATACTGGCAAACTTTTATCATGTACCGATATTATTTGAGCGCTTCTTGCTCACCTCCTTTGGTTCCTCTCTGCCACCCATTGGTTTGAAGCCTGAGTCCATTTAGGGTATGTTGCCATGACACTCTCTAGCCTGCCGCTGCTGCCGCTGCCGCTGCCTCTGCATGCCGTCCCCTATAGTGTCAGGGTCAATTATTGGATGTTTTAGATGCTATCTAGCCTCATTCGGTCACTCTGTCATGGCCATGCTGTTGCCCATAATTTTGGCATAATGGTGCGATTAAGCAGCCTCAGAGGCATCCATGCATGCTGCCCCTGCTGTTTCCTGTCCATTTCCGTGGTGTTTCCATCCTTTTCTGAGGTTCCCAGGTGTTTGGCCAAGCTTCCCTGTGCAGAGCCTTGGTCCCCTTGAAAAATGCTCGAGTCTCCCATTGACTTCAATGGGGCTCGTTACTCGAAACGAGCACTCGAGCATCGGGAAAAGTTTGTCTCGAATAACGAGTACCCGAGCATTTTAGTGCTCGCTCATCTCTAGTAAACATCCCTTTCCAGGCAGGTGTTGTACAGTAGCATTAACCTCTGCAGCCAGTAGGTGGCATACTTACTTACTAACTAACCAAAGGACATATTCTTAAAGGCAACTGCATATATAAACCACTAAGAACGTAGAATTCAGTTGACCATACTTCACCTATATCTTAGGTATATTAGAAAATTAGAAGTGTATAAGGTTTGTAGGACCCGTTCACCAAGTATATATATGTGTGTTCAGTCTTGGAAATATGGGCAACTTACATAACCAACTGCAACCGGCCTCGGGCTATATTTCCAACCCCCAGAGAAGTAATGAAATCTACAGTAGTACAGACAGTCCGCAGGTTACGTACAAGATAGGTTCTGTAGGTTTGTTCTTAAGTTGAATTATGTTCTTAAGTATGTAAGTCGGAACTGTATCGTTTATAGTTGTAACCCCAGGCAATTTTTTTTATAGCTCTTCATTGAAGCCTAACGCTACAGTACAATAAATAAACATCCAGAGGTCTGTTTGTAACTAGGGGTTGTCTGTAAGTCAGGTGTTCTTAAGTAGGGGACTGCCTGTACATATAAACTCTTCAAAAATTTCACATCAGAAATAAAAGAAATATGAAATACCATATACATGCTATAGTAATGTAAAAAACAGTGAACAAAAAGGTGAATTTTTTGTAATTCAGTAATGTGGATTGTGTTTTCTGTTAAAAAAATTTCAAACTCTATCTTAATATATAAAGGCCTCTCTTTGGTGATATTGTAAAATCTCTTTCAATGTCATTTTTATAATTGAACAGCAGAATATAAGAAAAATCAGTGGGGGTTTCTACGCGATCTTCGAACAACAACTCTTTCCAATAGTCACATCATTATGTGCATCTTGTGACCCATTGGGGCAGATTTACTTACCCGGTCCAATCGTGATCCAGCGGCGCGTTCTCTGCGGTGGATTTGCGTCTTCCGGCGATTCACTAAGGCAGTTCCTCCGACGTCCACCAGGTGTCGCTGCTGCGCTGAAGTCCGCCGAGGTCCGCTGAAGTTCACAACCCTATTCCTGGTGAAGGTAAGAGCGTGTCCAGCGCCACTTTTTTTTTTAAATGCGGCGGTTTCTCAGAATCCGTCAGGTTTTTAGTTCGGCCACGCCCCCCAATTTACATCGCGTGCATGCCGTCGCCGATGCGCCACAATCCGATCGCATGCGCCAAAAACCCGGGGCAATTCAGGAAAAATCGGCGCAAATCGGAAATATTCGGGTAACACGTCGGGAAAACGCGAATCGGGCCCTTAGTAAATGACCCCCATTATGTACAGGACCAGTGCTCTGTATTAACTCTTTTCCTTCCAAATCCAAGACTTTCTTGTCTGATAGCAGAAGAAATTTCCAAGGATATATTTGGAAAGCAATTTACTTCTGCATAAGTTCTTATTCTTTCTTGTGCAGATTAAAAATGGGAGTCTGATGTTACATCAGCTAGAGAGTCTAGATAAGAACAATGTCTTAGCAATCCACAGAGAAATTGTTGCTGTGAAGATTTGTTTGAAGGAATGTCAAGAGCACAGCAGTGAGGAAAATGCATATAGCCCAGCTGGTGAGCATCTCTTACATCCGCTTTAGTAGATAGTGAGGCGAAAGAGGAGGAGGAAGTAGAATACAAAGTGGAGAGGGGAATAAGAGAGAGAGCCGAGCCAAGGTGAACGAACTATATTTTAATAATGTGTTGTATGCCTGGGATCCTTATTGTCATCAGGCAAATAGCAAAGACACTGCTAAGACACAAAGCTTTATCAGATCATATCAGTCTTTCCTAACTAACACTGTAGATCAATGGTGTCTGGGCTGCAGTGATTTTCAAAGGAACATTTCATCTGGGTCATGAACTACTAATTAGCCAGCCTTACCCATAACCATGTAATTATCCACACTAGAAATAGGATTCCAGCAAATAATGAAACTACATTACATTTTTCTAGCTCAACACTGGGGGGAATCAAGGGCAAAATAAAAATACACATATATTAGATCTAGTCTGTTCAATGTGCTTTGCAAACTTGTGTTGTTCTATCAATCAATCTCCCTATCTACCTTCCTTATTATTTATTATCTACTCTTTTTCCATCCATTGTCCTTCTTTGTTATCTGTCTTCTAATATTCCTTCTTGTTATCCTTCTTCCTATCTCCCTTCTTTATTATAAATGTCCTCATCTGCCTTCATTCCTACGTATCATTGCATCTTCCTTCTTTAATGTCAATCTTGCTATCTTCCTTCCTAATATCCATCCTCTTATTTTCCTTCCCAACTTCCATTCTCTTTTCCTTCCTTCTTTCTTTCCTTCCTTATTATATGTCTTTCCTTGGCCCACCTTCCTTCTTTAAACCTATATATTTTCCCAGCCTTCAATTTCCTTCCTCTTATAGTACCACAATGAATATATTAGTGGACATCTTATTATCCATCCCTTTCAAAAATCATGTTGTTAAACAGAGAATTTTGTTGGTGTTTTCGGTGTCAGAGGAAGCCCCCGCCTTCTGTAACCAGTTGGATGCAATGGTCAATAGGTGATGTTTCCATCTTAAGAGGGATGAATTACCAAGAATTGGATTGTTTCCAATGATGTGAGTTGGAACTAGTGGCATAACATAACACCAGTGGGCCCTGATGTGAACTTTGGATCGGGGCCCCCATATACCTAAAATCGAACTGCCATCCCCATCTTGCACATTACGCTTGCAAATGCACATATATACTACACCACATATACTCACAGCACCGTACTCATTCTCCTTAATCATCTGTGTCCAGCAACAGCCTCCTTTGTTAAGATGCTGTCTAACAACCTCCTCATATATAAAATATCCAGCAGTGCCTCCACTCAATGAAATGACCAGCAATGGCCACCCCTCAATAAATGACTGGCAGCAAGCAGCCTCCCCTAATACTTTATTCATGCCCCCTCTTTGCCTCCTTTCTTAGTAAACTCAGTCCCGGCCTTTGTCTTTCATTTGTTATGCATCTGGTTGGAACCAAAGTCCTTCTTTTACCATGCGAACCTACTTCACCTTTGGGATTGCCGGTAAAACGTCTTGTAAATCTATGCTGTCTTAAGGCTGCACTGTTACACGCAGTTATATCCACTTTAAAAAATGCATGTTGTTAGTAGGACTTTATTGTAGCATATACTACTACTACTTTACCAATAGCTCTTTACAATGAAGATCCGCTAGTATAGAGATTAAGAGAAATATATTTGTGACAAGAAATCACAATACAAAGTGAAAAACTTTATTTAGCCTTACTCAATGTTATTATATGATATAATTTAAAGTCATTAAAACTTAAAGTTAATAAAATAAGTAAGATGTAATATAATGCAGGGCAAAACGATTAAATTATGTACTATGATGCATATTATAAAAATGTATCCCTTGTCAAAATTAATTGATTGCATAAACTTATTGTTCAAGTAAGTTAGTAACACACTCAGAGCTTGAGGCTTTTAATACAGTCAGCTGTTGGCCATTCTTTTACATAAGCTTCCCATATTTCTTTACTGTCTTAATAATAATGCCATAATGTTCATCAAGTGATTCTGCATACTAACTACTTACTGTAGTGCTGTCTGTAAACTCTCCATTGATCTTTTTTTTACATCTATGAGCACAGATGAATAGGAGGGGCTGACAGCAGGAGAGTTATGACTCATTCTGCTCTTCCCTTTCTCTGTGTTTGTCAGTAAGACAGACTGTGAGAAAAAGAGCCACAGTGGGAGAAGCCATAAGGATGGGCTGGAACAGTGAGAGACAGGTTGTGTATATATGCAGAGGGCAGAATGATGAGAACAGGGAAAGGCAGGGGCGTCGCTAGGTCAAAAGATCCGGGGCTCGTGCCCCGGATCTTTTGGCCAGTGCCCCGAATCTCCCCGGGTCAGCAGATCATCTGCCCCGCTGCCCGGGAGATTCCTTCCCTCTCGTTCTCATCACGATCTGTGTCCTCAGATCGTGATGAGAACGAGTGCAGGCGCTGCTTTCCCCTGCAAGGACCTTACCTCCGGGAGTTCCAGAGGCTCAAGGACCTGTGATGATGTCATGATCACATGACCTGCAGGGGAAGGCAGCGCACAGAAAGAGAGAGAGAGCTGCATCTGTGAGGTGAGAAACATGATAGGGACTAGGGAAGGGGGAGAACATTGTGGGGCACATTATTTCCTGGGGGACTGTGTGAGGCACATTATTGCCTGGGGGGGCTGTGTGAGGCACATTTTTGCCTGGGGGACTGTGTGAGGCACATTATTTCCTGGGGGACTGTGTGAGGCACATTATTTCCTGGGGGGCTGTGTGAGGCACATTATTTACTGGGGGGCTGTGTGAGGCACATTATTGCCTGGGGGGCTGTGTGAGGCACATTATTGCCTGGGGGGCTGTGTGAGGCACATTACTTACTGGGGGGCTGTGTGGGGCACATTATTTACTGGGGGGACTGTGTGAGGCACATTACTTACTGGGGGGCTGTGTGAGGCACATTACTTACTGGGAGGCTGTGTGTGGGGCACATTACTTACTGGGGGGCTGTGTGAGGCACATTACTTACTGGGGGGCTGTGTGTGGGGCACATTATTTACTGGGGGGACTGTGTGAGGCACATTACTTACTGGGGGGCTGTGTGAGGCACATTACTTACTGGGAGGCTGTGTGTGGGGCACATTACTTACTGGGGGGCTGTGTGAGGCACATTACTTACTGGGGGGCTGTGTGGGGCACATTATTTACTGGGGGGACTGTGTGAGGCACATTATTTACTGGGGGGACTGTGTGAGGCACATTACTTACTGGGGGGCTGTATGAGGCACATTACTTACTGGGGGGCTGTGTGTGAGGCACATTACTTACTGGGGGGCTGTGTGTGAGGCACATTACTTACTGGGGGGCTGTGTGTGAGGCACATTACTTACTGGGGGGCTGTGTGTGAGGCACATTACTTACTGGGGGGCTGTGTGTGAGGCACATTACTTACTGGGGAGCTGTGTGAGGCACATTACTTACTGGGGGGGCTGTGTGAGGCACATTACTTACTGGGGGACTGTGTGAGGCACATTACTTACTGGGGGGCTGTGTGAGGCACATTACTTACTGGGGGGCTGTGTGAGGCACATTACTTACTGGGGGGGCTGTGTGAGGCACATTACTTACTGGGGGCTGTGTGAGGCACATTATTTACTGGGGGGCTGTGTGAGGCACATTATTTACTGGGGGGCTGTGTGAGGCACATTACTTACTGGGGGGGCTGTGTGAGGCACATTACTTACTGGGGAGCTGTGTGAGGCACATTACTTACTGGGGGGCCTTGTGTGAGGCACATTACTTACTGGGGGGCTGTGTGGGGCACATTATTTACTGGGGGGACTGTGTGAGGCACATTATTTACTGGGGGGACTGTGTGAGGCACATTACTTACTGGGGGGCTGTATGAGGCACATTACTTACTGGGGGGCTGTGTGTGAGGCACATTACTTACTGGGGGGCTGTGTGTGAGGCACATTACTTACTGGGGGGCTGTGTGTGAGGCACATTACTTACTGGGGGGCTGTGTGTGAGGCACATTACTTACTGGGGAGCTGTGTGAGGCACATTACTTACTGGGGGGGCTGTGTGAGGCACATTACTTACTGGGGGACTGTGTGAGGCACATTACTTACTGGGGGGCTGTGTGAGGCACATTACTTACTGGGGGGCTGTGTGAGGCACATTACTTACTGGGGGGGCTGTGTGAGGCACATTACTTACTGGGGGCTGTGTGAGGCACATTATTTACTGGGGGGCTGTGTGAGGCACATTATTTACTGGGGGGCTGTGTGAGGCACATTACTTACTGGGGGGGCTGTGTGAGGCACATTACTTACTGGGGAGCTGTGTGAGGCACATTACTTACTGGGGGGCCTTGTGTGAGGCACATTACTTACTGGGGGGCTGTGTGAGGACATTACTTACTGGGGGGCTGTGTGAGGCACATTACTTACTGGGGGAGCTGTGTGAGGCACATTACTTACTGGGGAGCTGTGTGAGGCACATTACTTACTGGGGGAGCTGTGTGAGGCACATTACTTACTGGGGAGCTGTGTGAGGCACATTACTTACTGGGGGGCCTTGTGTGAGGCACATTACTTACTGGGGGGCTGTGTGAGGACATTACTTACTGGGGGGCTGTGTGAGGCACATTACTTACTGGGGGGACTGTGTGTGAGGCACATTACTTACTGGGGAGCTGTGTGAGGCACATTACTTACTGGGGGGCCTTGTGTGAGGCACATTACTTACTGGGGGGCTGTGTGAGGACATTACTTACTGGGGGGCTGTGTGAGGCACATTACTTATGGGGGGGCTGTGTGAGGCACATTACTTACTGGGGGGCTGTGTGAGGCACATTACTTACTGGGGGGCTGTGTGAGGCACATTACTTACTGGGGGGCTGTGTGAGGCACATTACTTATCGGGGGGCTGTGTGAGGCACATTACTTACTGGGGGGCTGTGTGAGGCACATTACTTATCGGGGGGCTGGGTAGGGGACATTTCTTGGAGCGTGTTCACACATGGCACTAGGACAGGCCTTGGTTTGATCACATATATTTTCCAGTAATACACATGTGATGGGTAACACCCACCTGGTTTTGTTTAAATGCAAGACAAAGGTGTGACGCAGCCTTTCAGTATTTGGGGAGATTGTTAGGGGCAGGAGCAGGATAACACTGCCCGGGAACAAAGATGTAGGAACAATGAGGAACATAAGATGTGGTGATGGGGATTTCTCCTGTGTTCTCTGTAGCTGTATATACCAGAAGTAACCTTGTTATTAGCACAGCCACATGTGTGGGGGTTATGTACAGGAGGGGGCATTACTGAAAGTGCAATACACATGCATTGGGGCCCGTGCCCCGGATCTTTTACCACCCTAGCAACGCCCCTGGGGAAAGGATAAAGCTTTCCATGGAGGCAAAGACACAGGTACATATACATGCAGAGAAAAGTCCATTGGAAGAGATTTATGGAAAAGAGACCAATCCCTTTAAATATATAAAAAGGCATTAGCTAACACATAAAAAGCACATTCATATTTATTTTTGTGAACATATAAAAAGTTTTAACTCATCCCAGTTTTATAGAGTTGGATAGAATACTGTATTTCTTGTATCTTCTATCTTTTAGCATTAAACAGAATGTTTTAAATAAAAAATAAAGTCTGATCTGCAGGTAGCATATTATACTGTAGATCAAAAGGAGCAGAGCACTGCCTTTAAGAGGCTTAACCCTCTTTTACATGAGCCTCTACTGCCTTGTAGATAATCCCTCGATATTCAACAAGTGATTAAGCTGTGTGCAGACTGTCCATACATCTTTGTTTACATCTCTGAACTCTGTGGAATACGTAGAGCCTCCAACAGCACATTTTGAGCACATTTATTCTGCTTCCTCCCTCTCCAAGTCTCTGTAATTGTGGATGGACTGTGAGAAGAGAGAGGATCACATTATCATAACATTAGCATCCTGGAGCAAAGACAGAGATATCAGCTGTAGGGAAAGGCTGCAGTTTTCAAAGTAGGTAAATACACAGGTACATATAGATGCGGAGATGTCTAATAGAAGAGATTTATTGAAAAGTGGATAACCACTTTAATCTACCATCAAAATCAAGTATGATAAACCAACCTAACAACACATAATCATTGTTCCAGGCACAATTACTGTGGTAACCTTCTTATATGTGTTATCCATGGCTTGCTACCTTCTAAAATCAACTTTTAAAATTGTGCTAATGAGCCAGAAGGTCTCTGATGGGTGTTACCACATCCCCCATAAGCTGTAGCTTCAGAGATTGTTACACTGTGTAGGAGCATTTCACACCCTCCCCCTTGCTCCCTTTGAACTTCTACTGTATAAGATTTCCTAGGATGTGAAAAGACTGTTCAGTGATGAAAAGTGGGTGGAGGGGTTGCCTTGTAGCATCCTTTCGCTTCAAATTTGTCACAGATGGTGTAAAAATAAGAAACAAAAATATTTTACCGCCTCACCTAGACAGGATGACGTGGAACTGAAAGCACAATACAATTGCTACAGCCTCCTGCTGTGGCCTAGATTGGTCCGTAATCTCTAGAGTGACTGTCGATACTGAGCCTCTATATATCCACAAAGGCAGGTGGAGCATCTTGACCTGAGGTAAGGACTGAGGTAAGTGAAAGTTCTTCCCTATTTTACACCACCTGGCGATACTAACGCAAAAGTAATGATCACAGGCAACCCCTTTACAAATGTTTAAAGGAATTTCATAATTGTCTGTTGTATTCAGTGCAAGACCTGAGAAGGTAGTGCAGAAATTCAGGAAACAACCAATGTGTTCACCTCCGCAGGTCCTATAGTCCATGACTACTACACAAGCCCTTCTTCATTTACACACATACACATCTTTTTAACAATTGGAGTCATAGCTTTACTTGGACAAAAAATGAAAATAAAATGAAGCATAAAGAACAGTCTCTAAAACAATCCATCAATATATATCTGATATGAGATATGGATAATTTATAAAATCACAAGGGGTTCACAAACTATTCTCCTCAATTTTATAGACACTGTCGTTTTAAGCACTATGTAATAGATGTGCAAACACGGCAGAATGGAAAACAAACCTCCCAGGTGATGTGTTTAACAACCATTTCTCCTGTGCTGCTGTATCTTGGCAGGATATTGATTTTGCTATGGATGAAAGTGGTTTGTGGGTCATTTAATCCACTGAGGCAAATACAGGTAACATTGTTATCAACAAACTCAATGACACAACACTTACAGTGGAAAATACTTGGCAAACAAGATAGTATAAACCCTCGTGTCCAGTACATTTTTCATCAGTCATGCTTCACGCTGTCAGGAATGTGAACTGGTAACAAAGACGAAAGCTGTGTCGGTTTCTTAGAAACATTGGGAGGGAGGGCTCGATTGACAAAGCTTTATACCGCTATAAGACACTAACTGTAAGTCGATAAAAGCAGATATCGAGTTTGAAATACTTTTTACAGGTACTTCTTTCTTGTCATACATTTTTAAAGGGGTTGTCTCAACTCTAAAACTTACCAACTCCCCCATGATCAACCTACTCCCTCTATAAACAAGAACGCACATCTACAGGAGAAAGCTTTCAGCTGAACAACTAAACTAAATGGGAAATAGGTGACCATCCTAATTTGAGAAAGGTTTTAATGATCACCATAGCAGATTCAGAAGATTCGGAGGATAAGCTGATTGCTATGAAGGCTTTCTTAAAGGGAATCTGTCAGCAGTTGTGACTATTCAGAACTATACAGAACTGTGTTTGGAGTTCTAAAACATTGTTCATTCTTAGCTTTGTATATGTAGTTGACCATAAAAAGAGTATTTCCCCACACTGAGTCTTCTTAGTTCTCTATGCTGCTCTACAGCTATCTGCTCTAAGTGACCTCCTCAGTATTTAACAAGAAGCCTATTAAAGCTTTTATTTAGAGTTTGGGTGTATGTCCCCTGTGGGTATGGCTGTGATTGTCCAGGCGGGAAATGTGACTATGCAGCAGTCACATGCCCACATGCCATAACACACAGGAGACAGAGCTAGGGAGAGGTTGTTGCTTCCAGTCAGTCAGATAGGCAGGGACTTCTCAAATACCAATGATTTCCTTTTTCAGGGCACTTATGTAGGGACAGAAGGCTGTTGGTATTAGGAACAGGGGGGAATCTTTAATAAATTGCCATTTTAGGGCACTCTGAAGAACTGCATGGAGCTACGGATAAACTTCTATAGTGCAAGACCAGACTTAGTACTATCAACATTAAATAGTACTAAAGTAAGCAGCTCCTAGTGCTACTACAGATCTAGCAGTGTTACACTGCTAGCATTATCAGAAACCTACGATAACGCTAGCAGACACTGTTGCGCTGTAAAATAGGGGGCGGGACTGTATTCATGGAGGGGCGGGGCTAGGAGGCGGTGACTGCCGTATGAAACTTGGTAGTCACCGCCGGCCTATGGAGTGGGAGGAGTGGTCCGGGGGACAAGCAGTGCCTCGGACCACCCCCTCATGAATATATTGGACCACTGTAAGCTCGGTCCGGCGTTCCTATTGTTACGATAAAGCTAGCAGTGTAACACTGCTAGATCTGATGTAGTGCTAGGAGCTGCTTACTCTTAGTGCCTTTTCTATGGGTGACAGGTCCTCTTTAAAGCATGATACAGTATTTTCTTAAAGACACAATCTCAGCATAGTTAACTATTCCAGAAAAATCTTAAAGGTGCTGTTGTGGTAAAGTTTTTAACTATATAACTATATCTATATTGGGTTGAGGTGTGGGAAAGCCAATCTAGCAACTCTACTTCATGTCATTAAACCATTTTTTTTCCAATCTCTACATATTCTTTAGGTTGTTATCCTGCTGGAACAATATGTCATCCTTTTCATATTCATAGTATTTAATGTAAGAAGTTGCTCATATCTGGCTCAGCATTTATAGCACGATTGATCTTGGTAATGTTTCCAACACCTTTGGCTGTGACATAACACCAATTATGAGGCTTACTCCACCAAACTTGATAGTTCCTTCCACTTCTCCATCCATTCTTCCATGATTCTGCCTGACAATTTCCCACCCAGTCTTTTGACTTTCGTCACAATGTTCCACATCTGTTTCTAATCTTCTACTGTCCACTTTTTATTGAGTTGTGTAATGCAAGTTGCTAAGTGCTTGCATGGACATTATTCCAAAGCATACAAGGCATCTCCATTGATGTGTTTGTGACACCTTAACTGATAGACCTTAGATGAGATGATTTGTTTACTCCAATAGTTAGCTGGGATATCTACCTTTTGGCTTTGGAGTGGATGGGCTTCATTCCATATTCTTCCAGCTATTATTGCCCTTCCTTGTGCAGTTTGGCAATTTTATTGGCTGAGAGACCGCTTTTCATGGGTTGAATGATGCTGTTTCTCTTTTCTTGGTAAATCTTCTTCATGGCTGCATCTCATTTCAAAGAAGTGATCTTGTACCTGGGAGCCAACCTAATACACATTGAGCTATTAGGGAGTGTGAGAAGAGGTTGTAATTTGTGATGAAAGGAGCAAAAACTGTAACAATGAAGTTACATGACAAGAATCTGCATCATAAAGCATGTGCTAAATAGTTGCAAGCCAAAGTTATGCAAGAGATAGTCAAGATGATTATCCAAAAAATGATAGTAGCTTCACATACAAATCTGTAGCGGATGATGAGATAAGGAGCTTGAAGGTTCAAAATCTCTTACCTATTTGCATATCGGTGTATATCTTATTCCTGTCTCTTATCCTCATGCAAAAAGTGGAGCTTGACAGATATAGGTTTTAAATACTAAATATATAATAAATTAATTTATTCTGATCTTTTAGTGCACCTAAAGAATTATAGATGGCAGTATATACAGCATACAGCATATTGGCCTTTCATATATATCAGCTGTGTACTGCGTACTGATAAGTTCATGATTAAGCCAACAACTTATTAATTTTGCATTGTGTTTATTATTTTGATTCAGTTTGTTAATTCTCTTCTTTTTTCTAGTTCATTTGGCGGTGCTTTGGTTATGTTTTTGCCAGCTCTGTTTATTTAGTATTTTCCAATATATCTGGCTTGGATGTTTGTTTCAGACAGATGGAGTTATATGAACAAGCCATCTCAATTTGGATACCAAATGTTTGCAAAATTGTCTGCTCTACTACTTCACTATCTTCATGATTTCTTTACAAGGAAAATGTAAAAGCACAAGATAGTTATATAACCTATTATGTATTGTATATGAAGTACTTTGTTAGGCTTTCATTTGCATATTTATTCTAATTTTATTCCTAAAGTTGCCTATAGACGCAAGAAGAGTTACTCATGATAGAATTAAAGGATTTCATGATCACTAAAATAATATTAAATGGATAGCACTAAAACTTAATTTTACCAATATTGTTTCTGTATCATTTGGGTATTGTTTGCAAACATTACAGTTGTAGCTATAATTGCTGTATTTTTATAAAAAGATCCATTCGGTTGTTGGAGGAATAAAATAATTTACAAAAAATAAAACAAATACTATGTGCTTAACATTATTAGATGGGCTCATTTACTCATTGGCCTGGTTCTAGACATTAAAGGAAATCTACCATTTGTTTTTATGCATTGTGAATGAAAAATACCTTGAGAATACTGTAGCTACACTGATGCAGAAAAATATCTTGTTTAATCCCTGAACTCAGTGATTTTGCTCCAAAAACAATTATAATATTCACAACCTTGAAAAAGCTGAGTGCCCTGGCTGCCTTACATAAACACATTGGGGCACATTTACTTACCCTACCCGTTGACGCCGCAGATACGGAATGTCCGACGAAGATTCGGGTCTGCGGTGATTTACTAAGATCGTGCATCCAATTTCCTGCATGTGTCGCTTCCCCCACTGAGGTTCTTCTCGGTGCATGTAAGTGCTGATCTTGCGACACAATTTGGTTTTTAAATTCCGCAGTTTGTCTGAATCAGTCAGGTTGTCCGACGTTGTTTGATCGCGTGCGCCAAAAACCCGGGGCAATTCAGGGCAAATCTGAAAAAATTTCACGAAACCTGACGAAAATGCGCTGTTCGGACCCTTAGTAAATGTGCCCCATTAATTCCACATACACAGGTGCTGCCTGAACTATCCAGACTGGACTAAGCAATCTGAGCCGGATGACTCATACACAGCAGCTGGGGGATGGTTCAGCAATTGATTACTTCTGCCTTTCAGGGACAACACAGTGATGAAATATTCTCAGCTGATACTGGGCAGGACAAGGCTTGAGTAGTGCATAATTAGTGTAAGAGGAGCATGCTGGGGCAGCGACATTGCCTCATTATCATAATTTTATAATTGTTTTTTTCAGCAAAACCTCTCAGTTCAGAGATTAAACAAGATATGTTTCTGCATCAGTGTAGCTACAGCATTCTCAAAGTATGTTTGGTTCACAAAGCAAATGGTAAATTTCCTTTAAGGAACAACTATTGAGAAAAATAGGAAAATAATAAAGACAAAATTACTGTAATGGTCACATATGGAGATGTGGATTCTCTAAACTGTAATTCACTTGGTATAGGCTAGATTAACATCAAGGGTTATTTTTCCAAAAAGCCAAGTGATATGAAAGTAGACCATTGCCAAATCCAAAGGGAATAACCACCTAAGCACAGTGTAGGGAACTGGTTTGCCTGGATGAGAGGCCATGGTCTCCTTATGGAGAATTTGCCATTAAAGGCATGATGTATGAAGACTTAAAGGCTGAAATGAAATTAAATAAATCCAAGGGTCAAGAATGGAAGTAAAGCAAAGTGAACCAGATAAACAATCTCAAGGCAAGGTAAAGGTGAAATCTAGGAACAAAGCAGAGAACTGAGAGCCAGGAAAGTACTCATTCAAAAAGGGCATGTTTATTATATATCCATATAATATTACAAACTCCATATAATATTATTAATATGTGAATCATATACAGATGGCGTTCCTGAGGTAAGTTGGTGTTATCATCACGTGCTGCCATCTATCAAACGACGGCAAAACAAATTGCAGACTGATTGATGGGTTAGTTTGGATTTGACAGCCATTTGCGCAAGACGTTTCTTGATTTTCGCTAAGATGGATAAGAGCAGTATTGTTTGGTAATTCGCTTTTTGTTTTTGAAAGGTAAAAATGCGCAGAGATAAAAGCAAAGTTAGATGCTGTCTATGGGGACACTTCATCATTTATGACCACAGTTAGATATTGGTTCAACGCATTTAAACGTGGGTGAACATCCGTTTTTGATTGGGAGCGACCAGGACACCCGGCAGACGTGGTTACCGAGGAAATTATTCAAAAAGTCCACGTCATGATACACGCTGATCGATGAATGAAAGTGCGCAAAGTAGCAGAGGCCGCATTAATATTTTACATGAAATTAATATTTTACATGATAAGTTGGCGGCCGTATTTGACGAAAAAGAAGGTGCTGTTTCAACATGATAACGCACTAGCACATTCATCCAGAGCTGTCACCGCCAAACTGCATGAATTGGGCTATGAATTGCTGCTGCACCCCCCCCCCCCCCCCCCCCGTATTCACCCGATCTGGCTCTGTGCAAATTTTCTTGTTCCCTAACATGAAGAAATGGCTCGTGTGAAAAAAATTTAGCTCAAACGAGGAAGTCATCGCCGAGACAGCGGCATATTTTGGTGAGATAGACAAATCCTATTTTTTGGAAGGGTTAAAAAAAATGGCAGAAATTTTGGGAGAAGTGTATCTTTCTAAAAGGGGACTATGTTGAAAAGATAGCAAGAAAGCTCAGCATATATACTGGAGGGTTCTATCATTTTAGCTAAGTTAGTTTTTTCACTTCAAAATATCTCACCGGCCTATTTACACCAAATTTGTGTCTTTTTGGGACTTTTTCCAACTCCTCTTTTCCACTTCAGTAAATTTATTGCAGATTTCTCAAGTGAATCCAGATGTCATTTTGGGTTCCAAAGGGCAATTAACCCCTTAAGGACGCAGCCTGTTTGCAGGTTAAGGCTCGCAACTTTTTTTTGAAATTTGACCAGTGTCTCTTCCTGTGGTAATAACTTTTGAACACTGTTACTTATCAAAGCGATTCTGAGATTGTTTTTTCCCCACATGTTGTACTTCATTTTAGTGGTAAATTTTGGCTGATAAGTTTTGCGTTTATTTACAAAAAAAAGAAAAAAATGATGAATTTTTAGAAAAATTCGCCATTTTCGAAATTCAAAATCACCCCGTTTTCAGGCAGATAGATTTACCACCTAAATAAGTTGCTGAATAACATTTCCCATATGTCTACTTTACATTTTCATAATTTTTGAAATGTTTGGATAATTTATTTTGACGTCACGCGGCCTACAAATCGAATAGCGATTTTCCGTATTTTCGGAATTGACTATTTTGGGGATAAATACTGTTTGAAATCAAATTTTACATATTTAGCAACAAAACCCCCTATATAACCAACCCATTTTCAAATCTGCACCCCTCAAACTATCAGAAACAGCATTTACAAAGATTGTTAACCCCTTGAGATCTTCATAGTAATTGAATCAAAATGGCGGTGAAATTTAGAATGGTCAAATTTTGTCGGTTATACGTTCATTTAGCCCTAAAATTTACACATTTCCAAAGGATAAAAAGAGAAAACTCACCATAAAATTTGCTCTACAATTTCTCCTGAGTGCAGCGACTCCCCACATGTGGACATTACTTGTGTTATGGGGGCACAGCGAGGCGCAGAAGGGAAGGAGCACCCTGCAGCTGCCAGGATTTTAGGCTATAAAATTTTCGCTTTTCCGTTATTGGGGTCATGTGATGGCATTTTTTTTGCGGGACAAGATGCTTTTTCCAGTGTTACCATTTTGGGGTTGGTATCACCTATTGTTGAAAATTTTGGAACTTTTTTTGAGGTCATGAGTAGAAAAGCATCAATTCTGTACTGGATTTTTTACTTTTTTTTTTTTCGTGTTCACCGTATAGCCTAATAATCATGTTATCTTTATTCTATGGGTCGATACGATTACGGGGATACCAGACATGAATATTTTTTCTTATGTTTTACTAAATTTGCCAAATAAAACCCTAATGTGGGGAAAAATCTATCATTTTTGCATCGCCGTCTTCCAAGTGGCATAACATTGTTACGTTTTTGGCTACAGAGCTGGTTGATGGCTTGTTTTTTGCGGGACATATTGTTCTTTGCAACAATATCATTCTGGAGTACATATGTTTTGTTGATCTCTTTTTATTGCATTTTTAGTGGGATATAATAGGTAAAAATCATAATTTTTGGCGGGTTTTTGGCGTTTTTTTTTTACGGCATTCATCATATGGGTTCAATAGTTATTTAGTTTTATTCTATGGATTGTTACGGACGCGGTGATACTATATATGTGGGGTTTGTGTTATGATTTAGACTTTTTTGAGCGTTATATGTCTCTTTATATGTTTTGGGGCTTATGGGCATTTTTAGTGATTTATAAAGTAATTTTTTATTGAAAAACATTATTTTGTACATTTTTTACATGATCCACCATGGGATATGAACAAGCAATCATCTGATTGCTTGTTCTTGATAATACTCTGCAATACTAATGTATTGCAGGGTATTATCAGTGCCAGCCTATGCAGATGCATAGGCTGACACTTTGCCTTTAAGATGACGTCACAGACGCCATCTTAAAGGTAAACCCTCCAGGCTTTTCTGGGGTCCCGATCGGACCCCAGAGGAGCCAAAACAGCGATCGCCCCCCCCCCCGAAAACGGTGCGGGGGGGCCGATCGTGGGGTAAAGACCCCCAAAAGGCAGGTTAAATGCCGCGGTCGCGTTGACCGCGGCATTTAACGGGTTAAACACCCGCGATCGGAGCCCACTCCGACCGCGGGTGTTAGCCGGGGATGTCAGCGGTAAATTACCGCTGAAATCCCGCGGCTAACGATGCCGGTTCGGCTGCTATACAGCGCTGAACCGGCATCGGCTCTGCGCAGTAGCTGTACTGCGCTGAGCGCTAATCGTAGCACAGCTACGGCGCAGAGCGCTAAGGGGTTAAAGATTGGTATACAACTATATTGAAAGTGTATTTTATGTACTTGTTGACTCTCATCAATGTATAAGAGGATACTAAAATAACATTTAATAAATCACCTAAGCTACTATCAGGTAAAATAATTCAGCCATCACTTTTTGCACCAGAACATTAACCTGTTAACATTTACCCTTAACCCCTTTTCATAAGATTAAGGGAGTTTACCAAGTCCCACCTTTGTGTACAGCGCACCAGCAGGTGAGGTCACAAAGAAGTTAAATTGCATAGAGATAAAAGCCTTTTCTGTAAAATAACCAAATACGAAAGATATGTAAAAAAGCATATGACGTGTCTTGTTCAATGGAAATAATATCTTGTTTTACTTTACTAAATAATATTTTGCCACTAGTTCACAGTTAAAATTCTGGCAAGTAAAGGAAAAGCAATACATTTTCTTTTGATATCTGTCAAAGTGGTTTTAAATTCGAGATAAAATGCCCATTGTTTATCTGACAATGGCGGTGCTGTGCTCTGGAGAGACATATGGAAATAGGTCAGTGATACATGCGCTCCCTAAGGGCACAGCAATTAGCCTGGCCCCTGGCATTTCAACATATCCCCACAGTTTGATGAAAGTTGACGCTGTGGTGTATCTCCAGTTATTTTGGCATGGATATATTTCCAGGATATGTTACAGAATAATGTATTGTACTGTCAGCATTCAGTCTTCCCTCGAGGCTAAATAATTTGCTCAAGCACATGTTTTCATAAAAATATTGTACTTGGTAGAACTGGTTGCTCTCATTGCTAGGATTAATATTGTCTTAGGTTTGCCTGTCTGGCCAATAGAATTACACCTTCCCAAATAAAATGCTACCTTTGGTGCTAATAGCATAACAGATAAAGGGGTACATATTTGTGGCACACTGCAAGAAATTGTGATTATTTTTGCGACTATGGCATGTGGGCATGGGGGGGCACGGGCACCAGTGGAGTTGGCTGGCTGCAACGTCCCTGCATATGTTTAAAAAAGGTTTTTGTGCAAAACTATGGCGATTGCGCCAAAATCCGATCGGGTGCACACCCTTAGTAAATGTGCCCCAGTATGTTAGCACAGCCTACACCTCTAAAGATCTTCTTTGTTATTATGGGCAATCACCAGCCATAGTGTGTCAGCGATCACATTAACTTATTGTCAGGTTAATATTTAGCTTTATGGCTTGCTTATTGCTTGAGATGAAATATTATGCTCCCTCCATTTATAGTCATGAAAAAGAAATATAAGCACTCAACAGATTTTGTATCATTTACAATTAAAGGAAACATACCACCACGGATCAGGTGGTAGATCAGGTGGCAGGTGCATCTATTGGACGTGAGGATAGCCCTTTTAACGGCTTATCCTCACATCCCGCAATGTTTGTATAACTTTTATTTCCCTAATATACAGATTTTCTAAAGAGGCTACTGGGGCATGGAGTAGCCGGAGCTGAGGCTACACAGTGCAGTTACTTCAGGCCCCGATAGCCTCTTTGATACTCCTATCAGATATCTTTGGCATGCAGCTATGAGAAGCTGCACGCCCTCATCTGCGATGTTAGCCATCTGTGCATGTGCAGAACAGCAGGCCCGCGGCTGCGCGTACACTGCTTCAAAGCCGGAGCCACTGCGCATGTGCAGACGGTAGGCTTCGCGGACGAGGGCATGCAGCACCTCATAGCTGCGCCAAAGATATCTGGTAGTAGGATCAAAGAGGCTACTGGGGCGTGGAGTAGCCGTGACGTGTAGCCTTAGCTCCGGCTACTCCGCGCCACAGTAGCCTCTTTAAAAAATATGTATAAAGGAAGAAGAAGCAGCACTCACCAGTATCGTGAAATATTCTTCTTTATTCACAACGAGTGATACACAGGGAGGCACGCAGTGCCGCTAAGTCAGCCAGTCAGGCTGACTTAGCGGCACTGCGTGCCTCCCTGTGTATCACTCGTTGTGAATAAAGAAGAATATTTCACGATACTGGTGAGTGCTGCTTCTTCTTCCTTTATACATATTTGGACGTCTGGACTGCCTTGTTGAAGCCTAAGCACAACCATAGTGATCGCCGGCATACCCTCACCTCCCCACTACCTCTTCTATCCACGACACGCTGTTTGACTCAACACTGACAGTGCCCGCACCTTTTTCTGTTCCTTCTGTTTGACGCCTCTTTAAAAAATCTGCATATTGGGGAAATAAAAGTTATCAAAAGATTGTGGGATGTGAGGATAAGCCCTTAAAAGGGATATCCTCACGTCCTATAGATGCACCTACCACCCAATCTACCTTTATAGGTAGATCCGTGGTGGTAGGTTTCCTTTTAGTCGATATTAAAAAAAATACATAAACACAGTATGAAATGACAGGAGTAATTCATACCTATTACATCCAGTGACTGCAGGTAACATGTGATCAGGATGTAGTTCTCATTTTTAATCTTCTCCATTAGGCCTTGCATTAGGCCTTGTCTCTTCTCTCAGCCACGGGTCATCCCTGTGGAGTTTGCAAGATCTTATATGACATATTTTCATCTTCATTTTTCAACCCTTCCATTTTGGTCACCTAACACTGTGTCCAAATACTGGGGTCCACAAAATATACTGGCATGAATTTAACCCCGCATCTTTGTAATGACTGCTAAATATTTACTTACAGTGCCAATACCACAGATAAATATGCTATTGAAATTAATATAATGAATATGATTTTCTTGCAGTGACACAACATACATACAAATATATACCAGATATGCCAGCAAAGAATATACCACACACTTAAATATATACCAGCTGTGAATATATCATACATAAATATATAGCAGTAATAAATGTACTGCACCCTCACAAGCTGTTGCCAATATGCTGCCTACTGCCTCTAATGTAGCCTGGTCCTTCTTCATGACAATTCATCTTCCTCAGGTATAGTACATTATTAAGACTTCTCTTAGTCAGCACTTTGTCAAGAATTTGCCATCCAGATGTCTTCACTTTTTATAATAGAAATAATAATAAATTCTCGGCACTCATGGTTGAAATATTCTAAATCATAAATCAGGTACGGCAGTACAAGTTTTGGCCGATCCTCAAGCATTTATCAACTGCTAGAGAACATAATTCACAACATTCAATTTAAATCATAAGCTCCGATCCTTACTGTTGATGTCACATCAATGGGACGCCTCTTCTGGGTATGTTGTAGATGACCATAGTTAAGTGATTTTTTCTTATTACAAGTCTAGAAACAAAGGGAGAATAGTCACATAAGTATAACAGCAACACAACTAAAAACATTATTGATATATACAGGCGGTCCCCAACTTAAGAACATCCGACTTACAGACGACCCCTAGTTACAAACGGATCTCTGGATGTTGGTAATTTACTGTACTTTAGCCCTAGGCTATAATAAACAGCTATAACAATTATCAAATGTGTCTGCAATTAAGCTTTATTGCTAATCCTGGTTCTTATGACAATCCAACATTTTAAAAATACAATTGTCACAGAGAACAAAAAAAAATTGTCTGGGGCTAATTATAAAATATAAAGTTCCGACTTACATACACATTCAACTTAAGAACAAACCAACAGAACCTATCCTGTAGGTAACCCGGGGACTGTCTGTATATGGAAGTATCCAGTTAATTTTAGCAACACATGAAAGAAAAACAATAATGTACATATGACAATTAATCCGCATGTGAAGAACATTCATGGCATGTTAGCAATATTTTATTCACGGTTTAACCCCTGGGTACTAAAGTACCCAGGGCGCCTGATGGTTATCACAACAGATGTTTTTGACAAGCAGAAGGAATGGAACAGATTTGCACAATGCTGCAATAGTTTCTTGATGTTGCCACCTATCCTAGGAACCTCCACCTGCTCAATGACATGATATTTTAACTGAGTAATATTTTGACATTTACAGGCACTTGGGGGCATTTAATATGGACCGTGCACCAGTTTTCTGTTTTGCCCGTTCTTTTATGTGCAAACTGCTTGCAAGGAAGAAGGCACAGCCCCGACACGTGTTTCACCACTAAATGACTCCCCCAGAGGAAGCCATTTAGTGGCGAAACACGTGTCGGGGCTGTGCCTTCTTCCTTGGTCCGTGGTTTGTATGCATGTTTACAATTTTTTTGCTCTAAACTACTTAGGTTGACCGTTTTTGGTCTCATTAACTTAGCACTTTAGCTGCATATATGAGCATTTCTCACTCCTTTACACTATGGTTACATCCAGTCCATTGTGAGATTCCTTTGTCTGTTTGTTATCCTATTTATTTGCCTATCTTTTAAACTACTGTTGTTATTATTATCATTATGCAATAAAGTTTCTATTCTTTACATCTTGTTTTTCATTACTCCTCACTTATTTCTTATGGGTTTGTTTAATAGGGTATATTAGGCAGGGCAGGCAGAATACTATGATCTGCAAAAGGATTAGATTGTAGCCTAGCTATTTTCTTCTCAAATAGTGTTCTAGTGCAGTGTGCTTGAACTTGATGAGAGCAAGATCCCACTAAACTGGCTATACCTAAATCTCACTATTTGACACACATTCCCTGAACCAACCATTTTTTCACATTAGCACTTTAGTTCAGTGTGGGGACAATGTTGTGATTGGGATCCTATAGTGGGATCCTATAGGATTCAATCATCCTGGGTCTCACTATCCCCTATACACACTGAAGTCCTGAACAAATTACTTAGTGGCTGAAGAGTGGCCCTTATTTTAAAAGTTTACAATAAAATTGAATTTTAAGTGTTCTCTTTCAGGCAGATATAAGACTACACAGGCAAACTGTATTTAGAGCACAATTCAAACAGGGATATGTGACATTCCTTCTGTATGTCAAAAACATCTTATCATAACATCTTATCCATATGGCACTACCCAGAGCTTGGTGCTCTTTTATTGCATATAAAGGGGGGATTGCTAAACTCCTTAATATCGGGATGATCAATTTTATGATTTAGTTGATGGAATTGATGAGAAAACACAATCCGTTTATCTGACCTTACTTTATGTGCAGCACCCATATCTTCTGCCACAGCACTTCTTCCCTCTTTCAATACAAAAACAGGATATTTCCTCTGACAAAATCTATGTTCCATCTCTTCTAGCCTAACAGTACAAGTATCTTCACCCTTCACAATCCTAAACAGTAAGGGGCGGAGCTTATGATTTATATTGAATGTTGTAATTTTTGTTATAAATGCTTGTTGTACCTGATTTATGATTTTGGAAGAATAAAACAGAGTTTTTCATTTCATCAACTGTTCTGGGAATTCATTTGTTCTACTGTGCCTGGCCTCTGGTCTATCCTCGTGCACCACTCGTTGCAAAGTGCTGCCCAAGAGTGTTTGCAAACTGGTTCACTTTTTATAAAGTTTTCTTGAATAGTGTCTGGTGTAGATGGTAGAACTTCCACCAGGTCATCTGAATACTTTGAGGGCTATTCTGCCAGTACTATACAATCTACACCCAAGTTATTTTAGTCATGTTCTTTTGCTACCTCTACAGGTGTTTACTGTTTTTTTCCAAGTCGTGGCACAAGACTTCTTGATTATCCGAAATTGACTTATAGGGCATGCCTTCTAAAAATAGCACTTGAGGCTAAGTTTTCCCTTTCCCATATAGAGACATTTTAATATTTTTTCACTACAAATTATGTAAATTATGTCAAAATATAACAGTTAAATACTTTGACCAGGACTATTACGTAATACAACATCATTAAAAACAAATTTTATTGAGTCAAATAGTAATATGAAAGGCGCTAAAGATCCTTAAAATTAAATGTAAAACTACAAAAGTATGGAAAAGATAAAAATATGTATTTTTCCAAGAAAAACACATCTTCTTACAGAATTGCCCTAACAAAGCCCTAAAGACATTCTGCATATCTAGACTACAAATCTACTAACAATATCAAAGGCTGCTCTGAAAACAAACTAAAAAGCCTTTGGGCACTTGCTTGTAAAAATAATACTGTCAATCCATGAACAAAACATTTTAATCATATTAAAATGAAAAGTCTGTGTTCTTCTATACCCCGGAGTTACTGCACCAATCCAGCTTACTGTCTGAATGGTATATAGAAAAATTAATACCTCCATCAATCCGAACCCTTATAGTTGATGAAGTGGTGTACTAAATCTAAGCACAATGTAATACACGGACCGTCCATATTACTATAGGCAGAGGATGTGTAGCATGTGTTACTGCATTGGAGCACATTTATCAAAGGTGTCATTCTATTGTCATTAAAAACGGTGTATATTTTCCAAGTTACTTTCCAAACATTTCATATTGTCCCCAGTACAAAAAGGGACTGTTAGGAGAAGAAAACTTGCAAAGAGAAACAATATTATTACTGTAGCTTGTGTGTGAGCTTGATCATTCGGAAAGGAAATTTGTAAAAAGACATTGAGAAATGTTTATTCAAACGGATATGCAGGATTCTGCTATAATATGTGATCTCTTTTTGGCACATCATTGAAAAAGTTTCATGTTGTTGCCAACAAAGTACTCTTCTTTCACCAATCACAGACAACCTTACAAATCATACAGATTGTCTAGGTATAGCAAGGGAAACAGAGCCCGGAAAGTAGTGAGAGAACAAGAACTAGGCTTTAACCCCATGCACTTGTGTACATCTACATTTGCACCACCCTATATTGGACACACAGTGTGTGTAATACCTACCTCAAAGGTATTACTAGCCTGTATTATGCCCTCTCCCTATGTCCACACAGTATGATGGCCCTCACCCTGTCAAATGCCAGTTCTGGTGACCCCCACTATTGCAATTCCTAAATTATAATGCTCCAACTTCATTTTATCCCTCACTTATAAAAACCCCTTTTTGATCTTTCCTTTCCGAGTTGCTCTATTGTAGCTCACATCATCACATTAAGCCGTATCATCTGCACAGCAGTGGCAGACGCCTAATAGTATGGCATGGAGCTGATGGCTTCTGCTTCACCATTATACTCAACCCTAGAACAAGGAGTTAAAATGTGAGACATGATTCAGATGTGAATATCTGGGACTGTCCCAGTGCATCCAGTATAGTTGGGAGATATGACAATAGTATGTACTAGTTTTCATTTACACTTCCATTCATTAGTGAGTGAACAGTATCTTGTATCACGTGATACAAGATTAAATGAAGGACCAATTAAATGAAGAAAGTGCTGGTGTCATAGTGGATACAAATGGGTTCTTGACTTTGAAGAGTGGAACAATATTATAAATGACACATTACTGTATTTTGTTTCTTGTCTGCTGATGTTACATGTATGCCACGAGTTCCCTACACTGTACTGACAAAATGAAAAGGCTTTGAAAAACAGTTGGGAATCTGTTTCTTCTGGAATAGATGTACTGGTTTGGCATGTCACCAGGCTTCCTGAAAGTAATGCTTGATGTTAAAGAGGATCTGTTACCCTAAAAAAACGCTCTAGTGCTACCCCAGTTATTAGCAGTGGTAAACTGCTAGCTTTAACGGAACCTTCAGATAAACCTAGTGAACACTACACTGCCATACCCTCAGAACTCGTAAACCTTGGTCCAGCATTTTCATAAGGGGGCGGTAAGCAGCATGAAGCCTGGCAGTCACTGCTGGCCCATGGTGTGGGAAGGGGTGGTCCGGGGAAGAAGAAGCCCCTCGGACCACCCCCTTATGAATACGCCAGAGTGCTGTAAGCTTGCGTTCTCAGGGTATGCCAGTGCAGTGTTTGCTAGCTTTATCGGAAGTTTCCAATAAAGCTAGCAGTTTAACACTGATAATTATGGGGTAGCTCCTTGAGCATTTTTTTAGGATGACAGGTCCTTTTTAAGGGAGTTGTCTTACAAGGTAGCCAAAAGAGGCAATGCTTTTCTTATTCCATACTGCAAATTATCCCATTTGCATATTTTCCAGAATCCCCTAGAGGTGCGTCAATGGCTGTCAGTCTCCACATGCCTTAAAAGTGGCCTAAATTGACAAAGTCTCTATAAGGGGAGCTCTTACTTCCCAATGATATATGTATATTAGTGTTAATTTTTCTTTAACACTGGTTTAACATGATGTCAGTTCTGAATATAATGTGCACATTGAAAGTAAATGTGTTAATACATATTAATGGAAAAGTTTTGATTTTGCGTCTGTGTTAATCATCTTGGACGGTTATTTAAAAAAGATGCCAAACCTTAAGATTAATTTACATTTGCCTCTGAATGCAAGTGAACAGCCAATATTATTTTCTGCATAATATGCACATACCCAGACAAGCATCTTTTATTTTGTTTTGACACTAACATTTTAATATTGGAATGTGAGATTTATATGACATGATGTTTTCTAACTTGATCAAGGTAGATGTGTAATCTATCTGACATCTAAATTAATCATTAGTTTGAGATAAATCCAGGCTGTAAGAATGATTAATTCCTAGCTGAAATAAACACCATGTCTCTGAATGCTGTAAAAATATTATTGCCGTCTACTGTAGGAGCCTGCACATAGTGTATTATTATGAACTACTCTTTGTCATTTATGAGACATTATTAACCCACCTAACTACTGTAACACATCAATAACATTCATTATCCACTTTTTACAGTTCCCATTGAGATATGATAGATGACTGCTGACACTGTATGCACCTGTAAACCTTGGATGAATTTGGTTAAACAGGTTGTCCCACATGGACAACCCATCTTCTTGGTAAGCCCTGACTGGTACAGTGCCAAGGTGTTATCACCACTGGTAACTCCATGTACAGAGATATTTGTATCTTGGTTGAACTTGATGGACATGTGTCTTTTTTCAACCATATAAACTATGTAACTATGTAACTTTTGGGGGGATTTCAATGCAACTTTTGAGGTAGATATATATCAAATGGCTTTCAAGGGATATGCCTAAAAGAGGTGCCATTTGGTATATATCTACCTTGTCACATTGTTTTTGACATTTTTTATCCTTTCTAACCTGATGAAGGCTTCAGTGCGAAACCATTGGTTCATCTAACTCGTCGCATTGTTTTTTGATGTTTTTTTATCCTTTGTAAACTGATTAAGGCTTCAGTACAAAGTCAAAACACAGTTTCTTCCTGAATAAAGTAGTGCCTGTATACTGAAATACTCTTGCACCTTCCCTCCTGTGTTTTTTTTTTAGTTTTCACTGTACCATCGCTCTACTATATTGTGGATGAACATGAAAATTTGGGGTTATCATTCTTCTTATCAAAAGGAATGTGTCTCTTTGCAGCCTGATAATATCAGTCCTATTTGGACAGTGTCATATTGTGTTCATTTTCCCAACGGCAACACCCAATTGTCATGTTATTTATATATTTCTTCCCACAAATAAGAGCAAAAATGCAGAATGCAGAATTCCCAAAGAAATTTCCAGAACTGTTATTTAAAAAATGTTTAGTGAATAAAATAATTTAATGAAGCAGACATGTTTAGTTCATGCATCACTTTGTGATAAATCTTAACCATTCGACACTATGCATTTTCTATATTAACATCATGCACATTCTCGGCTACAAGTTTCAAGTTTCAATCAAGAAAAGAACAGAACAAAAAGCACAAGAACATGATAACATTAAAATAGAATCACAAAGTCCTTTGTGCTGACAAAATCCATTAGTTGATAAGAGAGAAAATTCCAAAGTAGATTTCAAAGGATGTTGAAGAAGGAGATGTAGTGCGCTCAGTCTGCATGAGAAAGATGGCATCTCAGTGCACTGTGTACTCAACGCATCTAAAACCTGCTACTTAGGAGGGGATTCATGAAAAGATAATGCTGTAAACACCCAGGGTTTTATCTCACTAGTGTAAGCTGAAAACACTAAATGGACATATATTTCTTTCGTATGAGGAAGTTAAGAAGATAATGGGTAGCAGTCACTAGAAATATTACAAGATTAGATGACTACATCAGTCCTTGTTGAAACTGAAAAGTTTGCCTAGCAACTGAAACTGTTTAGAAAGCAATAGAGAGACATGTACACAATAATTTATAAGAGCCCAGCCTACCGCACCCTCATACAATGATTAATAATAATAATTCTTTACATATATAGCACCTACAGATTACACAGCACTGCGCAAAGCATGACAAATCAGTCTCTGTCTCCAAAAGGGCAGTATGTTTTGGAGTGTGGGAGGACAACCGGAGGACCCCGACGCAAACATGGAGAGAACATACAAACTCTTTGCAGATGTTGACCTCGGTGGGATTAGAACCCAGGACACCAGCGTTGAAAGGCAGATGTGCTACTTACTCAGCCACCATGCCAAGTTAGAGGACCTAATAGCACGGTGGCTTAGTGGCTAGCATTACAGCCTTGCAGCACTGCGGACCTGGGTTCATGAATCAACATCTGCAAAGAATTTGTATGTTCTCTCCATGTTTGCGTGGGTTTCCTCCTGGTCCTCCGGTTTCCTCCCACACTCCAAAAACATACTTGTAGGTTGATTATATTGTGAGCCCCATTGGGGACAGGGACCAATTAGGCAAACTGTGCAGCACTGCGTAATCTGTGCGTTATATAAATAAAGAATTATTAGTAGCATGTCCGTCAGTGTCTGGAAACCATAATACAGTTCATCACATAAGTGTTGCAGTGTTTTATCTCAAAAACTGTAAGATTGTATAGTCTGAAGTGAAAAAGGGAAAATAAATTAAACATTTACCCGTGTAACCACATGTATCATACATGCATGGTACATAGTTGTTAACCTTGTATGTAGGGGACTTACAGTCTTAAAGGACTTACAATGAATCCTCTCAATACAAGGCAGGTGTCTCCTGTATTATTCATCAATAACCATTTACTTGCATGTGATGTCAGTGGGAGGTGCTTATTTGTTGCTCTGACAGCTGGGAACCTCTGAGAGGCTCTCATGGTTGTCACTCAAACATCAATATAACAGACTACAGGCTCTCTGCTTGCCGACAGAACAGCCTCACCAAGCTGTAACCATGATCATAGTACTTCTGTTCTGCGATAAATCTAGGACTACTTGGATCATATTTCACAGAAATCCTGTCCGATCAGCACACAGTCAATTTTTCACCAACAATTGTATAGCAGATTATATTTGACGTGATGGTCTGCACAAAAACTCACCCTACAGTGAGGAGCCCTCAAGACCAATTATTTTTACAGGGGATACCCAGGAATAACTATTTGCCTAACTTTTGCCTATCCTCGGTAATCCATTATACTAATCTAGAATTATAATTTACAATTTCCAGATGAAAAACGTTTTTTAAAGGTTTATGCTAATACAGCATACACGATTTTTCAACAATATAATAAAATGTAAATATCATAATTATGTTAATATTGAAGTTATGAACTTGTGACAATTTATAAGTTATGATAATTGTCAAAAAGTTTTATAATTACATGTACTGTTTCAAATCAGGTATAAAAGTATCTGAAAAGAATACAGAGGGAAGAATAGCTAGAGATCTGAAGAATAAATGACACAATCATTGTATTTCACTGACACTGAACACTGTCATTATATTATGAATAGGAATAAAAAATCTCTACTAGAATAGAGAAGAAATATCCAGCCGTGCTGCAGTTTTTGCATGTAATTTTATACAACCAATCATATTTAAGAAGCACAAAGAGCATAAAAAATACAATAGAATATATATTATTTAAAAAATTCAATAAAGTGACATTTTTCTTTTTGTTCAAAAGAAGCCAATAAGTAAGAGCAGACGTCATTTATACTTTTGACATGTTTCAATAGTCATTTATTTGGTCATTTTACGTCCCAATAGTGTAATAATTATTAGTCAATGTGCAGGCTGGAATTTGGAAATTTTTAACCTGGTAAGGGTGTCGGGAAAATTATAGCTGTTGAGCAGTTTGTATTGAATGCAATATAAAGTAGAACTTGCTTCACGCTGAGAAAAGAAAGTACAAGGAAGATTTTAAGTAATGTGATCATAAAAATATAGTTCACAGAGCGAGAAGACTCACATGCCTTGTTATCATCTCTTCAGATTTCAGGATTTCAGGGGTTTTTTTGTAAATAAATCTTATTATTTACTAATGAATAAATTTGTAGTTCTAATGTCGAGAATGTTTCTACTATTAACCAAACTTTTTCCATATTCTACTTATTATGTCTGCTTGGCATTTGGAAACAAATGTTCTATTTTGTTGAAAATTTGTGAAAAAAGTTGCTACATCTCTTGCACCATGTTTTTTGGAGGGCTTAGACTGGCACCACACAACCATAGCTGGTCTGAAAAAACCAAACCATGCAGTGATTAGATTCTATGAACCGTGCATTGTGTATCACAGTGAAATATGATGGGAGAAGTCCTTGCTTGCCGAATCCTTGCTCTTATTGCTGTGTATTCATGATTGCAGGTCACTACTTCCGTGCCACCGGCAAGCAGGGACTCCTTGGATCACCTTTGATTAAACTGATAGGAGTAACCGTCACTGTTCTTAGTTCATGGCATCAGTTTTCTGTCGGACTTTGCACGTTCTTTTCAGTACAAACTGCTTGCACATGAATTTAAGAAGTGCCTGTGCCACACTTGTGTCGCACGAGACCGCTTTGTGTCGTGGCTGCACTCTGTTTCATGCGACACAAATTTCTGCACTGTAGGTGGCGTTCCGGACCGTGCGACACATTTAACATGCAAAGTCCGACAGAAATGTTTTGCACCCAGCATATGCAAACTGCACACAATGCAGACTGCAGTACTTTTAGTAAATGTGGGCCATTTTTTTATATGTCCCCATTCTTTAAGATCTGCACCTGGTTTTAGCCCCACAATTAGTAGTGTGTATTAAATAAAACTAACCAATTAAGTTGTCATGTCAGGCATCACATGATAAGTGGACAGTGGGTTTGTAGGAATTCTGCAATGTCTTCACCTTTTATATGGATGCTTTTTGCCACATGGCACTAGCACATGGTGTGTAAAAAAATGTAATGTTACATAATAGTTTTGTAGGAGGTTATGAGGCTTTGAACTTTACGTGCGATTTTCATAAAAAACACAAAATAATGCTTTTGAGGGGCTTGCTCATATTTCATGTCACTTTGAGAGTCCTAAATAAAAGTTAAACCTCATAAATTGCCCCATTATAGAAACTAAATGTTTATGAAGTTTGTTAACTCTTTAATTGTTTTACAGGGTTTAAAACAAAATTATTTGCAATTTTGAAATTTAAATTTTTTTTGGCTAAATTAATTTGTTTTCCAAAAAATATACAAATTCTCAGTGGATAAAATACCAAAATGCTCCAAAAAGTTTGATACCCAATTTCTACCAAGTCATTCAGAACAGATTATGCATTGTCACTTTATAATAGCTATAAAATCTTTATTTTTTGGCAATTTGGACATATAAGGGCTTATGTTCTGTGAGATTAGATGCACTTTACAAATACTTAATTTTCGTGGGTCATTAAGTTAATGATGAGATTTTATGAACTCTTGAATGAATGGAGGAAAAGAAAATGGTTTCCTTTTTTCTTGTATTCTTTTGGGGTCATACACCATATCATAAAAATAATATATTGCCTTTATTCTACAGATCACTATGATTACAGTGATATCTCATTTATAAAGTTTTTTATATATTTTTGCAATTTTTTTTAAAGAAGAACTAATGTATAGAAAATCTCATATGTATTCGTATCGCAATCTTTTCAGAGGCATATCTTTAATATTTCATGGTTGACAAAGCTGCTTTATGGCTTATTTTTTACATAATGAGTTGTCTTTTTCATTGGTACCATTTTGACACACATAACTTTTTTTGATCACTTTTTGGAACTTATTTGTTAAGGGGTTTTATGAAAAAAACTTTTTGGGAAGTTTTTCAGATTTAGTTTTTACAGGGTACACTGAGCGGGTCCAATAATGTTTCTGAGTTATTGAACAGATTGTTATAATCACAGAGATACCAGGGTTGTAGGGTTCAAATCACTTGAGATGCCCCTTACACTTGACTACAGTGTGCAAGGGGTTAACAGCAGCGATTGGAAAAATTCTCTGATCGCAGGTGTCAGCTGTAATATACAGCTGACTTGCAGCTTCTGGTGCCGGCTTTGTTCAGGAGCTGGTGACAGAAACTTGATGTAATAGTACTGCATAATGTGGGAATGCAGCTCCCGCCATGTAGTACCATTACTTCAAATGTTAGTAAGGGCATAAAAATAGTTTAGCATATACTGCATACAGTATGTCCATTATATAGCAACAATTTAGGAAAATTATAAATTGCTATACACAAATAATAATAAGGAGGAGGATGAGTCAATATTGTGCTTCATCCAAATTTTTGGTTAATCCAAAATTCCTTTCAGGACCTTGACGTTGGTCTAAACTTTGACCCAAACATGGACCCCATTGAGATCAATGGGAACCAGAATTTTAGCATTCAAAATGGCTGTAATATGGGTATAGTAGAGGCTAGAAAACTAAAAAAATGTTTGGAATAACATGACAGTTGCCCTGCCCAAAATTTTGATTCTCAATTTGAAAAACATGAAAAATTCAATAAAAATTGATCAAAAGGCTGTACAGTCCTTAAAATGGTATAGTTGAAAATATCATCAAAATTCACAAAAATTAAACCACCCACATTTTTTGTACAAGAGGTTTTAAATTTTGTAAATGTATGAAAACAATTTTAAAACCTATACAAATTTGGAACCATTGATCACACCGATCCAAAGAATGAAGGAGACATGCAAGCTCACAAGAAAATGGCGCAAATGCATTTTTTCACCAATTTTACTGCATTTGGAATTTTTTCCCACTTTCCAGTACATTGCAAGGAATACTAAATACTGTCACTATGAAGTGCAATTTGTTACACAGAAAAAAAATCCCTCACACAGCTCTATACATGGAAAATGTAAAAAGTTGGAGATTTTTGAAGGTGGGGGGTGAAAAATGTAAAGATGCAAAAATAAAAAAGGGCCCAGTCGTTAAGGGGTTAACAAACAGAGTAGTCACCTTATGTATATGTAGTAGTCACCTTAAATATATCTATGGCTATTTACCACTTAATGCACAAACCATCTGCAATGCGCACACAATTTTAAGACACTTATTTCAGCATCATGAAAGGAAATCTTTCCCCATAATTACAACTATTTAAGGGATTTCCACTTCTGTTTCTGAAAGTGTTTAACAAATATCTGGTGATTACTATAAATTCTGTCGTATAATAGGATTAGAGGTCAATTAAGATGATAACAGAACAAAATTGAGAAGATTTTGGTTAGACACTTGAGTCAATCACATATCTTCTTTCCTCTAAGTGCCTACATTTCCAAGGCACCATGGAGTCCAATCATGGGTGGATAACGGTCTCACTGTCTACCGTTAGACTTTACATCAGATTCTGATGTTGAAATTTAGAGGCCTCAATCACGGAGGTATGAAAGCCAGGACAAAAGATAGGGGATAATTGTAGCTTATTCTAGAAGACTGGTACAAAAAACAAAGCACAGAAGGAACGCGGAGGAACAAGTTTGGTAATTCCAGTTCTTAGGCAAAATGTGGCTGGTTCAGTAATTAAGGTAAAATGCTCTATACCAGTGATGGCTAACCTATGGCACTGGTGCCAGAGGTGGCACTCGGAGCCCTCTCTGTGGGCACTCAGGCCATCACCAGAGATGACTCCAGGTATCTTCCTACAGTCCCAGACAGCCCAGGACTTGTTGTGCACAGAGGTATTTTAAAGTGACAGCAGTACCTGGGACTATTTTCTGCTTTATTGGTGTCCTCAGGGTGCTGGTATCAATGAAAGCTGTGACAGAGAAGAGAGTATAAATCACAAATTAAATTTCTGTGTTGGCACTTTGCGATAAATAAGCGGGTCTTTGTTGTAGTTTGGGCACTCAGTCTCTAAAAGGTTTGCCATCACTGCTCTATACATTTGATGTGAACAATTAGGTCCCAAATTAACCAAAAAGTTAAAAGGACTTTGTGTGGAAAACACATTCAAGACATGACATTTTTTTCCCAATGGTTTGTTATTATAGAATACATTTTTTTTTGTGAGTTACTTTTTATTGGGTTTTTCAAAGATAAGTTTACAAACATCTTTTAGTCATCAAAGTAAACAGTTGTACATATTCACATCTTTTGGGATTTGACAGGTATTGGCTAAATATTACCATATATATGACATAGTTTCCCTTCCTGTATCTTCCCTTCTTTCTTCTTTTTGTGATCCCAAAGTTGGTATTATGTTTAACTATATCTCAATTTTATTTAACAACGAAATTTAACCTGTAACCTTTGTCACAAGAGGAAATTTAAAAGAAATTTTTCTGTGATCTCTCTCTTTTAAATTTTAACGTATGGTTCATGTTGTGGAGCATATACTATATTGCTGCCATGGTTCCCACACTTCAGTCACCTGTTGATGCTTAAGGCTTGTGCTGGACCTTGTTCTCCTATCAGGCCTACCATGGATTCCAACATATCATATACCATTCTCCAGTATGGTCTTATTTTGGGACAGTCCCATAGAATATGCATCAGACTACCTTTCGCTCCACACCAACTCCAACAAAATGTGGAAGAGGTAGGATATGCTTTATGAATGCGATCCAGCGTATAATACCATCTCACCTGTACCTTAAACTCATTTTCGATATGGGTAATACACTTCAGCGCTTTGTATATCAGTCTTGTCAACCTTTCCCATTCTGCTTGGGTTATGTTTCTATCCAAGTCACCATCGCACATGCGCATGGCGTAGTTTTTGTGAAAATGCACACTTCCTGTTATATGCTTATATATAACTTTCAGCCCTTTTGTTGGTGCATATATTCTTTTCTTAAGTTGTGCGTCATATTTGGGTGGGTCTTTTATTCGAGTTTCTAAAAAGTTTTTAACCCGAAGATAGTTGAATAGTTCCGAATAAGGAAGGTTGTACTTAGATTGAATCTCTGTAAATGGTAAAACCTCGGTTTCTGATATTATCTGACCCACTGATTTCCAATTCTCTAGTGAAAGCTTATTAGAGAGGTATGCTATAGTATCTATTATAATTTCGGAAGTTTTTAGTTCTCGCGTGAATATTATTAC
Source organism: Engystomops pustulosus (assembly GCF_040894005.1). Lineage (NCBI taxonomy): Eukaryota > Metazoa > Chordata > Amphibia > Anura > Leptodactylidae > Engystomops > Engystomops pustulosus. The sequence continues at coordinate 73,254,441 of NC_092412.1, forward strand.
ATGCGTGGATCTGTCTCCATATCTTTAACACATTTTGTGTAAGTGGTAGCATTGGTTTGTCTTTTATCTGTCCACACAGGCAGTCCCCGGGTTACATACAAGATAGGGTCTGTAGGTTTGTTCTTAAGTTGAGTTTGTATGTAAGTCGGAACTGTATATTTTATCATTGTAATCCCAGACAGAACTTTTTTGGTCTCTGTGACAATTGGATTTTAAAAATGTTAGGTTGTCATAAGAATCAATATTAACAATAAAGCTTCATTACAGACACATTTGATAACTGTTTCAGCTGTTTATTGTAGCCTAGGACTAAAGTACAATAAATTACCAATATCCAGAGGTCCGTTTGTAACTAGGGGTCGTATGTAAGTCAAGTGTTCTTAAGTAGGGGACCGCCTGTACTTGATTCAAGTAGTGTGGAGATATGTTGTTTGGATGCTATACTTTCCTCTATATCCATCCATGGCATTTTTATATCTGTGATAAGCCACTGAGAAACTTGTTGCAATACAGTAGCTTGGTGGTAGCCCTTTATACACGGTACGCTCATTCCTCCTACAGTTTTATGTTTCAGTAATATATTGTGTACTAGCCTTGGTTTCCTGTGTTCCCAGATGTAACGGGACATCATCTGATGTGCTTTAGTGAAGAACCTATTAGGCAACGTCATAGGCAGCGTTCTAAATAAGTATAGCAATCTAGGAATTAATACATTAATACATAATAATAGAATACATTTTACTTACAACTTCTTGATGCACCATGGGTATCACTGTACCAGCTGGTGCACTTGGTTTTTGTTTCTATTTCTTCTGTTTACAGGAGAAGTCATTCATTTTCTTGTAAAGCGGTGTTCCTGAGTGGCATAAACATAAGACAACTGGTCACATGTACAGTACTTACTCCAGGGGTCTCAAACTCAATTTACCTGGGGGCTGCTGGAGGTAGATTCTGGGTAAGGCTGGGCCGCACAAAATGCGCTTACAAAATATCATTATTCAGATTCAAATGTCATGGCGTCTCCCAGCGCAAGGAAAGCCCAGTCAGGGACACTCCATCCCCCCCCCCCCCGGTACTTGCCTCCCCGTGTCCCTCCCATCGAAGAAGATGAAGTCGCCGCTCTGACCTGCACCAAGTGCGTTCAGAGCGGCGACTTCATCATCTTCAAGTACCGGAGGGAAGCGGATTAACCGGTTACGGGCTCTTTCCTGTTTTTTCATGTCCATTTTTCACTCCCCACCTTCAAAAATCTATAACTTTTTTATTTTTACACGTAAAGAGCTGCGTGATGGCTTGTTTTCTGCGTAACAAATTGCACTTCATAGTGATGGTATTAAATATTACATGCCATGTACTCGGAAGCGGGAAAAAAATTCCAAATGCAATGAAAATGCATTTGCGCCATTTTCTTGTGGGCTTGGATATTACGTCTTTCACTGAGCGCCCCAAATGACATGTCTACTTTATTCTTTGGGTCGATACGATTAAGGGGATACCAAATTTGTATAGGTTTTATAATGTTTTCATACATTTACAAAAATTAAAACCTCCTGTACAAAAATTATTTTTTTTTATTTTGCCAACTTCTGGCGCTAATAACTTTTTTATACTTTGGTGTATGGAGCTGTGGGTGGTGTCATTTTTTGCGAAATTTGATAATATGTTCAATGATATCATTTTTAGGACTGTATGACCTTTTGATCACTTTTTATAGATTTTTTTATATTTTTCAAAATGGCAAAAAAGTGCCATTTTCGACTTTGGGCGCTATTTTCCGTAACGGGGTTAAACGCATTGTAAAAACCGTTATCATATTTTGATAGATCGGGCATTTTCGGACGCGTCGATACCTGATGTGTTTATGATTTTTACTGTTTATTTATATTTATGTCAGTTCTAGGGAAAGGGGGGTGATTTGAAATTTAATGTTTTTTTATTATAATTTTTTTTTTACACTTTTTTTTATTTTTATTTATACTATTTTTCAGACTCCCTAGGGTACTTTAACCCTAGGTTGTCTGATCGATCCTATCATATACTGTCATACTACAGTATGGCAGTATATGGGGATTTTCCTCCTCATTCATTACAATGTGCTATCAGACCCGAGGCTACCATGGAGATGGATCGCTGCCCCTGGGGGAGCAGCGATTCCAGGTAAGATGGCGGCGCCCATGCGTCGCTATCTTTTTGAGGCTGCCGGCAGCTTTGCCGGCAGCCATCGCTGTGAAAGCACCCGCGATCGGTGCTAGCACCGATCGCGGGTGTTACCGGTAAGCCTTTGCTGCAATATGCAGCAAAGACTTACCGGCTATGGAGAGGGCTCAGCCCGTGAGCCCTCTCCATGCAGCGTGACCCGACCGCCGCCGTGAATACACGGCGGGCGGTGCTTTTCCAGGTGGGGGCCGCAAAATATTGTCCCGGGGGCCGCAGTTGGCCCGCGGGCCGCGAGTTTGAGACCCCTGACTTACTCGGTCACTGGAGTTAACAGAAAGTGCATTGTCTGACTATAATGCTCTGTGCAGCAATTCACTAAGATTGGGCGCCCGAAATCATGAATGTTTTGCTTCCCCTCTCTGGTCCGACAGAGTTCACCATATTTTTAGTTTGGCAATTCTGGATTTTATCCCTGGAATGTCCATAACGGCTGAACTGGACAGGTTTCAGGATCTGATTGAACATTATTTAACGTCACTAAAATATTCAGCTACCAACAGTGTTAGGTCATATCATAATCTTACACGTAATGAACAATTAGCCCTGGCTAATCTTAAAGAAAGGAGTGAGTTATTAGTAAGACAAGCTGATAAGGGGGGCTCTGTTATAGTTATGGATGCAACATTATATAGGACACTGAATCAAGAAACCCTATGTCTTTTATTCGATGACATATCGCAGACTTCCTAGTGACCCTACACCTGCCTACAATTATGCATTCAAACAACTATTTGAGGAAGGCTTCCAAATGGGAGCTATTAATATAAAACTGAGAGACATCATATATGTAGATCATCCAGTCACTCCTATATTCCACTCTCTCCCAAAGATCCATAAAGGGATTTTTCCACTAAGCCCCACTGTGTCAGGGATTAGATCTTTGGGAGAATGTTTGGAAGAGTGGCTGGACTCTTTTCTGCAGCCACTTACCAAGGTGATGTAGTGGCACTCCCTCCATTCCCCACGATTTAGGCATCAAGGTCCTAGAGAGACACCTACAAATATATAGTTCATATAGACGACCTGTAAAAGCTTTTATAGTTATGGCCCCTAAATTTTTACTAGATAACAACTACTTTATGTTTGATGATGCTTTTTATTTGCAAGTGAGGGGGGCCCTGATGGAAGCATGATTTTCCCCCTCACTTGCAAATATGTACATGATAAGTTGGGAAGAACTGTTTGGTTCCCCCCCGCAAATCCCTTTAGAGACCACATCCAGAGGTTTGGAAGATTTATTGATGATAGTATATTAAGTTGGGGGGGGGGGGGCTGTATATGGGATAGAATATATTACTAAACTGGAAGGGCTGTATACGTGGGTCCCTATATTATTTAAAGGGAACCTACCACCATGATTCTACCTATAAAGGTAGAACGGGTGGTAGGTGGATGTATGGGACAAGAGGATAGCCCTTTTTAGAGCTAATCCTCATGTCCCCGCTATCTTTTTAAAACTTTAATACGCTAATATGTAAATTTTCTTAAGAGGCTACTGGGACGTGGAGTAGCCGGACATGAGACTACATGTCGCGGCTATTCCATGCCCCAGTAGCCTCTTTTCTCCTCCTACCCTGACATCTTCGGCACGCAGCTCCTCGTCATGCACAGAATTGATGGCCCGCGGGTGCGTGGCCACTGCTCCGAAGTCGGAGCTACTGCACATGCAAAGAGCTCTGGCTTCTTGGATGAGGGCGCGCAGCTACGAGGAGCTGCGGGCAAAAGCTGCAAAGTGTAGCCTCATGGATGCCAAAACATCCACTGTATATGGACTCTTTCTCAAGAACAATGTGATACCATGCACAAGCAGGGGAATGTTACAATTGGTTAACCCTGGCATGACCACTGTGCCCCACATGTACAGTAATCAAAATTATGCAACCCAAAGCACAGAGGTGCAGTGAACAAAACATAATTCTATACTATACAAAGATCACTATACCCAAAATTAAGATATTAATAAAAGGTTTAGAGACTATTCTGTATATACCTCCTAACTTCTGTGATAGAGGAAGAGCGACATAAGATTTGTATACCCTCAGGAAAGCCCCTTGCTACACCTCTTACTTCATTGCACACCATGTAATACCCACCTCAATGGCCCCATAGTGTATAATTCTCCCCTACCATGTATAGTGCCCCCTTGGTACACTTCAAAATGCTTCCCACCCTGTACAATGACTCCTTCCTGCGACTACCACTGTATAAGGCCTCCTGTCCTGTGGCAATCCCCCAAACTGTCAATGGTCCCTCATAATGACCTCATTTAGCATCCACACATATAATCCCTACACGAATAACCTTCTCTTTCTATAGCCCCTACTGTTGTCTCTTTTCTGTTGCTCCACCCATTCATAATACCAATTTTTTTGTTGGCCCCTCACTTATGTTGCCCTCTTTACTTTTGATCCCTCACGTATAGTTAGCCGTTTATTTTTCCCTCCCTCCCGTTCTGTACCTCATCTATCTCACATTGTGTCTTCCCTCCCTGCTCTAATTTTCTTTGTTGCTTTGTAATTAAAAAGCTACAGCTGTCAGCCACAAGGTCAGCAGGTTGATAACATCATCAGGTAGCCACCGACATCACCATTGCATTCATCTCTATCTGTGTCCGGAGAGGAAGGTTAGGAAGTATGTTTCTAGCTTATTTTATACAAGCTAGACTTAGGTTGTTATAAATAGTGATATATTACTGAGCCTGGAAACCTCAATCACACACAATTGCTGGCCGTAACGGGAACCTGCCATCATGAAAATAATTTTTACATGATATCAGGTTCCTAAAGCATATTACATGTTAATCAAGAAGCTGCCAATTTGCTTTTGGAAGGGGTGGGGGGGGGCAGTTCAAACTTCAAAAGTCGTCTTCTCCCAATGCCTCCTCCCTCCCTGTCCCATGACCCTGTCATTACTTCTTCTTGTTTATGACAGATAAAGAGAGCGCCAGCTAGATAATTGCTTGGAGCTGTAAACTGACATTGGTGGGTGGAGGGAGTAGGAGGTTGTGGGAGGAGGAGAGAGGATGATGAGTGCGGAAGGAGAAGGCATTGCAGAGAATTCGACTGTTGAAGATTAAACTTCCCCCTTCCCCCCAGGACTCACCACATCAAGCTGGCAGGGAGCCAGGTAATGTAAAATAATGGGGCAGATTTATCAAGTGTCTGAAAGTCAGAATATTTCTAGTTGCCCATGGCAAACAATCACAGTTCCCCTTTAAAATATTCATGAGCACTGGTAAATTGAAAGCTGAGCTATGATTGGTTGCCATGGGCAACTGGAAATATTCTGACTTTCAGACACTTGATAAATCTGCCCCAATGTATTTATAATAATAATAATAATCTTTATTTATATAGCGCCATCAAATTCCGTAGCGCTTTACAAATCATAGGGGACATATACAACTATATTATATTACAAAGAACAAACAGTCATATGGAACAATAGGAGTGAGGGCCCTGCTCACAAGAGCTTACAGACTATGACGATGAGGGGGTGACACAAGAGGTTGTAAAATGGTCCAGCCATTCTTTATAAGGGAACAATATAAAATAATGTAATAAATAATTTACTAAACAAGGATGTTGCTGCTTGAGCCAGCCATCAGCCGCCATCTTATTTACAGGGTCCCAGGTGAAAAAGACTGCAGAGAAGCCTGGAGCTTGGTATCTGCTGTTTGCCGGATAACAGATGGGAGGAGGACATAGGATTGATTAGTAAAGAGAGAGTTGACATTTCAAGCAGTTAGCGAGTGTGATAGGCTTGCCTAAAGAGATGGGTTTTAAGAGCACGTTTGAAGCTTTGGAGGGTGGTTATTAGTCTAATAGTCTGGGGAAGGGCATTCCAGAGAATTGGAGCAACTCGGGAGAAGTCCTGGATACGTGCATGGGAGGTTCGAATTAAGGTAGAGATTAATCTAATGTCACTGACAGATCAAAGAGCACGAGAAGGGCGATAGACTGAGATGAGAGAAGAGAGATAGGGAGGTGCAGCATTGTGCAGAGCTTTGTGGATAAGTGTTATTATTTTAAAGTGAATACAGAAGGAAACAGGTAGCCAGTGCAGTGATTGGCACAAACTGGAGGCATCTGTGTAGCGTTTGGCCTGAAAGACGAGCCTGGCTGCTGCATTAAGACTAGATTGAAGAGGAGAGAGTTTAGTCAGTGGAAGGCCAATTAGTAGGGAGTTACAGTAGTCTAGTCGAGAGTGAATAAGTGCAACATTTTTAGAAAAAGGCAGCTTTGTAAATAAAGGAAGATCAAATCATCATGACTGTGGTAATTTTCTTATATTTGCTATTCATGGCCTTCTTCCTTCTAAAATGAATACCTGATTCACAGGCTGATTCATAGGCTGTCCCTCCCACTGTGTGCTGGAACGTCCTGTCTTTAGTGAGATTGTATCAGTCAGAAGGGGGGAGGATGAGACAGTGTAATAGCCTGTGAAGCTACAGCAGTGAGGGGCTCTGTGAACGGCCCAGATTCATTAGCATAATTTTTAAAAGGTTATTTAAGAAGGAAAGAGGTCATAGGGGCAAATATAGGAAGATTACCATAGTCACAGTGTCTGGATCTATAAGTAAGTGCCCTGGGAATATACATGCTTGGTTTTGATGGTAGATTTTCTTTTTAACATGCAGTAGGCTTTTGGAACCTGTTGTGATGTATATGACCTTCATGATGACAGGTGACCTTTAATATAAAATTTCTGAGTGGCCTGGACACTTAGCAGTTGATGCTAACACTGGTGGAAATTTAGCTACCTTATTTTAAACTCACGGCACCTCTCAGATGTCTTCTCTAATGAACTAGACTAGACTATTTTGTTGGTTTTGGATGTAGCAGACTGCCATCGCATGCTGTAATTTAGTTTATTATCAGCATTACTCCCAAATGAGACACATGACCTTTTGACCCACAATTCTTCTATTTTTTGTTTTTGTCAGAATAAAACCTCTTTAAGTTTAGATGTCTGGAGATTTCAGTTCGATAAAGTACAGCTTGATAAAATTCCACTGTGTCAACAAATATTCCACTAAATATTATGTTTTTATCTAGAAACACTCCATGTTTCATTGATTCCTGCCCTACAATTTTCACAGCTCTAAAAGTGCTTGCTGCTCGAAAAACAAAGGTTTTGTTTACTGGCTAAAAGCAAAGTAAATGCCCAGTTTGGCCAAAACACTGTGAGATGATGAAAAAGAGACAACATTTGATCACACACAGTTATAGTCTTTTTAATAGGGATGAAAAAAGTTGCAATATTTTTTATTTCGCTTTGACTTGTATTGCCTGCAATCTCTATAACTAATGGCTAACTCTAAACCAATGAAGCTCTGCTCTGTTGAAACAAAGATTACAAGCTATTTAGTATGGAGAGGCAGACTGCCAGCTACTATTTTCCAGCCAATTACCAAGTTGCCTGTGTAGCGAGCAGAGAATATGCTGGAACAAGTACTTCCCCTCCCATTAGGCAGACAAAAAGAACATAACTGGGAAGGTCATTTTTGTCCTGGCCTCTCCAAATAGTTCACCATCAACATTAAGGGAACCTTGCAAGTGTATAACAACTCTGCTTTTTACTAACTTCAAGCTAGATTGTCTACTGCTGTGTATATAGTCACTGAATGCCAGGTATCAGGGACCTGTACGATGAAAGTAACAGTAAGCAAAACCATGGCAACAGATGTCATTGAAGTACAAGCCCCTTAATCTGACCCGTTTGTTACACATGTGACCCCAAAAGTGTATTATAAAGAGCAGAGTAGCTAAGAAGATTTATTGGGGACAGGGGCCGATTTGGCAAGCTCTGAGCAGCACTGCATGTATGTGCTATATAAATAAAGGAATTATTATATTATTATGTATAGTTTTATGTATAAAAAACATTCAGCGTAAATAATAATTTGCTGCTAGCTCTTGCGAGAAGGGCCCTCACTCCTATTGTTTCATATGACTATTAGGGATAAGTGGACCAACTTAAGCACTTAAAAATCGTTGACAGCACCTATCGTGCTACAGGAAAGGGGAAGGGGGGTTGAGCTAGACCCGAAACTGAATCCAGACTTCTAATGACTTCCAGTGAAGTACGGGTACGCGTCTGAGGTACCCCAAACTGGCAAAGGTCTGTACGAACCCACACTTGAGTCCCCCCTAATCTGAAAAGCATTACAGAATATGATGGTGCTATATAAACAAAGATCATTTGTACTAGTAGTAGTTGCCATTGAAGTTGCATTCCTGTATAGGAATGCACTAAGACATGGTGAGGTATTAATGGGGACCGTGTCAGATGAGACTTATTGGGGGTCTGAACGAGCTCCCTTTCTGATGTGTTTTTGCTGACTAGATGGTTGATCTGCATACTATTGTGGTTCACTGTGAACTTATTTTATCAGTAATTATTAAAAGTTATGTTTTACTTAGGTACTAGTACATTCTGCTGGATTTCTTAGTCAGTGTTTGCGACACATTTAATACAGCGACTCAAAAGAATCATGTTACACACTGTGTATAAAAAAAAATTATCCAGGGTGTTCCGGGTAATCGAAAATGGTTGTCACTCACGTGGGTGTGGTATAGTCTCTTTGGGACAAGAGTCTGTGGACTCCACGGGAGACGATGGTGCTAGCCACAACCAGGGACTGGAATCTAAAATATCCCTGGTCTTCGCCAGAGCCCGCCGCAAAGTGGGATGGTCTTGCTGCGGTGGGGAGTCACCAGGTTGTTCCTTGGGTGCGACTAGGCCCGCGGTGGCAGCCAAGGTAGGGACACAGGGAAGGCAGGACCTCGGGAAGGCAGGACCACCACAGGAGTACAGGACTGCCACAGGAGTACAGGACCACCACAGGAACACAGGACCTTCACAGGAACACAGGACCACCACAGGAAAGTAGGAACGCCACAGGAACGCCACAGGAACACAGAAGCGCCGCAGGAACATGGGAACACGGAGACGTCTGGAAACGCACAAAAAACATGGAGGGCTTTCTCTTTAGTGGAAGGACTTGAAGATCCGGCAGGGGATGCTGAGAACTGCCAAGCTATATAGGAGTCTGGAAATGCCAGCGCCAATTAGGAGGATGCTGGCCCTTTAAATCTTGAAGGAGTCGGCACGCACGCGCCCTAGCAGCAGAAGCGTGCAGCCAAGGCAGGAAGCAGACCCAGTGCCTGCTGCCGCTGTCCCTGCTCCCTCGGGCTGGTACTTACTTTGGGACAAGTGCACTCGCGATCCGTACCGAGGATCGCAGGTGCAACCGTGACAATGGTGCACCCAGCATTTAATACTCTGGTGTGCCCTGCACATACGTGAGGCAAACTGTACTTGGTGAAGTTTGCCTCACTTTTCATATATCTGGGCCATTATATTGTTTCAACTTGGGCTATATGATAGTACATAGGTTAACTCGAATCGTACTTTAACTGGTTTTCCTGACTATTATATTTTCTGTTACCTGTCTTTACCTTTAATAACACAGCTCTGGAGTAAATGTGAGAACACTACATTGTATTCTAACCAACGATGGACATCAAATATTTTATTGCCCTGAATTTTTATCCAAGTCATTCTACAAAAAGAGATTACATCACAATGAATTGCTTAGTAACATTTAATCCAATAAATTCGGGGACAAGTAGAAAGGTGAATGTAATAGATAAAAGAACAGTCGTAGGAGGCTCAATAAGTGTAGCAGGCATAGGAGGAATGAATGTAAAAATTCATAAAATGTGACCTTTTCAGAAAGCTTGATGATGATCAGCTTCTAATAATTTTGACCTTTCCATAAGATGGCCTTAATATAATAGGGCCAAAACATTACTATTGAACAGTTTCATGTTTAAGCAAAGCAGGAAAGGAATTATTTAGCAGGTTATTTTTCTGACTGCTTTCAATCCAAGATGTAAGTAAAAGGTGTGAATTAATTTTATTTTACAGGTTCCCATATCAACATGAGAAGAGGCGTTAGCCTGTACTGCACGGCAGAATTTGCAGGTATATTTGTATAAGTGGTAAGATGTCACATCATTAAGTTTGACCTCAAGAGAAGATTCAGTTAAATCTGTTGAATTAGCTAAATGAAGTCAGACATCTTAACGCTAATTAGAACATAAATAGCAGTTACATACTTCTCCCCCCTGGGGCAGTATGGGACTCGTCAAGAAGCATTTTATTTTTAACATACTTTTCCCCTCTGGTATTATGCAATTTAAAACCAATTAAGTGTTGTAGTTTGTGCACATATGTAGATCCTTTACATCAGTATCCATCCTTTACTTTTCTCTCATTCCAAGATATTCCAGGTGGGCTGAGAAAGATTGGAACTATACTGACCACAATGAGTAACCCAAGATTTTTCCCCCTTTTTTCAGTCAGTCTTCTCACCTAGGTTACTGTTTGTAGTTTTAAATGGTCGGTAACATTTCAACAAAGTACGATTTAACACAAGAAAGATTCTAATAAATCTTGTGAAATAGAAGTCCTTCCTTGTCTCCTATCATTCTACCTCCTCTCCTTCTTCTTGATCTGCTTTTCACTTTGAAGGTTCTGCTATATATTGTCTTACCAACAAGAAAGACAAAGGCTCACGGAGGAGTGAGATTACATTAAAGTTCTATTGAGTGAGAAGGGAACGGTAAGGCCGGGTTCCCATCACATTTTTTGCATCCGCCAGACATATACTGCAACATATACGTTTAAATATTGACAAAAAAGGATGCATGCTCTGTCATGCGGAACACCAGAGTAAAGAGTAAAACACGTTTTTAATTTCATGTACTCACAAAAGCAGTGTTAAAATCGCACGCATCATACACATCTTTCTTTAAAATGCCAAACACCTCGCCCGACATAGGTTTTGCCCTTCTCGGGACAGGTTCCTCTTCTTGACCTCAAGCATGAGAGTGTAGTGAGGACTCCAGTGGAACCCACCACGAGAACTGGACAGAGTAACAGGATGGTTTACAGAGGATCTCTTCAATTTTCAATTTACCAAGGACTCGTGAGTATGTTCTTCGGATGCATTTTAAAAGGACTCTTTGTAAAGTAGAGCACTAACATATCTGTTGACTTTTGTAATTTATCAGCCGTCTTTGGGAGTGCACCGCGTTAGTGGCTCCTCTAATTTTTATCACTAATTTCTAGACATCTTTGGGGCTCATTTACTAAGGGTCCACGGACCGCATTTTTGTTGGGTTTCCCGACGATTTCTGTGTTGCAAAGAAATTTAACAGGGGATTGTGGATTTTGGCGCATCGGCATCGGCTTTCACGAGACACAAATCGGGGGGCCGGCCATCAGACGATTATTATTATGAATTAAAAAGGATATACTATATGTACAATGTGTTTCAGCTCTAGGACATGAACCTTCTACAGGTACAATTAATAAAAATAATAACATGTGTGTCATATTCACATATGTCTTATTGTTTTATGAGCCCAGCTGTTAGAGCTATCTGGCGTTATAACATTTTAATAGGATTCAATTGAATCTACTCTTTTCTCATCTCGTTTCCATCCCCGGTTTCCAACACCTGGAATAACTGGAGTCACAATCTTAGGACCTGATCCACTTTCCAGACCATCTCATTGTATGTCACATGAAATGAACGTGTATGGTTTGAGTCACACAGGCACCTTTATATTGAATAATCATGTCAGATATTGATCATGGATTATGTTATATACTGTATATTTTTTCTGAAGGGTGTTCTATAAAGCACTTATAACTTTCTATTTGTAGGAATCTACCATGAAAATCCAGCATGATAAACCAGGGACAATTACTCGTAGATCCAGGCACTGTGATTGTGGTCATCTTCTTATACTTGTTATCAATGGCCTCCTTACTGCTAAAATCAAAATTATGCTAATGAGACAGAAGGGTTTATTACTAGAGCCCCTATTTACTGAATCTTCACAGGCTGGCAGGAAGAGCCTGTGTCTGAGCAGGTCTTGTAATGGAGGGGGGAGGGGCAGAAGCCAGAAAGCACTGAAGCCATGCAGACATGAGAAGCTATTCATGAGAAGAATAGTATTTTTAAGACTCTTTAAATATACCTCTTTAACATCAGTTTATGTGTAAATGATTTTGGAGTTTTGATGGAGGATTGACAATCTCATGCTGTGTTTCCCTTTAATGAGCATGCAGTACTTATTTTCAATAAGGTGGGCTACTGTGCATTTCAGAAGTGGGTTTCAGTGAATTAACCTGAGATGACATTACAACTACGATTCTGTAACATAAGAAGGTGCAATAGAGTAATGTGGCAGAGAATATGTAAGCATCTTCTCAAAAGAAACATGCTATACGAAGAACTTGTCTGTCACCCTTTTATTAAGTTCTGTCATCACGAACCAGATATTCATTACCTCCATCTGAGATGCCATTATTAATTGCAGTCTCTCCTACAAGTGGCCCTTTGTACGTTGCCAATACTCATGTGACTTACTTTGAGCACACTTTTGGGGCCAACTTGATTGCCCTAAAATTATCATCAGAAAAAAATGTTGTGGCCTCCCATCAATTTTCTTTATTGGCTCATTGTTCCTTTTTACTGACAAAATATTTCCATAGGACTTTTTCATTTTATTGGAAAAAAAATACCCTTTCAGCTATCTGCTATATATTGCTATATATTGATCATATTACAAATTAAATTAATGGAATGCACAAAAACCAAAGCAGAACCAAACCACACTGAGAAGGTCCCTGCCAAACATTGTTGGTTCGGGTCCCTGAATGTGTACATGGACTTCAGCCACTGTCCATGTTTGGGTTCAGCATTTGGCTCACCCAGTAATGCTGAGCAGCCCATCAACCAGATTTTTGCCCCTAGCAACCCCTGGCCATGGCCGGTGATTGGATGTGATTGGCCAGATGCCCGCTGTTGAGGCGGGGTCACATGACCCAGCACCTTTCCTGCTAGGAGAGAGCATCATATACCACTGTAGCAATAGCTGTGCTGGAATGTCCATGATTTCTTGTGGTGCAGTGACATTAGCTGTGTGTGTATACCCATAGCTTCTTCTACTGCAGTGAGAATAACTGTATCTGGATACCCATAGCATCTTTTAGCGCAGTGAGAGTAGCTGTGTCTGGAGACTCATAGTCATCAGTGGCAATTAATGGATGGCCAGCTTGCTGAATCCCGTTACAAAGATAACCTATCATCCTTCAGTAGCTATGTTTTAGATATATTAGAGAATACAAGAGCGACTGTTGGTGGCATTAGTGGCTGAGTTTCCATCTAATATTGCGGACCCAGTGGCAGTGCGAGGCTAAGGAGGCGGAAGTCCCCAATGCAGCAGTTGTACCAACACCACAAGTGCTTTGCCTTCTCCATATCTTTGCATGGAATTTGCATTACCTGCATTTTATAACCATCTATACCTTACTTCCCTTGCTTTATATCCAATTGAAGGTCACAAAGTTCAGGTCCCCATTGATTTTGATAAGGTGCAGGTCAAGTTCAGGTATCTATACTGAACTTTTCTCAAAGTTTGGCCAAAGTTTGGTGCTAACACAAATTTCAACAGGTTTGCTCAACACTAATTGGCACAAATAAAATAAATCACACATTCTCCAACACATATCTCACGTGTCTGATGGGGTTACTGTTTACTCTTATATTAAAAGGTGAGGTATTAGTGCATGAGGTGTTATACTAAAAGGTGAGGTATTAGTGCCATGAATGCACTATTAGGCATGACCATTGTAGTAGATATTTGATTACATTGATGACTACATAAGAAAACAAGTGCTTGGAGTAAATTCAAACACACAAATGTTTCATGTAGGAACCAAGTTCATGCTTACCCAATGAGGAACCCAATGGTCCACATGCTTCACCACCATGAATGTGACTAAACTGACCCAAAGCCACAGTGTGAAAGTAGAAAGCCCGAGCAGGGTAAGTAAGTACACTTCATTTTGTTCTTAACCTTGTCCTAGCCTCCAGGGGATATTCTAGAAAAAAAAATAAAACATCTGTATGGTAGTGGTAGGTTTTGGGTAGTATGTAATCTAAACCTAAGGTAAAATTGTAAAATCAGCTTCGGCTTCTTACTGTTGGTAATAAAAAAGACTCGTATGGCTGACATCAAAAGACTTTTAAGGCAAAGTACATTTTTATTCCTGATTTTTTAAACAGTTGAAATAATTTGCAAGTTACTTCTGCTAAAAAGAAGAAAAAAAAAATATATCCCAAAGCTCCCAACACTGTTCTGCATAATCACAGATATTATTTCTTTCCCACAGTTTTTCAGAGAAGATGCTATTTCAAAGGCTTTCATTTCTCTGCGCTATTATCAAATAATCTTTTTTGTACTTGGTTGTTTATTATTGGATTGTAACTATGGTAAATCTCTAGGGGTTTTGTCTCCTTTGGTATGTTAATTAGTCATTTTTCCTTTGATCTTTTTTCCTTGCTGAAAAGAGTGAAAAGCTATCTCGGTGGGGAATCTTACTGATGTATGTTCATGCTCTCATCTCCATAATCAGAAGGAGATAACCATGTCATAGGTCCGCGCATCAGCTACAGCCTTTGTAAAAATGAGCAGCATGGTGCGTGTAATCTAAAAGACACATATTTTTAATATAGATAAATAGGCGCTCACATATATTTATGTAATCATATGAAATTTTAAATAAAAAGTGATTGAAGTTTTTGGAAGTGTGAAGATGCTGTGTGAGTCGGGAGAAATCCAACATTTTCTTCTGAAAGCCATATTCATCTGACTATATTTTGACACTGAGGGACTTATATAAGAAGTTCAATAGGCAAAGCAGTCAGATATGTTTAACTTCTAATAAAATGAGCCCTTGTTAAAGCAGCCAATCAATGCATTGAGCTGGAAGAAAATGTATACCGTAATCCACATTCTATTTCTTTCCATGATGCTCTAATGAAAGTGACAATTGGATGTGTCCCCACACGTGAAGCACATTCCTACCTACATTACTTGTTACAAAGTGTGTCCCACTTACTGGGGACGAGTCCCCTAGGTACACAGCCTGATGAAAAGACTTTTGTGATAGCTCTTTAAGTATCTTAACCTTGATGACAGAACTTTGCAGGAAAGCATTGACTATGCGGAATATCTGCTGTTAGTCACCCGCTTCACCGTTACTTTAGAATTCAGAATTTGTTCAGAAGTACAAAAGAAGCAAAATCCCCGAATGAACTTTTTATATACATGAAATGCCAGTAACCAGCTT
Source organism: Engystomops pustulosus (assembly GCF_040894005.1). NCBI lineage: Eukaryota > Metazoa > Chordata > Amphibia > Anura > Leptodactylidae > Engystomops > Engystomops pustulosus. The sequence continues at coordinate 73,269,876 of NC_092412.1, forward strand.
AAGGATGCTTTTTAGTATTTTATCTTTATTTTTAAGTTTAAAGGGGTATTTCAGCAAAACTTGTTTTTCCTAGTTTTTCTTTATTTTTCAACTCTTTATTTATTGATCCAGCAAATTTTATTTACTGTTATTGTAGCATATTTGGATTCTCATTTAAAATATTTGCTATATATGACATTTAACCCCTAGGCACACCAGGACGTTATAGTACGTCCCTGCGGGTAGATACTTCACGCACCGGGACGTGCTATAACGTCCTGCTTCTGGCACTGACTCACGAACGGAGCCGACACCAGAAGCGGCGGCTATCATCTGCCTATCACAGCTGACACCGCGCACTAACACCCGCAATTGGAACCGACTCTGATTGCGAGTGTTAATCCCTTGCACACCACGATCGCGGCATGTAAGGGTGTTCCCACTATGGATCAGATCCCCCATGCCGCTTACGAGGGATCCGATCCACTTCTGGGCAGCCCCAAGGATTGCCGAGTGCCCCGGGGATCCCCGATGTTCCTGGAAGTCAGACCCCTTCCGGGTCTGACTGTAAACTGTCTGTGCATGGGGTTAATATAACTTTTATTTTTATTTTATTTCAGTATAGACCCTACTAGTGCTAATACATATACAGCAGATGTATTTAACTCTATTGCCCTTTTACCTGTGATACCCAGGAGGGCAAATTTTCAGCAACTAAGGGAAGACCTTAAAGGCATAGACTGGGATAATGCTCTCAAGGACAAAAGCCCCCCCCCAAAAATGGGACTTTTTCTCATATATTCTGAAAAAGTCCTGTGAGAAACAAATACCTTATGGGAAAAAGCATAAAAGGAACAAGAAAAACCCTATGTGGCTAACTAGTCTTGTAAGGAAAGCAATAAGCGAGAAAGATAAAGCATTTAAGGTGCTAAAACGTGAAGGTAGTGATGAGGCATTACAGGATTATAGAGAGAAAAATAAATCCTGTAAAAAGCAGATAAAGGCCGCAAAAATAGAGACTGAGAGAAATATTGCCAGGGAGAGCAAAAATAATCCCAAATTATTTTTCAAGTATATAAATGATAAGAAACTAAAAACAGAGAGTGTGGGTCCCCTTAGAAATAACATGGGGGTCATGGTGGAAGGAGATGAGGAAAGGGCCAATCTACTGAATGTCGCCTTCTCAACTGTCTTTACCCAGGAAAATCCCCTGGTGGAAGACACAATGAGGAATAATGTTAATTCTCTTTGGAATGTCAACAGTTTAACCCAGGAAGAGGTACGGCGCCGCCTCGCAACCACTAAGATAGATAAATCACCGGGGCCAGATGGCATACACCCCCGGGTTCTACATGAATTATGTACCGTGATAGACAGACCGTTATTTTTAATATTTGAAGATTCACTGAGGACTGGTTATGTTCCACAGGAATGGCGCATAGCAAATGTGGTACCAATATACAAAAAAGGATCAAATAGCGATCCTGGAAACTACAGACCCGTAAGTCTAACTGCTGTGGTGGGGAAAATATTTGAGGGGTTTATTAGAGATGCTATCCTGGAGTATCTCACTGTGCACAACCTTATAACCCAGCGTCAGCATGGGTTTATGAGAGATCGGTCCTGTCAGACTAATCTGATTGGTTTCTACGAGGAGGTAAGTTCAAGACTGGATCTGGGGGACGCTGTGGATGTTGTATATCTGGACTTCTCAAAGGCATTTGACACCGTGCCACATAAAAGGTTGGTATATAAAATGAGACTGCTGGGAATAGGAGAAAATCTGTGTATCTGGGTAAGTAATTGGCTTAGTGATAGAAAACAGAGGGTGGTCATTAATGGCACATTCTCAGATTGGGTTGATGTTACCAGTGGAGTGCCACAGGGGTCAGTATTGGGGCCACTTCTTTTTAATATTTTTATTAATGACCTTGTAGTGGGTTTACACAGTCAAGTTTCAATATTTGCAGATGATACTAAGCTGTGTAAAGTAATAAATACTGAGGTCGATAGTTTAGCATTACAGAGGGATTTGTGGAAGCTTGAGGGATGGGCAGAGAAATGGTTGATGAGGTTTAATGTAGATAAATGTAAAGTTATGCACTTGGGCCATGGAAACAAAAAGTATAATTATGTTCTAAACGGTCAATTACTTAGTAAAACTGAAGCTGAAAAGGACCTGGGCGTATTGGTGGATGGTAAACTTAATTTTAGTGACCAGAGCCAGGCGGCTGCTGCTAAAGCAAATAAAATAATGGGATGTATCAAGAGAGGAATAGATTCTCATGATAAAGACATAGTTTTGCCCTTATACAAATCCCTGGTCAGACCACACATGGAATATTGTGTACAGTTTTGGGCACCAGTGTATAAAAAGGATATAATAGAGCTGGAACGGGTGCAGAGGAGAGCAACCAGGATTATTAGGGGAATGGGGGGATTAGAATACACTGACAGATTACAAAATTTGGGATTATTCAGTTTAGAAAAAAGACGACTGAGGGGAGACCTCATTACAATGTACAAATACCTGAACGGACAGTACAAGGATCTCTCCAAAGATCTTTTTATACCTAGGCCTGTGACCAGGACAAGGGGGCATCCTCTACGCCTAGAGGAGAGGCGATTTTACCATCACCATAGACAAAGGTTCTTTACTGTAAGAGCAGTGAGACTATGGAACTCTCTGCCGCAGGAGGTTGTTATGGCCGACTCTATGTACATGTTCAAGAGAGGCCTGGATGACTTTCTGGAGAGAAAAAATATCACGGGTTATGGGGATAAAACATTTATTTAATTCTTGAAGGTTGGACTTGATGGACTTGCGTCTCCTTCCAGCCTTATATACTATACTATGATACTATACTATACTATGATTGTTAGAGCACAGTCTTGGTCTTGTTCCATGCCATGATGCCTCTATCTATCCTGCTTTATGTAAAACAAAAATACAGTAATAATTAGACATATGGACCACATGCCAATAACGCCCGGCCCAGACGCTGCAAACCGGAACTGAACTGACATGCTGAATACAGTTCCAGTTTGCAGAGTTCAGCCGGGGAATCCAGGCAGCACTCGCTGCGAGTATGATGCGAGTTCAGCACGTAATACTCGCAAGTGTGGAAGAGGCCTTAGGTTTACAACTGCAGGTTCTCAAATAGAGCAGTCCTCATCTTTTTGCCATTAATAACAGATGCACGATAAAAGGTAGCTGAGGGTTCAGAAAAATCTATTTGGAATTTTAGGTGATGGAAAACCTTCACTTTTTAATCCGTGTCCATCAATGGAAAGTAAAACGAGACCAGACGCAGGTGTGAACTAAGCCTAAAAGTTAAAGGTTTTCTTCTGTTTTTCACACTAGTCAAAAAGAAACTGCAGTGGTTTAAGCATTTTATTCCATCAAATAAAGTCTTCTCATGGAGTGCACTTTTTTTTCACTAACCTTTTGAATGTTATTGGATACATAAATGTGCCCATTCAATTTAATGAGGGGATTTATCATGCCCCTAACTCCAGAATTCTGGCTTTTAAAACTTCCAAAACAGCTTTTGGGACATGTTTGCACATACATTTTTCACCTCAAAATGTTTAGAAATACACCAAAATGGTCACAATCTTACCCCAGTAAAGAGGTGGTGTGAAAAAATGTAATAACATTGACAGACTGCGTTACACAAAATGTATCATTTATTATTATTAATAATATAATTGTCTTTATTATACAGCATATCCCTCATATCATACACATACAAAATAAGATATAACAGAGTAATGCCATGGTCGGATGAAACAGTAGGGATGAGCGTCCAGTTCACAAGTGTTTAAATATTTAAACCTATTTAAATCTAAATATTTGCAATTTTTAAAAGAGAAATGAATGCAAGTAATGAAAGATAAGTTGTATGAATGGAGGGCAAAAAGTTGCTGGACATGTAAAACAATTACTATTCTTATCAGGTTCTCATTCATTTTTACTTGGTACTTTAAAAAAAATGTTTAGTTTAAAATGAGTTATTTTGCAGACACTTGACATTTTAGTGTTTAAGGTGGGTCCGTTGTAAATCATGCTTGTGTGAGAAAGGGAACATAGGTTAATAAGTGTGCCTTGGGGTTAAGTCAAAGAATGCCATAGGTCAATTAACACCATTATGTTTACAAGACCACTATGCTGTTCTCACCCCAGGGACCCTGCTCTAGTTAGCATCTTGACTCATATAGAATCACCTTAGCAATCTACTGACAACATGGAATCAGCTCTGAATGATGCTCTGGGGAAACTGTGGATAAGAGTTAATAAGTATTTTTATTAAACAAAATAAAGAGTCACAAGCTGGTGACACACATTGAATGGGGTCATACAAACTTGTCCCATGTTACTAAACCACATCAACATAAACACGTGTAAGTGTGATCATTTATTCCTATACACCAGTCAGTCACTCACTGCATTCTGCATTACCGTATATACTCAAGTATAAGCAGATCTGAGTATAAGCCGAGACCCCTAACTTTAACAGAAAAATTGGGAAAACCTTTTGACTCAAGTCTAAGCCTAGTATATAGCATGCCAACTCATGCCCCCAGTATATAGCCAGAAGCCCCTTGCTCCCAGTATATAGGCAGCCAGCTCATCCCCTGTATACAGCCAGCCCTTTTCCCCAGTATATGTCCAGCAGAACCTGCCCCCCAGTATATAGCCTGCAGCCCCTGCCCACAGTATATAGCCTGCAGCCCCTGCCCCCCAGTATGTAGCCTGCAGCTGCTGCCCCCAGCAAATAGCCTGCAGCCCCTGCCCCCTAGTATATAGGCAGTGGCCCTCTTCCCCAAGTATATAGCCTGCAACCCCTGCCCCCCCCCCAGGATATAGCCTGCCAGCATCTAACCTCCCAAGATTATAGCCAGCAGCCCATGTTCCCCAGTATTTACCCTGTAGCCCCTGCGCCTACAGTATAAAGGCAGCAGCCCCTAGGCCCCCAGTATATAGCCTTCAGCCACTGCCCCCAGTATATAGCCTGAAAAAAAAAACAAAATGTGTACTCACATTCCGACTCCCAGGCCCGCAGGTCCTCTTTTTTCATCGATGTATGGCATCGGCTCTGTGTCCCCGTGTTGTCCGTCACATGCCCCATGATGTCAGCCACTTGCGGTCCACATGGTGAGTGCTGCGGACCACAATGGGACATGGAGCCGATGCCAGACATGGATAGAAAGAAGAGGACCTGCCAGGGGGTGTCGGAAGGTGAGTAAACTTTTTATTTTTTATTTTTTGTAGATCTGAGTATAAGCAGAGTTAGGGTTTTTCAGCAATTTTTTTTATCCTGAAAAACTTGGCTTATACTCAAGTATTTAAGTGAACCTTTTCAAAATTTACCGAGTAATTTATAGTTCTAAATCTCAATTATAAACAGGAAAAGAATGAATGGAAAAATGTTGCCAGTCTATGAATGTCTGTAGGACATAAGTACCGGGGTGGATTAAGACTGCCATGGGCCCTGTGTTGTATAAATATTATAGCCCCTACAAGTCCAGAATTCACTCTCTACATATAGTACTAGAATCAAGCTTCTTGGGGAATGGAGAATGTGCCCTTTCTACTTGCTCTCAATCTGTGGTTCTAGGACCTTTGGAGGAATTTGTGTATTTAGAGCATATATATTGGGAGCAGGTGAAGGTCTTTCTGAGTATAAAATTTGGTGTGTGCTCTGAAGGTTTGGGCCGCAGGCTACCACCCAAACTGCTTATTTTTGAGTGCACTACAGAGTTGGGGAATATATTTTATAAGATAAATAATGGCCAGTTCTACCATTCCTCAACATATTCAAATGGGGATTTGATGCCCTGGTTGGATCATTTTTCTATTGAGATAAGTAGAACAACTTGTGTATAGTGTGCCATATTTGCAAGCCTATCTGGCCTATTCTGTTCTCACTGAAGTAGGACTTGAATAATTGTAAAATGATATCTTGCTGCAAATTATACTGATTTTCAGAGCATTACTAAGAATACTGACAGCTGTATTCCATCACAAATGGCTATGACGTGGTAAAACACTAAGATCTAAAAGGGTTTTAGACAGTTTTCTGGCTGTCCTGAGACTAGCTTGACAAAAGGCGCCTGGTCTAAGAAAAGGGGCGTGGCCTCATACCAAAAAAGCTCAGTGCGCTAGAAATCCTAATTTTCTGGCATAAAGTAAGCCAACTAATAGGAGATGGGGGTCTCAGTCCCCAATGGGGCTCACAATCTAATCAACCTACCAGTATGTTGGGAAGTGTCGGAAAGCCATGCAAACACGGAGACAACACACAAACTCTTTGCAGATGTTGACCCTGGGACTTGAACCCAGGTCCCCAGTGCTGCAGGGCTGTAAATCTAACCACTAAGCCACCGTGCTGCCCCTTAACCTTGGGACACTTTTTATAAATCTACCACTACTGTTAACAACTATGTAATCAGTTAAACTGTTGTGATGTGTTGGAAAATGCATGCGTTAACGCCACATGTGGCGCACCCTCAGAGGAATTTAGTTCGAGTTTGTTTTCTACAGGATAAATTAGACTGAAAATAGAATAGCTAAACTGAACTGAAAGGCAGATTAAATCCTAAAACAAGTTTTATTGTGCAAAACTGTCATTACACAGCAGGTTACTATATACTTATTCTTCTGGACAACATTTTGGTGTCAAACTTAAAAATTTCAGGCTCATGGTTATGTAAGCTGCAGCTCAAATTTTCCAACTATGGGGCACATGAAAGCAGCGCAGCTGCGCCAAAATCTGTTCACGTGTGACACAATCCTAGCACATACACCTGTTAAATACCTGTCAAAGCTGTGTAAATCCTGAAAACGGCAAACAGACTGATGAAAGTGCGATTCGTGACCCTTACTAAGTAAACCCATATGTCTTTAACTGCCTGTGTTTTTGGTTTTATAGATCACAGCACCACAAGCATTATCTGAAAGATGAGAATATCTTACATTTAATATAACATATAATGTATGTTTTTTGGCACTATAGACTCTTCTCAGCTCATTTACATATGAATTTGGAGGAAAGTTTTTCTAGAAAGGTAAACATACATAGGAAACATACACACATGTTAATCTTAAATAAAATCACTCGAATGTCAAAACTGATTTACATGAATCAATAAATGTACGGTCAATATAAATTCATCGATGATGTTAAATCGATGTATGTAAAAAACATACAGTGCTTAAAGTGCTAACTGCAGGGTCAAAATTAGTCACACCTGTGTATAGATAATTTAGAAGAACAGTAAAAATATTGTTTGCAATCATTGAGACTGATTAAAGATATAAATGGAATTTTTCTCAACTTATAGAACTCTATTGTTCAGCTCAGTGTAAGAAGAGTGGTAGAATGTATGATAATTGTGTAATAATTGTGGCGTATATCAGGAGGTTGCTGCTCCAGAAAATGTTATGTAGATTAACCACAAGCTGGAGTAGTTTTCCAGTTTAATTGTATAAATAATCATAAAGATTTAAATGCCCCTGACTCATTTACATTTGGCCTTCATCCCACAAATATTCCTTTTAGAAAGTGAGCCGAGATACCTCAATATCACGACCTAGAGTTTTTATTTCACTGTTTTTATTTCATGTATATAACATTTTTTTTTCCATTAACTACTAAACATCTGTCTGCATTTTTCTGCTAACATAGAAATGTTTAAATAAGGATAAATGTATAAAGCATTTCACACTGATTTTGAGAGATCAAAGCAGGTCAGGAGCTGTCGTGACTCATTTTCGTGTAGTGAAATATCAGACTTGTTATTGTGTAATCATTTTTGGAGACCTATCATTTACCAGCAGCTATCTAGTATTTTGTAAAATCTGACTGGTCTCTGGTTCTGTAGTTTGTTTAAGCCTGTTTAATGGGAAGACCACTGGGGTCTGGGAGATTGTAGAGCTGATACCAATGACATGTTTATAATTTACATCAGATGCTCTGGTATTTGTTAATGGGTATGCACAGTATAGAGATAAGGAATCATTAGTGGGTGGGGAGACATGGTGCAGATGGAATAGACACTTCACTAATGAACCTCTCATCAGATAAGACTCTGCTTTTCAACAAAAGTGACAAAAGGGAAGACTCCCTGTTGTCCATGTGTCTAGGTGTGAACTCAGCCACTTGCCAACTCCCCAACTCCACAATGACTCCAAGCACTTTCACATTTGGTTTTATTTAGAAAGCCACCAAAAGCAGCAAGTGTCTTCACGGCCTACTAAAAGACTAGTTCCTTCTGTTTCGAAAAGTTGGTTCTTTCACCATTCCCCCTGCTCAAGCCAGACACAGAATCAATTTTATTTCACAGACTGTAAGCTCTCACAAGCCGGGCCCTCATTCCTACTATTTCGTATGACTGTTATCACTCAGTAATGTCTTATTTTATGGAATTTGATGTCACTATATAAATAAAAATTATTATTATTACTTTATTTTAGTGAGGCACAATTTTCCAAGAGCATTATTATCATTACAGTAGACCCCATTTGTTAAGCAGTAATAAATTTATAATCTGTGCCAAAAATAACATGGAGCAAGTATCATTTAAAAACTTAGAATTAGCTTGTAACCTGCAAAATGTGAAAAGTGACTGGACAAACCTTGTGTGCTTTCAGGTCAAAGAAAATGGGGCGGTGGTCCATTGTGCACGGCACATGTGTCATCGGCATGTGAGGTCCACAAACACTGATGAAGAAATGTAAGTAAAGTTGGGCGGTCAGCTCATACACGTGGCAGTGAATGACCATGTGAAATAAATGGGGAGGTATGCTAGCTATAGAAACAATGGCTAGCATGCATCCAAAAACAAAGTTGCTGTGCATGAAGCCTAAGAGCATGTTATAAGTTGAGTCGTCATTGTTAAAGCTTGCTCACATAGTGAACACTATTCATTGAAATCAACATCTCTCAACATCTCTCATAGGGCTTGATTTTAGTTCAAGCCAAGAGACAAACTGTAATTACTTTGCCATTTTTCCCCAATATCATAGAAATTCAGTTTTGTTGACATTATGAAAAGCTAAATTGGGAATGATTGCAAACCCAGTGAAGTATTTGTAATTTGTAAGCCTAGTTAATGCTAAATTCTGCATGATAAATATGGCATATTTCTGACTGTAAAATCATATTCTCACATACATAGACATAGTAGTACAATAGTAAAATACACATTGATATAACTTAAAAAAGCGGGTGAATGCTGTATCATACAATCGACACCCATCCCTAATACCCTAATAACCATTTGACAACCGCAGTCACTTTTGCTTCATGGCCCCATGATAGAGGAAATCATTGTCCCAGTGATGTCATCGGGGAAGCTGATTAATTAATCTGAGAGGCTCTCATGGCTGTCAATCAAGCACCACCAAGTGTGGAACAGGAATATTTTTAAGGGTAACTATAGACAAAAAATTTGGCCCCTATGACAATTGGATTTTTAAAATTTTGAATTGTACAGCAATAAAACTTTATTGCATACACCTTTGATAGCTCTTACAGTTGACCACTCCACCTTGCGGCTACAGTACAGTAAATGACTATCATCTAGAGAGAGTCACTAAAGGACAGTGGAGCCATAGAGGTCCTTCTGTAACTTGGAGAAATACTGACTGTATAAATAAATGAACCAATACAAGTATAAATCTATTAGATATCCTTGCACCCAGAAATGCTGCTCTTTCACAATATAACAGAACTTCTTCTTCTTCTTCATACAACTACTAAAATTGTATCAATGAAAACATCCCAGAAGCCTGCAAAAGATGGACTCTTACCTAGCTCCATACTCCATACTAAAAAAAAATATATATATATATATATATATAAAAATGTTACATTCAAAAAATGCTGATAGAGCATGTTCACATTTTTTTAAGGTAACCTTACCAAAAAAAGTTACAACAAAATGAGAACTATTTATGGTATTAAAGCATAACATTATAAATTTCTCCATAACAGTTCTGACCCAAAGAATAGAGGGGGTGTGACATTTGGAGCACACAATAAAAGCCATGCGTGTGTTCTTTTCTGTGTACACCACGCAAGGCTATTACCAGAACCATTTTCCAGTTTGTCTCAGGCTCAAAGATGAACAGAATAAAGCAAACAGTCGTGTTGAAGGAGGCATTGAAAGGTACATGGCAGAAAATATTAAATGGTGCCAGTAGTACAATTTGAGTTTCAGAAACAAAAGTGGAGAGTAAAAAATGGTAAGCAAAAACAAAAAGGGCTGCAATGTTAAATATTTATTTAATGTTAATATTAATTAATATGTTTAGTAATATTTAGTAATGCTTTATTTTTTACTGGTCCATTAAAAATACAGTGGCAGATTTATCAGTGCTTGTACACTAGAAAACAGTCCGGAATTGCAACTATTCTCCCTTATTCCACACCTACTCCAAGTTGGTTTGGAGGGATATGAAGAGGCCATGCCCAGTGGTAGAGTTGTGGAGTGAGCCTACCAGTAGGCTGAGGTCCTGGAGTAGAACTGCATGGCTGGAATCTCGCAATAGATCCGGCGTATGGGAAGGGTTGGGTGCTCCAGTGTATGATAAATCCCCCCTCTCCTCCCCCCACAGTTCCTGTTTTGGCAAGAAATAATTGTAATGTAGTAAATAAAAAAAAAGATTCACATTGTTCTATATAAAACAAAGGATTGTAGATCTCCTCAGTCTTTAGCTGCTTCTCATATGCTTTGTGGCACACTTGGGACAGTGTGAATATTCACAACATAAACTGTCTGTACCAACAAGCACACACTTTTCAACACCTTCGCACACTGTGTAAAACTGTGCCAAGCTTTTGACACCACAAAGTGTTGCAGTGGTTTAGTTTATGGAGTAAAATAACACTCATGTGGTATCAGAATTTTATCCCAAAAGAGTGACTTTCCAAGACATGAAATCAGTAGGATTTGGGAGTGTCTGCTGGCCACATGTAACACATTTCAATTTCCTTATTAAGAGATCAATGTAGTAAAAGAAGCATACACAAATATATATTTTCTAATGGGAAATTGTTTATCATATTCAAATTCTAGTAAATATGTATTTGCCTTCGGATGGTTTCTCAAATGGCAGGAATGATAAATATGTAAATGAAACCCTTTTACTTTTCCTTCCGACTTATCACATATCAGGGTTTGGCTATAAAAAAAATCTGCACTAAAATATAACAAAAGTGAAGCTGCTGTCCATGTGTCTAGGTTTGAACCACTTGCTGACTGCTTAGCTTCTTGCAGCACTTCACATTTGGTTTTATTTAGAAAGACACCAAAAGCAGCAAGTGTCTTCATGACCTACCGGTACTAGAAGACTAAAACTGCATGATGAAACCTTCTGTTTAAAAAGTGCTCTTTCCCCATCCATTTGTTGAAATTGGACAGGATTGGGTTAGCAAATTTAGATTAATGGGCCCAATGTATGATTCCTTGTGTGCCTATATTCTTGTTATGTCATTTCAGGCGCACAGCATGTACACCAATTTTATAAAAGGTACACCTTAAACAGGCAAATACCAGGGTAATTTTTTGGTGTAAACTTTAGTAAAACAGTCATAGATCATCACATGGACAAAGTATCCTAAAGGAATTGAGACTTATTTCTTTATTTGACAAATTTTAAACATGACAGGAAAAATAGACCAGGTCTACAAGAAATGGATTTAATATTAGATTTATAAAACCTTCGAAAAAAAGAAGATCAGTACCAGGATTTTTGGGGTTTTTGCATTTCAGTTTTGTCCCCTTCTCCTTCCACAAGCCATATCTTTTGGATTGTTCCATTTACAAACTATATGAGGGTTTGTTACCTGCTAGATAAATTCTATTTTCAGTGCCATGTACTGAAAAGCTGGAAAAATACCAAAAGTGGTGGAACCATATTCTGATGAGCTTTATTTTTATGGCTTTCAATGTCTAGTTGAGATGAAATGATACAAAATTTATATACACTCACCGGCCACTTTATTAGGTACACCATGCTAGTAAGGGGTTGGACCCCCTTTTGCCTTCAGAACTGCCTCAATTCTTCGTGGCATAGATTCAACAAGGTGCTGGAAGCATTCCTCAGAGATTTTGGTCCATATTGACATGATGGCATCACACAGTTGCCGCAGATTTGTCGGCTGCACATCCATGTTGCGAATCTCCCATTCCACCACATCCCAAAGATGCTCTATTGGATTGAGATCTGGTGACTGTGGAGGCCATTTGAGTACAGTGAACTCATTGTCATGTTCAAGAAACCAGTCTGAGATGATTCCAGCTTTATGACATGGCGCATTATCCTGCTGAAAGTAGCCATCAGATGTTGGGTACATTGTGGTCATAAAGGGATGAACATAGTCAGCAACAATACTCAGGTAGGCTGTGGCGTTGCAACGATGCTCAATTGGTACCAAGGGGCCCAAAGAGTGCCAAGAAAATATTCCCCACACCATGACACCACCTCCACCAGCCTGAACCGTTGATACAAGGCAGGATGGATCCATGCTTTCTTGTTGTTGACGCCAAACTCTGACCCTACGATCCGAATGTAGCAGCAGAAATCGAGACTCATCAGACCAGGCAACGTTTTTCCAATCTTCTACTGTCCAATTTCGATGAGCTTGTGCAAATTGTAGCCTCAGTTTCCTGTTCTTAGCTGCAAGGAGTGGCACCCGGTGTGCTCTTCTGCTGCTGTAGCCCATCTGCCTCAAAGTTTGACGTACTATGCGTTCAGAGATGCTCTTCTGCCTACTTTGGTTGTAACGGGTGGCGATTTGAGTCACTGTTGCTTTTTTATCAGCTCGAACCAGTCTGCCCATTCTCCTCTGACCTCTGGCATCAACAAGGCATTTCCGCCCACAGAACTGCCGCTCACTGGATGTTTTTTCTTTTTCGGACCATTCTCTGTAAACCCTAGAAATGGTTGTGTGTGAAAATCCCAGTAGATCAGCAGTTTCTGAAATACTCAGACCAGCCCTTCTGGCACCAACAACCTTGCCACGTTCAAAGGCACTCAAATCACCTTTCTTCCCCATACTGATGCTCGGTTTGAACTGCAGAAGATTGTCTTGACCATGTCTACATGCCTAAATGCACTAAGTTGCCGCCATGTGATTGGCTGATTAGAAATTAAGTGTTAACGAGCAGTTGGACAGGTATACCGTATTTTCCGGACTATAAGGCGCACTTAAAAGCATTGGATTTCCGTGGAAATCCAAAGTGCGCCTTATAGTCCGGTGCGCCCTATGTATGGCGCTGGGCACAGGGCAGCGGACCATACTTACATAGGTCCCCGCTACCGGAGATCTCCAGCGGGAGATCTGCTGTCTCCGGTAGCGGGGACCTATGTAAGTATGGTCCGCTGCCCTCCTCCACCTCCCCCTCACCTTCTCCGCCTCCCCCTCACCTTCTCCGCTCACCTTTCCCGCGTTCCCCGTTGCGTCTCGGCGTCGCGTCTCGTCGCCGCGTCCCGTCGCCGCGTCACGTCGGGTCTCCGCCACGCCCCCGGACCTCCGCCACGCCCCCGGCCGCCGGACCCCGCGCCTTATAGTCCGATGCGCCTTATATATGTAATTATTACATATATAAGGCGCATCGGACTAATGCGCCTTATAGTCCGGTGCGCCCTATAGGGCAGAAAATACGGTACCTAATAAAGTGGCCGGTGAGTGTAGTTTGAAACTGTCTTGAAAAAAAGGAAGAACCATGCTTAAAAAAATGTTGCCTTGCTTTGCCATATTTTCCCGTAGCACCAGGAACTTTTTTTTACTTGAGTGTATGAAGCACGATATGTTTGTGGGATGAGAGGGTATTTTCATTGATACCATTTTGACAAGTGTACGACGCTTTGATCATTTTTTATTCCGATCTTTATTGTAGACAAAATGGTGAAAAAGTGATGATTTGAACATTTAGGCATGATTTTTCATTACAGGGTATGCCACTGGGATTAACTGTTTCTATGTTTTGATAGATTGGACATTTTGGGTTGCGCCAATACCCAACATGTTTGTATTTTTACTTTTTTACATGTTTTTACATGTTACATGTTTATTTTTATATACATTATAGGAATTAGGGGATGATATAAAGTTTAATATTTTTCCTATTTTGTAAAAAAATATTTTCATTATTTTTGTATTATTATTTCAGGCACTCTAAGGTACTCTAATCCTATACTGCAATACAACTATTGTACAAATATTTTGATTATACCACTCTATATTATAGTCTGCTCCAAGCTGTCATAGCGACAACTAATAGTGTTGAACATGGGGGCCGCAATCTTGGATGACAAATTGGTGGCCCCTAAGATATCACTGGAGGGTGCCGTTCCACCATCCAAGATGGTGGTGCCTATATTTAGCATGGTTAGGTGATGTGGTCAGGTTTGTCCGTGGCACCTAACAGGTTAACTGTCTTCATCAGTGCCAGCCTTGACTGCAGCAGTTACCGCCTGGTCTAGGCTGTGTATTACAATTTACATACGCTACGTATGGAGAGGGCTCTGTCCGTAAGCCAGAAATAAGGCCTGAATCAAAATTTGCTAAAGTAAAATCATTCTGAGGTGAGGTAAAACATGTGGGAAGATAGGATGAATGAGGAAAATTTGATTGCACTGCTGGTTTCAAATTCAGCACCAATTTAGGCACAATATGCACCAAAAGAAGTAACTGTTGCAAAAAAAACCCCCCCAACAAAATAGTGATAAACTTGCCCTTACCTTTTAAGATTTACCTCTTTCATGTAAATTTTTACCCACTTACCTTTAAAAATATGAAATCTAAAGTCATGTGCAAATGAGCAAAAAAGAGCCACATTTTCCCGATGTGATCTAAAAGATGAGATGTTTGATACCAGAAGCGTATTTCTCAGTATCATGGAGCTGAAGGTATGGGTATCTAGAGTGATGCTCTGCATTCAGCCACTCAGCATGGCTCATCACAAGATCTTAGGATCTCCTCGTAGCTGGGCGTTCTCGATCGAGAAGCCTCGGAGCTGGGTTCTGCGTATGTGCAGAACGCCGGTTTCTTGTACGAGAGTGCACAGCTGTGAGGAGCTGCGCGCCGAAGATGTAAGGGTAGGAGGAGAAAAGTGGCTGCTGGGGCGTGGAGTAGCCGCGACGTGTAGCCTCACGTCTGGCTACTCCACGGCCCAGTAGCCGCTTAACATATTTTACATATTAGCCTAATAAAGTTTTCTAAAAGATAGCTGGACGTGAGGATTAGCTGTAAAATGGGCTATCCTCACGTCCCATACATCCACCTACCACCTGTTCTACCTTTATAGGTAGAATCGTGGTGGAAGGTTCCCTTTAAAAAGAGAATTCAATACCCTACCTAAGAGGGCTGGTAGTTTAGTGGGGTAAAAGCTGGTTTCATGTTCCCTTTAATTATAAGGCTACATTCACAATTAACATTGTAGCATTATACATGTAGAATATGCTTGTAAATTTTATTAACCCCTTACTCAGCCTATTTTGAGCTTGAAAGGGTATTCCCACGAAGACAAGTTTCTTGTATGTGCTCAGGATAACAAAATAACACATTCTCTAATTCACTGTTATTAACAAAAATACAGCATTTCGCAAGTCCAACCTGCCTCTATCAGTCCTGCTGTACACAATTTCAGGTGCCCCTAGACACAAAGCTGTAACTTCTGACTCTAGGGTTGGGCCGTCAATTTGGATTTTGCTGCACTTGCTGAGTTTCTGTGTCTTTCTGCTCTGTGCCTGTAGCCACGCCCCCTTCACAAAGCTCAGACACGCATCACTTCCTGCCAGGACATTGTGAGCAGAGAGAGGCTGCAAACTACAAGGAGATAAGTGACCCAGGGGAAGGGGGACGCAGTCACATATCTGTGAAAACACATATGCAGTAGAACTGACTGTGTAAAAGTCTGTCAGCCTCTGTCTGTCTGTCATGCCTCTGTGTATTAGGTATCTCATGCAAGTCTGATCTGTCTCATCTCTCTCCTTCTATGTGTCAGTGTGCTAGAACAATGTCAGAAGCCAGATAAAAGTGTATATAACCCTGTACCCTGATAATCTAGCCACATTGTCACCCCACAGAACTAGATGGATTATAATGTGTCTGGTAAGAGAGCCCCAGACTACACCCTGGGATTTTGCACTGTGGAGCCAAGTGAGTGATAGGAGCTAAAACAGCAATAAAACTGAATAAAATTGTAAAGTAAGAGGTTAAAATGATCTTTATTATGTTAACATCACTAGAGGACACCGTCCCATTTTTCAAATCTGCCCTGTGTCACCATAAGTGGTTACCTCTTGATCACTCTAGGGTGCCACAGTATATA
This sequence comes from Engystomops pustulosus, assembly GCF_040894005.1. NCBI lineage: Eukaryota > Metazoa > Chordata > Amphibia > Anura > Leptodactylidae > Engystomops > Engystomops pustulosus. Next base: position 73,286,202 of record NC_092412.1, read on the forward strand.
AACACAGTAGTTATATGTAATAGTATCACTGTAGATATAAAGTATTACACACAATGTATTTGTTCACTTTTGATACAATAGTAAATATATGAATTTGTGATAAAAAGAAAAAAAGTTTGTATAACAGGAAATGATGTCACTAAGAAATGGGTGTATATATATGTGCATGTACACACCCTATGTATGCTTGACAAAGATTCATTGTGAATCGAAACGTTGCACTTTTTTCTATGCCTGTGTGAATAAAGGTTTAACCTTTTTTCATCATATTGGATGCTGAGGCCTTCTCTCCCCTTTTTACCATAAGTGGTTATAGCTTTGGAACATTTTAACATATCCAGGGGATTTTGAGATTGTTTTCTTGGGACATATTGTCCTTCAAATTAGTTTAAAAATTTGGATGATATCTTTCGTGTTTAGTTATAAAACAAAAAGGAAATTTGGCTAAAATCTTGAAAAATTCTCTACTTTTGAAACAGATCATAGCACCCAAATGTAAAAGACTCCATGTATTTTACTTGAATGTTGTAAGGCTCAGAATATGGGTATTTTTGGGAAAATCTCCAAACCCCTTAATTAGATGGACCTGCTCAGCTTTTAATTGAATGTGAGAGGCTTACATAATAGCTAGACTCGTAAATTATCTCATTATGGAAACTACACACCTCAATGTATGAAGAAGCACTTTTAAGAAGTTTGTTAACCCTTTATGTGTTTTATAGAGGTTAAAACAAAATGGAGGTGCATTTACAAATTGTAAACAATAAATTCATTTTGGTGGAAAATGAACAGTCACAGTGTATTGAATAAAAAAGGCTCCACAAAGTTTGATACCACAAATTGTACATGTTATAATTTTTTTCTTTTTTTAATGTGGACATATAGGGGCTTTTTTGCCACAGAAGATGCACTTCTCTGGTACATAATATTGGGGCATCTATAGCTAATTAATAAGATTTAATTCACTCTTTGTTGGTGGAGAAATTAAAAACGATCAATTTTTGGTAAGATTTAGATTTTGTTTTTTTGCCGTTCACCGTACCATACCATACAAATAATATTAAATTTTTATTCTTTGGGTTCCCACAAAAACAAAGATACCCATTTATAAATTTAATTTTTTTCCCCAATTATACTCAATAAAACTAATTTGGAGCAAATCTTGTTCATTTTAGTATCAGTGTCTTTTCACATGCATAACTTTTTTATTTTTCGTCTGACAAATCTGGTTGAGGGCATATTTTTTGCAAATAGAGTTGTTATTTTTAGTGGTCTTATTTTGGAGAGTGTAACATTTTTTTAAATCACTTTTTAGAGCAATTTTTAAAGCATATTAAATAAAACTTTTTTCTGAACTTTTTTTTTTTTTAGCAATTTCTGCTTACCTTAACCCTAATCATTTAATTGATAAAACAGAACTTTAGAAGTGTTTTATACGTGCATGTAATATATACAGGATATAACAGTATATACAGTGGCCTTATAATCCAATACTGGTGCCCGTTGTTCAATTATCTGGTGCAATCTGCATTGCTCGGGAAGTGTGCACCTTTTTCTTTTTTGTACATTTAAATACTCAGTTGGGCACATATAATTAAGGTTCTTCATGGCTAAAATGACTTGCACACTTATTTAAGAAGTGTCTGTGCTGAAATTCATGATTTCAGGCGCATCTTAGTGATTCGCCGCAGGCAGCATATTCACGGACAATGCACTTTTAGTGAACTCGAGTGCCCTTGTAAGTAAATGTGCCCCAGTGTGCGACACAATTGTGTTAAATCACAGTGATAAATGTGTTGCAAACTTAGAGTAAGCACTACCAAGTCCTGTTAGGTGCACAGTTTTTGAAAGTGTTGGACAAAGTTTAGTTGTGATACAAAAGTGGCGCAAACACTTTACAAATACATGTGCAAGCTCCAAAGCTCTTCTTTTTAGAGAACAATTAAACAGAAAACTGATGCAAGCCCATTACTATATCTCCACCACTGTCTTTTATTTGCATCTTATAATGTGTTCTAAGGACTCCTTTAGCTGCTTCTCATATACTTAGTGACACACTTGGAACAGTGTTAATATTCACACCTTGCAATTCTCCCTTTAACAAGAGCACACTTTTGAACACCTTCACACACTGTGTAAAACTGTGCCAAGTTTCTGACACCACAACGTGTTAGGTGTTGCAGTGGTTTATCGAGTAAAATAACACTCATGTGGTTTAAGAATTTTATCCTGAAAGAATGGCTTTCCAAGACATGAAATCAGCAAGAGTTGGCAGTTTGAACTGGCCACATGCAAAATAATTTTTTATGGGAAATTGTTTAACCTTCGTGGATTTTATTTCATGATGGCTTTACACAACATTCTTCTTCTTACTGCTGGGTCCAGATCTAATTTTGCTAAAATAAAACTCCATAAAATTGATGATATTGTCAGTATTGATAATAAAGAGGTTGTAGATCATTGCATGTCCACGCTGAATTTTTTATGATGATTCAAATCTGCCAACGTCCAAAACTCAAGAGAATCAGAGTGAAAAACATCTGTTATTTGCCTTTATTCTCCTCCAGTGATGGTATCCATCTTGCCACATATTTAGTGCTGTTTTAGTCTCACACTATTAGCTTTATTAAATGGTGCTAGGCGATCCATGACACAAACGCAATGTATGATAATTCCATAGGCCTTTTTGCATATGTAGTACAAACCTTTAGAGTAAAAAAAATATTTTACTGAATAAATTGTGTTCCACTACCTGTTTGGACAATGAAAATTGTTCAGATTTATAAGGCAAACAAGGCAGCAAAATGGTGGGGTGAAAGGTATGCAGAGTAATTGGCAAGATTTGATGGATGACTTCAACAGTGTACAGTATGTCATAATGTTCCTTTTTAATATGTATCTTTTCGTGTATCGTGTAATAAAATTTCTGGATAATCATTTGAGAACTCTACAAGAATTTCAAAAGGGTTGTCCCAGATTCAGCACTTGATATACAGATAAGATTGACGCCCTCCCGTACCCATATCTCTACGCCTGATACAGCATTGGGAATGGTGTCGGGTGGGCGTAGGTGGCCACTTTGTCCAGACAAAAGTTTTAGATATTGATCTAGACAGCACACTCAATCCGCTCTGCACATGCCCCTAATACCTAAAGCCTTTGGCAATTTCAATTCACAGAAGGCTTCAAGATCCTTGAAATGAACAGATTCTTGGAGGCCCACCATATGTAGATTATTCCTCCTGGAGAGGCACTTTACCTCGTACTTACTTCCTCTAGCTGATGTCTCATTTCTACTTGAGAATCTGTGTGTGACAAGTCTCACTAGAGTGATGGTATTGCATGGTGCACTCTAGTGCTTTTTGAATTTGTGGGGCCAATTTTTCCACTAACTTTTTTGTCAAGATCTGGTAATTTAATTGTAGAGCCTTTGAATAGGATCCTTCAGGGTCAGTGCCCAAATGAGTGGCAGCCTCATTAGTGCTGGCCAGTTGGGTCTAAGTCTGTGACATAGGGGTAGCACTTGGGAAGACTTTGTAACAGGCGTTTTCTACACAGGTGCTTTGCTGTTACACTCGTCAAAGTCACCTGGACTGTGTTTTTGTGCACTGTGCAGCGGTCTGCCACCCTGATACCACCATCAATCACGTGTCTGCCCAATGTTTACGGCTCTGCTGTCTCTGGAGGGTCTACCGTCCGTGTGTCGCTGTAAATACTGTGCAATCAGCCTCCGGTGTATGCCTGTGGTGCCTGGTTACTGCGCTGGGGTGAGTACCACTGTAAGTGGGATTAATGTGGATATTCTGAGGCCGGTGAGTGAGAACTCTAGCTCTGCTGTCAAATATCACTGCGCCGGGACAGGAAGTCCTTAAGTTGGTATTGTGGAAGGAAATTTAACCCAGTTAATATTCTGAGGCTTTTGCCTTCCTCTAGAATGTTTGGACATGATGATCTTGGGTATATTTTCAACCATACTGACTATGCTTGTGTGAAAGGCATTTTCCATGATATCTGGAGACTACACCCTCAGTTAAATGCCTATATATTCGACAGAATTCATGCAGAACTTCATGGGCTCATGCAGTAAGGCACATCCTGAAAACAGCACCTTATCCGCCCATATGTATACAGACATTGTTCTAAAAAGAAAAAAATTTGGTTAAAATAAGAGATATTGGCATCTAGCCTTCAGAAGTCATTAACTGCTCGATAAAAATGATACAGTGCAACAAAGGGCAGGAGTAGCAGGTAAAAAAAAATATTCCAGGTTTGATGGATATGAACCGTCTGAGCTGTTCTTTTGAATAAAGCTGTCATAGAAAAATTGTATACTTACGTGATGTGTAATAAATAAAATGTTAGGAAATAAATGGAAAGCAGCACTTTTATAATCATAGTACACAAATTTATTATATAGAAACACCATTGTAAAATGAATGAAAAGGAATGCTTCCTCAGATAGAAACATACTTTGCTCTTTAGAGGAACATATTTGTGCCATTCTAAGCCCAAATTGCTGAGTTTTTAGTCCCTAGAGGCAAAAAGTGGTAGGGGTTTGGGTACACACTTTGTAAAATAAAGACAGTGCATCTAGGTGCATGCTCAGTGGATTTACTTGTAGGAAACTAAATGGATTTAATGCTAAATTACTTTGAGAGAGTACACATGGTATCATGGAATCTGTGGGCAAGCTAACTGGCCTCAGCTTGAGGGCATAGAATGACAGACATTAGTCTCCGCCCACTTCACTTCTGGTGAGAAAGATTTTTGTCAAACACTTTCAGAATGGAAAACTTCTCCACAACACTATCGCTGACCTGCCTGGTGTGTTCCTTGGTCTTTAAACAGAACCCTGAGATTATCACAGAGCAGGTGTATTTATAATGAGACTTGGTTACACACAGGGGCATTATATTCATCATCATCACTAATTTAGGACAACATTGAATCATTCAGAGATCCTCACTGATACAATAATGCATGCCCCACTTTTCAGTTTATAATTTTTTACAAATCTATTTGTTGGTCTGGTTTACCCACTAAATGTGTACCATACTTTTGCATCATTTTTGGTGCACAAATGTTTTCCCTGGTCTGTACTGTTTGTGGCAGTTATACTGTACAAGTAGGTGTTTCCATTATAGGTATGGATTCAGTTTTTTATGCTAAGTAAACAACACTGTAAAAAGTCTTATTGTTGATGTTTTATTTTGGTATTTTATTTCTATAAAAAGGTACATATCCATGGAATTATCCTCTCAGCACACAGAATTCAGCATTGAGCCTGTTCTGAATTTAGGTCTCACTGATCAATATAAAATATGCATGCAGTATACAAAAGTGCCTAGTGGAAATGAAGCCAGTAGGATGCGCCATTTCCATGACTTGCCAAGCATTTTGTTTTATTTCTCACATGGGCAGCCAACAGAGACACAATCCAGAAGCATAGTTCAATTAATTTGGGCTTTTCAGCAGTCAGCAGATGACACCACACACAATACAGTAATGGACATCTTCGCACTGCATTTCCATCATGCCTGATAGCGATGCTATTGTGTTCAGTATTATCATTTCCACACACTGTTATAGTTTTGGGCAAATTTCTTCAGTATTAAGGGGCAGTGATGTACATTGCTTATCCTCAATTCTAGGGAAAGCACATTTACCTTAAATACCTAATAATAACTTTTCTTTGTTGGACTTATTGTTTGTTCTTGACTTCCTGGTGAAATAATAGTAAATAAACAAGCAATCGCCGGCTGCCGCTATGGTTATCACTGGAAGCAATGAAAGCAATAACTGTTTATCTGGATGGGATATCTGCTGGTAGACACAGGTGTCCTCCATCTGTACGTCTGGCAAAGCAGGGCTCTGATGTACATTGATGATATATTCAGACACTTCATGGATAATTCTGCCTGGCACAGTAACTATGGAAATGCACAAAGCCTTCAATTTTCTACTATTAGTTGTCTTTCTCTGCACTGTGCAGGTGATGGAACAAAACTGTAGCCTGAGGGAAGACTGCAGCGCCTTGCATAACAGAGCACTCATCGCCTCTTCAGTAACATTCGGAGCTAAAATCAAGATTTTCTCACTGAAAATAAACAAATCATTACAATCAGCAGAATAATGCATGCAACAAACAAACATCAGAAAGAAATTTTTACAAAGCATCTAGTTACTAAGTTAAATGTTGGATTGTTTTGTCTGTAAGAAGTTTCTGCAAGTCGATGTTGAAAGGTTGAAATCTGTGGCTTATACCCGTAACTCAGCTCATTTTGTGGACATTTACAAAACATTTACTATGCCACTATGGGAACGGCAGAAAGTTACCAAAGTTGTGGATAGTTATACACTATAATTGTAGAGTCCCCCATTCCTAAGCCGGGTGATGTCTGTGGGTCTCCTACTAATGTATACAGCTGTATCGAACAGCCGAGAAGGAAGTCTGCCATATACTTATACTACATCTGCATCCTAGAACAGTTTAATGGACACAGAATGAATGTCAGGAAACATCCCACTTATTTTAAAACATGGCCTTGAAAAATTAGCAGCACGCATCCTGTTTCTGGGGCACAAACAAACAAGTAATTGGTTTGCTTTTTGGGTAAACATGCCTCCACCACCAGATGATATATGCCATTAAAAGAATGATATCATTACAACACCCCCCCCCCCTTCCATCCCCCCATAAATAAGCTTGCTGAGTTCTTTTTCCTATGGAGATGGGAGGGTTGAGAAACTCTTCCTCCCCCCTCCCCACTCCACCGAGGAGCCTTTTTTACCTGGCCATCTGCATAGATTTGTTACTCCCAAATTTCATTCCAGTACTGTTTTATTCACCCATGCCTTGTAGTCGGTAAATGCAAAAAGCAAGCATATAGTAGATACTGTAGAAGTTATACTAAAATATTGTATGTAAAGTATAATAAGTCACTAGCAGAGGCAGACCTGCATGGTAGAGCTTACAATCAAATGTTGCCCATACAGTACATACTTTAGGTAAAAAATTCAAAACAAGATGATTTGGGGAGGATTGGTCATTTATCTAATGTGTCACCCCTGGTGACATACACTTGGGACATCCCTTTTTGTCTTCCAGCATGTAGTTCAGAGAAAAGGGAGGCGGCACTCACTGATGTGTGGATCCTCTTTATTTCATGAACGGTGCAGTACAGGGATAGAGCGGGGCTTGGCGACGGGCCGTTTCGCACCACTTAGCACATTCTCAAGGGTCAAGAAAGATGTGGATAGTGCAGGGAACCTTTTGCTCTTTGTGGGTCTTCCAGTTTAACATGTGTTTTTATAATGGATTTGAAATTACATTCCACAGTCTGGCAAGCGATCAACAGTTATCTAAAATGATGTTAAGCTACTCTAAGTCTCTGGTCACACTAGTGATAAGGTTACATAATAAAGAAAATACGTGACAAAATCATGGGTCTAACTGAACCCAGTTAAATATTTACATAGATTTATAGGTAACAGTTACTGGTGGTAGGGGGAACAGAATCTAAAACAGGGCTCAGGACTCAGGCCCATTATTGCGTCACTTGAGGTTGATATATGCCAAGTGGAAAATCTCTGTGACAACTATTATTTTACAATCATAAACTTGTCAGGCCACGTATAGACTACGGTGATCCACAAGCTATTGTATAGAGAGCTGCAGCTTTTCTGGCAGCACTCCACATCAAAAGGTCAACTGTGAATGTTCATTGCCTACTCGGAGGAAAATAGCTGCATTTTCTGGATGTAAGATTTTTCTGTTCTACACAAAAAATAAATCCAACAAATTGACTTATGTAAAAAGATTGACTGAGCCTCTACTTAAAGATAGAAAAATAAAAAACTTCAAAGATAACAAAATCTTGAGGATTCAAACCATAGATAATTTTCTGACGACACACTCCATAAAAAACAACTTGCCCAGGTAATTACACAAATTAGAGATGGTTAGATAACAAAATGAGTATTGACCTTCTTAACATCAAGTCACTATCTCCCATTACATTGGCACTGTAAGCCCCTTGATACAATATTTCTAGTTGATAATATATTATATAACATCGTTATCTACATTTTAAAAAATGCAGATTTCACACTGACCACTGGGCCTTATTATAGCATGACACTAGCCGAATACAAATCCATTGGTCAAAATGCATTTAACTCTCAATCCTCTGCTGAATTCCATGTTGCTAGCAGTATAAAGAGAGCCTCACTGAGGTATAAGGTTACATAGAAGATTAGTGATAATAGTTAGTTCTCCACTGCCGATTCAAGGGTAAATGAAGATCATACACAGGCGGGAATGTACTGATGCACTGGTGTTATTTTTATGTTATGCGATCCTATGCCTTTTTTGTTTTGCGCCAGTGTGTTTACCACATAAAAGTCTTGTTTCTCAATCCTCACGACTTGTCTTTTTTTGCATATAGGGATAAGTAGACCATAAATTTGTGTCTGGACGAGATCTGCCACTGATTACTGGGGTTAGCTATGTAAAAGCTGCTGTCAAAGTCGCCAGTGCCATTTAAATTAATTTGGGGCATGCACACTGGCTCTTACCAGTTGCGACACTGCCATTTTGAAGAGTCAATCCTCCCCAAAATGGCGGGGTGCATTCGCTGTTGCAGATAAAAGCCTGTGCGTGTCCCAAATTAATTAAATTGACACTGGCAGCACCAATTGTGGTGTTATTGTTTGCGCTTCAGACATGACATTGAAACTTGTGTCCGTATTTGAGCCTGAATTCGCATAGTAAAGTACGGACACAAACTTTGCAGTTCGGACCCACTCAACATTTCTCCTATCCAAACAGATTCATGGCATTTATTTTTAATATAGACCTGTTTTGTCCCATTTTCAGCACTCATTTAGGCAGGTCAAAAGCAGGTCTATAATCTTCTACACCCCTTCCTGGATTAGTTTTTTGGTTGCAGAGTGGCACTGAAACCTGCTATATTTTTGTGTGAAAAGCTAGTGGAGCAAGGATTAATGATAAAGCACACGAACCAAAAGGTTAAAAACTGTCTCCCCATTCATGTTGAAATATAACTCCATAGACCTGTGCTAATTGTGCGCCAAAAATTGTGACGAAAAAAAAGGGGGAAAAATATAAGCACCATAAAAGTGTTGGACTCACAAGTGGCACCACAATTTTGCGCCTAAAAACAGAACAAGTTATGAGTGCTCGAAAACTACCAAAATTGTGACGCCAACACTTAAGTAAGAGGCAAGAGGCAGAGCAAGGGAAAACTTCTGCCATTTTTCAGTTTGAAAGCCGATAATAAATGCCCCCCGGAGTATTTTTTATTTGTGATGTGCCAAATTACTAACGGCCGTGAATCACAATATAAAATCAAACACAGCAGTTGTGCGCCAATAAACAGAATTTGTGCCAAAAATTAATATATTCCCCCCATAGAACCTACTGAGGGAAAAACTGCAAGAATAGGCAGACTACAAGTTTTATGTCATTCCTCTTGTACACACTCTGTACTACTGATTCATGCAAAGCTGGATGAAAGACTAGCTATGCTTTAAATGGCAGCTGGTTGTAGGTCTTCCTAAATCCCAGCTTGTATAGTCTAGATAAGATTACATTCATTTGGACATCTGAAATGCTTTGCCTGTAAAGTGGATAACACATATACGTTGTCTCAATTTGCAGCCATAACAGGACAAATAAAAGAAATTTCTATTTTGAGAAGGCAATAAGACTAAACAAGCGTTTTAGCTGATGCTCTTAAGACAACCAATGTCTCTTTATGTGGCAATGTCAGGTCCAATTTAGGAGCAGTTTTATTGTGCTTTTCCATCGCTGTATTTCCATTATTTACACGTTTCGCATTTGAGTCTTTTACATCGCCTGTAATGATATATTGGGACAGTTTTATTGCTCTTATGGTTTAGTCCATTCCCTCAATGAGAACACATTTGGTGAGGTTTGATGCTTAACATTTCTTGTGGATTAGGAGATGCGAAGACGCATCATAGCGCACCTCAGCAGTGTTTATTGTACTCTTAATACACATAAATGTGCTGCTAATGACATGATTATTAAGCTTCCCATAAAACTTAAATGTGCCTTTTACAATGTGGGAAATAAGTAATTGCTCTGTAGCACTTGTATGAGGGAAATGCTGGCTGGTGGCTCTGTAATACTGTCATTGTGCTGTTGGAAGGCAATCAGAGGATTGAAATGCCATTGTGATAGATGCCGTTCCATCTGGCTCTTTGGATCTGCTCACTGGAGTGCTCTTTGGCAGCAAAACAGTCTCCTTTCATATTCTCAAGTAGAGTAGAAATACAGTGACATAAGCAATCACACACTACTCAGGACACACAAGTATTTGACTACTTAGAAGAGACAGACATCCTAATTTGCGCTGTTTTCTAATATATTTGGGCGGCGTATGTGTTTGATACGGTCACAATGTGTCTCCTGATTGTAGTTAAAATGCTGACATCAAGAGTAACAGCAGATTGTCGCTACAACTCATTTATCCATCCCAGTCATCAGCTGTGTTCAGTGATTTAGTCGTACATCTTGCAGCAGGGATACAGCCGAATCCCCGCTAATTCCCACTGTTAAACAGACTTACAGCATATGTCTCCATACCTTTTTTTATTAACACTTTGCAGGCTCCGTGGTGTGCCAGAAAATAGCTTATCCAATTTATTGAGATGTTTAAAGGAAAGAACACAATTGTAAATGTCAGCGTGTCAGGATTTTACTGATCTATCTGAAGCTAGTTAAAGTGACGGTCCAGCTATAGATTTATTTCTAAAGACTGGTCAATTATTAAGATTATTCCCTATTAGTGGTCTAATATTACTATAGCTGCCAAGAAAAGGATCAATAATTAAAGAATCAGTATACGGTGAACTTTATTGATTGTGGCATCATAAATCATTAACGCTACCAAGACCGGTAAATGTAGAATGGGAATGTAGTGACATATGTTAATAGGAATAGCCAACAAAGGAGTTCCTTGCAGGGGAATTCCTTCAGATGCAAATTCCTTCAGTTCCTCCCAGACTTGTAGATACTTCACAGTGTTGTAGTTAAATTTGTCTCTTTGTAGGGGCTCTTTGAGTATATTGGCTACTGTTGGGAGATAATGGTTAGTTCTAGGGGAGCCAAAGAAAATCATTGGCCCACATTTATCAAAAACAGTGCAGAATTTTATGTTGCAAATGAGTCGCGTGTGACATATATGTGACGCGGACACTCCTTAAATACATGTGCTAGCAGTTTGCACATAGAAGCACATGCAAAGTCAAACAGAAAACTGGCACAGGGGCTTTAGTAATTCTGGGCCTTTATCTGTCATAATATAGGGGCACATTTACTAAGGGTCATGTGGCCGCACTTTCTGAGGATTTCCGCTTTGCGCCGCAATTAGAAGAGGATTGTGGCATAACGGCGCCGGCTTTCATGTGACAGAAATCGATGGGAGGGCCTTCGGACGATCAGACAGATTCGGTCTAAGAGCAGGATTTAACTTTGAAATTGTGTCGCAAGTAATGCACTTATATACACCCGGAAGAAGATGGTGAACTCCGGCGGACCTGAGCGGGGAGGCAGGATATGGGGCGCATGATCTCTGTGAATCGCGGCAGAGTTCATCCTCGTCGGACATTCCGGATCGGGGATTGCGTAGGGACCAGGTAAGTAAATGTGCCCCATTATCTGTCTTTCGCTAGATTTACTAGTATTGGTTTAAGTACTGGTATTGGAACATAAGCTCACAATTCTCCAGCATCTCCTCTGTGTGATGACTCTCCATTATCTTCTCCTATGAGGGCAACCTAAATGGAGACAGTCCATACCCTTCCTTCAGTATCATACCCTGTGATAAATCAGGTGCAGTATAAAGCTGTTGTCTAACTCTTCTTTAGTTTTCACCACTTATCTGTGTTGTCTCTTTGGTCCTAGTCACTTTACTTTTTGGCCACTGTAGGAAAATATAATTTCCATAGACTTTCAGGCACAGAAGGTTCCCTGCTAACATTGCTTATAACAGGAAAATATGCAGCATCTAGCATTATGCTTACATATGTTAATAAAGTAGAATTGTTCAAAGAGAAGATTGTGGCCCACATTTACTAAAAGTAAGGCAAATAGCTTTCCTTACTATTGTGCAGTTGGTGACACATTCATGAGGACTGGATCTTGGTCTTCATGAATGTATTGCCCGCTTCAAGACTTGCCAACAAGTCTGTGCATAGCACTTTACTAGTGCAGACACTTTATAAATACATGTAGTTATGCACAGTCTAAGCCAGAATTCTGTCGCAGATTGCTTAGTAAATGTGCCCCTCTGTGTCTGCAAGTCTATGGAAAATATCTATTGGAAGAAGACAGATGAAAACTTTATGTAAAACTCAAGACTGATGGGGGCCCCACAACCTCTGTGCAATCAAGGGTAGTCATGGTTGTCTTTATCCACCACTGGTAGTGACTAAATAAATAAGTACATGATCTGGTTGGACCTTAATTTGCATTTTAGACAGCACTTTCATCACCAACTCATTGAGTTACATGCCTGTGATCAGCTTGAAGCAGGACATACTGCATGCTGGGCTAATTCCCTAAGGGTAGAGATCTAATCATTTTAACCCCCAGACAAAACAACTGGATTGCTTCTATCTTCATTCCCTGTTTTTTGGATACCTTTTAAACTCCTTGTCTGCAAGTCAAATAATATTTTCCTGGCATTTTTCAAACTTTTTTGTTAAATAGCTTGTAGGACCGATTTTTGTAGCTCTGTGCAGTGCTGCGTAATCTGGGTGTGCTATATAAATAAAGGAATTATTATTATTAGGGTCCCAATAGTTGAAATTCGTGAAAAACAAAAGTGGTTCTAAGTGTAGAAACAGTCATCCTATTTTCATAATTTCCTTCTTCTACTGTCATGATTCCAACAATCGATGAATAAAGAAATGGACACAGTAATAGGTACGGTCATTGTGATCTCAGGTTTGATCTTTTGCACTCTAAAATCTTCTGGAGAGGATTAACATCTGGATCTGGCAACATCTACAATAATGTATATGTATGTAGAAAGCTTTAGCTTTTTAGTCATCAAGAAATATAATCATACTCTAACAAACTTTGACCATTCTGTCTAGTTGCTTTCGTGTTAACATGGCATCACAAATAGTCAAACTTGTTTGGTCCTAAATGAGAAATGAGAAAAGTAATCCATAGTCTACAAGTGAAGGTTACATCTCAACTACCCCAAAACCAACTGGAACCTGTATATGACATTATCATTTTTCTGAATTTAAAAATGGCTATTTCTTCACATGGCATCCACCGCCGCAGAAACACAGCACCTGCAGGGACCAAGACCCGGTTACCCCCCGGCACCCACACTGGCTGGCATAGCCCCCATGGCTCCGGGCCCCGGGTCCCCACCTGCACCGCACAGCAGAAGCAGTGGATGCCATGAAATACCACACCATGTGAACAGGAAAAAAGGCTCACCATGTGTGAGCAGATGTGCAGTTTGCCTATGTATAGTGCAGAGTGCTCCAGATTCAGGATTTCTGTCACATGTTCTGTATGAGTCTGGCGCTCCCTGCATTGCCCCGACAGTTTTTGATGCACCTTTCACATAGAGTGTGCGATACACTTCTGTCAGACTTTGCATTTTAAATCTTGTGCATGGTCCAACTGTGCTCTGGAATGCCCCCTTCAGTGCAGATATTTTTGTCACATTAAGCACAGTGCAGCCACGTCCCAAATCGGTCACATGCGGCACAAATGTGGTGCAGGCACTTCTTAAATACCTGTGTGCCATTGTTTTCCTTTGATTTTTTTTTTTTTTTTTTTACAATTCCCAGAATCCCTTGGTGGAGCAAAATGGCTATAAGTCTCCACATGCCTATAAGACAACCTTAATTGGCAACCTCTCCATAAGAAGAACTCTTACTTCCTGACCCTGCTGAAGAAGAGAAGCCGACCTGCGCAAGGGTAGCAGAAAACTGATCACAATTCCTGGCCCTTCTCTTCAGGCTGCTCTGCAGCTGTAGTGCATCAAAACAAGTGGAAGGGGACGGGACACAGTGGGGCATGCTGGGACAATCATCTAACCACCCTGGATGGTAGGGACAGTAGTCAAAAACTGAGATCGTGGCAGCTATGTATAAGAGGAGCTGAATTTGTTGCCTTAAATGAAAACAATCTAGTTTGACCTAACAGCTGTGAAAATAAGATGAAAAACTATTACATGCCAGTATGTGTTAGCTGTTATACTTTTATACTGGTGTACTGTTCAGACTCCGAAATTTTATTGTTCACTAATAATACCACCTACATGGTGGTCATGCCCAAGTGGTTAGTGAGATTTCTGTGTTTCCTTATCTTACCAGACAATGGGGCAAATTTACTCAGTCCTGTCTCGATCCCTGATCCGGACGGTCCGACGAAGGTTTAGTCCAGCGCGATTCACATATTCCTGCATCCGCCGCCTCCCCGCTGTGGTCTGCCAGAGTTCACTTTCTACTTCCTGGTGCTTGTAATTGTGTGTCTTGCGACATAATTTCCGATGTTAAATCCCGCGTGTTGCCCGAGTCCGTCGAATCTTCCGAAGCCCCCCCCCCCAATTTATGTTGCATGAAAGCCAGCACCAATGCGCTAAAATCCAATCGTGTGTGCCAAAAATCCCTGTTAAATGCGGCGCAACTCGGAAATTGTCAGGAAACCCGATGAAAAAGCGCTTCACAGACCCTTAGTAAATGAGCCCCAATATGTCAATCAAGTATTTTAATGATACATTTTATCCACCTTACTTTTCCTTTTAGTATTGTATAGTAGTATAGTAGTTTTGAATACAATTCTCCTTTAAGATCAGCTGCCGGTATGTCAGCGCTTTATAATCAAATCATTGCTTTATAAAATTCTAGTCTTCTACCTCATGTTAGGAACATATGTTCCTCCTCTCTCATTGCTGAGCGATAATGCAAAGTAAATGAGATTGTGTACATGTTTTGTCAGGAACAGATACTGTGTGGTTGTGATTTAGGAGTTCATTACAACACTTTATTTTTTGGTTTCTGACACCAGTACTCTGACATAAACATACCAAACCCAATAAACGTGCCTGAAGCAAGAAGGCCAAATACGATATGCTGTTTGTGGTGTGAAAATTATGAGCCATTGGATATCACCTGTGGATATAATATGGTTATGAACTGAGATTTTTCACTTATGATCATAAATAAAATTATTTTAGTACAAATATTCTAAATTTTATATGTGCTTATTGAATAAAATAATTAGAATGGGCAGTGTTAATAACATCAGATTGAAAATTGCCTCTTGTTTGGTCTTTTCTAGAGATGAGCGAACATGCTCGTCCGAGCTTGATGCTCGGTCGAGCATTAGGGTACTCGAGACGGCTCGTTGCTCGGACGAGTATTTCCCCTGCTCGAGATCGAGCATTTAATTAAAAAAACACAGTGAAGAACAATGAAGAATAGAATAAAAACAGTGAACACAGGATCATTTAAGATAAAAACACAGTGCAGAACACAGTGCAGAATAGATTACAGATGTTCGGCACATCTGCTTACTTGTCGGGAGATACGCGCGGAACGGCGCGAACAAAATAGCATGTGAAGAACAATATATATGTGTGTAAAGAACACATTGCAGATGTTTCCATACATCTGCAATGTCTTCTTCACACATATATATTGTTCTTCACATGCTATTTTGTACGCGCCGTTCCGCGCGTATCTCCCGACAAGTAAGCAGATGTGCCGAACATCTGTAATCTATTCTGCACTGTGTTCTGCACTGTGTTTTTATCTTAAATGATCCTGTGTTCACTGTGTTCACTGTGTTCACTGTTTTTATTCTATTCTTCACTGTTCTTTACATCTGCTAACTTGTCGGGAGATAATATACGCGCGGAACAGTGAAGAATAGATCGCAGATGTTTGCAAATTATCAGAAGACATTCTTTTTCAATTAAATAACACATTTTATTCCCGAACCATGGTCCCTTTGAAAAATGCTCGGGTCTCCCATTGACTTCAATGGGGCTCGTTACTCGAAACGAGCACTCGAGCATCTGGAAATGTTCGGCTCGAGTAACGAGCACCCGAGCATTTTAGTGCTCGCTCATCTCTAGTCTTTTCCTATAATTTACCACCTGCAAATCTTATTTTATGGAGCTGTTTACCCCATTGAGTCTTCTGGAATGTGGTCATATTAAAGACTTGTCTATGTGATATCCTGTCTCAACATTTCCTTCTGAGTGGCTCAATGAATATTGTATTAAGAACAAGGATCAGATTACCTGGTACTTAGAACCCAATTTCTCTTGAACAAGCAAGTTTTATGTATCATGTTACTCTTTGAACTCTTTTTTACCTTCCTAAAACAGAAATTTAATTTGATAAATGAAGAGATTATAGTATACATTGATCATTTTCTCAGTCAAAATGAGTCTCAATTAAATGAACAATTAATGTATGTAACACAACGGGGCTTATTTAATAAGGGTCCCGCGGCCCCATTTCTGTGGGGCTTTACAATGTTTTTGGGGATCGCACCACTGGGACAGGTATTTAGTAGGCAATTGTGTCACACACGTTTGGATTTATTATAGAAAGCACATGTGGCTGTTTAAAACATAACTTTTACTAGTTAATCTTAAAAATGGGTCCAAATAGACCCTAATTTTACATCCTTGAATACCAAGAACATAATGTCACACGATACAGCATTATACAAATAGGGCAGGTGTGTGGGAATATGATGGTGATAGCATTACAGTCTATTTTACTCTCCACAAATAATACATCTAGTGGATGCCTATAAAGTTCTCCTAGTTGTCAGAGTGATGATTTGACAATATTAAGGTGATTAAAGGAGACAGATACTTTTATCCACAATATGTACACACAAAATATAACACAAAAAAAAAATGGAATAATCTCACCAATTCTTGTAGTTTGCTTGGTTACGATTCACACAGTACGGTAAAGTCACCTGGGATATTCCGGTATTTCATATGTCCCTAGTGTACCTGTACCTATCGCCCACTACTTTGCTCCCGTCCTAACAAGGACGGTCCCACACTCGCCCTAGTGACTAATCTGTCCCTAGATGTTCACAGGGAACAGAAATACTATGCATCCCGACGCGTGATACCCCAGTAGCGAGACATTTAAATACACTACACGGGGGAGAGGCAAAAGTGCTGAAATTCCATGGCATTACCAGGATTAATAGACCGAAACGTGGGGGCAACTCGGACAGAAAGCTTTTACAATGTGAGACGAGGTGGATTTTTCGCCTGGACACCGTAGCACCTAAAGGCCTCAATGAGACTCTCAGTTATGCCTGTTTCTTATGAATGTGTATGTAACTTCAAATATGGTCGTAATTACCTACTTTGAATATTCCTTTGCCTCCCTTTGCATGGTTCAATTCCCCCCCCCCCTTTTTCTAAACTCCGTTAAGTGCTCATTTATCTCCATGGGTGCAACTATCGTGACAATGTCACCTTTGCATTTACGGGTAGTGATGGGATACTACTCTAAGTTACCTATTACAAGTGTAAACAGTTACATGCCCGTCCCATGGCGTAGCCTGTCCGCCTGGCCCCTCTGTTGCTAAGATGCGAGTGTCGTATCATAGCGCGTCATGGCGGGGCGGGCACTAAACCAGGAAGTCCGCTATTTGAATGGCGCATGCAAGGAAGGAGATGCGCACGCCAGCATCACGACCTGCACGCCTGACACGGCCGGGTCAGGAGGAGGAACGGCCACTGCCACTCCAGCCTATCATTCTCCCATATACCGTGGGGGAGCATATCTAAGTGAGGCATCGGGAACCTTCATTCCGTGCCTTCTATACTTTTTCCCGTAAATCCCCTGATGAACCCCAGAGAATGTGGGGGGAAACGCGTCGGGATGCATAGTATTTCTGTTCCCTGTGTACATCTAGGGACAGATTAGTCACTAGGGCGAGTGTGGGACCGTCCTTGTTAGGACGGGAGCAAAGTAGTGGGTGATAGGTACAGGTACACTAGGGACATATGAAATACCGGAATATCCCAGGTGACTTTACCGTACTGTGTGAATCGTAACCAAGCAAACTACAAGAATTGGTGAGATTATTCCATTTTTTTCTTGTGTTATATTTTGTGTGTACATATTGTGGATAAAAGTATCTGTCTCCTTTAATCACCTTAATATTGTCAAATCATCACTCTGACAACTAGGAGAACTTTATAGGCATCCACTAGATGTATTATTTGTGGAGAGTAAAATAGACTGTAATGCTATCACCATCATATTCCCACACACCTGCCCTATTTGTATAATGCTGTATCGTGTGACATTATGTTCTTGGTATTCAAGGATGTAAATTTAGGGTCTATTTGGACCCATTTTTAAGATTAACTAGTAAAAGTTATGTTTTAAACAGCCACATGTGCTTTCTATAATAATTCTTTATTTTGGTGCGGTCAGCACTGGTCATTTTTCTGGTAATTGACGAAGAGCATTTTTTGGCTTGTTAGTTGCAGTACCAGTTGATGGTCCCCGTATGTATGTTAATGACGTAATGACGATAAAAATTGTATCGCAAGCCAAGCACTTACATGTACCGGGAGGAAGATGGTGTACTCTGGTGGACCTGAGTGGGAAAGCGACACATGCAGGGTATCGGGCGGCACAGTGCATTGTCATCGGAATCTCCTCCAGACTGGGTAAGTAAATGTGCCACATTGGACAACAAACTTTTGGCTTGCCTTTTTCTTTAATTTGTGAGGCTTTTCATGGTTGTGCACATTTGCAACTTTTTTTGCACCTAAAACTTTCTCCTTTCAAAGTTTGCCATTTTTTTTCGTTTTGAGCAGTGTTCCCTGAGTTATAACCTAAATCCAGATGCAAAAGTTGAGACTTTTTTTTTAAAAAGTTGCAAATTTTTGTGCAAATCTACGGCTGCCCCTGAACAGGTGTAGAATTAGCTGGGGAACTGTGTGCGACTTTTGGAGCCTTTTTGCAACTTTTGTTTTACAAATTCATTACAGACCAAACACCACATGTACTATTAAAGAAAAAAACACTAAGATACATCTGACCAGCAGAAAAGTCAAGAAAAGTCTCAAAAACAGATGGAAAAAGCCAGACTTAAGATACGTGTGCCCCATTTACAATAATGGGGTCATTAGTTCTTTCCCTTGGATCTTTTTGGAGGATGAAAATGTAGGGTATGCTGGATCTGTGACTAAGGTTTCTAATTGGTGATTCGGATTCGGCGAGTTTGGCTGAACCTTGATCAATAGTTAGGTGCAGTTACCAGAACCTAAGTAACACCCCATCAACAGACTTTTCCGGATAAGCCCAAACACCGGATCCAATCTTGTGGCTTAAGTCCTAGACTTGCACCCGCAATGAACATTGCGGCTTCAAGTTCTCAAATTACAACTCCTAGAATTCCCTAATTCTCTCATACTTAAAAGGGGTTTTCTATTATTATTCATATGCCAATATCAGGTCCCTAGGGTGCAGAGATTGTGTGAGCATGTCAGCTTCTTCATGGATTTCCTACTCTAGTTATCTGCAAGTTAAGCATATATGAGAAGCATGTGGGATACTGCAGCTTCATCCCATTCAATTGAATGCTATCAAGCTCCAATACAGACGAGGGTACCAAGAGTTAGCTAATATTTGTGGCCTATGTTAAAAATAATCCATTAATATAATAATCAGAAGAAACCATTTACATTCTACAGACTTCCTCATACCTTAACACAGTGAAATAATAAAAACCCAGCCAAATATATCAAAAGATGACTAGTAGAAAAAGGTTCAACCTAAATCAAGCACAAATTCCATGGATTCAGATAAACATGGGAAAGTTTATTCAAGACCTACTATTGTACAGTACAGGCAGTCCCCGAGCTACATACAAGATAGGTTCTGTAGGTTTGCTCTTAAGTTGAGTTTGTATGGAAGTCGGAACTGTATATACTATCATTGTAACCCCAGCCAAAAATTTTTTGGTCTCTGTGACAATTGAATTTTAAAAATTTGGGGTTGTCAAAGTACAGCAAATTACAAAACTCCAGAGGTTCGTTTTTAACTATGGGTCGTCTGTAAGTCGGGTGTTCTTAAGTAGTGGACCTCCAGTATTTAAGAGAAATATGTCTGTTACCATATTGTATAAACTTGCAAGTCTCTATTTTCATCTGTGAAATCCTGCATGACTTCCTTGATCTGGTAACTACCTGTCTAAAATACAAAAAGGAATAAATAACTATACATGTTCTTTTAATGTCTAAGTAGGTGATCCATTTGTGTCTCTACTTGTCTTTATGATCTAAAGCAGAGCTAAGGGGATAGTAACAATTGTTCATTCATTCTTTACAGGGTCTGGAGAGAATCAGAGGATTTGCATTGCTTTAGGGAACCTGTTGATGGTAATCAGTGGTCTGGTCCCTGTTGGTCAGCAGCTGTCTGTGAAGAGGGAAGCAATCTGCCTCATTGACTACTTACTGAGCCTTTTGGGACCTTTTTGAGGTCTGACCTTTTCATCGATAAATTGGCTGATAAAATAAACTGGCTGTAATCCCTCTGGAACTAGCCAATAAAATCTTAGAATGAGCTATACTTCATTCTGCTGTTAAAAGGAAAAAAATAAACATTTTACATTGATGGACCATATTTATTTCAAAGCCTCAATAAGTTTATAGATTGGCCCCCTATTTTCCCTCACAACATATATTCATAGATACTGGGGCAGATTTATAATAAGTGTGACTTGACCAGATTTATACAATTGTCCGATGTTGAATCATAAATCTGGCTTAGCCTAATCTAATTGTTCAACTCCAATTAGGTTTTTCTAGTTTTCGACACAAGATTTTGGCTTATTTCTGGTGCACGTTTGGTGCAACTTAGTTCATGCCCCCTTTACCTTGCCCTATTTGTTGCACCAGCAGTAAAAGTACAAACTATTTTTTGCCACACATTACAACAGACAGGACATCCCATCTCCTCCCGTCTGTTAACCAGCAAACACCAGCTATATACCAGGCCCCAGGCTTCTCTGCAGTCACTTTCACTGTGAACCTTGTATATTAGATGGCGGCTGATAAATCAGCAGCATTTTTATGTATTAAATTATTGTATTCCGTTCCCTTATAAAGGATGGTTGGACCATTAAAAAAGCTCCTATACCTTTTGTGTCACCCCCTTCATCCTCATAGACTGTAAGCTCTTGTAACGAGAGTTTATCATTACTGAGAACTGTGGAAACTTATGTACATACAATGTACTGTACAGCATATGTATAGGACAAAAGCAAACAACTCTTAGTATTGCATGAAGATGTTTATTTTAGATTATCCTGTTTCTGAGATATGTTATTAGTTCTTCACAAAAAATCTGCATATTGTTCTACTCCTACAGGTCTATTGTAAGGCACTAAGTTCTATGCATTGCTGTCACAAAATACTGCACAGGACCTCCATGAATATGTAACATAACCTGTGTGTTAATAAAGGAAAGAAAAAGACTTAACATGACCAGTAAATCTAATCTTTAATTTTATGATTATTATTATGTTTGTTGTTGTTCCAGAGAGAATAATAGAAAATAGCACAAGAGGGTTTAGGCAATTGATTTCAATGCGTATTAGCTCCTTGACTCCGGGGTTTTGTCCAGCTTTGTATTAGTCTGTGTTACAGCGGAATTGCAGCAATTGGTGCCTGGGGGCAGCTATTTCAGGCCGTGGCATGTATGAGGATGGTGATCCTCTATAGGATTAGTGACAGGAAGTCCAGTAAAACATCTTTATCCCTGATCACAGCCTTATCTTCCCTATCTTCCTTTCTAAGAAATACTAAAAGAAAATCTGCATTTGAGAGGAATATGAAGTGCTCTTTCTAGATTCCTGAATTTACATGAAAAAGCATGAAAAATAAATGGCACGCAAAAAACTGAACTGTGAGATAACCTTACTAGATGAAGGACACTTCAAATACAATCATGTCTGGTCTTATTTCTTGAGACTATTAAAGCTCTGGTAATACATTAGATTTTCCCAAGGCAACCGGCACACACTGGCTCTCCACATACCGTACACTGCAGTCATTCAGCACCATCTGAATATCTGACAGCAGAAGGAGATGAATGGTGATTGATCTGTGTCACGTCACTCACAGGCCAATCACTGGGCACCTCATCCAGCAGTAGGACACCTCACTGATACATTACACCCTCAGAGCATGAGTGCATAGCTGAAGCATTGTGCGTCTATGACCCCAATCACAAAATGTTTTTTGCTGCCCAACGCTTATGTTTTGACAAAAAATTGAATAATGTTGTGTAGTAAATACCAGATTCATTTCAGATTGAATTAATATTATGATTATTTTTTAAAATATAGTGATAAACATTGTCCAATTGTTTTTAAAGGAAACCTACCATCTGGAGACTTCCTATTAAGGTACATCTCATGGCAGGTTCCTTTTTCCATCCTCAGCCCTAAATTGTCCCTGTCTAATCCTTTTATTCAGCCATACTTGAAATCAACTTTATCTTTGATTTATGCAAATTATCAGCAAAGGCTACCGGGGAGTGGAGCAGCCAGGCAGGGCTGTGGGAGCAAAGACTACTCCACACCCCATTATCCTCTCCTTTTCCATCTCCTTGCATGTCCTCGGCAAGCTTCTGATCTTCTTTGTGTTTGCGCAGTTTTGCAAGCAGTAGTCATGCAGCCAGCTTCTTGGGAGCTCTGCACATGCGCAGTAGCTCCTGCTCCAGTACAGGTGACGAAACGAAAGAATGAACATGTGCACCTTCGTTGCCGTCAGAAGTGGAGCAAATGCTCCAAGGAAGTAGCAGGTGTAGCTATAGCTTGTATGCAAGTGCAAGCGATATGTAAAGCACACTTTGGACACACAATGAGGCAGGACTGCAGGGGCAGCTGGGATGTGGAGTAGCTTTTGCTTCCACATTCCGGACAGGATACTCCATGCCCCAGTATCCTAGAGTGTAAATTGAAAATATAGCTTATTACAGGTATAGCTAAATAAAAGTATTAGATAGGAACAATTTAGGGCTGAGGACAGAAAAAGGAACCTACCATCAGATCTACCTTAAATAAAAACTCCTGATGGTAGGTTTCCTTTAGGTTTGGACTGGATTATATCATGAAATACAGTTAAGCAGAAGAAGAGTTAGATGACAAAAAGTGCAGATATATGTGAAGAATGGAGAGTGGCTTACACATAAATATGGATTTGAAGCTGGTGAAACCTTTAGGATCAAAAAGACTAGTGTGGAGATTAGTGTCTATTTATCAGATAATAAATTATCAAATGAGCGGAAATTATCAGATGGACTTGGACATTTTTACATGAATACTTTAATAAAAGGTGAGGAGCTACAAAGACAAATATGATTAACCTACTCTTTTGCAGACAGGGTGGCCCATAAGTGCCTCATGTGATAAAAACAGTGGTGCCGAGGTATGCAATTAATCCATTTAATTCCATGATCTTCTGTGGCCACTTAGAAATAAATAAATGATCAAGCATGTGCACAACTCCTGGATCCGCAATGGGGCACTTATACACTCTCTGTCAGTAAGAAATCTATAGGGAGCAAACATTTATATGATGCAATAATAATAATAACAAAAAACAGAAGTGGGAAATAATGGACACAAATAGTGCCAATATTTGATTTATGATGTTGGGCTTCCACTGTGTGTGACGGTTAACCTGCATCTAACTCCATAAAACTACACACACTAAGAAAAAAACTTTTTTGCCACCATATGCTAGGGAAATATATCTCCATCATTTGGTCTCTTGAGTAATTTTTCTGAAAGTTTTAGTTGGTATTCAGCATGACGTTTTTATGCCTCATTATATAATTGGAGGGATACAAAGTTGGGTATCATCAAACACTTTAGGTTCTGTTTTGCAGCTCAGTAAAAATATTTTTGAGCAAATTGCATTAAAAAATTATGGTGATAATGTGCAAAAGTATTAGTGTGGAAGAATACTGCAAAATTAGATTTTTTTTAAGCAGAGGTATTGAAGGAATTCAGAAAGGTAGTTATTTTAAAGAGTTTGCAGATATTAGGGCACATTTACTAAGGATATTGCCCCACAGTTATCATGCAGAGTCCGACAGAAGTATCGCACATCCCATGTTAAAGGTGCACCAAAACATAGTTGGTGCACTGTGTCGGGACAATGCAGGGAGCGGCAGATTCATGAAGAATGGGGGCCACAATTCATGAATCACACTACACAGGCAACCTAGTAAACTATTTTTAGTAAATGTGCCCCATTTCTAGCTGTAGACTTGTTCAAAACCAAAAATATCAGTCTGTAGCATTCTGTGGGATTTATCAGGGCTTGTACATGTTCCTGGCACACCACCGGAGCCATTTAATGTATACGGGACAAAAGAGGTAGGGGGCTAGCATGATACATATCCCTCTATATGTCAATGTGGTGGGTGCCAGCAAATGTATCCTGATCCACAGTTGTAGGTACCCCAAATAAATGAAACTGATTGGCATCACTTCAGCGGAAGCAGATTAACATTTTTGTAATCCATTTTAGTGCAGCATTTCAGTTTCAATGCTTGAAATAAGTGTTCCACTCTCCTGTCCTGTATTACACAAAACTACATACAGTATCAGGGAATACCAAAGGTTACTGAACAGATTAAAGAGGATATCCTATAAACAACTTTATTCACCTATTCATAGATAAATGTATAATTGAAACCACTGGGATTACAAGAACAGAGATCCCAAGTTCTATGTGTGAATGGAATAATACTAAGTATATACAGTATGACCCCCTATTGGAAACGAATGGTGGATCATGGCACATTGGCCAAACATGTTACTATGTATGGTCACCTTTACCAAATGTGGAAAACTGTGTTAAATAAAACAATCTGAAGATAAAAAACGCACTGTTTATTGTTTCAGTACGCCTACACAGGCTTTGTATCTCAAAGAATATACTCATTTTCATGAGTTTATTGATTCCTTATTGATCATGGGGACAATGAAGCTTTACATCCATGTGACATCTTCAGCAAGATAAAAAAAGCCTGAATAGTAAAATGTAAAACAAATTGAACTACAAGATAACCTTAGCAAAGAGCTCATTCATAGAAGGCTAATATGCATTATGTATTATCTAATTTGTAAGTGAAATGCACCAGTGTGTAGAAACCAAACTATGTTTCTAATGACTTACTGCAGATATTATTATTAGTGTAGTATTTTTTATCAGCTGCAGACTCAGATGTGGATTTCTATGAGACCTGAGCTGTATGAATATTATAGCCACTACAAGTCTGAGGGGCACATGTATGATAGTTTTAGCTAGGCGAATTGCTAGGCAATTGTTTTTTTGCGACTTTTCTCATTTTTGCGGCTTTTTTTGTGGCTTTTGTTGGCGCTCTTCAAGTGCACCTCCGTCTGCACCTTTTGCAGTGTGTCTCAGGTATCTTAACTTTCCAGATTTTCCGTGTGACTTTTCACTTTTTTTGCTACCTTTTGGGTGCAAATCTGCACCTGGTCCTGGGCAGGTGCAAAGGAAGTTTTTTTTTTCATGGACCAGATTTTAACATGCAAATTGGAATTATTTCACATGCTTTAACTGTTTAACATTTTGCACAGTAACCTCTTTGTCAAAATTCTTATTTTTTTTTATTTTTTATTTTTTAGTGGTTACTTCTCAGCATGAGGTCACACATATCGGTTTAATTGCGTTTTTAATGCATTTTGAAAATAATTACAATAGCTGAGGAGAGGTGGTTTGCCTTATTGCAGTACTGTTAACATTTGTGTTTACAAAATGCAATATAAACGCCACGTTAATGCATGTGTTAACATTGCGTTTATATTGAGTTTTTTAACATTCAAATGTTAAAAGTAATGAAATAAGGCAAATCACCACTCCTCAGCTGTTGTAATAGGTTTCAAAATGCATTAAAAATGCAACATGTTAAATCCCAAATTAACAGTAGTGTCCACTCCTGCATATAACCCCCTTACGTGGCTTGTGTCCATGTGGATTTGAGACATTTGCAACAAAAGTCTCAAAAATAAGCCAAAATTTGCACCTGCCAAAATAGGAAAAACTGAACATGTATCGCAAGTAATAAGACAGGATCATACATAAGGTGCCAAAAGTCTCTGAAATTCACCTCAGAGAGGCAAAACTATGATACATGTGCCCCTGAGAGTCATTTCCTGGTACTAGAATCAAGCTTCTTGGGAATAGAGGATGTGTCCTTTCTGCCTGATTTCAATCTGTGGTTTCAGGACTTTTGGAGTACCTTCAGTGGTTCTAAAATGGCTCTTGTGTACATGTGTATTGAGATGTACAAAGATTTCATGGGTGAAGGTACTGCTAGGATTGCTCCAGATTTGGACTTTATTCATTAGAAGAATAGTGAAATAAGAAGATCTCTAATGGTGCCAATAGTTAGTGGCTGACAGATAAAGGTAAACAGTGCTCTGCACAGAAAACACTGTGTTAACAGAATAAGCTGTAATGGTTGTGGGCTGTCGAAGCCGAACTTCTGTCAGAAGTTTGAGTTCAGGTTCAGCGTTTCACTCACCTCAACCCCAGTTCCCGTGCATTATCGCCTGTGACCGCTTCTGGCACTGATCGTGGGTGTTTTAAT
Organism: Engystomops pustulosus; assembly: GCF_040894005.1. Classification (NCBI taxonomy): domain Eukaryota; kingdom Metazoa; phylum Chordata; class Amphibia; order Anura; family Leptodactylidae; genus Engystomops; species Engystomops pustulosus. The sequence goes on from NC_092412.1 coordinate 73,312,920, forward strand.
GACACCGCATGTCACTATTTAAATGCCTCCATTAAATGCAGATGCCAGCTTTGCCAGCACTTATTGTGTTACCTATTCATCTCTCATTCTTTTTTACACAGGTTTGGCCTTAACATTTATAATATATTCTGATTTTTTGCCAAAGATATTACAATGGACTACAGTAAGGAGGATATTGGAGCAGTGGAGATGTGTATGGGCTGCTACTTTGTTCTGCAGGATTGATAGAGATAGCCAGACCTATGTTGCATAGATTGGCACAACTATGCCATGACTATAGCAGAATAGGATGCTATCTTATCTTGGTGTGACATGGATATCAATTTCTTAATCATTGAACCTAAATATGCATAAATTAAATGGTTAAATAGAAACATGGTGAAGTTATCAGAACTTTTGAGGATAGTTCTTTGGAGCTATGGAGATATTGAGATAAGTTAGTGAAACTCAATGAGAGATATTGCAACAACACTCCGTCCACCAACCTCTCATCTCGGTTCTGAATTGCCAGTACAGACCACTGAATCTTACCAATGAATAATTAAGTATATTTCATAGGCTTTTCAGCAGATAGTAGTTTGGAAGAAATTTGTTATATTTTGACAGATTCTGCTGCTAGAACTGTCAATAATTCTGTATTTATGATCTTAAGTCAGCCCAGTGTTCTGAACATTAGGATATAACAAATGTCTGGGATGTTTTGTTATCGATACTTCAAGATAGACTTGGGATTTTACAATTGTGTTTCACTTCAGCACAAATGAGTTTATTTTATAAGCGATACTTTGATACCAAATGCTTTCCATATTCATTGTAGTTCTGCAGAGTCGACCATCTGCTGAATATATTCCCAGAATGCATGGTTTTCTATTAACTCGATGCTTGGATTACTATTTTCATGTTTAAAATCCAATTTGCTGGTCTAAATTGGGAGCGGGTTGGAGAAATTAGTAGATAACTGGCTCCTGTTTGGGAGACAACAGAAAGCTCAGTGGGGGGCAATGTTTTCTCTCTTTGCTGGGGACAGCAGCAAAATTTCAGGCAAATTGAGCAGGAGGAACAAATTGCTTTGTCTTTCACGTGCCCACATGACAGTTTTGACACCTATTTGTTGTTTCTTGGAGCTGCTTCCAAATATTCAGGCAAGTGGCCATGTTTATGAGGCTACACTCTCCCAATTGTCCAAAAGTGGCAAAAGTCCACATTATGATCAGCAAAAGATCCAGCATCCAAATGGGCCACAAATGGAGCAAAAGTGCAATGTATATAAAGTCCTGTTAAACAATGTAGACATTTTCTTCTATAATTCCCATTTATAAGAAGATATAACAATTGCTGATAGACACAAGTAAATGCATTGCTATCTGTAATGTAATGTGATGCTGGGGAGCACATGGGATCCCTACTCCTGCTATGGATGGTGCCTTTGTCCTGCAGGACCTGAAGGCATTAGGTCTAATTACCTGTTCATTTGTAAGTGATTAAACTGATAACTTCAGGGTATTGTCTTCATGAATAGACATTACTGTGTCTCTGGAATCAAAGGACTTCTATCAGCCAAACGTCCCTCCACATTGTGCACATTAACTAATAATGACCCTCTTGTCTAGGTATAATGGTCCCAATAACACAGACCTACACTCACAAACATGCACCTACACATATGTACACAAGGACTTTCTACAAATATTAACTAGAAATCCATAAACTAGAAACACTATAAAGTGTACAATAATAATATAATTACAATAAGTCAGAATTACATTATGATAAACTAATGATGTTATATAAAAATGAGAACACATTTGTATTATTTATTTTTGTGCCTTATTATTGATATGTATAATTTCTTTAGCTAAGTGTTACCATTGCCCCATATGCCAAGCTTTATCTTGCAAAGAGCAAATTGTTTAACATAGTGGCCTAGAAATACGAAAACTCATGCAATCTGCTTCACAAATGTCCACTTTGTGCCACATTATTTATTAGTGTAGCATGCTCATTGTTAATCTGGTCTGTTTTCAGGATGTGACGCAGTTGCGCCTTTTTTTGCCCTTTTTGTGCACTTTGCTTCACGCTGTTGCCACACAATTCTGTGGAATTGCAATAGTAAATGTAGTGCAGACTAGGAACACACACTACAACACCCCTTTAGTTGCAATGTTTTCAAAAGTGTTGGACAAAATGCAACCGCAACACAATTGTGGCACAAACACCTAATAAATACATGTGCAAGCTCCAAATACACTTTTTTCATGCAAAAAAAAACTGGCGCAGACATGATAACATACTGGTCCAATGACTATAAAATTAACATAATTGTGAAATTATATTATAGCTTCATGTCTTGGTTCAATCTAATGACCCGAACTAACCACACAAATATTTTGTGATGCAGTCTGGGTCATTAGATCCACAGTCATACCACAACTTGTGGTCACAAGAACACAAATGTGCCCAAATTTTGTTTATCTGAAAATGTCCAATTGATTACACTGTATTTTTATGATGTTGTCATGTAAGACAAATGAGCGACGTTATTTTTTTAATTTTTTTGTTTAAAAGGGCAATAATATGTTGTATCTGTATGTCACTAGCAGACATCAAAATATCACACAAAAGTAAACTACAATACATATACCACACTAGGGTGACACAGAATAACCCAGTGTTGCATGTAGTTTTCCATGTCCATCACATGTTCCCATAGAAGACATTACACCACTTTACTCATTCCAATTACCCCATTGCACAGATTCTGCTTGTCTGGACTCACTTTGCACTAAACTATCCATTTCAGACAGCAGTCAATTTATGACTTTGTTCTTGTTTGGTATACTTATTTGCAGCCAATTTATTGTATATCAGGCTTTGCGGTGAAATTTTAGTTGTGCAGGTGCTTATTCGCAGATAAACCCACCTAATTAGCTTCAAAATGTGCCAAATCGGGCGCTAACCCGTTTTACATTGATCTGTGATGAAACCGAAGAAAACCATGGTATCAGAAAAAGATTACACACTCATAACACATGGTCCACAAAGAGCACACATCTATATCCAGGCAGCCTTACTTTTTCTGAATTTATGCAGGCTTGACATGTATAAACCTATGCTATATCCGTCAATTTGTGATTTTGAGTATATCTAGCAAATAGAGGGGATGGGAGATTTTGTGAGTAACATTGATGCTTTGTATTAGGCCCTCTGTTGGGCTTTTTGGTGTTTTAATTTATGATGGTTGGTTATTGTATGTGGTTGGTTATTGTATTTAATTAGTATTTTACCAATATAAATTTAAAGTTTTGCATATGTAGGTAAAAATAAAAATAATAATAATAATAATAATAATAATCTTTATTTATATAGTGCCATCAAATAATTCTGTAGCACTTTACAAATCAATAATGAATACTATGATGAATTTCTGCTGCAGTCAAATTTAAATAAAATTCACTTATTAACTATCTATCTATCATCATTTTTTCTTTCTCTCTATCATAGGACAATTATTATAGAATTATAAGGAGATTATACATATATGTTAAACATGAAAACTATTTAAAGTTATATTGATGTTTTCGTATCATTTTTGCTTTCAATAGATTAATAAGGACTGCATAAAAAATACATTTGAAAAATTATCATATGTTACCGTATTAATTATTAGTTTCTGCTTATTTGACATTTTGCTTTTCAGAAGAGCACGGGTTTGTTGAGATGTCACAAAATATAAGTGTGTATTAGTTGGCTTCCAACTGAGATCCCTGTTAATGACAGCCTCGTTTGCTAAGCTTCACTGACCATTTGTCTTGGAGACACAAGAGATTGGTGAAAGGGGAGGCTAATTTACATATCCTTGAGCATATAACCTGAGGAGAGGGATGGGGCCAAACAGTTTTCTGCACTCTCCTGTCCTGAACACAAGGTCTACTTAATAGGATTGTGCTGAATGACTTCACAGCTGGAGGGCTTCACTTATGCCACATTTTCCTCTGCGTGACAAGCCATCAGGACATTTTAGCATTGCTGCTTGAATTTCTGTAACCTGATGGAAAGGAGCAAAGAACTAAAAATGTTGGACTATTTCAGTACCTATACTATGCTGTTGCTGAGTTTGATGATCTCATTTTCTTTTGGAGAAATCGCTCATTACTACATCTATGAAGAAGAAGCACCAGGAACAGTATTCGCAGTTTTATCAGAACACCCCATCTTTAACTCTTCAGAAAGACCAGCTACCAATTTCCGCCTTATGAAGCAATATAACAACTCAGTTATCCATGTCCAAGAGAATGATGGGCAGCTGACCATTGGTGAGAAAATAGACAGAGAACAGATCTGCAGGCAATCTGCAAGCTGTGTCCTGGCATTGGATGTGATCAGTTTCTCAAAAGATCAGTTACAACTTGTTCATGTGAAGCTGGAGGTAAGAGATATTAATGACAACAGACCACATTTCCCAAGCTCTGTGTTGCATGTGGACATTTCTGAAAGTTCTTCTGTGGGTACAAGAATTCCTTTACAAATTGCAATTGATGAAGATATTGGGAGCAACTCTATCCAGAACTATGAACTCTCTGACAATAGTCATTTCAGCATTGATGTACAGACCAAAGCTGGTGGGGTTAAATATGTTGACTTGGTGTTGATGAAAGAGCTGGACAGAGAAAATGTGTCTACACATACTTTGGAGTTGGTAGCTATGGATGGAGGTAGCCCACCACTTTCTGGCAATACAATTGTTAATATTCGTGTACTGGACTTCAATGATAACAGTCCTGTATTTGAGAAGAGTGCTGTCATTGTGGACATTATGGAGGATGCTCCAGAAGGATACCTCCTACTAGATCTCAATGCAGAAGACCCTGATGAAGGGGCAAATGGAGAAATTTTATACGGTTTTGGCACCCAAGTGTCTCCAGAGGTACGTCAACTCTTTAAAATTGATCCTAAATCTGGAGGTGTAACTCTCGAAGGCAAAGTTGACTTTGAGACTAAACAGACCTACGAGTTTGATGTACAGGCTCAAGATTTAAGCCCTAATCCATTAACCTCTACCTGTAAAATAACTGTGAATGTCATTGATGTAAATGATAATGCCCCAACCATCACCATCACTCCACTGACTTCTGTGGATCAAGGCATTGCCTATCTGAGTGAGTCTTCTGCTAAGAACAGCTTTGTGGCATTGATCAGCACTACTGACAAGGACTCTGGGTCAAATAGTAAAGTTCACTGCACACTATACGGACATGAACATTTTAAGTTAAAACAAGCCTATGATGACAGCTTCATGATTGTCACCACAACTTTGCTTGACCGTGAAAAAATAGCAGAGTACAACCTTACATTGGTGGCTGAAGATCTTGGATTGCCTTCACTGAAAACCATTAAGCAATATACTATCAGGGTGAGTGATGAAAATGACAATGCTCCTCAGTTTACTAAACCAACATATGAAGTCTCTTTTCCAGAAAACAACTATGCTGGTGCTTACATCACTACACTGACTGCCAAGGATCCAGACTATGGATTCAATGGCAAAGTATCTTACAAGCTAGTTGATACAAAAATAATGGGCCAGTCATTATCTACATTTGTTTCTATTGATGCTGAGTCAGGTGTACTCCGAGCTGTAAGGTCTCTGAATTATGAAAAGCTTAAACAGCTGGATTTTGAAGTAGAGGCTTCTGACAACGGCGACCAACAACTTTCAACCCGCATTAAGGTGAAAATCAGAATAGTGGATGAGAATGACAACGTCCCCGTGATAACATTCCCATTCTTGGACAATGGTTTAGCTGAAGTAATGTTGCCAGTCAATGCTCCACAAAATTACTTAGCTTTACAGATTAAAGCCACAGATAAAGACGATGGACTCAATGCCAAACTGATTTATTCTATAGTACAGGATAACCAGAAACTATTCAACATCAACAAAGGGACTGGTGAGTTAACATTAACAAGAAAAGTGAACTCATTGGAAGATAAGGACTTGAGCATTGTAATTACAGTCTATGACAACGGACAACCTTCCTTGCATTGCAACGCAACTATTAAATTTATTCTCACTGATTCATTTCCATCCAACGTAGAGATAGTCATTATGCAAACATCTGCAGAAGAACAGCACCAGATGGACTTGTCCATAGTCTTCATTGCTGTGCTAGCTGGAGGCTGTGCCTTGCTCCTCTTTGCCATATTGTTTGTGGCCTGTTCTTGTAGAAATAAGACCAGCAATTCCAAAGCAGACATTGAAGATCAAAGAATGAAAGAAGATGCAAAAGACCACCTGCTGAGTAACACAACTAAGGTGACTCAGTCAAGCTCTACTATCTCTCAATCTGACTCATGTCAGCTGTCAGTCAACACTGAGTCAGAAAATTGCAGCCTATCATCTGGAACTGATGAGTGCAAAGACCTCCCAAGTGCTTCAGAGGTAAGCAAGGTGTATTCTGTCATACGTATCCCCCCATTCTACCCTACAAATATCCACTTTTACCATGTTTCAATGAGATGTGAATGTAATTTGTACTTAATATTTTTATGTTTTATTTCCCCAGGGCTCAGGTACTGCCTTATTATATCATTCATCCCAGTGGAAAAGAGACAGTTCTTCTAGGAGTATAAGGTAACATCAATATCTGAGAATTTCAAGAAGTTACTATTCTTCTGTTTAATTAATTAATTACCATATTTGACAGATAATTGACAAGTAAATCATAATTGCATGCAAAAAATTATATTGCTAATAGAAAATGTTTATAAGGAGGCTTAAATCCATTCTTAATGAGATAATAATGTGTTTGTATCTCGCGGTTTAATTGTGAATAACTGTGTATTTTTATTTTTAGTGTTAATTCTCAAATTGAACAGTTAAGCGCAAAGGACAGCGGCAAAGGCGACAGCGACTTCAATGACAGTGATTCTGATGCAAGTGGAGACACTGGGAAGAAACACTGTGACATAACAAGGCAGAAACAAAATGGTAAGTCATAGTTAAAAATGATCTTATTTTGTGTTTACGCTTTACAGCAGAGGGCAAATGATTAAAGTGTATGTGTATATTGAAAATGGTGACTTATTGGCGGAAGATTATAGGAGATATATATATATATATATATATATATATATATATATATATATAGCAAGGGGAGTTGAGTAGATATATAGCTTTGTAGAAAAAAATTAAATATAACTTGTTGTTATTGTGTTTGATCACACTATACTTAGGGGTCCAGTGGGTGGTCTTTAGTTTTAAGTCAAAATACAGCTCCTAGTTAGATAAAAGACTTGTCAAGCTAGAGACTGGTAAAGTTGTTGTACCAACTTGGCAGGTTATTCCCTATCCAAAGGATAATGGATAACAAGTGTATTGGTGATTGTGGAGGCGACTGCTGGGACTTTAAGCAATCATGATAGGTGTTGAATGGAGCATCAGGACACATGCTCTTCCTGTTGATACATTCATTAGAGTGACTATCTCCGGTACCCCCTTTCACTATCCATATGCATGCCAGAGATAGCTGGCAATGCCAGAGACTCTTGGCAATCTCAGACTCTCCCACAATGGGATCCTCTATCCAGATTGCTGGGGGTTCTATTCTCATGATCAATGTGGATCCCAGCAGTCAGTTTCCTGCTTAACAGCTCACTAGCCCCTAAGTTGGGTCAACCCCTTTAAGCACTGGTAACAAATCACAAGGATCACTCCAATGAAATAGCAAAGATAAAAATAGCAGTAGTGCTTCCGTTTTTCTTATTTTCCACTATGTGAAATACTCTTTCAATAGAAAAATGTTAATAAGTTTAAAACAAAAATGTAACATTGTCCCAACATTTATTTTAAGGTTCTACATGCCTTGGAAATTCATCAGCATACAGAACCACATCAAGTGAATATGGACATCGGAGCAATCCAGCTCTCTATCCTGGAGATTTTGCAGTGCAGTATGAAAAGGGATATTCTATGTCGTATTCCTTAGTTCCTACTTATTATAACACATACCACCATCACAGAGTCCCCAACGTACATATCCCCCATTATACACCAAAGGACTCTTACTACTATCCAAGCAACACGCCAACTGAAAGGATGCCTGGACAATGTGAACGAGACCTGATTGGAAGACAGACCACCCTCTATCCTCCCACAGTATCCAGGAGGCACCAGGATACAAGATATAATCCACCAATCACATTACAGCCTTGTGAAATCGCAACAACTTTTTAGTGTTTGTGTCATTGTAAAACAAAATCTCTCCTAATGGTCACCTGAAATCTAGATCAGATTTCCCTAGGACTCATTTTAAATTCAGTTGTACCGTGTTCCATGGAGATTATTTATCTTTTTTGACCCCTACAGAAGACAATTTTTTTCTTTAATTTTAGATGGTTGACCGGAAGAACTAATATAAATTGTAACCTAGGTTGTAGCCTTCAAAACAGGTCCAGTTGGTGCACTACACAACATGTCGATTACAGATAACAACTTTTGTAGCATGGATATTACTCTGTAGTGTTGCCTTGTAAACCCCTGATCATGTTTTTAATGCCTTTTATAAAGTGCCTCTTATAAAGAATCCTGCTTATGAAAATCTGCCATATGAAGATGAACAGATACAGAATATTCTTATATGTCTCTATAAATTATACATTAATAAGCACTATCTTGAGTTTCTAGAAATATGAACAAGCTTCAAGTAAAACCTGGCGACATACTCACTAGCTGTCATGAATTCTAGAAATTGAATTTTTGTTACGTTATCACTTGTAAATATGATCAGGATGTCTTGTGTGTGTATATATCTTTATATGTAAATATATTGTTGTATGTTGTAAATTATTGAATTGCTTCTCAATAAATATTTATTTTAAAATGACTGAAATCTTCTTTTCATTTTTTGACATTTTGATGCAATTATTATTCTCAACCATGAAATCATTCTTTAAAATATCACCAGAGTGGTTTTAGAACAAACATCAGAAATCTGACAGTAAAGTACGGGTAAAGTATTGTCACTGAGGTATATTGGGAAAGACAAGGACATATTCCAATGATTTCTTCAGTCAGAATTCTGAAAGTTATCTGTCCTTCAGTAGCAATAATGAATACAAAGCATTAAATAGGACATATGACATAGTCAATTTCAAGTAAATCTTTGCAATGTAAAGAGAAAAGAAAATGTAAAATGTTTTAGAAACTTTATATGGCGCATATAAAACAAAACAAAACATGCAAAACATGCTCATACACTGCAAAACATCATTAGAAACACCCCCCCCCCCCAAGGGGAAGGATGTGTTTAAGAAATTGCAAAAACACACAAGTAGGGGATTATTTATCATTTGTTGTATCAGGCAATTAATGCAAAAAAAAAAAAGTCTAAAAAATGTTGTATTGAGGTTTTTTTGACTTTTCACTACTAAAAAGTCGAACACTATTTCCGTCACTTCATTAATTGGGCGTACACATAGAACTACTGCTAGAGCAACGCTGTGCAACACTGTGCTAAGACAGATTCATGACTTGGGACTTTTGTAAAAAGTTACATATTCACTCCAGTTCCCTGTTGGAAAACTGCATGTGCTGGGACTTTTTATGCATTTTGAGACTTCTTGAATAAAAAAATCCCAGACAGCAAGTAGAGCAAACATTCATTTATTAACCCCTTCCCTGCACTTTGTAATAGTGTGGCAGTTTGCATATTGCAGCAAAGACTTACCAGTAACATCGGTGCTAGCAAAAAGATGGTGACACCCACGTCATTGGAAAGCAGCAATCAGTTGCTATGACAGCCTTGGGTCCTCCTGCGTTTAACCCCATAACGAGAAATAGCGCTCAAAGTCGAAAATGCCACTTTTTTTGCCATTTTGAAAAATATATACAATTCAATAAAAAATTATCAAAAGGTCGTACAGTCCTAAAAATGGTAGCATTGAAAACATCTTCAAAAGTCGCAAAAAATTACACCACCCGCAGCTCCGTACATCAAAGTATGAAAAAGTTATTGGCAACGGAAAATGGCAAAATAAAAAAAAAATTTGTACAGGAGGTTTTAATTTTTGTAAATGTATGAAAACATTATAAAACCTATACAAATTCGTTATCCCTGTGATCGCACTGACCGAAAGAATAAAGTAGACATGTCATTTGTGGTGCACAGTGAAAGCCGTAAAAGAAAACGGTGCAAATCCGTTTTTTCACCATTTTCACTGAATTTGGAATTTAGAATTTTTTTTTCCTGCTTTCCAGTACATAACATGGAAAATTAAATGCAATCACAGAGCTCTTTATGTGTAAAATTGAAAAAATTATAGATTTTTGAAGGTGGGGATTGAAAAATGGAAAAAAAAAAGGGCCAGGTCGTTAAGGGGTTAGAAGGCCAAAACCACTTTAATGAATCTGAACTCAAAAAATTGACATAGAACTATCCCAAGGAGCAAATTAATGATAAATTAAAAAAAAAAAAATCTAAAACAGTAACTGTATTTACAAAAATAGGTGCTAAAAAATCAGCCTTCCACAGAGGCTTTGGGGAATAACCTCTATTGAAGGGGGATTGTAAGCACCAATTTTTGCAAATACATTTACTGTTTTAGTTTGTTTTTTATTCTTATTGCAATTTGTCCATAAATCATAGTAATAGTCCCTAACCCAAAAATATTTCCCTGAGGTGTTCTACTGTTTTCATAATATAGAATTCAATTTACTTTGCCTATCTGCTTTTAGCATATTGCTCAAAGAGTAATTCCAGGTAGATTATTATCTAACTGATCAATCTGCTTGACTCCACCCAGAAGGGATGTGTTCTGCATTTTTAGGATTTCTTCTAGTAATTTAGATAAGTATCTACTACACTTAATTAATAGTTATTCACTGGATTAGGTTCTCATCTTTGGCTATGTTGAAGGTGTACATAGTAAATATTACCCAACCTATACTTCTCATGGATGTCTCCAACATTTGCCCCTATATATACATACCACTATGTGTATACATTGGCCATAAACTCCCACAAAACATAGCACACTACAGGCAGTCCCCGACTTAAGGACACCCCTAGTTATAGAAGGACCTCTCTGACCACTGTGACCTCTGGGTAAACTCCCTGGATGCTTTATTTTCATCACAGGCTATAATGATCAGCTGTAAGGTGTCTGTAATAAAGTTATATTGATAATCATTCCTACCACGACAGCACAACATTTTGTAAATCCAATCATCACAGGGACAAACATTTTGTCTGGAGTTACAATTATGAAATAGACCTGTCCCGACTTACATACAAATTCAACTTAAGAAGTAGCCTAAAGAACCTTGGTGTAATTGGTGTAAACCTGTATACATAAATTATTTGTTGTGTTCCTCTGAAGAGACTGTAGACTAGGCTTTCCTACAAACTGATAAAAAAAGTAATGTCTACAAACACTGACCTAGTGTAACCGGAAGGACACATTTAATGAGTACTCAACATTCTTGAAAATGTGTGCTAGATGGCAGATGTACAGTGAGGTGGGGCTCAGACATCTCTACCTACTAGGTGGTCCTAACTTTGAAATAATGGCAAACTGTATATATTCAACCTGTAAAATTAAGATTATAACTCTAAAAGAAAATGTGGATTTCCTTAGCGATTGGTCTTAAAATAGTCAATAATGAAGGAATATAAAGATAAAATGACAAATTTGTATTATATCAACTGGAAGGAAAAGCCACAGATTTGTATATAAGTCTTATTGATGTGTGGTTATGAGCCTATATCGATAAAATTAAGTAATAGCTGAGAGTGATACCACCAGATGGTGGCTCGGTAAGTACCATCCATTCATTCATTTATTCTGTTATTATCTCTTGGGTGTATAAAACCTGTAATTTTATGTGATGTAATCACCAAAAGAAAGCATTTGTGGATTGTGACCTATGTTCATACCTTCAGGCTAGTTGGACAATAGGTTTTGTAGACGAAACCCTCTGTACTTATCTACCCTGTACACTTCTTTTGCATTTATCTCACTCATTTAACTCCTCCACTACGTTCATCATGGCACACACCTACAGTTTTATAGAAATATATCTGCATATGTTTTATTGTGCAATCTTATAATTACTGTACTGTAGTTGGAAGAATACTACTTGTACTTTATCATTATACTTATTTCTTATCATTTCAATAAAAAACACTAAATATGTTTTCCATATACAACATAAGAACACCCGACTTATATACCACTCCGGACCTCTCTGTCCACTGTGACCACTGGAGAAATTCTCTGAATGCTAAACTTTAGTCCCAGGATGCAATGGTACATAAGAGATATGTAAGGTGTCTGCAATGAAGCTTTATTGTGTCAGACTGCAGGGGTGGTGGACCCACTGGACCACTGCGGACGATGATCTAAGCAGACACCTGGGACCAGAATCTAAGTGGCACCCTGTTTCCACCAAAGCCCGCCGCAAAGTGGCAGGATGGTACCACCAGGTCGTTCCACATGTGCAACTTCGTCCGTGGTGGCAGCCAAGGTAAGTTACACAGATGTTAGGCAGAATCGTAGTAGGGGAAAGGCCAGAGGTCAGGACAGGCAGCATGGGATCATAGTCGGGGACGTAGCAATGGATCAAGGCAGGCAGAGAAGCATAGTCAGGAATGGAACTGGGTCACAACTGGAAATCACAATAACAGCACAGGGCATGAGACAAAGCTTTCTCTAAGGCACAAGGCACAAAGATCCGTCAGGGAACACATGAAGGGGCTGGGAATTTATCAGAATTGGCAGCGGGCCAGTGACAATTATCAGTGCACTCGCCCTTTAGATCTTCTGAAGCTGGCACGCGTTCGCCCAAGGAGACGGGAACGCATGCGCCGGGTCATCGGAGCCAGCTTGGGATCACGGAGAGGTGAGAGCAGAGACAAGGGTCCGGGGGCACAGACAGGAGCATGGGTGCGCTTGCAAAACGGGTCATGGGTCGCAGTAGAACCCATGACATACTGTTAATCCTTGTTCCCAAATTATGAAAATCCTGTTGTCAACGGGAGGTGTGTGTGTGGTAGGGGGGGTGTGTGTGTGAAAAAAAACCTTTGTTTGGAGTTACTCTTCCAAAATATTCCTTTTCTGACATACATACAAATTCAACCTATAAACAGACCTACAGAACCTATCCTGTACATAACCCACGGACTGCATGTAATGTTATTTCCTACAATAAAATATAAAATGCTCAGGTATCTCAAGTATTATATCATAAATAAATCACTTACAGCAGCAGAAAAATAAGAACTAATTAATGTGTCCTCAAAGAATGATGTACTGATCATTCTATTTGACCTAGAAGTGAAGTAATTAGCTTACTCAATTATTAACAATTGAAGCTATGGTTATTGATGGAAACCTCATCTACAACCAAATATAGAGCAAGGAATTAAATCAGGAAAGGAGATATATGTGTGATGGAGCTGTCATGACAGTGAGTGCTATATCTGCACAGGGTACAGAGGTCTCTTAATGGATGTAGACATGTTTAATAAAGGCTCTAATAGAATATTGTGCAGGAGGTAGCAGAAACGTTCATTTAAATACCTGTGAGTCCCAGGGCAAACCTCAAATATTGATATTGCAACAAGTAGGTTCCCCAATCCATAGAGTATAAAGCAGCTGATTCCCAGAAACCAGAACTTCTGATTGCAAGTTTATAGATTTATAGTTGATATTCAAATTAAATGAAATGCACCATTTAATATGTATACATTTACGCTAACCATACATACCTATCAGCGTCTTCTTCCCAATGCCGAGATGTTTATCTTCACAGTGACCACATTTTAAAAAAAATAAGATAATTAGCCTAGGGCACTCATCACATCACACAGGAGCTACGACTAATAATTATACACACCTCCGCCGAGAAAGTCACCTCCTTTTCCCTGCTGGAGTCCGGTGACGTCATGCAGGAGGCGTGCATAATTCTGAGCTGAGAGGAGCTCTGTGTGTACGTCAAACAGAGCGCTCGGCACTCATGTCTCCTGTTTGACAACACCGGACTCTAGCAAGGAAGAGGAGGTGATTATGACACAGGGGGCGTGCATAATAATTAGTCCGCAGTGATGTACACAGAGAACCCAAGGCTAAGTACCATATTTTTAAAATTCCTATTTTATTAAAAGGTAGTCACCATGTCAAGATGAAGATCCTGGCATCATGTAGAGGATCGCTGACAGGTATGTATGGTTAATATAACCATTAAATGGTTGATTTATTTAATTTTGACATTTCAGTCTACTTTGGCCTTCCTACACTTCCTCATTTCATTCCAGATGACTATTCTAAACTGCACCAAAGCAGGTGAAAACGACAGTATGAATCTGATCTGTAATATTTGATAATATAGTAGACATACAAACTTATAATCAGATAAATATGAGAAAAATATGTGTCCATATATGTCCAAGCCCCTCAGAGCAGGTATTTCCAGCTGATCTCTGCTCTGGCTAATAGTACTTGTACTCAATTGTGAACATAGTTTCCTAACATAGTATCTAGGGAAGGGATGTAGAAAAACAAAAATGATAGATATTTCCAAATGCTTAGAAATCATCTAAGCCTTTGTGTACAGCTATTGACTATTATTAATGTGACAGCTACCTAGTGATTAGCTGATTCGTCAGTATTCGGATCCAGCGGTTACGGCTTGCACCACTTGTGGGTGTTAACCCTTAAAGTAGGTCTGCTCACCCACCGGTATTACCCACGATTGGTGCCCTTATCCTTTACATGCCGTGGGCACAACCATTTCGGGAGTTTACTCAACTGAATTTTCATTCAAATATTACATGAGAGGCTTTTAATATTAAAACATTTATGAAATGCAGCTCCAGGAATGTGTTTACTTGACTGAATGTACGTGAAAACTGCAGTATGTTGGCTGCACAATTTGCCCCCTTAGAGAACACCTAAATAAACATAGGAACAACATACAAAGTAGGATCCCCCTTTACATTGTATCTAGATTTACGGCGACTCATCATGATTGCAATTATAAAGATTTTAATATCTTACCAATAGAATTTATCAATGCATCTACCCTACAGAGTTTTAAAATTTTAAAACAGTGGGAGATGTTTTGGATATACAAATTGCAAATCCTTGTTCCTGCCGGGCTAAATAAGAGTTTGGAAAGTGTGTTTTAAACCTTTACTTTGTGGGGCAGATTTACCTACCCGGTCCATTCGCGATCCAGCGGCGCGTTCTCTGCGGTGGATTCGGGTCCGGCCGGGACTCACTAAGGCAGTTCCTCCGATGTCCACCAGGTGTCGCTGCTGCGCTGAATAGCATCGGAATGCACTGGAGTTCACCGAGCCATCGTGGGTGAAGGTAAGCGCGAGTCCAGCGACACATTTTTTTTTAAATGCGTCGGTTTTTCCGAATCCGTCAGTTTTTTTTCTGGCCACGCCCCCCAATTTCCATCACGTGCATGCCGGCGCCGATCATGTGCGCCGAAATCACGGGGCAATACAGGGAAAACCGGCGCAAATCGGAAATATTCAGGTAACACGTGGCAAAAATGCAAATCGGGCCCTTAGTAAATGACCCCCTGTGTCTTTTGATCTAGAGCCTTTCACTATGAAATTGTAATATTGAATACATTTCTATTTCCTTATAATGTACCTCATTTCAATCACAGTTTTTTTCTAACATACAGCAAGTCAATTTCATTCTACTTTTGTATGTCCCATATTTATTCTATAATTGAAATGTTAATTTAATTATTATTATTATTATTTATTATTGTCATTGTGAAAATTCACTTTTCAATACTAATTGCGGTAGAAGTCTGTAGATGTTGATTCTCCATTCATGGTAATAGTGCCCCATTAATTTCCTACTTTTTTTCAGTGTGATATACTATACATAGCTGCAGGGCAATGATGAAGCGGTTAATAAAAACCAAGATGGTTGCAAAAATCTAAACAAATGACATCAACAGATTGCAATGTTGAATTTAACTAGTCGGGCAGCACGTTGGCTTAGCGGTTAGCATTACAGCATGAGCGCTTGGGACCTGGGTTCAATGCAACCTTGCAATCTGTTGATGTCATTTGTTTAGATTTTTGCAACCATCTTGGAGAGAACACCTGCAAAGAGTTTGTATATTCTCTCCATGTTTGCGTGGGTGTCCTCCGGTTTCCTCCCACACTCCAAAACATACTGGTAGGTTGATTAGATTGTGAGCCCCATTGGGGACAGGGACTGATTTGGTAAGCTCAGTGCAGCGCTGAGTAATCTGTGTGCGCTTTATAAATAAAGAATTATTAGCATTATAATCATTATTAAAGAACAATCCTTCACTTTTTTATGCTTTGCTTGGACCATATATACAAAATCTAATTTTATTACTACCTTTTCCAAAAATTATTAATTTGTCTACAGTGTACAGCCAGACTTCTGTGGATGTGTCCCTGGCCGCCTGCTGTAGCCTACTAGAGACACATTCAGTTGTCACTTTAGTTGTCAGAGGTGGCTAGGACTTCAGCTGCACATGGTGGCCAGAGCTTGTGACAATACCCTTATATGGGTCAATAATCGGTAAAAAGAGCGTTCACAGAATTGCTTGTTCCTATTAATTGATTCCCGTCAAGGTGCTAGTGAAAAGCTAATTTTACAAGTGTTCTCATCTTCTTTTACTCTATTGGATGGCAGTACGTCTCCATGTGTAAACAGGGGATGTTTTCTTGAGATAATGAAACTGTATTGGGGATGAATGACCACTGTGTAAAGGTCGATACAAATGACCACTTGTGTTTCTTCATTGATCAGTGTTCACTGCATACAATACATAAAGATACATTGGGGCACATGTATAATAGGTCCGGCATTGTCGTTTGTTTTTTTGTACTTTTTTGTACTTTTCTGCTGGTCACATGTATCTTAGCAGTTTTTCCTTGTACTTTTTAAAACAAAAGTCGCAAAAGATCTCCAAAAGTCTCAATCAATTCCAAGCAAATTTATCGTCTGATCTGGGGCAGCTGCAGATTTGCACCAAAATTTTCTGACTTGTTAATAAAAAAAAGAAGTACAGGCATGGAAGGCTTCTGCTTCCCTTCAATATCTGTTTACCATCCATGACAAAATCACAACGGAAATCCCATAGAGATGTGAACTGAGCCTTAACGGAGCACATTGGGGCTCATTTACTAAGGGTCCGCGGACCACACAAACGTCGGATATTCCGGCGATTACCGTTTTGTGCTGCATTTAAAAGGAGATTGTAGGGCACGTGATCGGATTTTGGCGCAAACGTGCCGGCTTTCTTGCGACACAAATCGGGGGGTGGGCCATCGGACAATCCGATGGATTCAGACTGAGCGTGGGATTTAACATTTGAATTTGTGTTTCAAGCCATGCACTTACATGCACCGGGAAGAAGAAGTTGAACTCCGGCAGACCTCAGCGGGGAAGCGACACAAGCAGGAAATCGTGCAAGGGGCGGGTAAGTAAGTGTGCCCATTGTATTAAGGACTGTGATAGTACTTGTGTTTGTTTGGGTGAATTATGCAAGGTTTGAAATGGTTTAGAAATGGTCATGAAGATGAAGAAACAGCACGAGAAGTGATGAGGTGGGAAACAAAGTACTGGAGAAGGAATTACCATCTACCACTGACCTGTCTGATTTAGCACTTTCTGCTAGTACTTTGAGTATATACAGATGCCTTGAGACTTCTAATGCCAATAAATGGCTGTATAGTAAGGACAAGCCATCGCCACGTAAGCACAGAAAAGGAGATGGCGCTGGATCACTGGGGAAAGGAAGATTTTGTTTGCAGCAGTTTTCCAGTGTTTTAAATGATTTTTTCTTTACCTGGACAACCCATAATAATAATAATAATAATAATCTTTATTTATATAGAACCATCACATTGCACAGCGCTTTGAAGATCATGGTGTACATATACAAAGTAAATAAGACATTACAGAGAAATATCATGGACAATGAAGAATAGGAAAAAGGGCCCTGCTCGCAGGCTGTCTATAAGGTAGATGATACGTATAAATAGGAATGAATCTATAAATTTTAAGATATAAAAGTAGAAGCTTGTTTCAGATCTTCATAACTAAAAGAAATGAAGAAAAAATTAAATTAAAGTAAAAAAACAAATAAACAATGGTAGCCAAACATTTTCCATGCATTAGTCACTGAAGGGAAATATGTTGTTATGTTAGATTATGGCATGGGTGATGCCTTGTTATTTTCTATATAAATGTATTGGCATTATGACCCATAGTCCACAGTTTGTCTTTACATTTATTGCCCACAGAACGATATATGGGATGCATGCCTCTCTAATATGATAATAGAGCATGGATTCTCTGCATGGATTTCCTGGAGTAAATCTAATGATATGAGAGTCTCTCTGTTATTCATTGCTTTGACAAATGTGTCTCTGTGCTGCTGAAAATCCTCAATTTGAGAGCTGATTAGATAATGGTGCAGTGCAATAAGGGAGCAGTAATATCTGAAGCTCTCTGCTGCCATCTACCCCTCATGTGCTTTATTACACTACCAGTCAAAAAGGAGAGAAAAGTTAACATTCTGGCTACAGCTGTGTCATTGCAAAATGATTTAATCAAAACCAAAAGGATTTCAGAAAATGATACAAGTAAGTTAGATACATATATGCATTTTGAACAAAGGCCTCCAATGTAACATTGCCAGATTAATAAGAATATGTAAACATTTATTAATCTATTAAATTAGACCATTCGGCGACACATTCACATTCATTTATTGAGAGGTTTGTCCCATGGAAGGTTGTTGGCTCTCTAATCCGCCATTGAGCTTCTGTCTCCGAAAAAGCCCCCAGGCGCAAGGTGAAGATGTCATTACCTACAGAATTGGAAGTAAATCAGATGATCTGATGTAGGGGAACACGGAAAAGTTCAATGGTTCAAAGTAAAAAAAGGTTCACAGAAAAGTTAGCACAGAAAAGATGGCATTTTCAGGGGCGGATAAAAGACTGCCATGGGCTCTGGGTGGTGTGAATATTATAGCCCCTACAAGTCCAGAATTCACTCCCTACATGTAGTACTAGAATCAGCTTCTTTAGGAATGGAGGATGTGTCCTTTCTACTTGTTCTCAATCTATGGTGGAACTTGTGTATTTAGAGCCTGTATATTGGGAGTAGGAAAAGATGTACAAGGATTTCTTGTGTGAAGGTCCTTCTCAGTATAAAATTTGGTGTGTGGTTGGGTAGCCATGCACCCCCTTGTAGGCTTTAGACCTAGGCTACCACCCAAACTGCCTATATTATAATCAACTACCGGGGGCTTTATAAAAGGGGGGTGTATAATAAAGTGCTAGAGAAAGAGGGACACAAGGAAAAGGGGCGTCATGAATAGAGGGCCTCACAGAAAGGGGGCAATATAAGCAGGGAATAAAGTAGTCAGCTCATTCACGTAGCTGATCTATAAGGAGGAAGCCATGTTGTTTGGCTAGTAAGATCCACATAGCTTAAATCCAGCACTCAAATATATCCAATAAAAACGTCATATATTTCCATCTTGATTAAAATAACGCATGCTAAATATTTTCCTGACTAGTCCTACGCATTTCAAACTTTCATATTGTATTCTTACTCATATATGAAGTATATGAACATAAGCACGTTTGTGATGCACGTGTATGAAAGCCCCAAAATTACACGCATGCTTATTTACCATAACACCAGCTGATTGAAACAAAAAGACAGCAAATATATCAACGTGTATGATGAAAGCAATCTTAGTAGAGGTACATTATATAAGTGCTATTGTTTAAGCTCTTAGGGTATTGTTTCTGGCTCTTACTGGGGCCATCACTATAAATGGGGCAATATATGTAAAGAGCTATAGAATGGAGGCCTTAATAGTTGATGGTTACATCCAGGGAAAATTTACTCTGTGGGGAGCACTTCCCACTCACGTCTCCAGGTCTTCCCCGGTCTATCATACTAATACCCAACACCAAAACTTCAAATTGCTTTTAAGACCCATTGCCTATCACAGTCAATAACTGCATGCAACTTTAACTCTTTAATAACCAATTCTGGTACTCCCCCTGTCTGTTACCCAGAAAATGCTTCTCTTCAGTTCCACTGACTTTGAACCTTGTATATAGCGACTGATAGATAGTTCAAGCAGCAACATTTTTATTTATTAAATTATTTTATTCCTTTCCCTTGGACCATTATACCTCATGTGTCACCCCCTCATCCTCATAGAATGTAAGGTCTTGTAAGCAGGACCCTCCTATTATTTCATATGACCGTTGTTACTCTGTAGTGTCTTATTTTTTTTATTTATATTCCCCATAATCTCTAAAGTGCTACAGAATTGGATGGAGCTATATGAATAAAGATTATTATTTTATTATTATTAGGAAGGAGCCATCTCACAGGATGGGGGGTTATACTATATGAGGGCCACATAGGGAAAATTAGAATCAGCAAGGCTTGTGACCTGCTGATTTCCTGCAGATTCCCAAAGTTGAGAGCTTTGTAGTAGTGCAAGTTACACGGCTACTGGCATAGATTTCCTCTGACTATGACTCAAGCACTCTGGGATCTGGACCCATGAGGAGCTTAGTAATATATGAGAGACAAAGGTCTATGTGAGGTTGGATATGCAGGTTTCAAGAAATGAAATAAAGAATTTATGTTCTAGGGATATTGTGATAAATCTGCCTGAAATTAGAACACTATATAGTGATTCTAGTCCCGCTAATCGGCATAGTGCTAATACCCGAAACAGGATCTAGCACGGCTGCTAGTGTTTAAGCAGCACTTTAGTTCAGTAGTATTGGGAGATACAAAACATGAGTGAGATCCTATACTGTGATCCAATCTCCCCTTACATATACTGAAAGCCTGAATTATGTGTATTTATATTGGCTAAAGAGTGGACCTTATTTTAAGGTTTAAAATAAAATAAAATGTTGTGGTATCTCCTGTACCTGGGGAGGGGAATGAATGCTGTCGATAACTACAGATGTGGATACTGCCCTGGGCTACACAATTGAAGGCAGCTATCCAAGGAATCAACCGTGACTATTTTCTGCTTCTGTGCAGTGACTATTGCTCTTGAGACTCTGTATGATCTCTGTTTGGGCTAATGGAAGCAGTATAGTTAGAGCACATCCATTTCTGTTTAACCCCTTTTCTGCTGCAGTAACAATAAAGCAACAGAGTCCTTGAATGTCGGGAAGATATGTGTCTTTGAAGCACTGTATGCTTGTTATGGGCCAATGTATGTGGAGGACATTAAAAGCTGAGATGCTTAACTGGTTCTCTCCAGCAAGAAATATAAAGTGATGTAAGCCTTGAATTGTATAAAAACCTGTGTTCCCGAGACTCACTATTTGCTATATGGCTAATGGATGTGGAGCTGAGTAAAACATTTCATTTCTTTCTTTTTAACTTCTTCTTTCCTGTTGTTACAGAAAAGCGATACTACCGAAGTGCACATACTTGTATTTTTGAGATGGTGCTTGATGTTTGTTGTATGGAAAAGAAGAATAAAAATATTGATGTAGAGATATAATGAAGGGACAATTCACATCTTTAGCAGTTTTTGTGAGCTAAAACTAATGGTCAGCCACAAAGCACAAATTTCTCCATTAGAGCTTATCTTAGTATAGTCTCCATATTTCAGTTTGACTCACAATAACTGATGAAAAGTCATTAGACTCTCTTAAAAAATTCAGTTTGATGTTAAAGGGGCTGGCTTACAAGATGGTCAAGAGGCAATGTTTTCCATACTTCCCAGAATCCCCTAGTGAAACATATATGGATGTAAGTCTCCACAAGCTGACAAAGACAGCCTTAAATGAAAGTCTAAGTTGTCTTGTTACTTCCCAGACCTATCAAAAAAACTTGTAAAATAACCAAGATGTGTACTGGTCCATACTTTTAAGCTCCATTCTTTTCCATGTGCCTTTTTTGCTTCATTCATGAAACCTGACGAAGACTTAGCTTAGCAAAATGCCAAAATGCATGGTTTTATCATACATAAATCTTGTTCCAACTATAGCAGTGCCTTCAGTTCTGCCTTATCAGCTCTAAAGAAACATTCATCCAAAGTATACAGAAATATAGTATACAGCTCCTAACCAGACCTCTATATAAGTTGGAGATTATGAAAAAACTGTGTGTCTGATCTTACAGTCACCAACCTCCTTCAAAACTTTCTTCTCCCGAATCATCTGTACAGTAGAAAATCGTGGATACAAGACTGTAGAATACAACTACATATTGATTATTTGTAGTCTGTAACCATGGAGACATAATAGGGCTGTTTGAAAGTCTTACGCACTACAATACTCTATTTCAAAGGTTTCTCGGTGATATTGCAGCTTATTCAGATTAACGTAACATGCAAAATAAGACACTACTTAGGTTCAGGTATGGCCCTCTTTCTGGAATAAAATTGTTTTCTAATCCTGGAAAATCCCTGTAAGGACAAACATTTGTGACACAAGTCAACCTTCAATGTAGTAAACTGGAAATGATAATATGGGGACACAAAGGTGAAAGAAAACACCTACAAGAAAGCTCCTATTATAATCAGAAACCTCAATTTGAATGATTTCTATTTTCTAGGTTTCAGATGATGTATGACAGAACAGAATTTTATATATACTTGAAAAGCCACGGATTGACCTTTAGCGCTGGACTGTGCGTTTACTATGATTGAACAACTAGACCTGAGTAACTCAGCGCCACATTATTATTGAGTGACCATAACCATTTTCATCAAACACTGTCACATTTACATGCAGGGTGCCTAAGTCCTGCAATATATGTATGAACCGTCAAAGATTTCTAATCATCCATCATTTCTGGAAGCCCAATCCAGTCTGTCACTGACAGATGTTGCATCGATCAGAAAATACATGACTATGATATGCGTACAATATTGTAACGTGGCTCTGAAATCTTGGAGTTAGGTAGTTAAATTAATATAAAGCGGTTCTAATTGTTACATGAACATAAAATAATACTATATACTGCACAAAGGCTTCAGAAACAGCCTGATGCTGATAAGTTCTATTATACTGCCATCTAGTGGATATTTGGGTTGTTGCAGTATTGGTGTATACCAAGTGGAGTTAAGGTTGAAATTAAATAATCCATAATAAAATACTGAAAATACAAATAAACAATTATTATATTCCCTAAAACAACCAATAATTTGAAAGTAACTATTGATACCATTGGAAAAAAATGCCATGGCCTTGCTGCTGTGAATTAGAGCAGATTGACACTGTCATTGTTGGTCTGTGAACCATAAATTGTGCAGAGTCCTCTGGTATAGACCAATTTCACTGGTGGGAACAGAACTTTCAGTGTTTCCTTTTCTGGATCTTTCTCTTCTCATCTTCCTCTCACTGTTGGGGTTCCTCAGAGCTCAGTCCCTGTATACTGCCCCCATTGGACAAATCATAAGCAGATTTGGTTTCCGGTATCATCCCTAAATTGATGATACCCAGCTGTATAATTCTGCACGTAACATCTGCCTTAACCCAGAACACTAGTGACTGTCTCTCTGCCATCTCTAGCATCATGTTCTCTCTCTCCTTGAAACTTAATCTTTCTAAGACTGAACTCCTTATCTTTCCACCATCTACCAACCAACCCAACCATGACTTCTTCATCTCGGTCTGTGATATCACTATAGCACCAAGGCAGGAGGCCCACTGTCTTGGGGTTGTGCTGGACTCCGACCTCTCCTTTTCACCATATATTCAATCTCTTGCTCGCTCTTGCCGCATGCATCTCAGAAACATCTCCAGAATCCGCCTATTTTGTTATTGCAGCAGCCAGGCTTGTCCTTCAGACTAAACGCTATACAGATGCCTCCAGTTTGTTCCAATCACTGCACTGGCTGCCTGTCTCCTTCCGAATATAGTTTAAAATAATAACCCTTATCCACAAAGCTCTTAATAATGCTGCACATGCTTCTCGTGCTCTTCAATCTGCCAGTGATTTTACATAAATCTGTACCTTAATTCGAACCTCTCATGCACGTCTCCAAGACTTCTCCCGAGTTGCACCAATTCCCTGGAATGCCCTTCTCCGGACTCACCCACCCTACAAAGTTTCAAACATGCTCTGAAAAAACCCATCTTTTTAGGCAAGCCTATCACACTCGCTAACTGCCTGAAATGTGACCTCTCTCTTTACTAATCCATCCTATGTCCTATCTCCCATCTGTTATCGAGCAAACACCAGATATATACCAAGCTCCAGGCTTCTGTGCAGTCACCTTCACCTTGGATATGTATATAAGATGGCGGCTGATGGCTGGTTCAAGAAGCAGAATTTTTATTTACTACATTATTTTATATTGTTTCCATATAAAGAATGGCTGGAGCATTGTACAATCTCTTTTAGCTCTTGTGTCACCCCCTTCATCCTCATGGAATGTAAGCTCTTGTGTCCCCCCTCATCCTCATAGACTGTAAGCTCTTGTGTCACCCCCTCATCCTCATAGAATGTAAGCTCTTGTGTCACTCCCTCATCCTCATAGAATGTAAGCCCTTGTGTCCCCCCTCATCCTCATAGACTGTAAGCTCTTGTGTCCCCCCCCCCCTCATCCTCATAGAATGTAAGCTATTGTGTCACTCCCTCATCCTCATAGAATGTGCAACATCCCTCACCGGGGGCTAGCCTTTTCTTGGGGCCTGGGTACAGCCGGGGCCCGCAGTACCTGAGTGGCTGGCGGTTGCGGCCTAAGCACGCTAGTGTCACGGTGCTTGGTATGGGGAACCGGAGGGCTGTCCTACAGCCTGGCAGGTCTCCAGCGGGTTGGTGTTGGCAAGAAATTATGAGGGAGAGGCTGCTATAGCGGTTCTCCCTGGGCAACCCTTTGGTGTCTGGAGTAGGAGTCTCTGTGCGGTGGACAGGGTGCCAGTGATGGTGACAGCCGTAGTAGCAGGGACCAGACGGAGGCAGACGTTGAACAAAAACAACTTACAGTTCTTTATTGGAACCGACAGGAACAGTAGCAACTTGCCTTGACAAAAGGTAGAATGGTGGAGATGCAGTTGGAGGGAGCCACAGGATGGATCATCAGCCTGGATGCAATGGCAGGCTGGAAGATAGCTGTGTCCTAGTAGGATGCTTCAGCTTGTCCTGGGTTGCTTCAGGTATCACCCTTGAAGGTAGGATGATATCCCTTTCCTCTCACTAGCTATCTCTTACTCAGGCAGGGAGCTGAGCTCTCCTGCTGTGGTCTGTGTTCCTGTCTAACTAGATTAGACTGCTCTGTTTAGACTCCTTGGTCTGACTGACTGAACTCTGATCTCTCCTCTGAGAGAGAACTCTTCTTCTCAACTCTAGAAGTTTCCTGACCAGGGGTTTTGTTACTCCCACTGGTCAGGCGGTGGCTACTCCTCCAATTACATCTCAGCTCACAGAAACAAAGTATAACACATGTGATTGGTTGCTGGAATTACATCACACAAAACAATTAACTCCTGCCTTACCAGGCAGATTCTACCGCTGCAGTGCTCATCTGTGTTATGTAGTTGTTATGTAGTGACATGCTGTGGGGCTGATCAGACCCTACACAGGCTGCAAGCTACATGGTGGGACGTATTCGCAACCACCACTCGCATTGGCGAGGGTGTTGCAAATGTAAGCTCTTGTGTCCCCCCTCATCCTCATAGACTGTAAGCTCTTGTGTCACCCCCTCATCCTCATAGAATGTAAGCTCTTGTGTCACCTCTTCATCCTCATATAATGTAAGATCTTGTGTCCCCCCTCATCCTCATAGACTGTAAGCTCTTGTGTCACCTCTTCATCCTCATAGAATGTAAGGTCTTGCGAGCAGGACCCTCACTTCTATTGTTCCATAGGTGTACTCAGTATTGTTTTATTATATTTGCATATGTCCCCTATAAGCGCTATGGAATTGGATGGTGCTATTTAAATAAGGATTATTATTATATTATTGACTGGCTTGAATATGTGTTCCCACTGAAACTCTTGAGCTTGGGACCAAGAACCACATGTTCTGCAATGCTGAGCTGCTTCTTGTGTCCAAAGACTGCTCCAACTTCCTCCACTGCCCCAGCAGCAGATACACTAGTTGCATGGAAATAACCCAGTCTGTACTGCACACAGGAAGCTGCTCTGAAAGAGCCTCTGGTACTGACAACATTAGAGGTATACCGAGACTCTAGCCCTGGCCCTCTTTCTTAGATGGGCCTGTGACTGGAGTCCCAGCATTCCACCTAAGTCCTGCCCCCGCCCCGCAATGGCAGCCCTGCCCATCTCATATTTACATTTTTGTTAACCCCCTGACCATAAACCAGTTTACTACAGAATTTTTTCACAAAGCCTCAAACCAGCAGCATATACAGCATTGCAGCATCAATATAATATAGAAAAAGAAATATTTTATTAGTGAAACATTTTAAAGTAATAGTAAAAGATTATAAATATTGCACTGTATGTACAACTCCATTGTTTTCTTTAATAAATATGTTTGACTATAATAGCTGATTTCATCTTAAAACAGCAGTACCGTATATACTCGTGTATAAGCCGAGGTTTTCAGCACAAAAAATGTGCTGAAAAACGTCCCCTCGGCTTATACACGAGTCAATACTTAAAAAATATATACTTAAAAAATATTTTAAAAATAATAAACTTATATACTCACCCTCCGGTGGCCCTGACGTGCAGCGCATCTTCTTGCTTCTCTAACTTCGTGCCGGGCGCCGCCATTGTTTTTCTTCCAGGCAGCGCCTAGTATGACGAGTAGATAAGTTTATTTATTTTTTTAACGCTGGGCAAGCTGTATACTACTGGGGGCAGACTGGGCAGTACTGTATACTACTGGGGGCTGTGCTGTATAAAACTGGGGGCTGTGCTGTATACTACTTGGGGTAGTGCTGTATACTACTGGGGGCTGTGCTGTATACTACTGGGGGCAGGCTGTATACTACTGGGGGCAGGCTGTATACTACTGGAGGCAGTGCTGTATACTTCTGGGGGCAGTGCTGCATACTACTGGGTGAGTGCTGTATACTACTGGGGGCAGTGCTGTATAAAACTGGGGGCTGTGCTGAATACTACTTGGGGTAGTGCTGTATACTACTGGAGGCTGTGTTGTATACTACTGGGGGCTGTGCTGTATACTACTGGGGGCTGTGCTGTATACTACTGGGGGCAGTGCTGTATACTACTGGGGGCAGGCTGTATACTACTGGGAGTCTGTGCTGTATACTACTGGGGGCTGTGCTGTATACTACTGGGGGCTGTGCTGTATACTACTGGGGGCAGGCTGGCTACATACTGGGGGGGTCTGTGACCAATGCATTTCCCTACCTCGGCTTATACTCGAGTCTTTTACTCGACGTTTTCCCAATTTGATGTTAAAATTAGGGGTCTCGGCTTATACTCGGGTCGTCTTATACTCGAGTATATATGGTAAGTTTTTGTTTTGTTTTATATATTAAAGAGCTTATCCATGTTTTTTTTTATCCTGGAAAATTTTTTTAAGCTATTGTATCTTTGTCTTGCAACATCACTTTTTCTTAAACAGCAATACGCAAGATACCTATTAACACTGATCCTCTGGGGCATTTTGGTTGAAGAAAGTGCTGTACAGTAAATCCAGTGGTAATAGAGAGTCAAGTATACAAATAGTTAAGTGAGACATGGCAGCAGAACATGGGAAAGTCAAGATTTTTACACTGAAGGTCTTGGCTACTTTAAAGGTTTAGTAATGACTTCTAAAAGTGTCTGCATCCCATCATCTTTTTTCCTTTGTAGGAGCGTGAAATAAGTAGGAAGCATCTGAAAAGAACATCTAAAGACCTTGCACCTCTAAGTATTCTTATTAATTTGTTGACTTTAGTGAGTAATGTTCTTCAGCAAGGCCAATGCATAAAAATACTAAAAGCAACAAGAAGATTGAAAAGATGCGTTCAAAACAGTTTGAGTACAAGCATCAAAGAAGACAAATTGTTAATGTCATTTCATGTTCTACACAAAAACCGGAGACCTTGTCACAGCCATCATCACAGAGAATCATGTGAGACGCTCCCTGCAAAAGCCTCACAATGTCAAGACACACATGAACCTTTACTGAGATGTCAGGTGTGAACTGCTGCGGATACCACTTGTAATACAAATGACTGCTCCAATCTGGAGTGTGAAAGCGCCAATTAAATCTACAGCCGGAAGGAAAATATGTAATGCATAAAAAGAGATTAACAGACTATTGATAAGGGCTGGAAGAAGCCAAATGCTAATTGGAGTTACAGGTCTCATCCAGGGTCTCGGTGTAAAAAGCTTGAGATGCTATTTCGGGAACATCATCAGTACAGCAACACAGAATAAGATGTGTTGATACAGATCTAAAGAGTGGGAAGACTGAAGAAGAACATCAAAGAGGAGAAAATGTACACGGTACCAATGTAAACAGCCATCCGGCTATAAATAACGTCAGAAAAGCTATCATGGAGGGAATTAATGACGCTCAGAGCCAATGCTTAATCTAATGACAAACTCCTAATATAGATTACAGCTAATAGGGGATAAATTGATTGCTTTGTAAATGAAAAAAAAAATCTAAGATGAAAGTAAGTGTAAAATGAAAGCAAGTAGATAACTGGAGAATGTTGAACCCTATCCACTGTGCATTGCAGTAAATTTGTGCTGATTGACTTTAGGGCCCACATTTATTAAAAACACAGGGGCACATTTACTAAGGGTCACATGGTAGACTTTTGTGGGACCGTACACGTTCTTCATGGCTAAAACGGCTTGCACAGTATTTAAGAAGTGTCTGTGCCACTAATGTGTCACATGCAACAGCATGTGCTAGCTGTGGTGCAGCTGTGCTAGCTTCCAAGCAACACAAATTATGGGTCCGGCTGATTCGGACCGAACGCCCCATGTTATATTTTGAACCACAAAAAAGATGGGGAACTCTGGCACCCCCTGCATTGCTCTGACAGAGTGCACCAATTCTTTTTGGGTGCACCTTTCACATAGAGGGGCAGATTTACTTACCCGGTCCTGTCGCGATCCAGCGGCGAATTCTCAGAGGAGGATTCAGGCGATTCACTAAGGTAGTGCACCCGATATCCACTAGGTGTCGCTGATGCGCTGAATTTTGTCGGAGTTCAATGAAGTTCACCGTCCTACGCTGGATGCAGGTAAGCGCATGTCAAGCGACACTTTTTTTTTTTAAAATGCGGCGGTCTTTCCGAATCCGTCGAGCCACGACCCCTGATTTCCATCGTGTGCATGCTGGTGCCAATGCGCCACAATCCGATTGCGTACGCCAAATTCCCGGGGCAATTCAGGGAAAATCGGCGCAATTCGGAAATATTTGTGTAACACGACGGAAAAACGAGTGTGCAATTCTGTTGGACACCGCATGATAAATTTGTTGCATGGTCCCAATGTGAAGAATTTTGTGTTGCGTCGGGTATTGTGCAGCCGGGACACAAATGTGTTGTTAAATACGTGTGCAAGCAGTTTGCACTGAAAGGAATATGCAAAGTCAGACAGAAAAATGGAGCATGATAAATTTTGTTGGACACCACATGATATATATACCACTGTTGGACACCGCATGATAAATTTGTTGCATGGTCCGAATGTGAACTGGAACGCCTCTTTCAGTGCAGAATTTTGTGTTGCATCGGTTATTGTGCAGCCGGGACACAAATGTGTTGTTAAATACATGTGCAAGCAGTTTGCACTGAAAGGAATATGCAAAGTCAGATAGAAAACTGGAGCAGGGGCTTTAATAAATCTGGGCCTACGTGTATACAGCTGTACAGGATGAATGAACTTATCCCCCTGCTGAGGAAGACGTAAGGCACTTTTTGTATATGCTGAGCGTATACATTGACATATACTGGCAGGCAGAGACATAGGGGCATATTTACTAATAACAATGAAAACTGCACTTCATGCAGTTTGCCTGTGTATAGTGCAGGGTGTGCCAGATTCAGGATTTCTGGCACACTATCTTCATAAATCTGGTGCCCTCTGCACTGCCCCGACAGAGTGCACTACTTTTTTTGGTGCATCTTTAACATACAGTGTGGAGTACAGTTCTGTTGGACTTTGCATGTTATCTAGCCCACGATCCGACTGAGCACCGTAACACCCCCTAATTTGTATTGCATGAAGCCTACTGCAGCCACACCACAACGTGTAAAGTGCACGTGCAAAGTACAACATCCCCCACCGGGGCATGGCCTTTCTTCAGTGGCTGTCGACAGTCAGGGCCAAAAATAGGTAGAAGCTACAGGCTGGGCTGGTAGAGATTGAGCTGAGTCCAGAAGGGTAAAAGTCTCTGGAATTGCTGTATTGTGTCAGGCAGCTTGCCTTGACACTTCTTCTTGGTATTAAGACACTGGCTGGTGCAGCACTGCAGAAGATGCACTTCCCTCTGCTTACTGGAGCTGACATGTTCTCCAAGATGGAGTCTCTGCTCTAATTGAAACTGCAGACTGAGACCTAAAGCCCTGTTCTCCCACCTACCAGGGATTTTATAGTCCCCTGGTCAGCTGGTAGCACTCTCCAATTAGCTTCCAGCTTGCTTTACAGTATCACAAGACATATCATTGGACAAGAACATCCACCAGAATAAAGATGGTGGACTCTGTCAGACAAGTGCGGGGAAGCAACACATTCATGATTTCTGCAGCACCAAGCATTATAAACGCAGACAATGTACTTTTAGTGAACTGTCCGACTTTATAAGTAAATGTGCCCCTGTGTCTTATATTAATATTTGCTCTTAAAGAGGCACTAGGTCTTATTTTCAGGGGATATCTTATTTTTCAATGAACAAAAAAAAAAATCACCATCTTCTCCATGCTGAATTTCTCTCAGTAGCACTTTCCTTAAATCAGCCCTTCTTGTCCAGGTAGCTTCTTGTATCGCATTTGCAGCGCAACAGTCAGTGATTTAGTTATTTTATCCAATAATTTCTTTGGCCATGTATTAATCTACTAATACTAATGAACAGTGTAGAGGAGATGTAGCAGTGACAGGTTTTATTTTCAGGGGAAGACTTATTTTTCTGAGCTGCAAAGAAATTTTACTTGGTCTTATTTTCAGGCTGCGTCTTATTTGAGGGGAAACAGGGTACTAACATGAGATACAATGTATCACGAAAAAACAATCTCAGAATCATTTTGGTAAGTTAACTGTTCAAAAGTTACTCATAACCCAACACATGCCAGATTACAAAACGAGAGGCCGAGCATTAACATACAAACTGGATGCATCTTGAGGGGGTTAAATGCTAGAATTATGTTTTATCATACAAACTCCCCAGCTCCCTAAAAAACTGCAATGTGCACGATTTTGGCACATTGTGACTTTGCTACTGGAGCTTACTGAATATTGTTTGATAATTAAAGGAATGTTTAACAATATGCAGAAAAATTCTAAATCGCCCTCTAGTGGGGGATTCAGGCTATGAGCTAATGAATCTATTGTGACTCTACAGTATTTAACTACAAAAGACAAACAAAGTTTAAAGAGCATTTGTAGGTCAAATTTAACATTAAAATATCCAGATTCCATGTCATTCATATGTGCTCTTTACACTTCTGACCCTTCCCAAACAGCATCTTATTCTTCTCCTAAACTCCTTTAAAAATCCACTTGAGTTTGGTAATGAGATACTTCATAGATATTTTGGGAGAAACCTGTCTGGCCACCGGTCTTGTTATCATCCTTTCAGGCAATTCTTTCATGTTGATTTTTGCTGATTTGTCTAAAACAAAAGTGAAAAAATGTATTTTTGGATCAAATCAGCTTCATTGGAAATGTTAAAAACCTTAAAGGAAATCTAGAATCAGAATAAAATCAAAAATTGGAATCACTGATGGTGGACCACTCATCCTTACATCTCCAATTGTTTGAACTATGCCCACAACTGTCCTTGTTATATCCTTGTGTCACCTGTAATTAGTAAAAAAATATAAAAATTCCTTATTACCCTGAGGGGCTCTGTGTTACATCACCTTCCTCCCTCCTACAACGAAGCCGCTTCTGGGATCACTTTTGAAGCTGGACTGTTGATCAGTGTTTTGGCGGCATTTAAAAGACGGCAGCGCGTGGGTGCCACCATCTTTGTTTTGATCTGATCTTTTTTTAAGCTTTGCAGTAGATGGAATGAAATAATAACTACAATCACTAAGAAGTACAATTTGTTGTGCAGAAAATAAGCCCTTGTAAACATTTACATAGAAAAATGAAAAAGCTAAAGACTTTTAAAGGGGACGAATGAAAAATTAGCAAAAAAAGGCTTCGACTTGAAGGGGTTAATAAATGGTTACATGACAAATAAATCTCAAGAACTTGTAAGGATATAAACAAGTGTCCTGATATCCTGCCAAACAATTACAAGGAACATTAGGTACATTCTTGTCCGAAACATCTTAAGCAAACTAAAAGTTTAAACTCGTTTTCTGAAATATAGGCTGGGGCTGGATATAGATGGTTCCTCTGATGATGTTTCTGATTAATGAGGGGAAGCAAGAGGATGGGTATTCTCATCCCAATGTGCCCGACCAGATCAGCCCGATCAGAAGCAGGAGGCTGACTGTTATACATAGCCTAGTCCCTGCTGCATCAGCAGCTAAAGAGACAGATAAAGGGGTTGAACAAGACCAAGGCAGTGAACAAGACCTTTATGACTGCTATGTATGGAAGCTTATAAGCCCAGTCCAAGACTGACACATATAATATATTCCAGTACAGAAGTACAACAAGGTATCCCAAGTGTTAGTCCCCTAATGGGACAGTAATAAAAAATAAAACAAATTCTCGAAAAATAAATAATTAAATAAAGTAACACCCCTAAAATTGCCCTTTACCAATTAAATAAATATATAATGTGTTAAAAATAGTAATAAAAAACCACACAGAATGTGTACTGACTGTCACGGGTGCTGCAGTGACTCATGTCCCAGGTCGAAGGGTGCACCGCGCACCCCTCTATCCCCAAGCACAGCCGCGGCAGGATGACTTTCCTGACCGCGCTGCAGCGATGTCTCCCGTGGTCTGGCAAGCATGCCGCTGATTGGCATTGATCATCCCTCGTTGTTATAAATAGCTGACCTCTTCCTGCAAACCCCGCTGGATCTTTGGGCTCTATGCCTCTGAGAATGTTGTTCCCTTGTGCCTGTGTGATTTCCGTTGTGACCTCCTGCTATGTTCCTGAGTTGGATCCTTATCCGCTGTTCTGACCTTCTGATTCGTCCTCTACTCTGATTGATCCCGTGCTGCCTGTCCTGACCTTGTGCCTGTCCATGACTCCATCTCTGTCTTACAATTCTGCATCTCGCTTTGGCCACCACCACTAGCAAAGTTGTGCCTGTGGAGGGACCTGGTGGTATCCAGCTGCAGCAAGTCCAACCCGCTGAGCAACGGGCTCTGGTGAAAACCGGGAGCCACTTAGACACCGTTCCTAGGTGTCGGCTTACGTCATCGCTCGCGGTGGTTCAGGGGTCCACTATCCCTGAATCCTAACACTGACATGTCTGTAGTGACCTTGGCTGAGCAGATATTATGTTATGGTATATGGCTATTTTAAGCTGTGTCCTTAAAGGGGTTTTTCCCTACAGCAAAGGGCTTAACTTGCTGATTGGTGGGAATCTCAGATCATGAGAACGAGGGATCCGATGGTGTGTGATGTAACCCTATTGTACTCCACATCACTCCCCAAGATGAGTGGAACAGCTGGTCGCTG
Organism: Engystomops pustulosus; assembly: GCF_040894005.1. Taxonomy (NCBI): domain Eukaryota; kingdom Metazoa; phylum Chordata; class Amphibia; order Anura; family Leptodactylidae; genus Engystomops; species Engystomops pustulosus. Next base: position 73,346,692 of record NC_092412.1, read on the forward strand.
AGTATAGCTTTTGGCAAATCTACCCTGTTCTTCTGATCTGTTGGGGTAGATAGGGCCTAATTTGTTTCATGGTAAAACCCCTTTAAAGGACATCTACCACCAGGATCAACAATTATAAACCAACCACAGTGACATACTTTTGTGTGTCCCCTCTTGCTAGATTTGCTCTTCTTTTAGCAGTATTACAGTGTGCTTGGTTTAGAATCCTTCATCCTGTTGGTAGATGTCTTTTAAGGTGTTAAACCGTTTCAGTGTCTTCTAAGCATGGGGTGTTGTGCACGGGACAGCAACATCTTGGCTCAGAGGAGTGAAATGACATACTGCATTACCTGCACATGAGGAGTCACTGCTGGAGAAAGGTAGAACTGTGGAATTAGGAAAATGTAAGGATTATTTTTTCATGTCCTTCACATGAGTTTTCTTCATTGTTTAGGTGTTATTAAGTCATTGCATAGCATTATTAATTCTGGTGTAATTTGCTAACTACATATTTATATGCATATGTGGAAAAAATCAATTAATATACTGCCAATTTTGCTTTCCTCCTAAGAATGGAGGTATCTGTGTGTTTTATCGTAGAGAGACAGAATCAAAGAAAAAAACAAATGCAGAAATCAGCCTAGTAGAACACAGTACACAGTGTAACACACTACACTGTCATGGATTAAGGGAAATCTACCACTTGGATGCCATGATTGAAAACCAAGCATACAGTTATGGCCATAAGTTTTGATAATGACACAATTATTATATTTTCACATGATCTGTTGCCCTCTGGTTTTTATGTGTGTTTGTCAGATGTTTTTATCAGATACAGAAATACAAGTGCAATCATATTATGAGTAATATTATGAGATTTTATTGACAGTTAGAACGAGTTATGCAGCAAGTCAGTATTTGCAGTGTTGACCCTTCTTCTTCAGGACCTCTGCAATTCTCCCTGGCAGCTCTCAATCAACTTCTGGACCAAATCCTGACTGATAGCCGTCCATTCTTGTACAATTAATGCTTGCATTTTGTCACAATTTGTTGGTTTTTGTTTGTCCACCCGTCGCTTGATGATTGACCACAAGTTCTCAATGGGATTAAGATCTGGAGAGTTTCCAGACCATGGACCCAAAATTGGCTGAGAAGCAACCCCACACATGAATGTTTGCAGGATGCTTTACAGTTGGTATGAGACAAGACTGGTGGTATCGCTCACATTGTCTTCTCCGAACAAGCTGTTTTCCAGATGTTCCAAACAATGAGAAAGGGATTAATCTGAGAAAATGACTTTACCCCAGTCCTCAGCAGTCCACTCCCTGTACCTTTTGCAGAATATCAGTCTGTCCCTGATTTTTTTTCTGGAGAGAAGTGGCTTCTTTGCTCCCCTCCTTGACACCAGGCCTTGCTCCAAGAGTATCCACCTCACAGTCCATGCAGATGCACTCACACCTGCCTGCTGCCATTCCTGTGCAAGCTCTGCACTGCTGGTAGCCCGATCCCAAAGCTAAAACACTTTTAAGAGATGGTCCTGGCGCCTGCTGATCCTTCGTGGGCACCCTGGAGCCTTTTTGGCAACAATGGATCCTCTCTCCTTGAATGATGCGATAGATTGTTGACTGAGGTGCAATCTTTCTAGCTGTGATACTCTTCCCTGTTAGAGCAGTGCAATGATGACTGCACGTTTCTTCAGAGATAACCATGGTTAACAGAAGAGAAACAATGCTGCCGAGCACCAGCCTCCTTTTAAAGTGTCCAGTGGTGTGATTCTTACTTAATCATGACAGATTGATCTCCAGCCCTGTCCTCATTCAACACACACATGGAGCAATCACTGAAACAATGTTAGCTGCTCCTTTTAAGGCAGGCCTGCAATGAGGTTGAAATGTGTTTTGGGGGAAAAAGTTAATTTTCTAGGCAAATATTGACTTTTAAATTAATTGCTGTTAAGCTGATCACTCTTTATAACACTCTGGAGTATATGCAAATTGCCATTATAAAACCTGATTCAGTAGACTTTGTAAAAATTAACATTTGGCCATGACTTATGGCCAGTTTCCCGTGATTGACAGCTCCCTCTCAGGATCTTTCCTTAGGAGGCTGGTTGTGAGTTTGAGCTTGTTCTGTCTACAGCTGCGGTTTGAGTGATGTACGTCTGAACCAGTCAGTGCTGGAGGTGGTGACCATTGATCTCTTTATATTCTGCTCAGTTCCTTCAGAGGGTGCTGGTTATTCAGTCTTATCTTTTCTATCTAGTGCTATTTTTGTTTGCTATTTTGTATATTTGACTTCTGCTTTGCCTACCACCCATTCTTTTGCTTTACGATTCTGTACCTTTGGCGAGATCTTGGTTTTGACCCAGTTTTGTCTGACTTCACTTGTCTGTCTGTATTTTTTGTACATCCCTCGTTGTGAATCTCCCAGTTTTACCCCGTTTTCCCTATCTCTGACCTGTGTTGGCTTCTGTGTAACAGTTTGAGTACTGGTCTATATCCAAATTCCTGTTACCTGTCCATCCAGCAGCTGCCAGACAAAGTAAGTCTTCCTGTCATCTTGCAGGGTCACTCAGGGAGGTTTAGATAGCGAGTTCACCCTTGTCAGGGCAGCTTACCTGCTGCAGGCTGGGGCAAAGCCCACAGGGTCATTGCAGGGTGAGTTCGTTGTCACTTTCCTAGTCTGAGAGCTTGCACCAAGTAATGGTTGTGGTCGCGCTGTTGCTGGACAGGTTTTTTACACAGATTTTGTTCAGTGTGTCAGTCTTACATGCAAGTTTTTGATCAGATTTTTACATGCACACAAAACCTTCAAGCACGTTAAATATTTGCCCAGCCACTTATGGCTAATTTTTGGTAAGATACTTTTTAACTGTGCTTATGATAAAATTCATAGACTGGAGTTACACATGTGGCATATATGATCATAAGGAATTATTATATTAATAGTACCTACCCATTCTGGCACCTTAAAGAAGATAACATCTACTGTACCATGATTTCAATGTACACCATAAATGTATTGAAACATAAAAAATACTATATCATTGAGCTTGTAATGGATTCTTTCAGAGCAATGCTTAGGTATACAAAGTATATAATTATGTTAAAAGCTGACACAAATTTCCATTTTCCGTAAAGTTTGAAGATGGAGCATGACTTTGAAATCTCCTGTTACTCAGAAGACTGAAGTCTTAAGAAAATAGTAATCACTATTTAGTCATTCCCAATAAAATTATCGTCGAGGTCAAAAAAGCCTTATCTGAGCAAGTAAGCAGGATAATAAAGTAACTGCAGCTGCTGCTGCCATATAGATAAATGTCTCAGCAGCAGCAGAGTTTGATCTAATTCCAATAATTGCAGGCTTTAGTCTTCAAGCAGGTAATATGTCAAAACAGATTCTGGATAAGCCAATATTGACATTTTTATTTGGCAATGCCTGAGATTTAATGGGAAGATTACCAGTGTGTGATTGGACAGTCGGAGCTAAAAGTGTATGACATTGAAGTAACACTATTCATCTTGTAGGAGGCTCTTTGAAGGTCATGTTTCTTCATACTTGAAAAGAAAAATGTATAATTCTGAAATGGTCTTGTAAATAATGTTACATTTCATCCTTGATTGTCTGTGAGAATAGTAGATGCCTTTCAAGTACAGAATCAAAGCCTTTATGAAGTCTTGAACCAGCAGTATGCAGTTGCAGACATGATGTACTTTTATACAACTTTTTGAACTTTACTCCTTATTTCATACCATAAGCTAAATGCACTGAAAGTGAGCAAGATCTCTGCCCAACATTAGCTTTGTCAGCTTTTTTGGCAGCCATAAGATTTGGTTAAATGTTCAACTAGCAAAACAAAATTTTTATGTGTACCATTATGATATTCTATGTGACAAATCACAGGAGTTTCTGGGAAATATACTCAACAGGGCTGTTCTCAAAACAAGTGTGTCCCTCACTATTGTGAACATCTGATTTATGCGGTCGCACCTAAGAAGATGGATGCTAAATAGGATTAGGGTTCATACCCCAAGTAAATCCAAATAAGGAATAATCCAAGCACTCCTTTAGATATAATGCCAAGTGACGTTTTTATTTACATGGAAAACAATCAAAATCATTGACGTTTCAGCCAATCACAGGCCTTTGTCAAACACTACAAGATATAAATGGTATATACCAAATCGGCGCAAATCGGAATATTCGGGTAACATGTCGGGAAAACGTGAATCGGGCCCTTAGTAAATGACCCCCACTGTGTCTCCATGATAATGGTATTACTTGATATTACTATCCACGCGCATGTTGACATGTATAAAAGTTATTAATTAACATATTGATACAACACAAAACTGTCAGAAAAACTGATAAAATAGTTATGTGAGGGAAGGGGCTGAGAGTGAGAGAAATGAGGTTTTAGGATTTGAGCTTGACCTGCAAATATTGCTAGGAAACGAATCGAGCGACAAAGACGAAAGTAATTATGTTTACAAGAAAGACAACTGCCAGCGACGGATTAAGCAAACCATGGGCCCTGGGCAGTATAAAGATTTTGGGTCTGATCCGGTCTTGAGTTTTACAGACATAGATACAGCCCATTACCCCTGATCCTCTGCTATATTTCATTTGAATTTAAATTACAGGCACGTTTTTAAAAAGCCCCACACTGTGATCCGAAAAATCTGACATCATTGCCAAGAATTGATAACAACATGTGATTTGTTTTTTGTAACTATTATTTATTTACTTACATCACCCTCCTAATTTACATTTAGCACCACTTAATGATTTTATTTACAGATCCACCCTGACGATAACACCCCCCAATAAATTCATACATAGCCTGTTTTTATATGGACCTTTAATTATTAATATGCAGATCCTTTTAGTTATATACAGTTCGCCCAGGTTCATTATATATACAGCTCTCACAATTTCATTATATACAGCCCCCATCTCACTATATACCAATCCCCCAGTCTTATTATATGCAGACCCAACACACAATTTACCCTCATTTCCATATATACAGTCCCCATATACTGTTTCCTCCATATCATTATATACAGATCCCCCAGTTTCATTGTATACAGCCCTCTCATGCACAGTTTCCTCCATTATTATTATATCCAGCACAGGGTCGCATCTGCCTTGAGGCAAGATGAAAATCATGCGTCAGGCGGCAGATGGCAGCTTCCTGAAGGGGGCGGCATTGCACAGCCCAGTAACCTCAGGCAGACGCACAGCCGGTGCTTCTATAGCCAGTGCTGCCGCCCCACTAGAAGAAAAGACCTTGCTGGAGAAGTCACCACAGAGGTGACAATGCTGCTGTACAGAAGATTAATCTCTTCCCTGCCGGACCCAGAGCAGGAGAAGCTGGTGGCTGATGCAGTATGTGGGAGTGTGACTCAAGTTCCGTGCAGGACAGACAGAGCGAGATCAGTTCCTGCCTCATTACACTGTTTGCATCCTCCCCCGAAGTCCTCACCTTCTTGCTGAACAAGCAGATGACTGGTCCTGGAGACAGTATACTAGGTGCTGGAAGGTATGTGAGGACTAGAGGATTAAAATGTCCATGACATGCAGGTCCCGACATCCCAGCATACATATATAACTCCCCTCCCTGTTGTACTAGCAGACAGGTTTTTTTCATGTTTTTAAAGAGACTGTTTGCATTAATTACATATGCAATATACACATGCTGAGATGCAGGGCCGGCTCCAGGTTTCAGTGGGCCCCTTAACAGTGAACTCTACACATCCAATATATACACACAGCACATATGCACATATATACACATGCATCCGGTATATACAACACATACGCACAGACATACAGCATATATACACACACATCCAGTTATACAACACATACGCACAGACATACAGCATATATACACACACATCCAGTTATACAACACATACGCACAGACATACAGCATATATACACACGCATCCAGTTATACAACACATACGCACAGATATACAGCATATATACACACATCGAGTATATACAGCACATACGCACAGCTATACAGCATATATACACACACATCCATTATATACAGCACATCCGCACAGACATACAGCATATACATACGCATCCAGTATACACAACACATACGCACAGATATACAGCATATATATACACCCATCCAGTATATACAGCACATCCGCACAGATATACAGCATATATATACGCATCCAGTATATACAGCACATACACACAGATATACAGCATATATACACATGCATCCAGTATATACAACACATACACACATATATACAGCATATATACACACGCATCCAGTATAAACAACACATACGCACAGACATACAGCATATATACACACGCATCCAGTATATACAACACATACGCACAGACATACAGCATATATACACACGCATCCAGTATAAAGAACATACGCACAGATATACAGCATATATACACACCTAAGCACAAATATACAGCATATATACACAAAAATAACACATATACAGCACATATATACACAAACACATATACATGCATTTACATATGTTGCAATTATACTCACCCCGGTGAGAACGGGGTGGCAAGCTCAGGAAGGAGACCGCACAGGAGAAGGTGGACAGCGCGCGGACGGGCCAGGCCGGACATGAGGCACACAGGCCAGCCAGACATGAGTTGTGCTGGCCGGATGCGAGGTGTGCAGGCCAGCAGGACTCGGAGCGCGAAGACCGGGCCTGACGCAAGGCACAGTAATAGACTGTGGTGGGTGGGCCCCTTTGGAGCTCTGGGGCCCCGGCACTTGCCCGGATCAGCCGGGTGCTGACGCTGGGCCTGCTGAGATGTAGCAGTGCTGCAAGTGTTGTGTAGCTGCATTAAAATAAATAAATAAAACATTGGGTCATATTTACTTAGGGCTTTGCGCAAGTTTTATGTTAAAATCTGAGCTTTCTTTTAGGTGGAAATTTCTTGCACAGGTATTTAAGAAGTGTCTGCGCCACATTTTTGTTGCACACAACTCTTTTTCACTTGAAAAACACTTTGGACCACATTTATCATGCAAAGTCAGACAGAGTTGTGTCACACGCCCCATGTTAAAGGTGCACCAAAAAAAGCGATGCAGTCTGTCAGAGCTGTGCAGGGAGCGCCAGATTCATGAAGAACGTGCACCAGAAATCCTGCACTATACACAGATTAAAGACAGTAAATGTGCCCCAGTGTATCAGTGGTCAATATAAACTTCTACACTATGGGACATAAATTATTGACCGTTTATGTTTAGAGATGAGCGAGCAATAAAATGCTCGGGTACTCGTTACTCGAGCCGAACATTTCCCGATGCTCGAGTGCTCGGTTCGAGTAACGAGCCCCATTGAAATCAATGGGAGACCCAAGCATTTTCAGTAAAATTACAAACTGAAAGAGCACTGTTCAGTGCAGATGTTTTCACTGAAAGAATACAGTGAAAGAACACTGAAGAACAGATTGCAAATGTTCGCGAACATCTGCGATCTGTTCCGGAGACACGCGTGCAGAACGGTGTTCTCCGCAATAGTATTTGAAGAACAATATGTGTAGAGAACAACTTGCAGATGTTGCCAAACATCTGCAAGTTGTTCTTCACACATATGAAGAACAACGAGCCGGTCCGAGTATGCTAATACTCGACCGAGCATCAAGCTCGGACGAGTATGCTCGCTCATCACTATTTATGTTCTTTTTATTTTTCTTGTATATACGGAAGAACAGTGGTGTTTCTTTGAGCTAGAGATACAGATATTCATGGTTGTAGTTATGGTTGGCATTGAGATCTTCATATGTAGCTCTCATTAACAACTGTCACTTAAACAGTTAAAAATTTTGCTTCTATGGCACACATTTCCATAACTTTTTCATGGGCTCAACACAGCTATGGTTTTTATAGGCAGATTATGAGCAGACTTCCCGAGCTGTCTATTGTATTGTCATCTGCACTTATCACGTTCCTTTTGAAGGTTGCCGAAAGGTGTAAAAGGATGATCTTTGCCTTGTTTTATCACATATTCATGCCTGCCATCCAGAACTTGTCCAAACAGTTGCAAAGAACATGTAACATTCACATTAATGAGTAATTTTTTTTTATTTTACATTGTCCTTCCCCCATTTATACCTATGTTATGGTGTTCTAACTGAAGTTCCTATGAACTAAAGGAGGTTCAGTAATCATACTGCTAATATAACACTCACTATTAAATAAACACAGACAAAGGAGAACAGACAGGAAAGTGGTGAGTGAATACAAGAGAACAGACAAACTTCACAGAATCGCTCACCACAGACAAAGTAACAAGCTCCTAGGAAGTATAGATGTCCCAACAGAACAGAGCCAGGGATAAGCTGCAGACACAATACCTAACAAATACTGGATGACAAAACCAGCCTTAAATGCAGCCCGGCCATTCCTGATTGGATAATACAAATTATCACAGTTGAGACCTAAAAGCACCAGCAGGTAATACAGAAACACCAATAACAAAAGGACAGGTATAAATTAGGCTACATAGCACAGTGGTAGAGAACAGACTAGAAAGGAACAGGTACAAATCCAGGTATGTTCAAAAAATCCAAGGTCGGAGTACTGTTATTTTAAATACTGATGTCTTCTCATGTGGTAGAGGGTTATTTGGGAAACAGGGCCAAGGTGTAACCACCACCTCTGTATCTCTAATAGCTATAGAATATGACCTTAACAGCCAGTGTTATTATACACTAGGTATCATTGCAGCTCAGCTGGAGAGAAAAAAAGCAATTCTTGCGTTAGTAATTCTGAACATTTCTTAACTGGCTACAACATTTGGCATTAATTTGTCAATTTAGCTCAAAGGAGGTTGATAACATTTGTCTACTAAATTGTATTTGGATGCTGTTTAAAAGTAAATGGTATCAAACCATTCAGTTTAATGTCCTGAACTGGATGTATTTTATATGCAGTGGAGCAGCTGAACACAGTGGCTGCAGGCAAAAATCCTATCACTGACAGACATGAGGTCTTTCGCCTGAAGCAGCCAAAACCACCCTTACTTATGGATTGGAGGAGTCACTGCCAAATCTGCTGATGCATGTCATGGAAACGAAATGATTTCTGAGAAGTGCTTGACCTTTTCAACAATGGAGAAGTTTGTAAACTCCAAAGCTTGTGACATTTTAGAGGATATGACAAAGCGATCAAGCTTCAATAATGAGAGGAAGATTGTAAATAAACCACACAATTTGTATATTTGATTTGTCTGGAGACTTTAATTGTTGTATGTACAAAGCTTAGATTTGATAAAAAATAGTTCTGCAATTAATTTTAAAAAATCAAGCATTTAATTCTGCACAGATTAATTCTTTACACTGCTTCTTAACTTTATTAAATTTCAATTCTTAGTTCTTGGCATTACAGTGCAATTTTGATCTCTTTATACAAATGAAAAATTATCAGAAAGAAAATATTTTATTATGGGAAAACAATGGAAAAATCACAAAGAGCATGCAGTACATTATAAGGGGGTAGGGATTTGCGATTCTCGACATTTGACAAAATGAAAACATACTTACGGCTCATTCACACTAATGTAATGGGGACCGTAATGGTGCAGCCGCATATTGGTCTCCATTGATGTTTATGGCACCCTGTCACTGTGTGGTGAGCCCATGTTGTCTCACCGCACCCTGACCGTGAAAAGGGAAATATAGGACATGTCCTATATCTCGCCATGTTACGGTAGCTGCATTGCTCTGCTTTATAGAGAGTAGAAGAGAGGGGTCTTCCTTTCCAGTGCACCAGCATCTGCTCGCCCGGCCATAAGCCGCATTCAAAAGACCATAGACGCCTATGGCTGTTGCCACAAAAAAGATAGAGCCTCCTTTATCTCCGGCTGTAAGAATGTCCATGCAGCTCTATTTCCTATGGAGAGGGGAGAGCAGCGCTCATTCTCCAGCACTCCACTGCCCTGACATGTGCTAATCCGGGCTATGTCCGGTTGAGCACATGTTCTCTGTGTAGCCTAAGGCTGATTTATAATTCTTGATATGTTAGAACTACTTGCTACTGATCACCTTTATTGTGTCTATGTTTCAGGATTTTTCATTTTACATGGACACATTTTGCATTTTTCTTGTGGTTCCATTTTAACCGGTTAAGGACCGGGCCCTTTCCTGTTTTTTCATGTCCATTTTTCACTCCCCACCTTCAAAAATCTATAACTTTTTTATTTTTACACGTAAAGATCTGTGTGATGGCTTGTTTTCTGCGTAACAAATTGCACTTCATAGTGATGGTATTAAATATTCCATGCCATGTATTCGGAAGCGGGAAAAAAATTCCAAATGCAGTGAAAATGGGGAAAAAACGCATTTGCGCCATTTTCTTGTGGGCTTGGATATTACGTCTTTCACTGAGCCCCCCAAATGACATGTCTAATTTATTCTTTGGGTCGGTACAATTAAGGGGATACCAAATTTGTATAGGTTTTATAATGTTTTCATACATTTACAAAAATTAAAACCTCCTGTACAAATTTTTTTTTTTTTATTTTGCCAACTTCTGGCGCTAATAACTTTTTTATACTTTGGTGTACGGAGCTGTGGTTGGTGTCATTTTTTGCGAAATTTGATAATATTTTCAATTATATCATTTTTAGGACTGTAAGACCTTTTGGTCACTCTTTATAGATTTTTTTATATTTTTAAAAATGACAAAAAAGTGCCATTTTCGACTTTGGGCGCTATTTTCCGTTACGGGGTTAAACGCATTGAAAAACTGTTATAATATTTTTATAGATCGGGCATTTTCGAACGCGTCGATACCTGATGTGTTTATGATTTTTACTGTTTATTTATATTTATGTCAGTTATATGGAAAGGGGGGTGATTTGAAATTTTAGGTTTTTTTATTATATATATATTTTTTTTTTTACTTTTTTTTTTTTTTTATTTTTTTTTATTTTTACTATTTTTCAGATTCCCTAGGATACTTTAACCCTAGGTTGTCTGATCGATCCTATCATATACTGCCATACTACAGTTTACTACAGGGGATTTTCCTCCTCATTCATTACAATGTGCTATCAGCACATTGTAATGAAGGGGTTAAAACGAAATAGCCTCGGGTCTTCGGAAGACCCGAGGCTACCATGGGGACGGATCACCGCCCCCCGATGATGTCGCGCCGCCATCTTTTTGAGGCTGCCGGCAGCCATTGCTGTGAAAACACCCGCGATTGGTGCTAGCCGGTAAGCCTTTGCTGCAATATGCCCGTGAATACGGCTGGCGGTCGCCAACTGGTTAATGGCTTTCACTGTAAATGAGACCTCCCCTTTATTCTTCAGTCTTTACGATCATAATTATACCAAAAATAAAAAATTTAAATCTGTTGTACAGAAGAAGTTCAACATTCTGATGCCACTTACCTTACTTTGGTGTACTGACCAGTTTGTAGTTATGTACAATATTTTTGCAGGACAAGATGATGTTTTCATTGCCACAATTTTGGGATTGTACAACCTTTCTGTCATGTTTTATTCTAATTTTTATGTGTTGTAAAATGGTAAAAAATTGGTGATTCAGACATTTGGACATTCTGGAGTTCACTAACAGAAATAATTATTTAAAATATTGCTGGATCAGTGGTTTGTGGATACTTAAAGGGGTTGACCCATTTCAGCAAATACTGTAAATATTAGTGTTTACAATGTACTTTCTGTATCAATTCCTTACAGTTTTCTAGATCTCTACTTGCTCTCAATTTAAATTCAATTTCCATGTTTGCTTCCAATAAACGGAATTCTGTCCATGATCCCACAGGAGCGCGGCTCAACACACAGCTCTGATTACTCTCTGTGATACTACTGAGCCATGCACCTGTGTAACATCACATGACCATGGTCAGATTTTAGACCACTTGAAGCAAACATAGTTTGCGTCAAGTTTTCTCTAAAATAACAGCAAGCAGAGATCTAGAAAGCTATGAGAAATTGATACAAAAAGTATGTAGGAAAATTGCATAGCTTTTCATCAAACAAACAATAACATTAGGTAATTTGATGAAATGGAAATACCCCTTTAACATGTTTGCTGGAAAAGAGGGTGCAGGTGAGACTCCCGTCATAGTAACAAATCACAGCCTTCAAAGCACTTAAAGGGGTTGTCCACTTTCAACAGATAATTGATATGGTTTGCGTAAGGAAAAGTTATACAATTTTCCAATATTCTTTCTGTATCAATTCCTCATGGTTTTCTAGATATCTGCTTGCTGTTTTATAGAAAGCTTTTATGTTTACTTACAGTGGATAGAAATCCGTCCATAGTCATGTGATGGACACGCACATCAGAGCCGTGTGATACTAACAGCTGTGCAGCTGCATGTCCATGACCAGACCCTCAACAGATTTTTATTCAGTGGAAGTAAACATAGGAGATTTCTATAGAAGCACAGAGGCAGAGATCTAGAAAGCCATGAGGAATTAATACACAAATTGTATAACTTTTCATTACACCCTGAAAGAGTGTAATGAAAGTGCCATTGTAGTGGGTTTTTTTGTAATCAGTATTGGTATATCCAACACTGTCCTGCTAGTATAAACCCCAACTGAGGTCTCTGGAAACGGGAGCTCCCACTGCCTGTTCTGCAGCAACCAAGCTTTTAGATTGGTTGTGACAGGTTCACAATCACAAAAAGGCGTGCATACATCTTAACACTCCATTACAAAAGTCTATCAGTGTGAACATACTACACTGAGATTTTGCGCTTGATTATCCTCCTTTTTCTTTTTACTACATCCAACTGACTGCGAAAAGTGTTAACTTGCCTCAAAAAGGACCATAAGATCCCTGTAATGTGAGTAAACACTTGCAAGGAACTCATGTACAGTGTAAGAGTGTGAACCTAGAGGCGCTGGAGAGAAACCCACAACCAGGGTTGAAAAGGACCTTGACCACTCCCATCCCTGGCCAACTCCAGAGGGAGCGCTCACAGCAAGCCAGTGCTGTGTGTCCTGCAGTCAGCAGGAGGACTCTAGACCTGTTGGAGAGAGACAGGTGGTCTGTCCCAAGAGGACTGGGATCCAGAAAGGACATTGTTTGGTTGAGCTCACTGAGAGCCAGAGTGCTGAGGAGGAACCCCAGCAGTGTTCATTGAACCTAGGAGGTAGCTAGGGTTCAAGAAGTGAGGTAGTCCCCTAATGAGAGCCTAAGTTGTTTGTTTTTTTTTTGTTCCTGTAATAGTTTTAATGCTGAATAAAGCTGTTTCTTTTGGATTGCTACAAGCTCCTACATTATAGTTTTGGCGCTCAGCACCACAAAAGTTGCCTGTAAGGTCCAGAAGCTTCTACCTTTGATACTAAGTTACCCCCAAACCCCACAACAGTTTAATACAAAAATATTTTCCTGACAAAAAATCTAATTGCTGACAAAGTATAAAATTCACACAAGCACCGGAATATGATAAGAACCCCCCATTGTATCATGAATCTTTTTGATGGACACTCCTCCATACCGTGCACACTTCATGCCCTCCTATCCCCAACCGCCCCCCCCCCCCCCGGCGTGGAGTTGGAGTGAAGAGGGAAATAATTGCATATGATAGCAATACACTAGCATTTGTGATTATTTCAGAGTTTCTACGCACAGAAACCATGATAAATAAGCCTCAATTTATTTTTCTCATTGTTAGACCCAAAATATCAAGAATTGCAGCTTATACCTCACCAAACTACCAGTTAAAGTGACTGTTACCACCAGTACTTGGCAATTCCAACCTTAGGGCACATTCACACTGCCGTGCACTGGAGAGGAGGTGACCCCTTCCCCCTCCATAGAAAAGAGCGGCACACAGATGCACACACGGGGAAAGATAGAGCATGCTCCATCTTTTCCCCATACCGCTGCTGTGCAGCCATTGCCATCTTTAGGAAAGGAAAATCGGCCGCAAATTTGCGGCCACATATACATCCCCACATGGCTGTCTGAATGAGGCCTTACTCTGACTTGTGGTCCATTATCATAGTTATTTCTCTTTATTCTTGTTTTTAATTTTTTTTCTGTTTGTTATTTTTTTATCTAATTTATGCAATATTATTGTTTACTGTGCTAAATCTGTAAATTTACTTTTCTGCCCTATTTTGCCCAATTTGTGCATTTTTTTGTATCTGCGTCTTACAGGAAAGAAACTTGCTAATGCCAAGGTTTTGCTGCCATAGCTTTGTGCCACAAATAAAACAAGCAGATCTTCCCTTCTTAGAAAATTAAATACATTGTTAAATTCTATTTTTAAATATATTCTGTAGTATACAATGTTTATACAATCTTCAAGTGAAGGAAATCTTCAAGTGCTGTAATACTGGCATGCATGCATTTAAAATTGTGCTCACACATAGTTTTTTTATTCCAGTGTTGGATTGAATGGTATAGCCCAGTGGTGGTGGACCTATGGCACAAGTGCCAGAGGTGGCACTCGGACCCTCTTTGTGGGCACCCATCCCTTCACCCCAGAATTCACCAGACAGAACTCATTACCTCTTCCTGCAGTCCCAGGAACACATCCTCGGCTACATGGGATTACAGGAGGGCATAAGAAGTTAGGACAGACCTGGATTATCATTAGAGCTTCAGACCTCAGTATTCTTTATGTTCATGGGAACCTGGATGGATGCTACAATAATAATCCTTCTTTCTACTGTTTTGGTGTCCACGGGATGCTAATACAACTGAAAACGGTGACAAAGCAAAGAACTATAAGTTACTACTTAAATTGCTATTGCAATATATAAGTTGGTTTAGGTTGTTGTTTGGGCACTCATCCACTAAAAGGTTTGCCATTGATAGTATAGCCCAGTGATGGCGAACCTTTTGGAGACAGAGTGCCCAAGTTACAACCAAAACTCACTTATATGACGCAAAGTGCCAACATGACAATTTAAGTAGTAACTTATTGATCCCTGCTGTATTACAGGTTTTAATCGTATTGGCGTCCTGAGTTTACCAACACAATAGAAAGATGATGGAGAAATTTGGATTGTAGTTTCCCTCCAGGGTCCCCTGAAGAGGAAGAATCAGGGGACCAAGAGCAGGAGCTCCAATGACAATCCATCTCTATCCACACCTTCTGGCTCCTCCTGTAGTCCTGGCAGCCAAGGCTGTGACTTTAAAATAGCGCTGAGCGCGGCACATCCTGGGATGTATTGTATCACAGGAGGAAGCTTTGAGTCCGAGCTGGCAAACTCTATGTTGGGATGAAGGCCTGGGTGCCCACAGAAAGGGCTCAGAGTGCCACCTCTGGCACCCGTGCCATAGGTTCGCCACCACTGGTATAGCCCATGGACTAGTCCTTTGTAATGCATCCATTATATAAATAAATAGGACTTAAAGGACCTCTACCATCTGGATGAAAGATTGTAAACCACGGATAGTGACATACTGGTGTGTGCCCCCCAATCTTTTATACTGGTGGTAGATTTCCTTTAATATAGTGTTGGACAAGTGACCCTCAAACACACTCATCTATAGCATGTGGCATTCAGATAGCAGCAGTGTTTCCTGACATCCATTAACAAATATATATTGGGCACAGCTCGGTCCTCATACCCCTATCCTGTATATTTGGGCACAGTTCAGTACTACAAATCCTATCCTATATAATATATAAGGGCACAACTCGGTACTACTGATGTATATATGGGCACAGCTCAGTACTAGTAATGATGACTTCAGGTTGGGCATAATCTGAAGATTTTCCTTTCATATCTGTTATCACAGACAGCTCTATAACATGAATACATCTTGTTGTAGTCTTAAAGGGAACCTGTCAGGTGGATTTGGGGCACTAAACCACCCACAGGTATTTATGGTGGTTTAGAGTTCCAAATCAACTTGTATAATTACTATTTGTGACTGTATAAAAAAACAAAAAAACTAATGTTTTTACTCACCTTGGTCTAAGGCAGTGATGGCTAACCTATGGCACTGGTGCCAGAGGTGGCACTCGGAGCCCTTTCTGTGGGCACTCAGGCCATCACCAGAGATGACTCCAGGTATTTTCCTGCAGTCCCAGACAGCCCAGGACTTGCTGTGCACATCGGCCGTGGCATAACTTGAAGCTTACAAACCCCAAGGTAAAGTCTGTGCTAAACTCCCGACTATAATGTATGGTTTATATTACTGGGTTTTCCATATGGAAAGTGACACATTTTTGGCCTCCTAAGCCTCCTAATTCCGGTTGCGACCACACCCTGTGCACCTACTTAAGTTGCACCCCTGGAGAGCCTCACATCTAACTGATTACAAACACCCTAAATAGACTTCTAGGCAGTTTAGTATCCCAAATCCACATGACACATTCTCTTTAACAAATTCAAGTTGGCGCAGGTAAGAAAAAATAAAAAACAGACATGAGACAGGAAAAATGTATGAGCGCAAAGATGTCTCCTGTAAGTTACTACTTTATTTCCTGTGATTATTAATAAGAATCTACTCTAACTACCTAGCAGCGACTAGTAAAGCGACAAAGACCTGTCTTTCCTCCCTCATAATAAATACTCCTTCTCTTTCTTCTACAATCCCTAAGTGGCCAACTTCCTGTCCTCCTTTCCCTGATCCGAGGTCTTATGCAGCAAGAACTGGCAAAAGTTTCATCTAAGTTTACAAATGTAGTGACCAAACAAATTTGGTGACATTGGGCATTGCACATTAGTCTTGGAGAAGCGCATGGATAATGCAACTCTGCTCCAGAATCTCATGAAAAGCAGGTTGAGAACGTGCAGGAGTGAATTCAGACATTCTATAAAAAACTGGAGGACATGGAGAACACTGTGACAATTCTTGCATTAATGCCACAGTATTCTTGGGGTTCTTCCTTGCCTCTCTCAGCAAGGCTCTTCTCTCATGATTGCTAAGATTGGCTGGATGGCCAGGTTGAAGAAGAGCTGTGGTCATCCCAAACTTCTTCCATTTAAGGATTATGGAGGCCACTGTGCTCTTAAGAACCTTAAG
The DNA here is from genome assembly GCF_040894005.1 of Engystomops pustulosus. NCBI lineage: Eukaryota > Metazoa > Chordata > Amphibia > Anura > Leptodactylidae > Engystomops > Engystomops pustulosus. The sequence goes on from NC_092412.1 coordinate 73,363,666, forward strand.
TGCTGCAGAAATTTGTTTGTAACCTTGGCAAGATATTTGCCTTGCTACAATTATGTCTCTGAGCACTTTGGGCAGTTCCTTAGACCTCATGATTCTCATGTGCTCTGACATGTACTGTGAGCTGTGAAGTCTTATACAGACAGGTGTGTGCCTTTCCTGATCAAGTACAATCAATTGAATTAAACACACATGACTCCAATGAAGGGGTATGACTGTGTCAAGAAGTATCTTAATGAAGTGGACAGTATGAGTTAAATATGAGTGTCACAGCAAAGAGTCTGAATAATTATGTCTTTGTGATATTTCAGTTTTTCTTGTTTAATAAATTAGCAAGAGTGTACATTAGTGAGCAAAAAAAAAACATTTTTGGTCTTACCAATTGGTTGCAGTAAAAGACTGAAAATGAGCTCCTTACCCACTGTAAAGCTCTAATCTGCTGGTATTTACGTTTTTCCATGATTGCGCATGCAGTGGAAAATTATTCTCCCAACTGCTTTAGAGGCTGCGCTGTGACAGATGACATGTTGGATACCTTTAGTTCTTGCCCTAGTACAAAACCCTGGTAGATTATGAACTCATCCACTAGATCACATTCAAACCATGTTCATAATGTAAATTAAATCTTGAAACACAAAAGAAAAAGGAAAGGAAAAATGTCTCATCTTCAATAATGACCATGCTTGATGCATTGAACCTCAATGGTTACCCTAGTAAAACAAAAGATCCCAGAAAAGTTCTATATGCACAGCTTCTAAATATGCACATACAACGCTAAAGTAACTAATGACTATTCTTACTAAATAAGGTGATTACAAAATAAATCAATCATCGACGAACAACAGAATCTCGTTAAGTGGGAGGCACACATGATCTAGAAACAGTTTTTGTTTCTAAAATTGCCAAGTGACTTCCCAAACCATGAATAAAACTTTAGAATTAGACAGAAACCCATTGAATTTAATGAAGTAGAAAAAAACGGTTTTGACATCCTTTTACTGGAGAAAAATGAGTCAATTGTTCTTAGTTGTGACTCACAAAATTGATGTAATTTACATACATATTTGGATTCAAATAATTGAAGACCAAGTATTTGTCTTTTAGCAAATGCTTATATTAGGGTGATTCATCTATAGAACTGGTAATTACACTTAGGGAGTTTGTGTTTGCTTAAAACCCACCAGAGGATGAGACGTTAGAAGACATGTCAAGTGTACAAAAATAGACAAGATGCTTTGCAAACAACAGGCACGCTCCGGATATAAATTTCTGCTAGCGAAGTAAATGAGACCAAATCAATTTTTTTCCTGGGTTTTTCACTCCAGATGTCTATGTAACAATGCACAGCTGCCTTTTAATTTTATCTAAATGGAGTGTGCATTTGTATAACAAACATGAAGCTTATCCTGATTAACAACTGTTCTCCGTCTGGAATAAATAAAATGATGTGCATAATGAATTCCTTGTTAACCTTTTATTTGTATTGTGTGGCACCAGCAGCACTAGATCAACACTGCACTCTTTCATATAGATACAAATTTATTAGCTCCATACAAGCTCATTTACTTAGTTAAACATTTTATAGCTAGAATCTCTGCTTGAGTTTGTCATATGCTTGGGTTGAATAACAAACATGGAAAGAAATCTACCACCTGGAAATAAGCAGTCTTTCCTTTTCAATATATTTGTTTTATATTTAGGTGTTTTACATCGATTAGTTGGCTGTTTTCTATTTTTGGGTTATTATAAATTTGGGAGCAAATTAAATGTAGGATTTTTTAAAAAGAAAAGAAAAAAGGATACCTGCCAGGTTGTAGGACAACCCTCCAGTCCCTATACCAAGCACCGTTACATTAGCGTGCCTAGGCCGCAACAACCAACCACTCCGGTATTCTGGGCCCTGGCTGCCTCCAGGCCCCAAGAAAGGGCTAGGCCCCGGTGGGGGATGTTACAAGTGGCGTCACGAACAGTATATCTACTTCTGTGCCTTATTCTGGCACTATGGACTGTCCTTTATTAAAAAGACTGTACTGCCTAACCCTGCTGCTAACAGGGTTTAGGCCCAAGTGATTTTGTACTATTTTAACATTGACTGTGTTATATTGCTGCCACGTGCTGTCAAGCTCCGCTCCAGCACTCAGGAGGTTAATCTCTGCAAAAGAACTTTGTCAGCTCTGGTACATCTGACGCTGCAGCGCCTAAAGTGTTAACCTCTGAAGATTGTGGCGCAGCAAGGAGCTTCAATGGCGGGTATTCCGAGTGACTCAGCAAGCTCCGCCCGCACGCGAATGGTGCAAACCCTGCCTGTGGCGCAGAGAAAAATTAAGCCTGCCACAGCCCTTGGCGGAAGGACATAGACTCCACCCCTTGGCACAAAGTGGACTTCCTGCCACATCTCATCGCAAGAGGAGAACTTCTGTGGACATACCTGGACTACCCGGGAAATATCTGCTTCCTCTCCTGGCTACCATGCTGGTACCCCGGTCCCACATGGAGGTGCCACGTGGGGAGGCCCTGATTCCTGCTCCGGAGCCAGCTCCTGGGCCTACTGCGGCCGAAGACATCCTCACTGCTCCCGATGCTGTTGGCGACCCTCCAGTTGTTCCTGCTCCTGTTCTGGCACCTGCCTGCCCACCTTTGTAGCTCGGGCCTGCATCGGAGAAGAAGCCCGCAACACCGGCACCCCCGCAGCCACAGGGCCGAGGTGAGGCCCTCCGCCAGCATCTCAGAGACGCTGTCTCTGATCAGCGACAACTAGAGAAGGAGGTCCAGAGATTAAAGCCTGTGATTCCCCAAGCGGTGACCCACGTGAGTGTCCCATCTATTGTGATTGTTAGCACGGGTCCTATCACTATCCATGGGCCAGGCCTGGACCAGAGCAGTACCCCGGCCACCTCTCCCACCGCAAGTGTGGACGGATCCTGTGGTTCCTCTGTGGTGGGGGGTGGCCCATGGATGAGCCCTATCTGGAGGCTCCAACAAAAGCTTCACACCTGGCATCCTCCTACCAGTGGGGTGATGACCTAGCCCCAGAAGATTTGGAGTTGGAAGGAGCTGCGGTGCTGCCGCAGGTTCCAAATTATTTGCTTCTGGACCCCTTCGATGGTCCCAGGCTCTGTTGAGCCATCGGCTGGAGCAGCTGACACTCCGGAAGAAAGCACCCCTGTTGAGGAGCCTGCAGTTCCTAAAGCTGCCACGGGTGCCCCCAGCCGGCTGTTTCTACTTCTGCACAGGATCGAATAAAGAACTGTAAGTTATTTTTTGCACAACGTTGCCTCCGTCTGGTCCCTGCTATGGCTGTCCCCATCAAGGGTGCCCCCATCTATCATGCAGGGACTTATAGTACAGACACAAAAGGGTTGCCCCAGGGAGAACCAGTACATCAGCGTCCCCCTCATCTAATTTCTTGCACACACCACCTGCTGGAGACCTGCCAGGTTGTAGGACAGCCCCATACTAAGCACCGTGACATTAGCGTGCCTAGGCCGCAACCGCCAGCCCCTCCAGTATTCTGGGCCCTGGCTGCCTCCAGGCCCCAAGAACAGGCTATGCCCCAGTGGGGGATGTTGCACTAATGACATTGTGCAGGATACAATTCCAGAATGAACAGATTCCCAGCTGTAGACTACTCTTACTTCCTGATCATAGTAAATAGTGTTTCACTCAGCTAAACCCATTTTCCTACCCTACAAGTCCCATGATCCTTTAGTTCTCAGTAACTCCTCCTCCCTCTTACGCTCTGCCCCCAGTGATGATGTAACAGATAGTCCTGCACTGTTACCATAGTAAAATGGTCTGTAACTGCCATCACTGCACATTAAATCCCTGAGATGACTTCTCACCACAACACTGGCCATACTTCATGCACTGCAACCAACCGACTAAAGCCAAACATAGTGATGATCACATGACCTGCCCAGGCAGGTGCAGGACATGTGATGTGGACATGTGACCAGCAGCTATCTTCTGTCCTGTGCCTGCTCCACGTGGAGAAAATCAATGGACTGATTACAGGGCCAGTAGTATTTTAATTCTTCATTACAGTGTATGTCAGCAGCATTTTTATGCTAAAGGAAGAACAATTTTAAATAACTAATTGCATATTAGTTTATATTTTAAGGACCCATTTATATATGAATTATGCTTTTTCCTAGAATACCGCTTTAAAGATAGAAATCTTATGTTTCAGATCCCATCTGGCTTGTGGTTCTGCATACTACAGAAGCGGAGAAGCTGACAGTTAAAAGGCAAGTAGTGTATCTTTATTAGAGATGAGCGAACATACTCGTCCGAGCTTGATGCTCGGTTGAGCATTAGCGTACTCGAAACTGCTCGTTGCTCGGACGAATACTTCGCCCGCTCGAGAAAATGGCAGCTCCCGCCGTTTTGCTTTTTGACGGCCAGAAACAGAGCCAATCACAAGCCAGGAGACTCTGCCCTCCACCCAGCATGACGTGGTACCCTTACACGTCGATAGCAGTGGTTGGCTGGCCAGATCAGGTGACCCTGGGATAGACTAGCCGCTGCCCGCGCTGCTCGGATCATTCTGTGTCTGGATGCCGCTAGGGAGAGAGCTGCTGCTGGTCAGGGAAAGCGTTAGGGTGTTCTATTAGAATAGTGTTAGGCAGGAGTGATTCTACAAGAACCCAACAGCCCTTCTTAGGGCTACAATAACGTTATACTTTTTTTTTTTTTATTTGCAGCTAGTACCATATTGTGAGGAATTTGCAGGGGGACTTGCTACCGTTGTGTTTAGCTCTTAGTGACACACATATCCACCTCAAACACCAAAGTGGGAAAATTTATTAGGGGTTTGATTTCAATTAGGCACAGTCTGCCATTTACTTTTTATTTTAAGTTTATTTTTTTAATAACTCAGTGTCATCTCATCTTGCATAGTAGTGTGCTTTCATACTTGGCTAGAAAATAGCCATAGGAGAATCCAAACGGCTTACTTACGCCTACAGTAGCGTTATATATATTTGATTTCTGGTTGATCTGCTGGTGGCTGTACTTGCTGCAGTGCATCTACTAGCAAATTGTGAGCAATTTGTAGTGAGACTTGCGACCGCTGTGTTTTGCGCTTAGTGACGCACATATCCATCGCAAAGACCGAAGTGGGAAAATTTATTAGGGGTTGGATTTCAATTAGGCACAGTCTGCCATTTCCTTTTTTATTTTACGTTTATTTTTTTAATAACTCAGCGTCATCTCATCTGGCATAGTAGTGTGCTTTCATACTTGGCTAGAAAATAGCCATAGGAGAATCCAAACGGCTTACTTACGCCTACAGTAGCGTTATATATATTTGATTTCTGGTTGATCTGCTGGTGGCTGTACTTGCTGCAGTGCATCTACTAGCAAATTGTGAGCAATTTGTAGTGAGACTTGCGACCGCTGTGTTTTGCGCTTAGTGACGCACATATCCATCGCAAAGACCGAAGTGGGAAAACTTATTAGGGGTTGGATTTCAATTAGGCACAGTCTGCCATTTCCTTTTTTATTTTACGTTTATTTTTTTAATAACTCAGCGTCATCTCATCTGGCATAGTAGTGTGCTTTCATACTTGGCTAGAAAATAGCCATAGGAGAATCCAAACGGCTTACTTACGCCTACAGTAGCGTTATATATATTTGATTTCTGGTTGATCTGCTGGTGGCTGTACTTGCTGCAGTGCATCTACTAGCAAATTGTGAGCAATTTGTAGTGAGACTTGCGACCGCTGTGTTTTGCGCTTAGTGACGCACATATCCATCGCAAAGACCGAAGTGGGAAAATTTATTAGGGGTTGGATTTCAATTAGGCACAGTCTGCCATTTCCTTTTTTATTTTACGTTTATTTTTTTAATAACTCAGCGTCATCTCATCTGGCATAGTAGTGTGCTTTCATACTTGGCTAGAAAATAGCCATAGCAATAGGATAGCATCGTTTGGTTTTAAAAACTAAAAAACACAAAAAAAACCAAAAAACAAAAAAAAAAGTAAAAAAAAAAAATTAAAGTTATAACTCTCATTTTCAAAATGTTTAACCCGAGGGCTAGGGGTAGAGGACGAGGGCGGGGACGTGGGCGTCCAACTACTGCAGGGGTCAGAGGCCGTGGTCCTGGGCGGGGTGAGACACCACCTGCTTATGAGGGAGCAGGGGAACGCCGCAGAGCTACACTCCCTAGGTTCATGTCTGAAGTTACTGGGACTCGTGGTAGAGCACTGTTGAGGCCAGAACAGTGCGAACAGGTGATGTCGTGGATTGCCGACAATGCTTCAAGCAATTTGTCCACCAGTCAGTCTTCCACCCATGTCACCGAAATCGCCACTCCTCCAGCTCCTGCACCTCAGCCTCCTCCCCCCCAGTCTGCCCCCTCCCAGGAAAATTTGGCATTTGAACCGGCATACTCTGAGGAACTGTTTTCTGGACCCTTTCCACATAAAAGGCACACCGCCCAAGAACTATTACAGGGCATCACGGCGCAGACTGATCTGTGGCTGGCACCGCTGAACCTGAAGCCAGGCATGGTTGTGTGTGACAACGGCCGTAACCTGGTGGCGGCTCTGCAACTCGGCAGACTGACACATGTGCCATGCCTGGCCCATGTGTTAAATCTGATAGTTCAGCGTTTCCTCAAGACATACCCCAATCTGTCTGATTTGCTCACGAAGGTGCGCCGCATCTGTGCGCATTTCAGGAAGTCCAGCACAGATGCTGCCACTCTCAGGGCAGCGCAGCGCCGCCTCCAACTGCCCGCTCACCGACTGTTGTGCGACGTGCCCACGAGGTGGAATTCAACACTGACCATGTTATCCAGAGTTTACCAGCAGCGCAGAGCGATTGTAGACTGCCAGATGTCAACTTCCACCACAACTGGTAGTCAGGTCAGTCAGCTTCCTCAAGTCTACAATGAGGAGTGGACGTGGATGTCTGATATCTGTCAGGTGCTGAGTAACTTTGAGGAGTCAACACAGATGGTCAGTGGTGATGCCGCCATCATCAGCCTCACCATCCCGCTGCTTGGCCTGTTGAAAAACTCTCTGATCAGCATGAAGTCGGAAGCTTTGCGCTCGTCACAAGAGACGGGGGAAGAAGATTCCCTTGTTGATAGCCAAAGCACCCTTAGGTCTGTTTCTCAGCGCATATCGGAGGAGGTGGAGGAGGATGAGGAGGAAGAGGAGGAGAATGTTGGCGAGACACAAGAGGGGACCATTGCTGAGTTCTTCACTGTTCAGCGTGTATGGGCAGAAGAAGAGGAGTTGGAGGAGTTGGAGGAGGAGGAAATGGACAGTCAGGCCAGTGAGGGGAGTGAATTCTTACGCGTTGGTACTCTGGCGCATATGGCAGATTTCATGCTAGGCTGCCTATCCCGTGACCCTCGCGTTCAAAGAATTTATTCCAGCACCAATTACTGGGTGTTCACTCTCCTGGACCCACGGTACAAGCAAAATCTTTCCACTCTCATCCCTGGAGAGGAAAGGAGTGTGAGAATGCATGAATACCAGCAGGCCCTGGTGCACAAGCTGACAGCTGACATTTCCCTTCTGACAGCGCTAGCGGCAGAGTGCGTAGTTCTGCGGGACAAGTAGCGAGGGAGAGTAGGTGAGCAGGCAGCTTGTCCAGCACTGGCAAGGGTACGCTTTACAAGGCTTTTGCCAGCTTTATGTCACCCCAGCAAGACACTGTCACCTGTCCCCAGTCTCGGCAGAGTAGGGCTGATCTTTACAGAAAGATGGTGAGGGAATACGTAGCTGACCATACCATCGTCCTAAATGATCACACAGCTCCCTACAACTACTGGGTTTCAAAGCTGGACATGTGGCACGAACTGGCGCTGTACGCCTTGGAGGTTCTTGCCTGCCCTGCCGCTAGCGTGTTGTCCGAGCGGGTTTTCAGTGCAGCTGGTGGCATCATCACCGATAAGCGTACACGCCTGTCGACTGACAGCGCTGACAGGCTGACGCTTATTAAGATGAATAAAGCCTGGATTTCTCATAATTTCCAATCTCCACCAGGTGAAGGAAGCTCAACCTGAATAATTTATCCACTCCTCCTCATTTTCCTCCTTCTCCTCCTCTTTGTACAGTAAAGCAGAGGAAACTGGCTATTTTTTGACAGGGCCCACTGGCTCTAGCTATAGTACTTTATGCATTTAATTTTTCTGGAGGGCCACTGACCCGGTCCTCTGTTTTAAACAATTTTTGGAAGTGCCACATACAGGCACTCAATCTATTCAATTTTTCTGGAGGGCCACCTACCTGCTCCTCTGGTTTGAAAACTTTTTTGGACTGCCACATACAGGCACTCAATCTATTTCATTTTTCTGGAGGGCCACCTACCTGCTCCTCTGGTTTGCAAACTTTTTTGGACTGCCACATACAGGCACTCAATCTATTCAATTTTTCTGGAGGGCCACCTACCTGCTCCCCTGGTTTGAAAACTTTTTTGGACTGCCACATACAGGCACTCAATCTATTCAATTTTTCTGGAGGGCCACCTACCTGCTCCTCTGGTTTGAAAACTTTTTTGGACTGCCACATACAGGCACTCAATCTATTTCATTTTTCTGGAGGGCCACCTACCTGCTCCTCTGGTTTGAAAACTTTTTTGGACTGCCACATACAGGCACTCAATCTATTTCATTTTTCTGGAGGGCCACCTACCTGCTCCTCTGGTTTGAAAACTTTTTTGGACTGCCACATACAGGCACTATCCAAATTAAATTGTCTCCATAGCAGCCTCCACACGTTGTCTCCATTGCTACCTTCAAAAGTCGTCCATATAGCTGCCTCCATACATCGTCCCTTTATCAAACGAGGTGTGTCAGGCAGAAATTTGGGTTGTTTTCATGGATTCCACATCAAAGTTGTTAACTTTGTCGCCACCCAGCTGTGTTATCCACAAAATATACTGGCAAACTTTTATCATTTACCAATATTATTTCAGCGCTTCTTGCGCTTCTGTTTACATTCCCCTCACCCGCCATATCCTAAACTTATAAGAACGCTACTACACTTGATCTTATACAAAAGGTTCTTAGAAGTGCTGTTTGGGGAGTAGCCTAGAGACACGGGCTTGGATTGGCGAAAGCTCGCCTGGCAGCGGAGCGCCAGCTGCATGCCAAGATCCAACTAACATAGTTTTAACTGCAGCACCTTTAATCTACTACTAGTTCACTGCCTCCATACATGGTCCCCTTATCAAACGAGCTGTGTCAGGCAGAATTTTGGGTTGTTTTCATGGCTTCCATGTTAACTTTGTCGCCACCCTGCTGTGTAATCCACAAAATATACTGGCAAACTTTTATCATGTACCGATATTATTTGAGCGCTTCTTGCTCACCTCCTTTGGTTCCTCTCTGCCACCCATTGGTTTGAAGCCTGAGTCCATTTAGGGTATGTCGCCATGCCACTCTCTAGCGTGCCGCTGCTGCCGCTGCCTCTGCATGCCGTCCCCTATAGTGTCAGGGTCAATTATTGCATGTTTTAGATGCTATCTAGCCTCATTCTGTCACTCTGTCATGGCCATGCTGTTGCCCATAATTTTGGCGTAATGGTGCGTTTAAGCAGCCTCAGAGGCATCCATGCATGCTGCCCCTGCTGTTTCCTGTCCATTTCCGTGGTGTTTCCATCCTTTTCTGAGGTTCCCAGGTGTTTGGCCAAGCTTCCCTGTGCAGAGCCTTGGTCCCCTTGAAAAATGCTCGAGTCTCCCATTGACTTCAATGGGGCTCGTTATTCGAGACGAGCACTCGAGCATCGGGAAAAGTTCGTCTCGAATAACGAGTACCCGAGCATTTTAGTGCTCGCTCATCTCTAATCTTTATCTGCTGTTCACATTTCCTGCAGATATGTAATAACTATGGTTTGAAAGATGGGATTCATCTTAAATATGATACCAAACATATTTCTATACTATAGCAGATAAAGGCATCTGAAGTGATGCTTCCCTTTCAGTGACTCATTTCATGAAAAAGATGACTCTTATTATCTCATTTTCACATACATTTTTTTATAGGTAAAGAGTCAAGTCTTCAAATAAAAGGTTGAATTCTAGATAGGGCATTTCATAGCCTACTTCGTTTACAGAGGTAAAAGCTGTTGACAGTGTCCCTTTACAATTGCACCAGGTGTACAAATATTTAACCTATACTGAAATAATATCGATTCACCTAGTAGATCAATTACATTTTTATCAGTTGTATAAGTCAATTTATCTATGAAAGATTCCCATGGATGGAAATGTTAATGTACATTCCCAATTAAATTCATGATACAAGCATAAAAAATCTACCACCTGAAATCTACTTACCCAAGTCGCTCCAGTGGCAGATTTCCCCATATGATGCTCGCACTGACCGCGGCGTGTCAGGGGCATTTAACAGGGAAACGGACCCCCCCGCGACGCTTACCAGGGGGGTCCGCTGCTCAGATCTCAGCCCTGGGACTGCCAGTGCCCGGGGCTGCACGATCCTCCTTCCGGGAGCAGGGTCCATGCCTTCTGGCAGGACCCGGTTGTAACACACTGAGCATGCGCAGTGTAATACATCTCTATTACACTGTGTAATGTGAAGAAAAGCTTGAAAAGTAAATAAAAAAAGTTAAAAACATTAAATAAAAACATTTTTTAATAAAAAATTAATTAAATAAAGTTAAAGTCCCCTAAACACAAATATTCCCTATACCAGTCGTGGCGAACCTATGGCACTGGTGCCAGAGGTGGCACTCTGAGCCCTCTCTGTGGGCACCCAGGCCATTACCAGAGAGGACTCCAGGTATCTTCCTGAAGTCCCAGACAACCCAGGACTTGCTGTGCACAGAGCTATTTTAAAGTGACAGTGCTATCTGGGACTATTTTCTGCTTTATTGGTGTCCTCAGGTGCTGATATGAATGAAAGTTGTGACAGAGCAGGGATTATAAATTTCTCTGGTGGCACTTTGCGATAATTAAGTGGGTTTTGGTTGTAGTATGGGCACTCGGTCTCTAAAAGGTTCGCCATCACTGCCCTATACACATGCAATAAAGTGAGAAAAACACAAAATCGCCAAAAAACCCCACATGTTTGGTAGTGTCGCGTCCGTAACAATCCGTACAATAACTCAGAAACATTATTGGACCCGCTTGGTGAATGCTGTAAAAACAAAACTGGAAAAACACGCCAAAAATTTACATTTTTCATAAAATCTCTGCACAAAAATGTTCTAAAAAGTGATCAAAAAAAGTTATGTGCGCCAAAATGATACCACTGAAAAGAACAACTCAACACGTAAAAATTAAGCCCTAAACTAGCTCTGTCAACCAAAAAATATCAAAGTTACATCTCTGAAAAGCTGGCGATGCAAAAAAAAATTAGATTTCCTCTGTATTAGTTTTTATCCAGTAAAATTGTAAAAATAAATGAAAAACTATATAAATGAGGTGTTACCGTAATCATAGTGATCTGTAGAATAAAGATAATATAGTATTTTTAGTGTACGGCGTACGACCCCCAAAAAATACAAAAAGAAAGTAAACCAAAATTGACAATTTTCTTTTCCTCCATACATTCAAGAGTTAATAAAATCTCATCAATAAGCTAATGACCCACTAAAATGAAGTATTTGTAAAGTGCATCTCATGTCGCAAAAAATAAGCCCTTATATGTCCAAATTGCCAAAAAAAAATTAAGATTGTATTGCCAATAAATGTGACAATGCTTAATCTGTTCTGAATGGCACAGCTTCTCTTTGATGCCCTGGCGTGCGCCCATACAGCAGCTTACCACTACATATGGGGTATTGTTATACACGGGAGGGATTGGGTATTAAATTTTGTGGAGTGTTTTGATATTTTATCCACTGAAAATTTGTACATTTTTTGAAGAAGACATTCATTTAGCCAAAATTGCATCCGATTTAGTTTTAACCCCTGTAAAACAATTCAAGGGTTAACAAACTTCATAAAAGTTGTTTTACGTACGTTGAGGGGCGTAGTTCCTATAATGGGGTAATTTATGGGGTATTACTTTTACTTAGGCCTCTCAAAGTGTTTTGAAACCAGAGCGTTTTTTATGAAAATGTGAAAAATCACACCTAAAGTTCAAAGCCCCATAACATCCTACAAAAATAAGAGCATGCATAAAAAACCACGGAGGCATAAAGAAGACATTCGGTGAATGTTAGTTATTAAGTATTTTTGCGGTTATGACTATGTATGGAAAAAGTAGAACATTTTGAAGTTCAAAAATCAAGAATTTTTCCAGATTTTCACCAAATATCTGATTTTCTCATAAATAGAGATGAGCGAGCACTAAAATGCTCGGGTACTCGTTATTCGAGACGAACTTTTCCCGATGCTCGAGTGAAGCCAGTGAAGTCAATGGGAGACTCGAGCATTTTTCAAGGGGACCAAGGCTCTGCACAGGGAAGCTTGGCCAAACACCTGGGAACCTCAGAAAAGGATGGAAACACCACGGAAATGGACAGGAAACAGCAGGGGCAGCATGCATGGATGCCTCTGAGGCTGCTTAATCGCACCATTATGCCAAAATTATGAGAAACAGCATGGCCATGACAGAGTGACCGAATGAGGCTAGATAGCATCTAAAATATGCAATAATTGACCCTGACACTATAGGGGACGGCATGCAGAGGCAGCGGCAGCAGCGGCAGGCTAGAGAGTGTCATGGCGACATACCCTAAATGGACTCAGGCTTCACCAAAGGAGGTGAGCAAGAAGCGCTGAAATGATTTCCTATGTGAACAAAAGGCTGACAGTATATTTAGTCGATAACACAGCATGGTGGCGACATAGTGTCCAAGTTCCATAACGTATCTGGTGAAACACCCGAAAAATGAGCCTGACACACGTTTACTTTGAAAAAATTATAATTTTCAAAGAAGGCCGGGTCGTTTGAATATTTCACCTAGGAATAATGGAATAGCATAGTGGTTCTATTTTTAATTGTTTTTACGGAAATGGTTCCATGATTAAGAGCGACAGTATGGGGAATCCATATTGCGCTGCTATGATTGCAACTTCAGGTCTCCAGCATGGCGGCGACAGATGGGCCGAGTTCCACTATGTATCTGGTGAAACACCTGAAAATTCTGCCTGACACAGCTCGTTTGATAAGGGGACCATGTATGGAGGCAGTGAACTAGTAGTAGATTAAAGGCGCTGCAGTTAAAACTATGTTAGTTGGATCTTGGGATGGAGCTGGCGCTCCACTGCCAGGCGAGCTTTCGCCTATCCAAGCCCCTTTCTCTAGGCTACTCCCCAAACAGCACTTCTAAGAACCTTTTGTATAAGATCAAGTGTAGTAGTGTTCTTATAAGTTTGGGTGATGGCGGGTGAGGGCAATGTAAACGGATGCGCAAGAAGCGCTGAAATATCGGTAAATGATAAAAGTTTGCCAATATATTTTGTGGATTACACAGCAGGGTGGCAACAAAGTTAACAAGTTTGATGTGGAAGCCATGAAAACAACCCAAAATTCTGCCTGACACAGTTCGTTTGATAAGGAGACCATATGTATGGAGGCAGCTATATGGACGACTTTTGGAGGCAGCTATGGCGATGACGTGTGGAGGTAGCAATGGAGACAACGTGTGGAGGCAGCTAAAAAGATGACATGTGGAGCCTGCTATGGAGACAATTTAATTTGGATAGTGCCTGTATGTGGCAGTCCAAAAAAGTTTTCAAACCAGAGGAGCAGGTAGGTGGTCCTCCAGAAAAATTAAATAGATTGAGTGCCTGTATGTGGCACTCCCAAAAATGGTTTAAAACAGAGGAGTGGGTAGGTGGCGCTCCAGAAAAATGAAATACATAGAGTACTATAGCTAGAGCCTTTTGGCCCTGGCAAAAAATAGCCAGTTTCCTCTGCTTTAGTGTACAAAGAGGAGGAGAAGGAGGACAATGAGGAGGAGGAGTGCATACATTATTCAGGTTGAGCTTCTTTCACCTGGTGGAGAATTAAAATCCTGAGAAATCCAGGCTTTATTCATCTTGATAAGCGTCAGCCTGTCAGCGCTGTCAGTCGACAGGCGTGTACGCTTATCGGTGATGATGCCACCAGCTGCACTGAAAACCCGCTCGGACAACACGCTAGCGGCAGGGCAGGCAAGAACCTCCAAGGCGTACAGCGCCAGTTCGGGCCACATGTCCAGCTTTGAAACCCAGTAGTTGTAGGGAGCTGTGTGATCATTTAGGACGATGGTATGGTCAGCTACGTACTCCCTCACCATCTTTCTGTAAAGATCAGCCCTACTCTGCCAAGACTGGGGACAGGTGACAGTGTCTTGCTGGGGTGACATAAAACTGGCAAAGGCCTTGTAAAGCGTACCCCTGCCAGTGCTGGACAAGCTGCCTGCTCGCCTACTCTCCCTCGCTACTTGTCCCGCAGAAGTACGCCCTCTGCCGCTAACGCTGTCAGAAGGGAAATACTGTTTCAGCTTGAGCACCAGGGCCTGCTGGTATTCATGCATTCTCACACTCCTTTCCTCTCCAGGGATGAGAGTGGAAAGATTTTGCTTGTACCGTGGGTCCAGGAGAGTGAATACCCAGTAATAGGTGCTGGAATAAATTCTTTGAATGCGAGGGTCACGGGATAGGCAGCCTAGCATGAAATCTGCCATATGCTCCAGAGTCCCAACACGCAAGAATTCACTCCCCTCACTGGCCTGACTGTCCATTTCCTCCTCCTCCAACTCCTCCAACTCCTCTTCTTCTGCCCATACATGCTGAACAGTGAAGGACTGAACAATGGTCCCCTCTTCTGTCTCGCCAACATTCTCCTCCTTTTCCTCCTCATCCTCCTTCACCTCCTCTGATATGCGCTGAGAAACAGACCTAAGGGTGCTTTGGCTATCAACAAGGGAATCTTCTTCCCCCGTCTCTTGTGACGAGCGCAAAGCTTCCGACTTCATGCTGACCAGAGAGTTTTTCAACAGGCCAAGCAGCGGGATGGTGAGGCTGATGATGGCGGCATCGCCACTGACCATCTGTGTTGACTCCTCAAAGTTACTCAGCACCTGACAGATATCAGACATCCACGTCCACTCCTCATTGTAGACTTGAGGAAGCTGACTGACCTGACTACCAGTTGTGGTGGAAGTTGACATCTGGCAGTCTACAATCGCTCTGCGCTGCTGGTAAACTCTGGATAACATGGTTAATGTTGAATTCCACCTCGTGGGCATGTCGCACAACAGTCGGTGAGCGGGCAGTTGGAGGCGGCACTGCGCTGCCCTGAGAGTGGCAGCATCTGTGCTGGACTTCCTGAAATGCGCACAGATGCGGCGCACCTTCGTGAGCAAATCAGACAGATTGGGGTATGTCTTGAGGAAACACTGAACTATGAGATTTAACACATGGGCCAGGCATGGCACATGTGTCAGTCTGCCGAGTTGCAGAGCCGCCACCAGGTTACGGCCGTTGTCACACACAACCATGCCTGGCTTCAGGTTCAGCGGTACCAGACACAGATCAGTTTGCGCCATGATGCCCTGTAATAGCTCTTGGGCAGTGTGCCTTTTATCGCCTAGGCTTAGCAGTTTGAGCACCGCCTGCTGTCGCTTAGCGATGGCACTGCTGCTGTGCCTAGAGGTACCGACTGATGACGCCATACCCACGGATGGTAACTCGGAGGAGGAGATGGAGGAGGGGTGGGAGGAGGAGGAGGCATAGTAGGCCTTTGAGACCTGGACCGAGGTAGGCCCCGCAATCCTCGGCGTCGGCAGTATATGACCAGCCCCAGGGACAGACTCGGTCCCAGCCTCCACCAAGTTAACCCAATGTGCCGTCAGCGATATATAGTGGCCCTGCCCAGCAGCACTCGTCCACGTGTCCGTGGTCAGGTGGACCTTGTCAGAAACGGCGTTGGTCAGGGCACGGATGATGTTCTCTGACACGTGCTTGTGCAGGGCTGGGACGGCACATCGGGAAAAGTAGTGGCGGCTGGGGACCGAATACTGAGGGGCGGCCGCCGCCATGAGGTTTCAAAAGGCCTTGGTCTCTACCAGCCTATAGTGCAGCATCTCCAGGCTAAGCAGTTTGGAGATGTGGACGTTGAGGGCTTGGGCGTGTGGGTGGTTTGCACTATACTTCCTTTTGCGCTCCAGCGTCTGGGGTATGGAGAGCTGAACGCTAGTGGATGCTGTGGAGGATCGTGGAGGCGAAGATGGGGTTTTCGCACGGGCGGTGTTTGGGCCGGGATCCTGGGCAGGGGGCTGACTAGCAGATGACACAGGGGAAGGAGCAGTGGTGTGCCCGGCCTGAGGTGAACGGGCTTGGTGCCATTGAGTGGGGTGTTTAGCATTCATATGCCTGCGCATACTGGTGGTAGTTAAGCTAGTAGTGGTGGAACCCCTGCTGATCCTGGTTTGGCACAGGTTGCACACCACAGTCCGTCGGTCATCCAGTGTTTCTTTAAAGAACCTCCAGACTTCTGAAAATCTAGCCCTCGCCACGGGAGCTTGACTACGGGAAACATTTGGCGCTGATGCACCAGCTCTGGCCCTGCCTCTCCGTCTGGCCCCACCACTGCCTCTTCCAACCTGTTCTGCTATTGGACTCGCCTCCGTCTCAGAAGCACTGTGTTCACCCGGCCTATCAACCCAGGTCTGTCACCTCATCATCCTCCGATCCCTCAGTCTGCTCCCCCCTCGGACTTCCTGCCCTGACAACAACTTCACCACTGTCTGACAACCGTGTCTCCTCATCATCCGACACCTCTTTACACACTTCTTCCACTACGTCAATAATGTCATCATCACCCACAGACTGCGACCGGTGGAAAACCTGGGCATCGGAAAATAGCTCAGCAGCAACCAGACAAGTGGTTTGTGACTGTGGGAAGGGTCCAGAAAACAGTTCCTCAGAGTATGCCGGTTCAAATGCCAAATTTTGCTGGGAGGGGGCAGACTGGGGGGAAGGAGGCTGAGGTGGAGGAGCTGGAGGAGTGCTGATTTCGGTGACATGGGTGGACTGCGTGGAAGACTGACTGGTGGACAAATGCCTTGAAGCATTGTCTGCAATCCATGACATCACCTCTTCTCACTGTTCTGGCCTCAACAGTGCTCTACCACGAGTCCCAGTAACTTGAGACATGATGAACCTAAGGAGTGTAGCTCTGCGGCGATCCCCTGCTCCCTCATCAGCAGGTGGTGTCTCACCCCGCCCAGGACCACGGCCTCTGACCCCTGCAGTAGTTGGATGCCCACGTCCACGCCCTCGTCCTCTACCCCTAGCCCTCGGGTTAAACATTTTCCAAATTAAAGTGTAAACTTTAATTTTTTTTTTTTTGTGTTTATTTTATTTTATTTTTTTTTTTTAAACAAAATGATGCTATCCTATTGCTATGGCTAGTTTCTAACCTACACTGACAGCACACAACTGGATTTTGTGCTTTGCCTGATTACTTTGAGTTATAAAAAGAAATAAATGTAAAAAAATAAATAAATCAGAAGACTGTGCCTAATTCAAATCAAACCCCTAATAAATTTTCCCACTTCGGTGTTTGAGGTGGATATGTGTGTCACTAAGAGCTAAACACAACGGTCGCAGGTCTCCCAGCAAATTCCTCACAATATGGTACTAGCTGCACTACTAATGCCAGCAAGCACAGCCACAAGCAAACCAAAAAAAGTAAAATATAACGCTAAATACAACGGTCACATATGACACATATGTGTGTCACTAAGAGCTAAACACAACGGTCGCAAGTCTCCCAGCAAATTCCTCACAATATGGTACTAGCTGCACTACTAGAGGCAGCAAGCCCAGCCACAAGCAAACAAAAAAAAAGTAAAATATAACGCTATTGTAGGCCTAAGTAAGCCGTTGGGGTTCTCCTATGGCTATTTTCTAGCCTACACTGAAAGCACACTGCTTTGCCAGATTACTTTGAGCTATAAAAAGAAATAAAGGTAAAAAAAATAAATCAGCAGACTGTGCCTAATTCAAATGAAACCCCTTATAAATTGTCCCACTTCGGTGTTTGAGGTGGATATGTGTGTCACTAAGAGCTAAACACAACGGTAGCAAGTCTCCCTGCAAATTCCTCACAATATGGTACTAGCTGCAGTACTAATGGCAGCAAGCCCAGCCACAGGCAAATAAAAAAAAAGTAAAATAAAACGTTATTGTAGCCCTAAGAAGGGCTGTTGGGTTCTTGTAGAATCACTCCTGCCTAACACTATTCTAATAGAACACCCTAACGCTTTCCCTGACCAGCAGCAGCTCTCTCCCTAGCGGCATCCAGACACAGAATGATCCGAGCAGCGCAGGCAGGGGCTAGTCTATTCCAGGGTCACCTGATCTGGCCAGCCAACCACTGTTATCAACGTGTAAGGGTACCACGTCATGCTGGGTGGAGTGCAGAGTCTCCTGGCTTGTGATTGGCTCTGTTTCTGGCCGCCAAAAATCACAACGGCGGGAGATACCATTTTCTCGAGCGGGCGAAGTATTCGTCCGAGCAACGAGCAGTTTCGAGTACGCTAATGCTCGAATGAGCATCAAGCTCGGACGAGTATGTTCGCTCATCTCGACTAAATAAATAAATAAATAAATGTCACGAGAAAACAATTTCAAAATCACTTGGATATGTTAAAGCGTTCCGAAGTTATAATCACTTGTAGTGACACAGGGCAGATTTGAAAAAATGGGCCGTGTCAGGAAGGTGAAAAGTGGCTTCAGCGTTAAGGGGTTAAAAAAGACTTTTTAAAATATTCAGAATAACTTCAAGAGCCACAGGCTATGACTGTTATATGTCCCTTGGAGGACTGCTACATACCCTTTCCACATTTGCAATGTCCTCTGAAGCCAGCAATAGAGGCATGCACATGTGCAGTAGCTCCTTCAGTTTTCCTTCTATGCAGAGCATACTCAGAGCTTTACACAAGCTGGAGGCACAACGGGACCTATCGCATAGGTACAGTTGGTAGATTTCCTTTAAATATGCCTATGTATAAATTTAACATACATTTATATATAGTACCAATCTTTGAGCTAAGAATTATTTGGGTTCGGACATTTTATGTATATTATATACTTTCCAGATTCATGTTCGGGGAAAATGTGGAAAGTTGGTTGATTGACTGCTGAGCAGTCTGCAGCATCTTACCAACCACAGACATGTGCTCTGGGGGCATGGTTGTGATTAGCTAGGCTGGACAAATGATTCTGAAGTTTAAAAGCAGGGTCACATGTCCAGGTGCCTTTAGACAGGAGAGATTGCTTATCTTCATGGGGTCAGTCAGATAATAAAATATTAAAAATTCTAATCACCCCCCTTTCCCTAGAACGGATATAAAAGATAATAAACAGTAAAAATCACAAACATATTAGGTATCGCCGCGTCCAAAAATGCCCGATCTATCAAAATATAAAAACGGTTATGGCCGGCGGTGACCTCCGAGGCGGGAAATGGTGCCCAAATGTCCGAAATTCGACTTTTACACCTTTTTACATAACATAAAAAATGAAATAAAAAATGATCAAAATGTCGCACAGACCTCAAAATGGTAGCAATGAAAACGACGCCTCATTTCGCAAAAAATGACACCTCACACATCTCCGATCCCCAAAGTATGAAAAAGTTATTAGCGTCAGAAGATGGCAAAAAATTTTTTTTCTTTTTTGTATACATTCATTTAATTTTTGAAAATGTATTAAAATACAATAAAACCTGTATAAATTTGGTATCACCGCGATCACACTAAACCAAAGAATAAAGTAGGCATGTTATTTGGAGCGAAGAGTGAAAGTCGTAAAAACTGAGCCCACAAGAACGTGACGTTTTTTTTTTCAATTTTTCCACATTTGGAATTTTTTTTCAGCTTCGCAGTACACGGCATGTTAAAATAAATAACATTACGGGAAAGTAAAATTTGTTACGCACAAAATAAGCCTTCACACAGGTCTGTACACGTAAAAATGAAAAAGTTATGGATTTTTTAAGTTGGAGAGCGAGAAATGAGACGAAAAACCCTGCTTCCTTAAGGGGTTAAACTGCTTTAGCACAGGGCCAGACTTAGTAATGTTATCATTAATAACATCATCCACCAATTCTTTAAAAGGCCAGACTTAGTACTATTATCATTTCCAGCATTATCCACCAATATCTTAAAGGCACAGTCTCAGGAGCACAGGATACAGGTTTCATTAGTCTATTCTCCCACGAACATTGCTGATCGTGTCCACTGATCCACCCATACTATCTTCAAGTCTAGCAATACCATCTTCAGGTCCATCTTCTAGTGCAGTGACAGCATTTTTTAACTATTTCTTTGTTTATTTTTTCAATTATGCTATTTCCCTAGCCCATTTTTGTCAGGGCAACAGCCTTGTTATTAAAACCACATTTCAGCCCTCTACCCCTTAGTACACCTGTTTAACGTCAATTTTGAGCGTCAAATTCTGGTCCCAATCATCTTATGAAACATCATCATAATTCTTCAAGCCCTGAAAATCATGTTGCATTTCTAGTGACTCTATTTCTTTTAAAATCATTGTCTCCAATCTCTTATGTTTCAAACTTTTCTTAAATGAGCACTTCTTGTCAGCACTTCTTCAGGTAGCGTCTTGTAGTGCAACTGACAGTAATTTTATCCCATTAACTTTTCACCCATGGCCTCTTTTAGTATCTAAAAGACCTACAAATACAATTGTATTGCATGTGGGGGAAGCTGTAGCAATGACTGCCGCTAGATCCTATTTTCAGGTAAGGCAATATATTTCTAAGCTTAAAGGGAACCTACCACCACAAATCTACCTATAAAGGTAGATTGGGTGGTAGGTGGATCAATGGGACGTGAGGATAGCCCTTTTAAGGGCTAATCCTCACGTCGCCGCACTTTTTTGATAACTTTTATTAGATATATATTCAAATTTACTTATGCGGCTACTGGGGCGTGGAGTAGCCGCCTCGTGTAACCTCAGATGCGGCTACTCCAAGCCCCAGTAGCCGCATAAGTAAATTTGAATATACATCTAATAAAAGTTATCAAAAAAGTGCGGGGACGTGAGGATTAGCCCTTAAAAGGGCTTTCCTCACATCCCATTGATCCACCTACCACCCAATCTACCTTTATAGGTAGATTTGTGGTGGTAGGTGCCCTTTAAGAAAATTGCACTAGGGGCTTGTCTTACTTTCGGGAAACTAAGCTTCAGGTGCATATTTAGAGATTATTTTCACTTTCCTGTTAGTCAAAAAAAAACTTGAAAATCTTCTGATTATATTCACATAAAACGTGCCCACAGCCTCATCAAATCTATGAAAGTTAAAATTGTGAAAGTGGCTAAACTACAAACACTACTCAAATCCATAAATCTGATTTCCTGTTTTGAGCATTTTCTGGTGCCATTCAATTTATGCAGATCATTTGATAACAAATACAAACCAGACTGTTTTTCATCAGTGGAAATGTCAGTTTTCAGTAAATTAATGTCACAGCGTGTAATGAGGACACAATATTCACTGGAAAACAATTAGGACAATCTGGTAGATTGCAATCCTACTTCATAGATAATACTACGCACAAAGATTTATATGTCAGTGCTGGTCAATTGTCAAATATTACAGGGAAAGTGTTTGTATTTGCATTATTGAGGAGAACTGGCCAGTCACTAACTTATATTAAAAACGAATATAAAATGCAACAAAGATCATTGTGTAAAGTAAATATAACAGCACCAAAAACAGTTCTACTAAAGTCTATGGGGGAAAAACCGCAGAGTCAAAACAGATATATGACAAACTAGTCTGTAATAAGTAGCTACTAGTACACACAATTAAGCAATTCGAGACAACAATATGTAATATATCATTAGCTTTGCTCAGTGCCATCATGATAAGGTGGTGGGGATTGGCGGTTGAGCATAAACACCGTAGTCCAACTTCTGGATGAAGTCTGGGTTTGGGGACCCAAACCCGCAATATTACTGTGGTTTGGGTCCACTCATCCCTGGTCCCTAAAAAATCTGTAAAAAAAATACCCTAGCATAGTGATGGCAAACCTTTTGGAGACAGAGTGCCCAAGCTACAACCAAAACCCACTTATATGTCACAAAGGGCCAGCATGACAAGTTTAGCAGTAACTTATTGATCCTTGCTGAATCACAGGTTTTAATCGTATTGGCGTCATGAGTTCACAAATAAAATAGAAAGATGGAGAAATTTGGATTGAATCTTCCCTCCAGGGTCCACTGAAGAGGAAGAATCAGGGGACCCAGAGCAGGAGATCTGACAATAATCCATCTCTGTCCACACCTTCTCGCTCCTCCTGTAGTCATGCAGGCAAGGATGTCTCTTTAAAATAGCGCTAAGCATGGCCCATCCTGGGCTGTCTTGGATCACAGGAGAAAGCCTTGAGTCCTAGCTGGCAAACTCTGTGATGGGGTGAAGGCCTGGGCGCCCACAGAAAGGGCTCTGAGTGCCACCTCTGGCACCTGTGCCATAGGTTGGCCACCACTGCCCTAGGATATTGTATGTGTATGAATTATCTGTATATATTTCAGTTAGAATAGACAAAGTTAAAGAAAAAAGTCAACATCTGGCTTTCTATGTCTCCTTTTCATATAAAACCGTAAGATATATTTCTAAACTTCTGGCGTGTACAATTTTGAGTTGATACAAACACTTTTTAATCTTACTTTAGCTTCACACACTTTGTTACATTTTTCCTCTAGAGATGCTGGATAGTTGGCACATCATCTCTACTCAACCACATTTGTATTCATCAAAGATGAGACATGCTTTTCAAGACAAGATAAAAGTACCAGACTATACTTCAAAAGAAAGACATTTTGTTAGCAAACTATTGTTTTCTTTCTTTATATTTTTTTTAAGATTATGGGTTAAAAAAAAAGGTCCCACAGGTATGTTATAGATTATTACCAGGAAAGTTTTGTTTCCGGAGAATAGATATTTATGAGGTTACACTAATTGTATCACATACTCTGATATTTTATGCATGAGGAAAGGAATGAATTTCATGAAAAATTCAGAAAGATAATGTCAAACAAAGACTAATGCCGATGTGTGTGCACAGTGCTGCGTGAAGGCTCATGCAGATTAAGATATGGAAATCAAATATAGGTTTTACAGAACACATTGTTTCCCTCTAGGACAGATCATCTACACACTATGCTGAAAAACAATTTCTTTAAATATAGTACAAAAAAAGCAATGTTTTATTATTCTAGCATGAAAAATGGCACGGAAGAGAATAGTGGGTGATATCATGCAATTATCAACTTCTTTCCACAGTCTATTTTCTAAGGTAAGAATAAAAGATCCCTCCCAGGGAATTCCAACTGTATTGAGTATTAAGGACAAGCAATGAATTTGTTCGAAAACATGAATATATTTTGTACATTTATTTCAAATAAATTAAATGTGTACTGTGGAAAATGCCAAGGGAGAGACAAGAGTAATACATTATTGTACTGGGAAATGAAGAGGAAGTTTTAGGATTTAAGAGGAGATGAGCTGAAACTCTACAATTCTTGCTGTCACAGTGATCGTTCTGAGCAAACTCACTCATAAAATGAGCATTCATAGTAGCTTTTAATTTATGGGACTAATTAAAGTGGTAGTCCTATAACCCACATTGTTCACCCATTGGACACCCACAAGCATAATAACAGAGTTTCATGTGCCTTTATTTACTGGAGCAGCAGGGTGCGTTTATTACTCCTTACAAATACAAAACATGGGACCCATGAGTAAGCCTGTAGTTATGTAAAGAACAATACATACACCACAGCATGCTGGTGCAGGAAATCTATGATTTTATAAAAAGTACAACATTTTAACTTAGGGCTGGGCGCAGGCTCTCTGTCATTAACTGTGCTTTCCCATTTTGGAAAATAATTTCTAAAACATTATCACGTCCTGTCATGCAGCTTTTGGGATTCATTATTTAAAATATGTTTTCGCTTCCATATTTACACCAATCTCCCCAGTTTTGAAAAGTAGGCACGGAACTGGGTGTGTTTAGCCTGCTTAGCCAAATTTATCAACTGAAACATTTTAAAAAGTCATAATAAGAAATTCTCACTGGGTGTGTAAGTGACAACCCACAACACCTTTGCACAATAATATTGTAAAACATACCTTGATTATTGAAAAATTTCCCAGCTACTGAAATTTCAATAAGTGAGGTCACTGTTATGACCATCATCCAGAATTGGAAAGAATAATTTTGGCATAAACTGGCTACAACTTGGTTCTCTCTACATTATTTTTTAAGCCCCTGACCCAGAAGAAAAATGTATTCCAGGACAGCACATGTAGGCTCAGAGTTCATAGAAGGAGGCCAGAGAACCTTCAGGAAGTTTTAGTTTGGAAGATTGGGCCAAAATTACACCTGAACAATCCATGTGATGAATTCTCCATACAGGTGTTGTCTTCAAGCTATCATCAACAAAAAAGTAATTTCTCTCATAAACATATTGTACTAATGTCACTATTAGCTCATTTAACTATGTAAATATACTTCTAATTTTGCACTGTGTGATTTTCATGATTTGAACTGTTGTCCTTCGGCCTTTCTGGTCGGTCCTCTACCACTATGCTATGTGACCTGATTATTTTATACTTGTCTTTTTGTTATTGGTGTTTTTGTATTACTTGCTAGTGTTTTTAGGTCTCAGCTGTGTTAATTTGTATTATCCTATCAGGAGTGGCCAGGCTCCATTTAAGGTTGGTTTTGTCATTCAGTACTATCACATAGGTATTGTTGTATCTGAAGCTTATCCCTCTTCTGTTGGAAAATCTATACTTTCTAGTAGCAGAACTGTGGAAGTGACTGGAAGAAGAATGAACTAAAATCCCACCAGATCAGTGTTAGAGACTTCAGTAAATTTAGTAATAATAGCAGTTCTCCAAAATTCATGCAGAAATAATTGTACTTTTAAAAAAATAGTAATAAAAATACTATCATTTTTCTTTTAGTGCTGCTATCCTTTATTACTTAAATCTGTAAAAATATTTTTGTGGTTTTTAATTTGTAAAAGCACGTATAATTTTCTTCACATTTTAAAGATGCTTGATACTTAGGGAAGGATTTATAACCACATTGGTTTCTTGAACTACTTTTTGAAACTTGTTTATCTTAACTTGAAAGATGCAACAAAGTCTTAAAAGTAGTATAAAAAACAGGCAATGTGGTAAAAAATCCCCCTACACACGAACACACACTGGCTGTCATTTCTCTTGGAATTTTACCTCTTTTTCTCAAATTTTTGCTTTTTTTTTTTTTTACAAATTTGCGCCTAAATTTGGGACTTTTCTATTTGCCTATAAAAGTTAGCCGCACAAAAATTTTTCAGTGTTGGTCCTGATATATCTTTAAAATTAGATGTGAACGTATGAAAAAGTTGCAATTTTGGTGCAAATCATGTTTAAAAAGCTGCAAATAAACTCCAGTCCAGACCAGACATAGTAAAAACTTTAACAGAAGTTGTAAAAAAAACTGCCTGATATATCAACCTCTAAACAAGTCCAAAACCTGGAAAAAGCAAGAAAGACATGCACAAATATCCCGACAAAGGATAAATGATGTTGTTCTATTACATAAAATACATTTAGATCTATGGCTGAAAAGTTCCTTTGGCAGTATATGAATAGTTTTGCACCCCACTGTATAGGCATTCTATAGAAGAGAATTGCAAAATAAAATTATATAAAAATCCATGAACTTGTGGAAGTTGTTCAGTATAGCATGTTGTTAATTGTCCTAAGGCCTTTTGGAAAATGAACATCTTCAGAATTTTACACAATTCTATTTGGCAGCTGACCTTCAACATTGTTGTGCAAGTGGGTTACACTTCATTGGCTGTTCTTATTTATTAACATTATGCATGACCATAACTAATTAAATCTACAAACCAGATTTACAAAAGCTTGAATCAAGGAACACAGACAATTAAACATGGAAAAATGGTCATTTATTGCAAACATGGGTTAGTTAAATTATGTTTGTCATCTGAAGATTTTATTTTAGTAATAAAAACTATTTAGCCAATAAAGCACATATAGTAAATAATCAGAATGTTAAAAGGTTAATGTAAAAACACTGATTACTTTATTGACATTTTATCTGTCAGGGAATGGAATATATTTGGAGAATTTTTATGGCACCAATTTTGAAAATGTTACTGCTGTTCAAATGGAAAATCAGAACACAAAATACATTGCAGTTCGCTGAATTGTGATGCAAATCAGGAATCACCCACCACGAATATGGACCTAATGCTGAGGCACCCTATCTTAGCAGGACTCTTGTCTAGGCTGCTCTTATAATAGAGCTCAGCGCAGTGATCTATGTGCTCCACTGTAGAAAGCAGGAGACATTGAGCAATGGCATCAGTACAGATTTCAGGAGCAGGATCCGCATTATGATGACGTCACCACACCCCATCCTGTACCCCGCGAGGAAGAGATGGTGAAAGAGGAAGACAGGAGGTGGGCATGACTGGGGGATCTGGCTCTGTGGCTCTGTGGGGGACATTGCTGAGGGGTGATGATGAATGTAAAGGGGGCTGTGAGGACATTACTGGGGTCTGTGGGGAGCTGTGGAAAGCATTACTATAGGAGGCTGTGGGGAACATTACTGGGGGCTGAGGAGGACATTAGGGGGCCTTGGGGGACATTACTAGGAGACTGTGGAATAAATTACTAGGAAACTGTGGGGGGTGGCTTTATATAAACAATGCGGGGGCTGCATACAGATAGAATGTGGGAGGTATATAGACTAAGGGTGGCTGTATATAGCCTGTGGGAGGCTTTATATAGATTGTGGTGGGTGGGCTGTATATAAACTTTGGAGGGATGTATATAGACTATTGTGACTGTGGTCGCATGATGCGTTTTTATTGTTTTGAAACACATTATCAAATGCATATGTTTTATATAGGTCGGAACATGTGTTTTACATGGTTAATCCTTATTTATAACATTAAAAGACAAAATATATGTTACTTGTTACTTATATAAATAGCTTACACATATGTGTCTGATGACATGTTTTGCCTTGTGTGTTCGGACTTAGTTTCAAAACACAATGCAAATATATCAATAATAATCTTGATTTATATAGCGCCATTACATTCCATAGCACTTTTCAAATCATAGGGGACATATACAAATATAATATTACCGTATATACTCGAGTATAAGCCGACCCGAGTATAAGCCGAAACCCCTAATTTCAACACAAAAAACTGGGAAAACCTATTGACTCGAGTATAAGCCGAGGGTGGGAAATGCATTGGTTACAACCTCCCAGTATATAGTCTGCCAGCCCCTGTAGCATACAGCCTGCCCAACCCCTGTAGCATACAGCCTGCCCAGCCCCTGTAGTAGGAAAAAAAATAACACTGTACTCATCTTTCCGACGTCCTCCATAGGTCCTCTTCTGTCTCAGACTGTCCCAGACAGAAGAGGACCTATAGGTGATGTCAGAAAGGTGAGTTTTGACTTTATTTTAGTTGACTCGAGAATAAGCCGAGTTAGGGTTTTTGAGCACAAATTTTGTGTTGAAAAACTAGGCTTATACTCGAGTATATAAGGTACATTACAAAGTACAAACAGTCATATGGAACAATAGGAGTGAGGGCCCTGCTCACAAAAGCTTATATTAATAAATAAAAATTCTGCTGCTTAAACAAGCCATCAGCCGCCATCTTATATACAAGGTCCAAGGTGAAAGTGACTGCAGAGAAGCCTGGGGCCTGGAATATATATGGTGTTTGCCGGATAACAGATGAGAGATAGGACATAGGATGGATTATTAAAGAAAGAGTTGACATTTCATGCAGTTAGCTAGTGTGATAGGCTTGCCTAAAGAGATGGGTTTTTAGAGCATGATTGAAACTTTGGAGAGTGGGTATTAGTCTGAGAGTCCAGGGAAGGACATTGCATAGAATTGGAGAACTGGAGACGTGCATGAGAGGTTCAAATTAAGGTAGAGATTAATCTAATATCACTGGCAGATTGAAGAGCACGGGTTGGGCGAAAGACTGAAATGAGAGAAATGCCATAGGGAGGTACAGCATTATGCAGATTGGATAAGGGTTATTATTTTAAAGTGAATATGGAAGGAGATAGGCAACCAGTGCAGTGATTGGCACAAACTGAAGGCATCCGTGTAGCAATTGGTCTGAAAGACGAGCCTGGCTGCTGCATTAAGAATAAATTGTAGAGGAGAGAGTTTAGTGAGTGGAAGACCGGTTAGTAGGGAGTTATTCATTCTCAAGTACAATATTGTGCAACAAATAGTACAAGTGCCACAATTAGCATTATAGAAGTTTCAGTTATCAGAAATGGTTGGATTCTGGAGATGTCTTTGAGATGCTTGCGGCAAGAGTGAGCAAGCAATTGAATATATGGTTAAAAGAGAGGTCAGAGTCCAGCACAACCCCAAGACAAACCTAGATGGAAAGGTCAGGGTTAAGTCGTTTAGTAGATGGTGGAAAGACAAGAAGTTCAGTCGTAGAAAGATTAAGTTTCAAGAAGAGAGAGGCCATGATGTTAGAGACAGCAGAAAGACATTCACTAGTGTTCTGGATTAAGGGAGGGGTGATGTTACATGCAGGAGTATATACCTGGTTTTTGTCAGCACAGAGATACTGGAAACTGTGATGGAATAGAATCCATTTTTGAATCTGTTCTTCTATCATGTATCTATACAAAGATCTTTGGCTCTATTGATAGAAAAGACCCCTATGCACCATCCCCCCGTGTACACAGATCATCTTTCAGTTACATCCTGTAGGCTATTGGAATGTGGGTATGGTCAGTAGGCTCCTTTGTCTCAAGAACCTATAAAAACTGTCTGCAACCTAAATAAATTGGAATTCTCTCAAACATGTGAAGGTCTGAGTGATTCACCGAGCAGCTCGTACTATACAATGATTTGGAACCACATATCACATCGAGATAAAGGGATATTTCCCTGACAAAACCAAATCTTTTGATAGTTTGTCCAATGGGGGCCATATAGAGGAAGAAGTGAAGAGGACCCTGGACTGAGCCCTGAGGAACCACAACACTGAGATGTAGATGAGTACAGAAAGATCCAGAAAAGGAGAGACTGAAAGTGCCATCAGAGAGATAGGTAGAAAACCAAGAGAGTACAGTGTCCTACAGTGTTCCTGAGGAGGAGCTGGTGGTCCTCAGTATTGAACACTGCTGATAGATCCAGAAGAATTAGGAGCGAATAGTCACCTTTGGATTTAGCAGTGAGGAGATCATTGGAGAAAGAGCAGTTTCAGTAGAGTGCATAGAGTGGACGGGGTCAAGAAGGGAGTTAGCTGAGAGATAGCGGGTTAGTCGAGGATAGAACAGGCGTTCCAGGAGTTTGGAGATGAAAGGGAGGTTAGAAACTGATCTGTAGTTAGTAGCAATAATGATAACTAGTCTTTTCTTGAGGTCTGGAGGCAGCCGGGTCCCAGAATACTAGAGTGGCTGGCGGTTGTGGCCTAGGCATGCTGATGTCACGGTGCTTGATATGGGGACCGGAGGCCTGTCCTACAGCCTGGAAGGTCTCCAGCAGGTGGTGTTTGCAAGAAATTAGACGAGGGAGAGGCTGATGTACTGGTTCTCCCTGGGGCACCCCTTAATGTCCGTAGTATGAGTCCCTGGGTGGTGAATGGGGGAGGCCTTGATGTTACAGCCGTATTAGTGACCAGAAGGAGCTCTGGTCAGAGAGAGGCCCTCCCATGGTGCAGACAGGTTAAACAGCCCAGGTCCAGGAGCAGGATAACAAGCTGCAATAAGGGTGCCCCAGAACCTGGATTAATCATCAATGGGAAACCCTTACCATGCATAGGTGAAAAACCTAGCTGAAACATACAATCCATTGATATCCTTATACCTGTAAGGTACTAGATGCCACTAATGTCTGTGTCATTGACTTGACCTTTAGTATGTGAGACAGTGTTAGTGTAGTGTCAGTTATTACTAATGTTGTCAGCATTTTCTGATCAGGTTGTGAACACTTTTCAACAAAATTTAATTGAAGTAAAACCGAATGGTGCCCTACAATAGGTCACGGCAAAACACATACCTCTTGCAGGGGGAATTCAAAGAGTTTGGTTTGATACAAAGCCAAAAAGGGATAAAACGGAATGGTGGAGGTCACAGGGGGGTTGGAAACCTGGAAATGGGATTAGTACAAGATCAGTATAGTTGTATATGTGTCAGCATAGATAACCGGAGTAGCCGTGTATACAGATATGCCATGTGGGATTACTAAAGTTAATAGGGGGATAGAGCTAAAGCCCTCTAAAGGGTTGACGAACCTTGTGCTGTGAGTTGTGAGCACTTTTTAAAGAGTTTTTTGTGATTTGTGAATTCAGTGGAAGGAATATTACAAGGGATCAGGGTGCTAAGGGTATGGGGGGCTGTATATCTATCTGTTATCTATCTATCCATCCAGAATGCATCTCATATCCATCTGTTTATCTATATATCTCCTATCGATAATGTATCTCCTATCTATCTGTCTATCTATAAAAAATAGCAGCACTCTTCTCCAGATATCTGGTGAAATACTCTGTGAACTGTATACCAATCTGTGATGTTATGGCTTAGTAGCCTCTTTCATGCTTGAAAGATTGGCACTTGCTTATTCCACCTGTGATCTGGACTGAAGCGCTTCTAATTTTTCTGCATTTATTTCTGGAGAGCTTTGCTTGCCTAGCCCTAAGGTAGCGTGCACCCACATATCATCATCATTTATCTCCTATCTGCTATGAAAGTCTCCCTAAATCCCAGGAGTACCTCATCATATTACCGCTTGGAAACTGCAAAGTGTTATTATTGTGCAGGGCTAAATCGAGCAGAGGTGTTATTTCTACTATTATTTGATTCCTGCTCCTTTGCCTCATCTTTGTTACATAGCTCCTTCTCTGCCCTGTGATTCTAGTATTATTATTAGTAGTGACAAACCAGGCTTGATGTAATAATAATAAATAATAATAATTCTTTATTTATATAGCGCACACAGATTATGCAGCGCTGCACAAAGTATTTCAAATTGGTCCCTGTCCCCATGGGGCTCACAATCTAAACAACCTAACAGTATGCTTTTTGGAGTGTGGGAAGAGACTGGAGTACCCTGAGGAAACACACGCAAACACAGAGAGAACACACAAACTCTTTGCAGATGTTGACCTGGGTGGGGTTCAAACCCAGGACTCCAGTGCTGCAAGGCAGAAGTAGCTTGATCTTTAACTTGTAAGAAGACATCTGCCAATCCCAGCCTGTACATATCTGTCTCCTGTGAACTTTGCTCTAGTTTGCAAACTGTTAATTCACTGAGATGGATAGAATCTCCCTGCACTCACCTTTCTACCCTGTCAGGATGTCAGAAAACTGGTCCAATAACTTTCTAGATTGGGACATCTCATAAAAGGTTTGCTGACTAGTACATCCTTGCTTGCTATAGTGTATATTAAGCTAGCTGGTATTTCTTCTTCAATTCAATATTCTTTGCCCCTTTGCCTGTTTTCTGACTATCCATTTGCCAATTGATATTTCACTGCATTTGTCCTCTTGGTTCTGACTCACATCTTGTCGACTTTTTCTTATTTTAGGTTTTAAACAGAGGAGGAAATGTCCTAAAATTTATTATAAATGGTAAGCAAAATAAATTTGACTGTAGATTTTTTTCTCAGCAGGGTTCCAATCATCCAGACATTTCACAAAAACATGTAACCATTTGCTTTGAGAAAAGTAGGATTTCAATAAACATAACAGATTAACGATGGGCAATGAAAAAAACAATAGTGATGTATTCCAATAATTCATATGAGCTCAAATTCATCCCATTACCATTCTGTATAATCAAACGTCAACCAACTGTAATGAGTGAAATGGAATGCTTGTGCTAGAAACAGCCATTTGCATTCATTTAAGTCAGTGCAGAACCACAGTGTACATTTGATTGACAGAAAGCAGATGTGATGAATATAGAACTTTGTGTGGATTATAATGAAACACATTTTTATTATTACTAGCAGACTGGCTATGGTGCATTACATATGCAAGCTCTTAAATGTTTGACATCCCAACAAAGATCTACTTTGGACAACTGATAAGTGCATTAAATGGGCACTGGCAAGAGGTATTGAAATTAGGCTTAAATTGGTATAAAGAACCATAGCTGTAACAAGTAGAGCATTGATGAATGGCATAAGTTAGTGTCCTTCATCCTCCATTAAATCTCCTACATCAACTTCAGCTTTATACTTGTCTCCATGTTCATAATTGTCAGCTGCATGGCTGGGTAATTATCATCTACTCACTGTAGTGCGCCGCTTCGATTGTGCCGATACGGCTTTTTAACAATCAATTACTGGGTACAAAAAAATGCTCCAAACGGGACTGGGAAAACACAAGAGATTATGGCAACCTGTGTCCTAAATATTAATAGTGTCTAGAAATATCACTTTTACACTATTTTAGGTATTCATAATAAGAATAAGATCATATTTACTTATGGTTTATGGTGGTTTATACCACTAATTATTGCAGTCATTTTGATGTACATATACACGTTTGCAAGTAGGTTATAATTACCATCTTATGGGACGCTTTATGAAAAGAGAAAAAGAGAAAAAGAAAACTCAAATCACAAAAGGACATTCTAAGATAATACATTTCCATGCCAAAGAAATAGGTCACTCCCTATGTGTAGAGCCAGCAGTTGTGAAATACCATTTATATAGCAACCCTATGCATCAGTTCTATACTCATGGGGTATTCATAATGATACAGTCGACTGCTGATACAGAATTCCCACCTACACACAGTCTGTGTCAGTACTAGCTTGTGTCATGCTCTAAATGCCCAGTGGGTAAAGCAATGACTCTCACAACCGCTATAAACAGAAAATTGCATTTCAGAGAAATCAGGTCTCCAGAAAGGAAATAGGCTATTCATGTATTACCCTCAAGAAATCATTTAAATCTCTCCCTGACACTTTCTAATTTTAATGTGCATGGAAAAAAAAATCAGGCATTTCTTTTTCCCATAGTCCCACTTTGTGTAGTTAGTTTGGGGGCTAATTAACCAAATACTTTTGGGCTTATAAAATAGATATTGAGTTTGCTGGAAAATTTCTTGAAGTGGAATAAGTATTGTCAGTGACTATATCGTTGTTTACACAAACAGTAGCTTCTGTAAATACAGTATGATCATGATCCTGTGGTGTATGTGGTAGCTGCCAGAAGTTCCCAATGAATTATTAGACATTCATAAGCTGACATGGCAAGAATAGGCAGTGCACTCAGAATGGGATGATTTCTCTTCTCTCCACCTCCCTTCCTGCTGTTAGTGCTATGCTGGCAGCATGGAAGAAGCCAAGTTAAGAGCCAAACATGCACTTAATGCTTTAGATGTCAAAGTCATAGAGACTTCAGAATATAAAGTATCTCTACCCAGGATGATTGTGGTGGTAGTTCATCTATAATGGGCTGGGGGTCTAATGATGACTTGGTCTGGTCTTAAATATTCCTGTGACACCCTCAGACTTCAAAATAAAACCAATAAGTTATATTAATTAAAAAGTAAATGTTAAAAGATTTTGTGTGACATCTACCCCGTGCAAAATATGGGAACAAGAATCTGGCATGCAGATTCAGTAAAATGCTCCGAAAACAGATACATTTTCTAAAAATATCATCAGCATATTTCCAGGATTCATTTCTACACAAAAACAAGGATCATCCAACGGCTATGATGACCAAAAATGAAAAAATGAAATCTGTAAAAATAACAAAGAGCTTATACTTACCTTGTCCGGCACCACCCATTACTGCTAGACCTCTGTTTGCTTACATAGTCTGGTGCTCCCATACCGACCTCTGCCGCTCCTGCTACACACTAAAATGAATCCAGTAGCAGGTCAATATAAACAAACATTCCTGGACAACCCCTTTATATGCTGCTGCAGGAGCCTTTCATTAAGTTTATAGGTGAAAACATGAAGACAGGTTCCCTTTAATGTATAGATTTCAGGAGTACCCATGGCAAATATACTATTTAAATTAACCTTTTTGTATCTAAAATTACTTAACTTATTAACTCATGTATAGACATATAAAACCCTTTAACAAGCAATAAATACAAAAATACAAATACAAAATTGCATAGATTCAGAAGGTAGAACATAAATACAGCACCATAGCCAAGATCATACATATATACAGCACCAGAGCCAGGATCATACCATACATACTGCCTCAGCAAAGTTCTATACATACATGTATGTTCACAAATGCCAGAAGTATCACAGGCAAAATGGGTGAGCTTGAGGCTCTGGTATTAGAGGAACAGTTAGATGTTGGTGTAGCGGAGACATGGCTCGAGGCATCACATGATTGGGTTGTTAATATTCAAGGTTTTACACTCTTTCAGAAAGACAGGGCAAATAGGTGGTGGTTAGAGATGAGCAAGCACTAAAATGCTCGGGTACTCGTTATTCGAGACAAACTTTTCCTGATGCTCGAGTGCTCGTCTCGAATAACGAGCCCCATTGAAGTCAATAAGAGACTCGAGCATTTTTCAAGGGGACCAAGGATCTGCACAGGGAAGCTTGGCCAAGCACCTGGGAACCTCAGAAAAGGATGGAAACACCACGGAAATGGACAGGAAACAGCAGGGGCAGCATGCATGGATGCCTCTGAGGCTGCTTAATCGCACCATTATGCCAAAAGTATGGGCAACAGCATGGCAATGACAGAGTGACCGAATGAGGCTAGTTAGCATCTAAAACATCCAATAATTGACCCTGACACTATAGGGGACTATGCAGAGGCAGCGGCAGCAGCGGCAGGCTAGAGAGTGTCTTGGCAACATACTCCAAATGGACTCAGGCTTAAAACCAATGGGTGACAGAGAGGAACCAAAGAAGGTGAGCAAGAAGCGCTCAAATAATATCCGTAAATGATAAAAGTTTGCCAGTATATTTTGTGGATTACACAGCAGGGTGGCGACAAAGTTAACATGGAAGCCATGAAAACAACCCAAAATTCTGCCTGACACAGCTCGTTTGATAAGGGGACCATGTATGGAGGCAGTGAACTAGTAGTAGATTAAAGGTGCTGCAGTTAAAACTATGTTAGTTGGATCTTGGGATGCAGCTGGCGCTCCGCTGCCAGGCGAGCTTTCGCCAATCTAAGCCCCTGTCTCTAGGCTACTCCCCAAACAGCACTTCTAAGAACCTTTTGTATAAGATCA
This sequence comes from Engystomops pustulosus, assembly GCF_040894005.1. NCBI lineage: Eukaryota > Metazoa > Chordata > Amphibia > Anura > Leptodactylidae > Engystomops > Engystomops pustulosus. The sequence goes on from NC_092412.1 coordinate 73,398,877, forward strand.
AGTGTAGTAGCGTTCTTATAAGTTTAGGATATGGCGGGTGAGGGGAATGTAAACAGATGCGCAAGAAGCGCTGAAATAATATTGGTAAATGATAAAAGTTTGCCAGTATATTTTGTGGATTACACAGCAGGGTGGCGACAAAGTTAACATGGAAGCCATAAAAACAATCCAAAATTCTGCCTGACATAGCTCGTTTGATAAGGGGACCATGTATGGAGGCAGCTATATGGACTACTTTTGGAGGCAGCTATGGCGATGACGTGTGGAGGTAGCAATGGAGACAACGTGTGAAGGCAGCTAAAAAGACGACGTGTGGAGGCTGCTATGGAGACAATTTAATTTGGATAGTGCCTGTATGTGGCAGTCCAAAAAAGTTTTCAAACCAGAGGAGCAGGTAGCTGGTCCTCCAGAAAAATTACATAGATTGAGTGCCTGTATGTGGCACTCCCAAAAATTGTTTAAAACAGAGGACAGGGTAGTTGGCCCTCCAGAAAAATTAAATACATAGAGTACTATAGCCAGAGCCAGTTGGCCCTGGCAAAAAAATAGCCAGTTTCCTCTGCTTTAGTGTACAAAGAGGAGGAGAAGGAGAACAATGAGGAGGAGTGCATACATTATTCAGGTTCAGCTTCTTTCACCTGGTGGAGAATGGAAATGCGGAGAAATCCAGGCTTTATTCATCTTGATAAGCGTCAGCCTGTCAGCGCTGTCAGTCGACAGGCGTGTACGCTTATCGGTGATGATGCCACCAGCTGCACTAAAAACCCGCTCGGACAACATGCTAGCGGCAGGGCAGGCAAGAACCTCCAAGGCGTACAGCGCCAGTTCGTGCCACATGTCCAGCTTTGAAACCCAGTAGTTGTAGGGAGCTGTGTGATCATTTAGGACGATGGTATGGTCAGCTACATACTCCCTCACCATCTTTCTGTAAAGATCAGCCCTACTCTGCCGAGACTGGGGACAGGTGACAGTGTCTTGCTAGGGTGACATAAAACTGGCAAAGGCCTTGTAAAGCGTACCCCTGCCAGTGCTGGACAAGCTGCCTGCTCGCCTACTCTCCCTCGCTACTTGTCCCGCAGAAGTACGCCCTCGGCCGTTAGCGCTGTCAGAAGGGAAATACTGTTTCAGCTTGTGCACCAGGGCCTGCTGGTATTAATGCATTCTCACACTCCTTTCCTCTCCAGGGATGAGAGTGGAAAGATTTTGCTTGTCCCGTGGGTCCAGGAGAGTGAATACCCAGTAATCGGTGCTGGAATAAATTCTTTGAACGCGAGGGTCACGGGATAGGCAGCTTAGCATGAAATCTGCCATATGCGCCAGAGTCCCAACGCGCAAGAATTCACTCCCCTCACTGGCCTGACTGTCCATTTCCTCCTCCTCCAACTCCTCTTCTTCTGCCCATACACGCTGAACAGTGAAGGACTGAACAATGGTCCCCTCTTCTGTCTCGCCAACATTCTCCTCCTCTTCCTCCTCATCCTCCTCCACCTCCTCCGATATGCGCTGAGAAACAGACCTAAGTGTGCTTTGGCTATCAACAAGGGAATCTTCTTCCCCCGTCTCTTGTGACGAGCGCAAAGCTTCCGACTTCATGCTGACCAGAGAGTTTTTCAACAGGCCAAGCAGCGGGATGGTGAGGCTGATGATGGCGGCATCACCACTGACCATCTGTGTTGACTCCTCAAAGTTACTCAGCACCTGACAGATATCAGACATCCACGTCCACTCCTCATTGTAGACTTGAGGAAGCTGACTGACCTGACTACCAGTTCTGGTGGAAGTTGACATCTGGCAGTCTACAATCGCTCTGCGCTGCTGGTAAACTCTGGATTACATGGTTAGTGTTGAATTCCACCTCGTGGGCACGTCGCACAACAGTCGGTGAGCGGGCAGTTGGAGGCGGCGCTGCGCTACCCTGAGAGTGGCAGCATCTGTGCTGGACTTCCTGAAATGCGCACAGATGCGGCGCACCTTCGTGAGCAAATCAGACAGATTGGGGTATGTCTTGAGGAAACTCTGAACTATGAGATTTAACACATGGGCCAGGCATGGCACATGTGTCAGTCTGCCGAGTTGCAGAGCTGCCACCAGGTTACGGCCGTTGTCACACACAACCATGCCTGGCTTCAGGTTCAGCGGTGCCAGCCACAGATCAGTCTGCGCCGTGATGCCCTGTAATAACTCTTGGGCGGTGTGCCTTTTATCGCCTAGGCTCAGCAGTTTGAGCACCGCCTGCTGTCGCTTAGCGATGGCACTGCTGCTGTGCCTATAGCTACCGACTGATGGCGCCATGCCCACGGATGGTAATTCAGAGGAGGAGGTGGAGGAGGGTTGGGAGGAGGAGGAGGCATAGTAGGCCTTTGAGACCTGGACCGAGGTAGGCCCTGCAATCCTCGGCGTCGGCAGTATATGACCAGCCCCAGGGTAAGACTCGATCCCAGCCTCCACCAAGTTAACCCAATGTGCCGTCAGCGATATAAAGTGGCCCTGCCCGGCAGCACTCGTCCACGTGTCCGTGGTCAGGGGGAACTTGTCAGAAACGGCGTTGGTCAGGGCACGGAGGATGTTCTCTGACACGTGCTTGTGCAGGGCTGGGACAGCACATCGGGAAAAGTAGTAGCGGCTGGGGACCGAATACCGAGGGGCGGCCGCCGCCATGAGGTTTCGAAAGGCCTTGGTCTCTACCAGCCTACAGGGCAGCATCTCCAGGCTAAGCAACTTGGAGATGTGGACGTTGAGGGCTTGGGCGTGTGGGTGGGTTGCGCTATACCTCCTTTTGCGCTCCAGCGTCTGGGGTATGGAGAGCTGAACGCTGGTGGATGCTGTGGAGGATCGTGGAGGCGAAGATGGGGTTTTCGCACGGGAGGTGTTTGGTGAACGGGCTTGGTGCCATTGAGTGGGGTGTTTAGCATTCATATGCCTGCGCATACTGGTGGTAGTTAAGCTAGTAGTGGTGGAACCCCTGCTGATCCTGGTTTGGCAAAGGTTGCACACCACAGTCCGTCGGTCATTTGGTGTTTCTTTAAAGAACCTCCAGACTTCTGAAAATCTAGCCCTCGCCACGGGAGCTTGACTACGGGAAACATTTGGCGCTGATGCACCAGCTCTGGCCCTGCCTCTCCGTCTGGCCCCACCACTGCCTCTTCCAACCTGTTCTGCTATAGGACTCGCCTCCGTCTCAGAAGCACTGTGTTCACCCGGCCTATCAACCTAGCTTGGGTTTGTCACCTCATCATCCTCCGATCCCTCAGTCTGCTCCCCCCTTGGACTCCCTGCCCTGACAACAACTTCACCACTGTCTGACAACTGTGTCTCCTCATCGTCCGACACCTCTTTACACACTTCTTCCACTACGTGAATAATGTCATCATCACCCACAGACTGCGACTGGTGGAAAACCTGGGCATCGGAAAATAGCTCAGCAGCAGCAGGACAAGTGGTTTGTGACTGTGGGAAGGGTCCAGAAAACAGTTCCTCAGAGTATGCCGGTTCAAATGCCAAATTTTGGTGGGAGGGGGCAGACTGGGGGAGAAGGAGGCTGAGGTGGAGGAGCTGGAGGAGTGCCGATTTCGGTGACATGGGTGGACTGCGTGGAAGACTGACTGGTGGACAAATGGCTAGAAGCATTGTCCGCAGTCCACGACATCTCCTCTTTGCACTGTTCTGGCCTCAACAGTGCTCTACCACGAGTCCCAGTAACTTGAGACATGATGAACCTAGGGAGTGTACCTCTGCGGCGTTCCCCTGCTCCCCATCAGCAGGTGGTGTCTCACCTCGCCCAGGACCACAGCCTCTGACCCCTGCAGTAGTTGTACTCCCACGTCCACGCCCTCATCCTCTACCCCTAGCCCTCGGGTTAAACATTTTCCAAATTAAAGTGTAAACTTGAAAAAAAAAAAATTTTTGTGTTTATTTTTTTTTATTTTTTTTAACAAAACGATGCTATCCTATTGCTATGGCTAGTTTCTAACCTACACTGACAGCACACAACTGGATTTTGTGCTTTGCAAGATGAGTTTGAGCTATAAAATGAAATAAAGGTAAGAAAAAAAAATAATAAAATCAGCAGACTGCCTAATTCTAATCAAACCTCTAACAAATTGTCCCACTTCGGTGTTTGAGGTGGATATGCGTGTCACTAAGAGCTAAACACAACGGTCGCAAGTCTCCCAGCAAATTCCTCACAGTATGGTACTAGCTGCATTACTAGTGCCAGCAAGCCCAGCCACAAGCAAACAAAAAAAAGGAAAATATAACGCTATTGTAGGCCTAAGTAAGCCGTTGGGGTTCTCCTATGGCTATTTTGTAGCCTACAATGAGAGCACACTGCTTTGCAAGATGAGTTTGAGCTATAAAATGAAATACAGCTAAAAAAAAAAAAAAAAAAAAAAAAAAAATCAGCAGACTCTGCCTAATTCTAATCAAAGCCCTAATAAATTGTCCCACTTCGGTGTTGGAGGTGGATATGCGTGTCACTAAGAGCTAAACACAATGGTAGCAAGTCCCCCTGCAAATTTCTCACAATATGGTACTAGTTGCACTACTAGTGTCAGCAAGCCCAGCCACAAGCAAATAAAAAAAAAAAAAGTATAACGTTATTGTAGCCCTAAGAAGGGTTGTTGGGTTCTTGTTGAATCACTCCTGCCTAACACTATTCTAATAGAACACCCTAACGCTTTCCCTGACCAGCAGCAGCTCTCTCCCTAGCAGCATCCAGACACAGAATGATCCGAGCAGCGCAGGCAGGGGCTAGTCTATCCCAGGGTCACCTGATCTGGCCAGCCAACCACTGCTATCGACGTGTAATGGTACCATGTCATGCTGGGTGGAGTGCAGAGTCTCTTGGCTTGTGATTGGCTCTGTTTCTGGCCGCCAAAAAGCAAAACGGCGGGAGATGCCATTTTCTCGAGCGGGCGAAGTATTCGTCCGAGCAACGAGCAGTTTCGAGTACGCTAATGCTTGAACGAGCATCAGGCTCGGACGAGTATGTTCGCTCATCTCTAGTGGTGGTATACGTCTGTATTTCAGAAGAGACTTAAAAGAGATTGTGAATGAGTCAGTGGTCTCAGAGTGTGAGGAGGCTGAAACTTTGTGGGTTGAAATTCAAAGCCAAGAGAGCTTTGAGAAAATTATTTTTGGTGTAATTTATAGATCCCCTAACATCTCTGAGGAAATAGAGGGTCACCTATATAAACAGATGGAGCGGGCTGCACAGGAGGGGACCGTAGTGATAATGGGAGACTTTAACTTTCCAAATATAAATTGGGGTCAGGGCTCTTCTTCATCTGTGATGGGGAGACAATTTATCAACTTTCTGCAGGATAATTTTATGGAGCAACTTGTAGAAGATCACACAAGAGGTGATGTATTGTTGGACCTTGTGATTTCTAACAATGCAGAGAGTGTCCAAAATGTCGATCATATCATAATTATTTTCCTCTTAAACTGTAAAAAAACTGTAACAAACTGGGAAAATCGAAAACATTGAATTTTAAGAAAGCTAATTTCCAGAGTTTCAGGGCTGCACTACAGGATATAGACTGGGATCAGATACTGTCAAATGATGATTCTAATGTTCAATGAGATAAAGTCAAATCTATCCTGGGTCGTTATACTTCTAAATTTATTCCAATAGGTAACAAGTATAGACGGGCTAGATTACATCCCGTGTGGCTTACAGCTACAGTTAAAAGGGCAATTAATGATAAAAAGAGGGCATTCAAAAAATATAAATCTGAGAGGTCACCTGAGGCTTTCAATACTTACAAAACACTGACCAAAATCTGTAAGAAGGAAATAAAATCAACCAAAATACAAAATGAAAGACAGGTGGCAAAAGATAGCAAAACAAATCCTAAGAAATGTTTTAAGTATATCAATGCAAAAAAATGGGTCTGAGCTGGTTGGACCCCTTTATTCTGAAAATGGGGCATTGGTGACTGGAGACCAAGAGACCGGCGGAGATACTCAATGGTTTTTTTTAGCTCGGTTTATGCGAAAGAAGAAAGAACTTCTGACGTGGGTGGTGCCAGTGCGGGTCATGCATCCTGTAATATACTAGACTGGCTTAATGTAGACATGATCCAATCTAAGCTCAATAAAATCAACATGTACAAGGCTCCTGGACCAGATGGATTACACCCCAGTGTTCTTAAAGAACTCAGTTCTGTTATTGCAGTACCAGTGTCTAAAATCTTCATAGATTCCATAATGACTGGTACAGTGCCAAGTGACTGGCGCAAGGTGAATGTTGTGCCAATATTTAAAAAAGGCTCTAAAACTTTGCCAGGCTATTTGATGAGGTGAGAAGATGCCTGGATGGAGGAGCTGCTGTGGATACTGTATTCTTGGACTTTGCAAAGGCATTTGTCACTGTCCCTCATAGACACCTGGGGGTATAATAAGGTTTATTGTTTTTGGCAGAAATTATTTGCAATTGGATTGAAAACTGGCTGAAGGATCTTATCCAGAGAGTTCTGCTCAGAATTGTCACCATTTATGAGTGGTGTACCCCAGGGTTCTGTGCTTGGCCCACTATTATTTAGTATATTTATTAATGATATAGAGGTATGAATTAATAACATTGTGTCTATTTTTGCAGATGACACCAAACTGTGTAGTGTAATACAGTCTATGGAGGATGTTCATAGGCTGCAGGGTGACTTGGACAAACTGAGTGTTTGGTCATCCACTTGGCAAATAAGGTTCAATGTGGATACATGTACGGTTTTGCACCTGGGGGCTAATAATTCACAGGCAACATATGTCCTTAGGGGAATAAATCTGGGAGAGCTCCTTCTTGAGAAGGACCTGGGCGTACTAGTACATCATAAATAATTAAATGCAATGCAATGTCAATCAGCTGCCTCTAAAGCAAGCAGGATCTTGTATGTATCAAAAGTGGGATAGGGATGGAATATTACCACTGTACAAGGCATTGGTTCGGCCTCACCTGGAATATGCTATCTAGTTCTGGGGTCCATAAAAAGGATGCCCTGGAGCTGGAAAGGGTTAAACAAAGAGCCACAAAAATGATAGGGGTATGGAGGGTCTCAGGTTTTAGGAAAGATTAAAACAAACAGATTTATTTTGTCTGGAAAAGAGATGACTATGAGGTGACATGATTAATTATATAGATATATGAATGATCCATATAAAAAATTTGGCGGTAAATTGTTCCAGATTAAATCAAATTAAATCTCCCCCTTGGAGAAATCAAGGTTTAATCACCAGAGGTGACAGGGCTTTTTTACTACGAGAACTGTCAATCTGTGGAATAGCCTGCCTCAGGCGCTGGTCACAGCAGGGACAGCCGAGAGCTTCAAGAAGGGTCTAGATGCCTTTTTACACCTAAATAACATTGATGGTTATGTTATATAGAATTTTTTTTTATCATAAATCTCATAAATCTTCCTCATCCAATCCCTTCCCTTCCTTGGTTGAACTTGATGTACATGTGACTTTTTTAACTCTATAAACTATGATATAGAACCAAGTGTAATGATGGCTCGGGGATACAGGGGCAACAAACCAGACAGTGAGCCCTAAGTCTGAGCCCCCCAATGCTGTCACCTGCCTACTTGCCTCCGGTATCCTATTGATACGGGACAACCACGAAGACGATCCCTTCCTAGGCCACAGTGCAGACAAAGAACACGACAAACAAACAATACACACAGGTAGCGAAGTCAGGTAAACCGGGTCACAACGGAGAGAGCAATATATAAGCAGAATCAGAAAGCGAAAGCCGAGGTAAGCAACGAAAGCCAAAGTCAGAATGCCAGAGAAGTCAATATAAGAACAAAACGCTGAAAGGACTGGGGAGCTGAAAATACGAGTATTACCAGCGCTGGGGAACCTGTGCTGGGAAGTAATATAGGTGACTGGGGAACCTCCCCTCAAGGTGACTGGAGGAGAGATCTGTCATTCACAGCAGGCTAACAGTTGCTAGACTGCAGGGAAGCGGGTGTGGTGCAACAATCAACCCTGCAGCAATCTCAGTCCCAGTTCACACACAGGAACACTGAACAACCTCAACGCCTTCTAAGCCGCATACCGCGGACAGAAGACGATACAGGCAAAGACGTAACAGTACCCCCCCTTTTATGAGGGGCCACTGGACCCTCACTATTCCCACCTGGTTTAGAAGGATTTTGGCAGTGGTATATGTTGAGGAGACGTGGAGCATGGAGATCTTTACCAGAGACCCAGGTACGATGTTCCGGGCCATAACCCTTCCAATGGACCAGATATTGGACATAGTTTTGTACCCTGCGGAAATCCAAAATCTTTTCTACCTCAAACTCTAGTTCACCTTGGACCACCACAGGAGCTGGTGGTTTAGTCACGGGTAACACGGGAGGGATATATTTTTTCAGAAGAGGTTTGTGAAAAACATTATGAATGCGAAGAGAGCTAGGTAATTGTAACCTAAAAGAGACGGGATTAATAATTTCGTTAATCGTGTATGGCCCAATAAATCGAGGAGCAAATTTCCCAGATGGCACTCTGAGACGCAAATTTCTTGTAGATAGCCACACTCGTTCCCCCACATTATATTCAGGACCGGGAGATCGTTTTTTTATTAGCCTGACGCCGTTGGGTATCTTGGGCTTTCACCAGGCTCGACAGAACCCGTGCCCAGACTGAGCTCAGCCTTTGGAACGTTGCTTCAGCGGAAGGGTTAACAGACTCAATGGGGGTCATTTACTAAGGGCCCGATTCGCGTTTTCCCGACGTGTTACCCGAATATTTCCGATTTGCACCGATTGTACCTGAATTGCCCCGGGATTTTGGTGCACGCGATCGAATTGTGGCGCATCGGCGCCGGCATGCGCGCGACAAAAATCGGGGGGCGTGGCCGAACGAAAACCCGACGGATTCGGAAAAACCGCCGCATTTAAAAAAAAAATTGTGTCGCGAAAATTTCACTCACCTTCATCCTGGATAGGCCGGTGTATTTCGAGGCATTCCAGCGGACTTCAGCGCAGCAGCGCCACCTGGTGGACGGCGGAGGAACTGCTTTGATGAATCCCGGCCGGCCCCGAATCCAGTGCAGAGAACGCGCCGCTGGATCGCGAACGGACCGGGTAAGTAAATCTGCCCCAATGTCTTGGCAGGACGAAAACTTTGAGTTGAACCCGTAATTACAAAAGAACGGCGACATTTTAGATGAGGTACTAACCCTGTTGTTTAAGGCAAATTCGGCGAGCGGGAGGAAGGATCTCCATTTCTCCTGGTTATCGGAAATAAAGCATCTTAAAAACTGTTCAAACGATTGGTTGAGTCTCTCCGTCTGCCCATTAGTCTCAGGATGGAAAGCGGAAGAAAACGAAAGAGAGATTCCCAATTGACCACAAAATTCTCTCCAGAATTTAGAGACAAACTGTACCCCCCGATCAGAGACAATATTTTCTGGTATACCATGAAGACGCAAAATATTGTTTATGAACAATGAGGCCAATAATTTAACACTGGGTAATTTCCTGAGGGGTACTAAATGACACATTTTCGAGAATCGGTCACAAACCACCCAAATGACAGTTTTCCCTTGAGAGACAGGTAAGTCAGTTATAAAGTCCATGGAGATATGAGTCCAGGGTTTTTTAGGCAGAGGGAGAGGTTGGAGAAGTCCCTCTGGTACTCTTCTGGGCACCTTAGACCTGGCACATATATCACATGCTGCTACGAACTCCTGAACGTCACGTGACCACGAGGGCCACCAGTACAACCTTTCTAAGAGATACTTAGTGCCGGAAATACCAGGATGTCCGGCGAGCACAGAACAATGGATCTCCTCCAAGACCCGGGGACGAAGATTATGTGGCACAAACAATTTACCCATAGGAAGATTACTAGGCGCAAGATCTTGAGAGTTCGAGATAGCGGTGGCGAGGTCATGGTCAATAGCAGATAACACAATACCAGGCGATAGAATCTTATCTGGGACAACCTCTGGGGTATTGTCGTTACCAAAGCTACGTGATAGAGCATCTGCTTTGACATTCTTAGTGCCTGGACGGTAAGTAACAACAAAATTAAAACGAGTAAAGAAGAGTGCCCAGCGAGCTTGTCTGGGGGACAGTCGTTTGGCATTATCTAAGTATAACAGGTTCTTATGGTCAGTAATCACAGTTATGGGATGTTTAGCTCCTTCTAGGAAGTGTCTCCATTCCTCGAATGCCCATTTTATGGCCAAAAGCTCTCTGTTACCCACATCATAATTATGTTCGGCAGAGGAGAACTTCCTGGAGAAGAAAGCTACAGGTTTTAGGTTAGTGAGAGACTTTGATCCCTGAGATAACACTGCTCCCACCCCTACTTCGGATGCATCAACTTCAACTACAAAAGGGTGATTCAAATCAGGTTGAGTCAAAACTGGCGCGGTTACAAAACATCTTTTAAGCTGTGCAAATGCTTGCTCCGCCTCTGGAGTCCAATTGGTCAGATCAGCACCCTTTTTAGTGAGATCCGTCAACGGCTTAGCCACAACAGAAAAATTCTTAATAAATTTGCGGTAATAGTTGGCAAACCCTAAAAACCGCTGAAGGGCTTTAAGAGTGTTGGGATGTTCCCATTTCTCGATAGCCGTGACCTTGAGTGGATCCATACAAAAAGATTTAGGGGTGATGATATAACCCAAAAAAGTAATCTTTTGGACCCCAAACAGACATTTAGACAACTTAGCACATAAGGAATTCTTACGTAATCTAGAGAGAACATCCCTGATCTGTTGGATATGGGTTGACCAGTCAGGGGAAAAAATCAGAATATCATCCAGATAGACTACCACATATTGACCCAGGATATCACGAAAAATATCATTCACAAATTCTTGAAATACTGCTGGTGCATTACACAACCCGAAGGGCATCACACAATATTCAAAGTGTCCTTCGGGGGTATTAAAAGCAGTTTTCCACTCGTCCCCCCTTTTGATGCGAATCAGGTTGTAGGCCCCACGGAGGTCAATTTTGGAGAACCAGCGGGCACCCACCACCTGGTTAAGCAAATCAGGTATAAGAGGAAGTGGGTATTGGTTTTTGACAGTGATGTTATTCAGTTCACGGTAATCAATACAGGGTCTAAGTCCACCATCTTTTTTCCCAACAAAGAAAAAACCAGCCCCCATAGGGGAATTCGAGGATCGTATATGACCCTTTTGAAGGCTCTCTTGTATATACTCTCGCATTGCCTCTCGTTCTGGGGAAGACAAATTAAAAATCCTTCCCTTGGGATATTTAGACCCGGGAATGAGATCGATCCCACAGTCATAAGGCCTATGTGGAGGCAGGGACTCGGCAGTCTTTTTATCAAAAACATCAGAGAAATCAGAGATAAATTCAGGCAGAGTTTCTTCCTCTGACTGACATTCAGAGAGGAACAGCGTATTACAATGGGAGGAACACAGCGGATCCCATTTAACCAGTTCTCCAGTGGTCCAATTAAATACAGGATTGTGTACAGATAACCATGGAAACCCCAAAATGACATCAGCGGACAAGTTTTTTAAAACAAAAAACACTACCCGTTCGGTGTGGATAGCACCAACCTGCATGGTTATCTGTGGAGTTCTGAAACAAACTCTACCCCCCCTTAAAGGGGTAGAATCTGCCCCCACAACCAGGACAGGAGGATTCTGGTTAACCAACTCCAGCCCTAGGGCTGAAACAAAAGCAGAGTCAATAAAATTAGCAACGGATCCAGAATCAACCATAGCTTGTCCAGATATAGACTTATCTTTAGCAAACAGAGACACTGGCAACAAAATTTTAGATACAGAGTCGGAAGATACCTGTGCGCCTGAGTGACACTCCCGATTACCACTCAGGCGCTGAAGTTTTCCGCCTGTGGCCTGGGTCTGGTAGGGCAGCCTCTCAGGAAGTGTCCAGATTCACCGCAGTAAAAGCAAAGACGATTCTTCTGGCGATGCTCTTTCCGGGTTTTGGCTCTCGCCGTGCCCAACTGCATAGGTTCTTGTTCAGATATAGGAGAGACAGAGTTTTTAGGAGAAAGTAAAGGTGACCCGGAGAAGTGACTCGCATCTACTCTATCTTTTCGTCTGTCCCGTAGGCGACGATCAATGCGGACTGCTAAGGCCATGGTTTGCTCCAGTGAGTTTGGATCAGGATGACCAATCCAGGCATCCTTTACAGGTTCTGACAGGCCTTTTCTGAAGAGGGCTTTCAAGGACGGTTCACACCAGTTCAAGGTTACGCAGTGTTTGCGGAATTCCATGCAGTATTCCTCCGCAGAGTGGGTACCCTGCGAAAGAGACAGCAAACTGGACTCCGCAAGCCCAACATGATCGGGTTCTGAGTATATGGCCCCCAAGGATTGAAAAAAGCATTCCAAAGAGGACCACTCCTCTGCGGCTGGAGGTAGTTTCAGGGCCCATGCCTGGGGATCCCCCTGGAGTAAGGAAATAACCACCCCTACCATTTGAGTTTGGGAGTATAACGGGTTAACCCGAAAATAAAGCAAACAGGATTCCCTGAAAGTCTCAAATTTCTCTCTATCACCTGAGAATCGATCCGGGAGTAACATTTTTACCTTGTTAATACTGGGGAGTGGAGGTTGCGGAGCAGCAGGAGACGTGGCAGGGGTCTCTGCTCTAAACTGAGTTAGAACATGGACCTGGTTAGCCAGATCAGCCACAATGCCTGCTAGGCCTTCCATGCGATGCACAAGATCCGGGACAGAGCTCATCCTGGCGGATCCGAAAGACGTAGCAAACTAAAGATTTTTAATGGACTGGTAATAATGTAATGATGGCTCGGGGATACAGGGGCAACAAACCAGACAGTGAGCCCTAAGTCTGAGCCCCCCAATGCTGTCACCTGCCTACTTGCCTCCGGTATCCTATTGATACGGGACAACCACGAAGACGATCCCTTCCTAGGCCACAGTGCAGACAAAGAACATGACAAACAAACAATACACACAGGTAGCGAAGTCAGGTAAACCGGGTCACAACGGAGAGAGCAATATATAAGCAGAATCAGAAAGCGAAAGCCGAGGTAAGTAACGAAAGCCAAAGTCAGAATGCCAGAGAAGTCAATATAAGAACAAAACGCTGAAAGGACTGGGGAGCTGAAAATACGAGTATTACCAGCGCTGGGGAACCTGTGCTGGGAAGTAATATAGGTGACTGGGGAACCTCCCCTCAAGGTGACTGGAGGAGAGATCTGTCATTCACAGCAGGCTAACAGTTGCTAGACTGCAGGGAAGCGGGTGTGGTGCAACAATCAACCCTGCAGCAATCTCAGTCCCAGTTCACACACAGGAACACTGAACAACCTCAACGCCTTCTAAGCCGCATACCGCGGACAGAAGACGATACAGGCAAAGACGTAACACCAAGCCCAATACCTACAGTTAATTAAGTTTGTACATATGAATAGCACCAGAAACATGTTCAGTAAAAGAAACAGCATCAGAACTGAGATTAGCAGAAAAAAACGCAGCACCTGAACCCAATGCATTAATTAAATGCAGCACCAGAACCCAGCTTAGTACGTAGAAACACAAAATACAGGTTTTTTTTACATTTTCAAGAGTTCCAGATTACTATCTAAAACAGCATTGTATGTTATGTGCTGCCTGTCCTCCAAGATAAATAAAAAAGAAAGAAAATCAATTAGAAAAAAGATGACTTGCCCAAGTTGATGCCTGAGCAATTGCTGATAAACCTAGAACTGTTCAGTGAGGCAAATAGAGTATTACATCTATGTACATGGTCATTTTGTGCCTTCCACGCAAGTGTATTGGTCTGTGAAGATGAAATTGGAAAAGTTTAAGTTGTATACTTTTGTGATAATCATAAATGATTCACCTAATATACAAAATGAAATCATATCTGAATAGCTGGGATATTATATAAAGGGGCCAAAGTTAGAAAGCAGTTTTCCCAAAATGCTGGACCATATGAGTAAGAATGTGCTTGACTTTTGAAACCTGGTATCTCTCTTTTCCTGTTACCCGTAGAAGCTCAGTGTGATAGGATATACGTTTTGTTATTAAGAGTCTCTTTATGGGGTAGAATTGCGCTATAACCTGCATCAGCAACTCATGTAGACTATAACTAATGTGCTGGCATCGGTATCCTGGTCATGTGTCAGTCCAATCCAGCACACGTCCGGCACACATCTCTACATTCGCGTCCACTTGGTGTGAAGATGACGCAAGAGGGGGGGGGGGTTATTTAAAGGATTTATTCTCTAGATTATCATGAGGGTGCGTTTACACATTTAGGTTTTTTACCACAGCTTTGAAACCAGAACGAGGGGTGAACAGAAAGAAAGAGTTGTATAGTAGCTTTGGTCAATTATTCTTTTTCTTCTGTTGTAAACTATATCTATTTTTGGTTTCATAAAACCTAAACATGTTAATGGACTCTCATGGTCATTATCCAATAGATAGGGACCTTAAAGATAACCTGTCACCACAGTAACCCCTTCAAACCCACTAATTGTACCTTCTTCTATAATATGCACGTTCCCTGGATTTGTTTTTAGCATATTTCTAGGTTGCAGCAAGAATGAAAACTTTCTAGGTCAGACAGTCATATAACCCCACTTCCTGCAGTCAAGTAACCCCGCCTCCTGCCCTCCTACAGTCAAATAACCTCAACCTTCTGGTCAGTCTCTGCCTACTCCATGCACCTGAATTCTCAACCCTTCCTCCTTGTTGTAATGAAACTCTCAAGCTATCTGGAGATCTAGGAGGAAGGGTTGGGTAAAATGCATGGAAGAGACAGAGAAGACTGTTTGCAGGTGGTGGGGGCTTATCTGACTGCAGGAGCCAGTGTTACTTGATTGTCCGAAGCGAGATTTTCTGACTCAACCGGCAAAAAAATAAAATGATTTTTCATTTATGCTGCAATCTTGAAATAAGCTAAAACCACCTCCAGCGGACATATATATTACAGAAAAAGGTACTGTTTGTAGGTTAAGGGGGTTTAGTGTGGTGACAGGTGAATGAGCATAGAATAACGGCAGCAGCTATCCCTAGCTATCTCTGGCAGTACAAAAGACAGTGGGGGTAATTTATCATTAGACTGGGTGACTGCTGACTGCGACAGTTCTATGTCTGTCTTTGGAGTTCTGCTGCAGTCAGATTCATGAAAGTGGCTTTGACCTTGATAAAACTGCTGGGAGTGGTTTTTGCTGTGTGGGTTGTTTATGACTGTTGCATGAAAAGTCACAAAAAAAACAACAAAGTCGCAACATAGACCAGGGTGGGACTGACATAAATTTGTGCCCAAACTTTTGCCTAAGTGGGAATTTGCATATTGCGAAATTTGTCATATTGGGAAAACTAGTCTATGCAAATAATGAATTTGGTGCAAAATCAAGTGACCTTGCACTGTCCTACAATGGAACAATGGAAAGTTACAAAAAAACATTTGTACCACAACCTCACAAAATCAACGCTAAATATAGACATAAAACCAAATGATAAATTACCCCCAGTGAATGTAGGGGTAAGACACCTGCTCAACCAGGTGCACAATTCAAATGGGAGAACAGGACCCTCAGTCTCATTAGTGCCACTGGTTGGGCCCTAGAGGATCAGTATAGTATGTCCTATCTTGTGCAAAGAGGTTAATACCAAATTTTGGATCAAGTGCTTTATATTTTAATAAATAGGTAGTAAGATATTGAAGGATGAACATGGAGGCAAATGACTCAGCATGAGGTATATTATACCATGGTGGAGGCAATTGAAATTTAGAAGAATTTTAGAAGAATTGAAGTTACCTGCATCCTAAAAACTTCTACAAAGATAGAAAAATGGAGGGATCCAGCACATCAAGGAGTGAAAAAAAATGTGTTTAAAAATTGAAAAAAAAAACCCATTAAAAATGATGTGATCACATTTATAGAAAGAGGTGATGAGTTTCGGACTAGATGTGGTAGTCCTTATGCTTATGTGAAATATCTTTAAGGACTAGCATGTCGAGTCTTTGTACCACCTTGGACTGAACCAGAGAATGCTTCCTTCTGTGCACTTGCTCCTTCCATTTGTCTGGACCCATCATGGGATGAGCTGAAAATTTTCTCTTATCCAGTCCTAAAAAAAGGTCGTTGGCATTTTCCTATTGAAATCAGTGGAGCTAATAAAAGCTTTTCTAATTACTCTTTCGATGTTACTCAAGTATGGTGTAACAAGGCAAGCAACACTTCTTTAGTCGTAATTCAATTTCGTAACTGGCAAATTTTGCAAATCCCAGCCCATATAAATAGAAAAAAAACTGTTTTATTTGAGGGGCAAATACATTTCAAAACATTTTCTTTCTCAGACATTCAGATGCAGCCTATCTCTGTAAGTAAAATCTATGGTCCTGACTGTGGCTGCCTCTGTGACTAATATTACATTATACTTTAATAAAGACTTAAAACATCAAAAGAACTTTGTTGATTTTATTAAAGAACTATAATTTTCCATTATTTCTCAGTGGGTATATGGATTTGAAAAAAGGAAAAGTTGATTGCGTAAATAAGACATAATAATTATAATCCACAATTGTGACAACCCTGGATAGTATTGCATCATTTGTAACAATCAACTGTCACTGAAATGAATGGGAGTATCAATGAGGCTGTTCATTTTGATGTATTATACCACTAAATACATTTGCCTTGAATTAGTCATTCTTTCAGAAATGTTACATGCAGCTCCGTTCTATTGTGAATCATATTGGATTTTACTGACTGTGTAAAGTACATACACAAAAGATCAACCTTGTTTCTGAACAATAAAGAAAGGCCGCATAACTAAGTACCGTATGTAGCTAAATATTATTTTTCTTTTGTTTCAAGGAGAAGAAAGCTTTCTCTTACGTTTGAGGATTTTTATAAACCATTTTTTGCTGTAGAAATATAGTAATTAGTTTGTTTTTCTTAGTGTCAATCAATCACTGGAAAGATATAAACATTACATCACTAAAAGTCATATGTAATAGACTGTAGCTTAGAAAATAAAGATATTATCTACGTAATTAAGTGCAACTATTGTTGGGGACTACAAATTCCATCTTAAGTCTGACATTAATGTGAGTGACAGTGATGTGTGTGTCAGGGCATGTTGCATTCTATGATATTACAAACACTGATCCCCATAGTCAAATGACTTATAAAATATAAAGAAAACTTGCATTTTCAGGACAAACCTAAGACTGCCATGCTAGCAGTTACTCTGACTGCCAGAGGAAAATTCCAGAGAACTGGTGCAGCATCAGGAAAGTCTTAAAAATGCAAATGGTAGCTGCAGTATATTGAGCATGTTAATCATAAATTATTGACATTAGACATGGAGATGAAGCACCTAAAAAGGTGGAACTGATGTTATTATTGAATTGTAAAGTGGAAGGAAAACCAGTGCATTGAGTGTAGAGGTGCAGTGATTGGGAATATATAATATTATATAAATTATTTATTTATTTATTTATTTTTTCCTTCTCTAAGGCCCAGCTCATACCTGCATGGGGGAGGAGAAAGTCTTTCATTCACCTTCCATTCTCCATTGACTTCAATGTAAGAAAAGTTACTTTTCATTGCTCTTCCATTATAATACATTATAATAGCAGCAAAAAAAACATGGGGTGGTACACTTTTTAGAAGTTAGACCGTTACAACTTTTTTTTCAACCAAAAAAGGAAAACAATAATACATATGCATTGTTGCCATCAGTGTTATACATGCAAACGCCAAAGAATTTGAAACAAAACTCTGAATGCAAGTATATTTGTATTTCTTCTAGTTTTAGTATTGGAATGTAGTCTTTTCTCATAAGTGAACTTATCAACAATAGGTTTGTTCTATCGTTCAGCATCAATTCACTTCTCAACTCTATCTTCAGAATGTATTGAGTGTTTGCCTCTGGGACATCTGAAAGAGTTGCCAGAATGTAGTCTGAAAAGCTTCGTGCAATGATGAAACCTTCAAAATTTCCGTCTGAATAATAAAAAAAAAAATCATGGAAGCAGTCTATGCCTTCTCAAGGGGACTCCTAGGCTGATCAGCCTTCCATGCCAACAAGAATGTAAATAACAAACTTCAGGTGGAAGTTAGAATTTACTATTGTTTGCAAAAAATAATTCTATGGAGTTGTTTAAACATTCAGAATAATACCTGTGTGTATTAAGAGAATGCATCACCAATACTCATACTAATACAATACTAATTCATGCAATACAACTAGTGAAATATTTTGTTTATCTGATTGGAGATTGTTGGATTCTATTTTCTACATATAATTATGGAGGCCACCATTTTGCCTGAGCTGCGGTCAACATCATTTATAGCTATTTAATAGCAACCAATATAGAACACAATGAACTATGTTGGCATCCAAGACTTGAGAAGTTTTTGTGCAGGGAGTAAGCTATTACCACCTGTAGTCATTGATGCATCATGTGTAACCTACTATATATATTTATAAATTTAATGGGTTTCCTACGGGTCCTTCGGTTTCCTCCCACACTCCAAAACATACTGGTAGGTTGTTTAGATTGTGAGCCCCATGGGGACTGGGACCAATATGGCAAGATTTGTGCAGCGCTGCGTAATCTGTAGGCACTAAATAAATAATAATAATTATTATTATAAGTTATTACAGATTTATATGCTGCAACATGAAAAACATTTTATTTATTTAGTTGTTATTTTTAGAAATAGCCCATATAAAAGGAGATTTATCAGTGCTTCTCTGCTAGTTTTCTAGTGTAGAAACACTGAGATAACAGCAATTTCTTGAGCATTGCAATAAATTGTAATTATTCCCATGACTTCGCTATGTGGGCGTGGACTCCATAGGCTGGCGGTGACTGCCAGGCTTCATGCGTCAGTCACCGCCTCCTTGTCCTGCCCCCTCATGAATAAGCCCGACCGCTCTGATCTCGGTCCGGCATTCTGAAGGTACGGCGCTGCAGTGCCTGCTAGCTTTATCAGAGGTTTCCGATAAAGCTAGCAGTTTATCTCTGATAAAAATGGGGTAGCGCTAGGAGCTGTTTACCTAGTGAGTTTCTTTTGGGAGACAAGTCCTCTTTAAGTGCTTTTGGAAAAAATGTTTGTTCAAAATGTAAAGGAAACCAACTAGAAAAGAGAAAACCCAACAATAAAACCAAAATGAAGGATTTCTTGAGATAATTCTTCAGGACTAAATACCATAATAAATCCTACATAAGATAATGGTACAGTGTTTTCATGCAGGTCAATACAACAGGTTATAGAACCTTATAATACTTCTTTGAGCAAGAATCCAACTTCACCTGCAAGAAAAAATAGAATTTTGCTTCTACTTTTACCCTTAGGCTCAAAGAATTGTGTCCTGGGTGGAGTTTAACATTATGAAACATATAGAAAGGACAGTTTCGTCCACATAAAAACCAAAGAAGAAAACACCATTTTCCGGGAAAGTTCATATCAATAAAGTTTTGGATGTGACCTTTAAGTTTCCCATGCCATCTATCATTTCAGATCAGATGACATTTTCTTGTGGTTTATATGCGCTGTTTCCTGTCACTAATTATATTGCCAAAGTTAAGTTCTTTTTACTTAATGACATTATCCATTATCAACATGTTAACTGTTTTCTGTCGTGCATTTACTGGATGGGCTAAAAATGCAGATCCTGTCCTTCAGAAGGTGTCATGATTATCAATATGATCAGAGGGCTGTGGTATTAAATCAAGCGGCTGTTGACCTCATGAGTACAGCTGTCATCGCATCTCAACAACCTGTAATAGATGAGGGATGTCAACGGCAAGGGTACCGTCTGTTATTTAGTGATATACTATAATGGAAGAGACAGACTTTTAAAGAGACTGAGAAAGACTGCCGCTTTTCATGATATCAATACAATTCATAAGCATAGTGTTTTGCTTTGTGACAAACACACAAGAAATCCTGCCTCCAGCATAATTTTCTCCCTCCAAGTCTGTCATTTCTCAGAAGGCTGCTTATCCAGCAGATTGCATGAATAGCTGTAGTCTTATGCCAGTTCTACAGCACAGAGGAGGCTGAGATGCATCCTGTGTGCAGAGAGAGACTCATTAACCGCTAAATGGCCATAACCGACATTTTACAGTTACATTTCTCTGCAATTGCACAGTTTGAGACTCCAAACACAATAGCAGACGAATGATTTCAACTTTTGTCTCCCAGTAGGGCTGTCAAGCTCCAGGCAAAAAAAAAAAGAGAGAACCTTTCTTTTGTTTATGAAGTGAATAACTAATCAGTAGCTTGTCAAAAACACCCGTTATAATAGCGTTAATGACATTCTATCTGCGGTGTCTAGCTATTGAATTCAAGTTATGTGACAGTATAATTTTAAGTGATTTGAATAACTTGCAAATAAATGAGTGGTGACAAGATGTGTCACTGTCTTAGATTAAAGAAGATCACACCGTGTCTGCTATAGAGCACAGAAAGGCAGTCTTTGTTATTTCATGCTTGATTTGCATTTAGAAACGAGTGTTTCTAGTATCTCAGGGTTCTTAAAGACGCTATAGAAATGTTACCTTAGGGAGCTGTAAAAAGACTGTAAAATAATAGATCGCTAGAATGATAGATTGACAGATAGGTACAAATAGATAGATAGAATGCATAACGGCATATGCTTAAAGTATTCAATATGACACGGAGCTCCCCAAACCTAATTTATTAAGTTATGAAACAAAAGAAGTTCTGAAATGTTTCTTTAACTCCTTGGTGACCACCATCCAGACCGCTTTAAATTTCACTCTTTGTTTCACTGCAGACAATTGGTATGCTCGAAATGTTTTTTTTTTTGCTCATTAATGTACACTCCTGAAATTTTGATATTTTTGCCAATTTATTAAACAAGGAAAACTGAAATATAACAAGGTCCTAAGTATTAAGCCCCTTTGCACAGTGTTGAGTAGAAGCAGCTTTTGAGCTAGTACAGCCATGAGTCTTCTTGGGAATGATGCAACAAGTTTTTCACACCTGGATTTGGGGATCCTCTGCCATTCTTCCTTACTGATCCTCTCCAGTTTCTTCAGATTGAATGGTGAATGTTGGTGGAAGCCAATTACAAGTCTCTCCAGAGATGCTCAATTGGGCTTAGGTCAGGCCTCTGGCTGGGCCAGTCAGGAATGGTCACAGAGTTGTTCTGAAACCACTACTTTTTGTTATTTTAGCCATGTGCTTAGGATTATTGTCTTGTTGGAAGGTGAACCTTTGGCCCAGACTGAGGTCCCTAGCACTGTGGAAGAGGTTTATCCAGGATATATCTGTACTTGGCCACATTTATTTTTCCTTTATTATTTATGACCATCTGATATTTCAGTTTTTATTCTTTAATAAATAAACAAAAATATCTAAATTTCTTTTTTGTCAAGATGGGGTGCATAGTGCACTTTAGTGAGCAAAAAAGGTAACTTTTTTGATTCTACCAATGAAACAAAGAATGAAAAAATTAAAGGGGTGTGAATACTTTCCATACCCACTGTATAAATTTTATTAACAGTGATCACTAAGGAGCCTTTGGCTAGGCTTCCATGTCACCACTGACGAAGGTTGTTAGAGAGTATCGACTAAACCATATAAAATAAAATATAACTTTTATTTCATAAATTAAGAATAACGAATGTGGAGGGTGTGTAGTACTACACCAAATTCATGTGCGTTAAAAACATTCGTACTGGCCCCAGTTCATGGCACTAATCTAAAGCAAACTGAACCAGGGTCAGACAGTATTGCAGGGGTTACAGGCTAATGGATAATTGAGAGCCCTTGTATGTGCCAAAGGCAGGCTGATGCATCTATTATCCGGCCAACACCTCATGCATGAGATGGACAGAAGTTGTTAAAAATAGGTATCAAATCCCTACCACAGTGCAGAGCGGAGTGTACATCCTGCACCAGGAGGGGAGAGAAATACGATGGAGATTATCAGCTGAATTGATGTAGGAGATGGGTCAACAGGTCAGCTAAACTGAAGCCACAGTGGGCTAATATCAGCTGCTAACCTAGTGTAAAGGCTGTATAGAACCCTAACTCCTCAGCGAGTACTCCTACAGATACTCAGATCCTACGCGTTTCCTGACAATTCTCATCAGGGATCAGATAAATTTGTCATTATAAGTTAAAGATTGTGACACATTGTGATAGGTGCACATTCGCACAGCGTGTCCCCGTATTGATATCAACGGCAGCGTGCGCGGGGATACGCTGGGTATTTAAACTAGAGACCCCGCCCACCTGTGACCTCACAGGGTGGTTAGCGGCCAATGTAAAGGGCCGTATCAGGCCGGCCCTCACATTGGGCACACCTACATAGCGTCACGGAGTTCCGGCCTCTAGACACAGCCGGGGGCGGAGACCCACCGCCAGTCATGTGATCGCGGGTCTGGCGCGTCACTCGGATCGCCCAGATTCCGCATCAGCTAAGGCTATTGGACGGCTACAAGGTGTCCAGATATATGATGAGAAGCCACTCCTGTTTCACAAAGGGAGGCAGATACAGGGTACCAGATAGATACATGGGGAACAGATCAGTTGCCCGTCACGTGGCATCCTCGGCCAGGTGAAAATGTGTAAAATAGCAGACTAATGCACCAAAAAATAAATAATCAATGCACGATATGACTCATACAAATACTAGGCTTCCATGTCACTACGTGGGCCTAAACTGAGTATTCCATGCT
This sequence comes from Engystomops pustulosus, assembly GCF_040894005.1. NCBI lineage: Eukaryota > Metazoa > Chordata > Amphibia > Anura > Leptodactylidae > Engystomops > Engystomops pustulosus. The sequence goes on from NC_092412.1 coordinate 73,421,552, forward strand.
TCAATGCTGGGTAGAGACTGGATTTTTAGGCTGCTTTGTTTCTGTGGTGGCCTAATCTAAGTGTTACACAGGTCTCCGATACCAATCATATTTGGTCTTACCAGCTTTGCTTTGGTCTTGCAAGTCATAATGGTGGTGGTTTGTGCATATTATCTTGTATCCTGATTATTTTTGTTATTCCTGCGCATTGAATTTACTCATAGGGACATTTCAATTACAAAGACTTGCAATGTGTACTGCATAGTGTTTGTACGAACATCTATAATCTTACTATTAATAAACATGCAAGCCACTGTTTTGCTACTCCAGAACTGATAGACCTTGCTGCCCGTGATATATTTTGCCTGTACACCGACCTTTTGGCTTTGGAGTAGATGGATGGACATCATTTCTTATTCTCCCAACTGTCATAGCTCTCACATGATACAGTTTGGCAATTTTCTTGTCCGAGACTGCTATTGAGGAGCTGGATGATGCTGTTCCTTGAAATCTTCTTCATGGCTGCTCTTTGATTCAAACCATTGACCTTTTGCTTGGGTACCAACCTAATAACACACAGAGCTATTAGAGAATGTGAGAACAGGTAGTAATTTGTATCATACAAGAAGAAAAAGATTGTTCTACTAACTGGAGTAAAACAGTAACGATGCAGCTACATGACAAGAATCAGCAGATTCTGAATAGTTGCAAGTCATATTTAAAGGGGTATTCCAGAAATCAGCATAATTCATATACAAGTGGGTACTTAAAATATAAGATAATGTGTAATTAGTTGTTATTTAAAATGTTGCTCCCCTTAGCAGAAAATGCTGGTGACATAGACTGTAATGGAGAATTCAAATGCTACTGGCCCTTTAATCACTAAACCAAAAGATCAGGGGGCCTGTGTGGAAGCGGTACCGCGAAACGCGCGTCGGGGTACTGGCGTCCCCGCCACACACAGCATGGGTAAGCTGATCCTGCCATTATCCTATTAGGAAAGGCACATAGCACTTTACCACAATGTTACAACTCCATGTTAGGTTGGATCATTAACTTTTTTTGCACAGGCACTTTATAGGATTTTTTCATTAACCTATACATGTTAAGATACCTGGGTTTACATTGCTTAAACTGCTGATTTGTGTTGTGTGGATGCAATAGTGGAATCCCGAGGACAATATATTGTAGTCATACTGTCACATTGATGTTTTTAGATGATATTGATCAATAAAAGAAGTTTCTAATTTTAAATGGTGTAATGTAGTATATATGGACCAGATATCACTCATGTGCTCTTTAAGGTTTTGTTTGGCCCTTTAATCAGTCTGTTGATTTCCTCCGTATGGAGCAGACACAGGACAGAAGATGGCTGTTGGTCACATGTACACACCACATGTCCTTCACTTGCCTGGGCAGGTCATGTGATCAGCGCTATGTTTTGTTGTAGTCAGTTGGTTGCAGTTTATCCAGTATGGCCAGTGTTGTGATGATATGCAGGGATGGCAGTTATACATCATTACTAAGGTAACAGAGCAAAAAAGTCTGTTACATCATCACTGGGATCAGAGCAAAAGAGGGAGTAGGGGTCACTGAGAACTGAAGGATCATGGGATGGTAGCCATCTTGGTGATAACTCCACCTACTTTAGAGAGGCCATGAAATGTTGTAAATTATAAAATCAAACTTATCAGACTTATGACATTGAGTTTTGTTATATTCATTTATCTATAGCATCATGGGTTTTTAACAACACGTTTTTATATACCCCACAATGGTGCCATTATAATCTACTATCTCCTGAAAAAAATCATCCCTAATAAGGCGTAATTTATGGAAAAAAAGTTATCGCTCTTGGCATGCAAAAAATGGTTTGGTAATTAAAGGAACACTCCAGTCACAGCTGATTCATTAAATTATACCTTGTGCAGAGTCTGAAGGGAGAAGCATGTGCAACATCCCCCACCGGGGCCTAGCCTTTTCTCGGGGCCTGGAGTCAGCCGGGACCCACAGTACCTGAGTGGCTGGCGGTTGCGGCCTAGGCACGCTAGTGTCACGGTGCTTGGTATGGGGAACCGGAGGGCTGTCCTACAGCCTGGCAGGTCTCCAGCAGGGTGGTGTTGGCAAGAAATGATGAGGGAGAGGCTGCTATAGCGGATCTCCCTGGGGCAACCCTTTGGTGTCTAGAGTATAAGTCTCTGTGTAGTGGACAGGGTGCCTGTGATGATGGCAGCTGTAGTAGCAGGGACCAGACGGAGGCAGAGGTTGAACAAAAACAACTTACAGTTCTTTATTGGAACCGACAGGAACCGCAGCAACGTGCCTTAACAAAATGGTGGAGTACTGAGTTGCAATTGGAGGGAGCCACAGGAGGTAGATCGCCAGCCTGGATGCAGAGGGCAGGCTGGGAGGTAGCTGTGTCCTAATAGGAAGCTTCAGCTTGTCCTGGAGTGCTTCAGGTATCACCCTTGAAGGTAGGATGATACCCCTTTCCTCTCTCTGTCTAACTCACTGCTTGGTTTGACTGACTAGTCTTTCTGACTGAATCCTGTCAGACTCACTTCTCTGACTGAACTGACTGTTGGAAATCTCCAACCGTCACTTTTTCTCAGCTCTTGGTCATGTGGTGGTTACTCCTCCAATTACATCCCAGCTTACAGTGCATTAGGATAATACATGTGATTGGATGACACATCTTACATCACATCAAAGAATTAACTCCTGCCTTACCAGGCAGGATCTACCACTGCAGAGTTCATCTGTGTTATGTAGTGACATGCTGTGAGGCTAATCAGACCCTACACAGGCTGCAAGCTACATGGTGGGACGTATTTGCAAACACAGCTCTGCCTTGCATTGGCGAGGGTGTTGCATACCCCCGGGGCAATTGAAAGAGCCGCCCTCGGCTCGACCTCAGACTGATTGGGGCGCAGAGGTAGATAGGGGCACTTCTGTGAAGTGCAGGCTACATGATCTGTAGGGACAAACCGCCCATGGTCCTGGAGACAGGCACCTGGGTTGGTGTCGGACTAAGACAAGTACATGTGTGACAGTTGGTTGCTGACGTCATTAAACCAAACTGTACAGTAGGAAAGGTGTGGTGTCATGTACTGTAATCCACTCCTTGCACCGGGGCCTGTATATTTGTTATATAAACACTTCTTCCCTGGCGACAAATATATAGTGTATATATGCATTACATTGGCATATGTGACACAATAAAACATTGTACAATGTACAAGTACCTGCCGACTGACATTCTTACCTTTGTGTGAGTGGCATCCAGGTGCTATATCTTTAACACCCCCGGTCCCCTAAGGACCCGCAGTTTACGGACTACCCCCACTTGCAAACTGCATAAGATTGCAGTCAGGGTTTACATATAAACGGTCCGACACAGACACACTACAATCTGGAAAGCCTATCAAAGGTTAGTGCAAACTACTGGCATAAATTGACAGTGTGCAAACATTTTGTAAACTCACATTGGCTTAGGAGCCCAATGGGTACACATCTTATAACATTACAAACGTTACAGATAGTTAGGCTACTCAGGGTAGCAGCATAGAATGTCTCTTTACCTGAAAAGGAAAGGCATAAAAGTGCATGTAGAATGTCCGTACCTAAAAGGAAGGCATTAAGTGCAATATAAAAATAAATAAAGTAGCAACTTTTCCTTGAGGTTGGCAAAAGTCTCTCAGAAGGTCTTTAATAGCAAAGTCCATCTTCTGGGTACAGCCCTTGAAGTGGGAAAAGTGCAATAACGATGCAAAGGGTCTCCTCTATGTGTAGAGGGACAGATTCCTTTGTAGGGGTGCTATCATAGCACATTACAGTGGGCAGTTCAAGGTATGTCTCTTGACTGAAATAAAGAAATAGGGGTGACAGTCTCAGGAAAGTCTCTGGCTCTATAGGGTTAGCGGAAATAATATTTACATATGTACACAGTATTCACAGTACCTGAAGTGGGCTACAGCCCATCGGGGTTACTCGGTATCTTCTTCGGTGGAAAGTACTTCGGTGTCAGAAAAGCGTACTTGCCTCCTCCTTCTGTGTGACACCAGTTGGTACTCCTGCAGGTACGCAGGAGCTTTACCTTTTGTCTCCCTTTGAGACCTCCGAAGTTCTGGCCTGGAGAAGATAACAACCTCCTCATCGTCCTCCTCTGAGTCAGGCGCTGGAGTCAGAGTCTCAGCTGCCTCTGATGCTTCAGGGTTTGCAGACACTGGAGCCGGATCATCCTCCACAGGCAGCAGTATTGGAGACTGCGGTGGGGATGATGGTCTCTCTGGGGTACCTCTTACTGGAGTGGAAACAACAAAACAGAGTTGAGGCACAGTCACAAGTTCTAAGAAACTGGGGGTAGGTGAACACAAGGAGGTCTGTAAGTTGGGGGTCGAGGTGAGAGGTGTGGACATAGGGGCAAAAGGACGAAGACATCTCTTCAGCCGGTTCCTATGTACCCGGAGTAGTGGACGGTCTCCTCTTGAAATCTCGTAGACTTCAGGGGAGAGACTGTCCCTAACTAGGTATGGCTCACGCTCCCAACGCCCATCTAGCTTACTGGTGGGATGGTTGTTGCGCAGCCACACTCGATCTCCTGGGGCAAGAGGCTCAGCACAGGCATTACGATCGAAGTCCCTTTTTTGTTTCTCTCGGGCCTCTTCCAACCGCAGATCCACAACCTCTCTGGCATCCGCCAGGCGCCTCTGGTGTTCGTGAACCCAGTCAGTCTGGGGGAGTAAAGATTGGGAATCAGGGGACTCCATGTCCCAGGTCATATCAGCAGGGAGATGGCCATGTCTCCCGAACATCAGATAATACGGGGTGTATCCTGTGGAGCAATGAGTTGTATTGTTGTACAGGTACACCAATTCGGGCAACAGTTTTGGCCAGTCAGCCCTTTTTGCAGGGGTCAGAGTCCTCAGCATGTTGATTAGAGTCTGATTCATCTTCTCACAAAGCCCGTTGCCTTGGGGATGATAGGCTGTGGTCCCCAGCTTTTTACAGGCATACAGAGTGCACAGCTCCTGGAAGACTTGGGACTCAAATGCCGTTCCTTGGTCCGTAAGGATCTGGTCCGGACAGCCATAGGGGAGGATGAAGCTCTTCCACAGGGCCGCTGCGGTGGTCCTTGCAGATAGGTCTCTAACAGGTACTGCAACCACAAATTTGGTATAGTGGTCGATGATCGTGAGAGCATAACTATGACCGGATCTACTGGGCTCCAACTTCACATGATCCAATGCCAGGATCTCTAAGGGCCGTTGGCTCACAATGGGATGTAGAGGGGCCCTTTGATTGTGTCGCTCTCCTCGAGCGATGGCGCAGGCTGGGCATTCCCGACACCAGGCTTCGATGTCGGGCTTCATATTGACCCAGTAGAAGCGCCTTCGGAGGGTGGCTTCAGTCTTCTGAGCACCAAAGTGTCCAGACTGGTCATGGTACATATCCAGTACTATCTTGGCGTCCCTCCTGGGAATCACAATCTGGTACAGCCGGTCATAAGTGATAGGGTCCAGAGTTCTTCTCTTTAACAGACCCTGATGCATGTTCAGAGTCTTTCTCTGGCGCCACAATTGAGACAGTTCTCCATCAGCTCTTCTGCGGCGGATTCTTTCAGGCACTCGCCCACTAGAGAGATAGTCCATTACTTCTCCTATGGCGCGGCTATCAGCCTGAAGACTTATCCAGAGGTCCTTTTCCGCAGGGGGCTCTGACTCTTCTTGAGGAGTAGCTGGCGCTGCTTCTGACGGTAAGGAGTAAACTCTCTGAGCATCTTGACGCACAAACCGGGCATAGAACGCTGGCATCTCTACATCTTCCCACTGAGCATCTGTGGAGGGTCCCTCCCACTGGTCAGGGAGACGGGACAGAGCGTCGGCGTTGTCATTGGTCTTACCAGCCCGGTACTTGATGGTAAAGTTGAAGTTGGCAAGTCTGGAGGCCCACCGTTGTTCCAGTGCTCCAAGACGAGCGGTGTTCAGATGCGCCAAGGGATTATTGTCTGTGAAGACAGTGAAGAAGGATGCAGCCAGGTAGTCCTTGAACTTTTCGGTCACAGCCCAGACTAACGCCAGAAACTCCAACTTGAAGGAACTGTAGTTCTGGTCGTTTTGCTCCGGTTCTCGGAGGGAACGGCTGGCGTAGGCTATGACCCTTTCAGTTCCGTTTTTGAGCTGGGATAGTACAGCCCCTAGGCCTTGCTTGCTGGCATCAGTGTATAGGGTGAAAGGCAGACTGTAGTCTGGATATCCCAACACCGGAGGCTCAGTCAACCGTTGCTTGAGCATCTGGAAGGCAGCTTCTCGTTCGGCTGTCCACTCAATGGATACTCGGGAACGTTGGCTCTCTTTTGGCAGGCCCCTTAGAAGCTCTTGCAGGGGAGCCGCCAGCTGGGCAAACTTCGGGATGAAACGCCTGTAATAACTGGCAAATCCCAGGAAGCTTTTGATGTCCCGTATGGTTGATGGGGTAGGCCAGTCGTGGACAGCTGCAATCTTCTCTGGATCCGGCTCAATTCCATTAGTGCTCACTACATGTCCCAGGTACTTGACGCTAGGTTGTAGCAGGTGGCACTTGGATGGCTTGACCTTCAACCCATGTTGGGTCAGGATTTGGAAGACTTCAGCCAGATGGTGGAGGTGGTCTTCATAAGTCTTGGAGTAGATGATGATGTCGTCCAAATATAGCAGGACGGTCTCGAAGTTGCGATGACCCAAACATCTCTCCATCAGCCGTTGAAATGTGCCTGGGGCGTTGCATAGCCCGAACGGCATGTTGTTGAACTCGAACAGGCCCATTGGGGTGGTGAAAGCCGTCTTCTCTCTGTCTTCCGGCGCCATGGCCACTTGCCAGTAGCCACTGGTCAGGTCCAGGGTAGAGAAGTAGGCAGCTGACCCTAGGGCTGCGAGGGATTCCTCGATTCGAGGCAGAGGATAGGCATCCTTGTGGGTGATATTGTTGATCTTCCTATAGTCAACACAGAATCGAAGGGTTCCATCCTTCTTTTTCACAAGGACCAGCGGGGCAGCCCATGGGCTGTGACTCTCCCGCATAACGTTGGCTGTCTTCATCTCTTGTACCAGCTTTTTCACCTCTTGGTAGCGGGCTGGAGGTATGGGCCGGTATCGTTCCTTGATAGGAGGATGAGAGCCAGTAGGGATGGTATGTTGAATCAGGGTAGTCTGCCCAAAATCCAGTGGGTGTTTGCTGAAGGCCTGGTGGTGCTTCATAACGACATCCAGGACACCTTGTACTTGGTCTGCAGGAGTAAAATCGTCATCTCCAATATTGAGCTCAAGCCACCAGGATTGCTCGGCAGGCTCACCTTCAGCACATTGCAAGAGTTCCAACTGTTGGGAGGCAGACAGAGAGGTTTCCACCATGTCTTCAGGATGGACGCTGAAGAGAGTGGCTACGGCTTGGTACTTTCTCAGATCCACTGGGGAGTCTCCCACATTTAGTAGTCGAATGGGTACTTGTCCTCGGGATACAGTAACTAGGCTCCTGGCGGCTAGAATGGGCAGGTCTTCATCAGCTGGTAGAGGTTCTACTATCGCCTGGTAGTCTTGACCTTGGACACCCATGCAGGCTCGACACCATACTAACGTCTCAGTCCCAGGTTGAAGGCGGACAGGTTGGGGATCCTTGATCCGGGCTCTGCAGATTTCTCCATTAGGGCCAGCAAACTTCTGTTGTGCCGCTAGAACCTGCATAGTCTCCTGAATTACCTTCCGGGAACTGTTGGGCACTGTTGGCAGGGAGTCGTGGAGAGCCTTCAGCACTTCAGGGTAACAGTTGCGGAGGACATTGGTACCCAGTACCAGGGAGAAGTTACCGTTTTCGGGCACTCGTGTCACCACTACGCCCTGTCTGGTTAACTCAGTGTCTCCAATGGTTAGCGTGGGCTCCCAGTAGCCATGGATGGGTACGGGTTTTCCGTTCGTAGCAATAATGTTCAAGTAAGCCTTGGGAGGCTGGACTAAGGATGCTCCTCCTCGGCATTTCTCGAAGGCAGCACTCCGGAGGGTGGTCACTTGAGAGCCGGTATCAATTAAGGCTGGTAGGGTAACTCCGTTGATGGTTACATGAACCATGGGGCGAGTCCCCACGAACCTGGGCATCCAGTTGGCATCTCGGGGACTTACAAGTCCTTCCCTTGGAGGTCGTCCCTTAGCTCCAAGGGTTTGTCGTTTAACTGACGACATCCATCCTCTTCATGCCCATATTTATGGCAGTAGCTGCACCGCTGGCGGGGTTCCTTCTGACTCCAGGTGCTTAACGACTTCGCTTCTCTTGGGCGCTGTTTGGCCGGGGAGTCATGAGGGGTAGTTGACCGTACAGAGTTCTCTGAAGGTTTCTTCCTCATAGCGGAGACAGTCACTTCCAACTGGGTCAACCGATCGAGTATTTTATGCAGGGTGTCCGCCAGATTAGGGATCTGTCCTGCTAAGCCAGCAACTTTCGTAGCCGCAGGAGTAGGTGATGTCGACTGCAATGGATGGCAAGCTAGAGCAGAGTCCTCCATTTCCATGGATTCAGGCTCTTTCTGCGGTCCAGTAGGCGGTCGGTCCCCTAATATGTCAATGGCAATTTCCTTAAACTCAAGAAAGGAGGCCTGGGCATGTTGAGAAGAGATGATCTTTAGTTGACACCTTTGATTTCTATCAACAAGTCCATTAATGAATTGTTCCCTCAGGGTTTGATCAGAGGTTTTAGCGTCTTTGGGCTCAAGACGGGTTATGGCCTTCCATGTCTCCTGTAGGGAGAGGGCAAAGTCTCGGAGGGACTCTTGGGGCTTCTGTCTTTTCCCGAAGAATTGCTGCTTCAACTCTGAGGCAGTACACTTGTCAAAGGTGTTGCGCAGCCTATCTAGAATTTGGACCACATTCTCACACTGTTCTTGGGGCCAAGACTTGACTTCCCGGAGAGCGGGTCCTTTCAACTGCCCGGTTAGGATGCCCACTTTCTGTTCCTCTGTGAACGGGTACAGGGCGAAGGTGGCTAACAACTTGTCCCTAAATTCAGGGAGAGTGTGTGATTCTCCCTCGTAGTGGGGTAACCAGGGGGCCCCTGGATAGTATGGCATAGTCAGAGGCATCATGGTGGGGGTCCCAGGGACCCTGACTGTAGCAGGGGTGAAAGGACTCTCTGGAGGGCTTAACATGCTCCGGTACCCTGAGGAGGGACCAGGGGACGGGACCTGCTCCAGTCCCGTATCTTCGTCCTGGGCGGACATGACTTGCCTAGCTGAGGGAAGTCTGTAGGGTTACACAATGTCCGTTGCTATGGGCGATGGCTAGAATGGGACGTGGGCACTTTAAGACACAGTCACTATTCCCTGGGAGGTGAGCCAATAACCTAGCATCGGAAACAATCTCTACCCCCCTTTAACTTCCCCAGCGGTACTCACTCAGGATCAGCCGCGGTGACAGGACAGCTCCGGTGCATGAAGGACTCCGTTCCCGATGTCCGGCAGGCAGCAGGGGCTCGGTGATGCTCAGCGGTGTTCTCCTCCAGTCGCAGGACACGTGCGTCGGAACTCCGAATGAGGCGCACGCTGCTGGCAGGCTTCAGACGCGGCCTGCGCCGAAATCCAAGATGGCCGATTAACCCTCTTCGTTGCCGGCCGCACAGCCTCCACTTCCTCCGCCTCCTCCTCGCACAGGGGGCGGAGCCTAGTGACTGAGGTAAAAATGCTTCAACCGCTCTGCACCAACTGTTGTTGAGCTAACAGAGTCCGTTGGCAGGGATTAACCCCCTGATTGCTGGAGCGATGCTTGACAGCGCTTGGCAGCAGTAATAAAGTCAATGTGAAATATAGCACAAAATCACTTGGGCCTATACCCGAATGGTAGCAGGGTTAGGCAGCACAGTAGTTTTTCAATAAAGGATAGTCTCTAGTGCCAGAATAAGGCACAGAAGTAATGATCCTGTGTTCGTGACGCCACTTGCAACATCCCCCACCGGGGCCTAGCCTTTTCTCGGGGCCTGGAGTCAGCCGGGACCCACAGTACCTGAGTGGCTGGCGGTTGCGGCCTAGGCACGCTAGTGTCACGGTGCTTGGTATGGGGAACCGGAGGGCTGTCCTACAGCCTGGCAGGTCTCCAGCAGGGTGGTGTTGGCAAGAAATGATGAGGGAGAGGCTGCTATAGCGGATCTCCCTGGGGCAACCCTTTGGTGTCTAGAGTATAAGTCTCTGTGTAGTGGACAGGGTGCCTGTGATGATGGCAGCTGTAGTAGCAGGGACCAGACGGAGGCAGAGGTTGAACAAAAACAACTTACAGTTCTTTATTGGAACCGACAGGAACCGCAGCAACGTGCCTTAACAAAATGGTGGAGTACTGAGTTGCAATTGGAGGGAGCCACAGGAGGTAGATCGCCAGCCTGGATGCAGAGGGCAGGCTGGGAGGTAGCTGTGTCCTAATAGGAAGCTTCAGCTTGTCCTGGAGTGCTTCAGGTATCACCCTTGAAGGTAGGATGATACCCCTTTCCTCTCTCTGTCTAACTCACTGCTTGGTTTGACTGACCAGTCTTTCTGACTGAATCCTGTCAGACTCACTTCTCTGACTGAACTGACTGTTGGAAATCTCCAACCGTCACTTTTTCTCAGCTCTTGGTCATGTGGTGGTTACTCCTCCAATTACATCCCAGCTTACAGTACATTAGGATAATACATGTGATTGGATGACACATCTTACATCACATCAAAGAATTAACTCCTGCCTTACCAGGCAGGATCTACCACTGCAGAGTTCATCTGTGTTATGTAGTGACATGCTGTGAGGCTAATCAGACCCTACACAGGCTGCAAGCTACATGGTGGGACGTATTTGCAAACACAGCTCTGCCTTGCATTGGCGAGGGTGTTGCACATGACTCTAGGTTTTAGCAAAGTTCTAAGAATAAAATGAAAATGAGTCATGTTTCTCCCTCGAGGCCCTGCTTCATGCATTATTCTATGGATAAGCTTTGACTGGAGTGTTACTTTAAGGCTCAATGTAGGTTCAAGGGGTCCAAGGGGTTAAGGACCATCATGTTTTTTGGACTTTTAAGTTAGTAAATAGACTCATACTATAGAACCTAGCATAATTTAAACTGATCACTGAAGATGATTCTTTGTCAGCTATCTTACCAAGAGGAGGAAAAGACCAGTTACAAGCTATTACTGTAGAATGAAAGTCCCCAAACCTAAAGGCATGTGCACTTAATTGTTCTAGTACTCAGGGTCTAGATAGGACTATGTCAAGCTCTGCCATATTCATCCAACCACGGTCGGTGCTAGCACTGAGCATTTCTGGGCAAGTCCCGGGGCCCAGAGCTGCTTGGGGGCCCAAATAAGGCAGTAAATAAGGAATTCATGAGGGGGCTTGTATAAAATAACCATGTGGGGGCTGTTTAGTGTGATAAACTTGGGAATATTTTAGAGAACAGGAGACTGTTTTAGTTTCTGAATTTTAATGCCACCATGTGAGTTCATTGCAAGGTGGCCTACTGAGTCTCTGTCGCCCAGGGGCCTACTGAAACCTGGAGCCAACCGTGCAGTCAACCCAACTGATTTTACATATTCCTTTTATATGTCCTCAGTTGTCAGATCATCTTGGGGAAACATTCACTTACCTTTAATGCCGGAACTTTATCATAACAGAACTCGTTCACCAAGCCTGGGTTTCATACTTTTGTGAAAAAGAAATGATCAAAGTAGACAACCTCTGGTAGCTGAATAGTCCAATGGGGTACACCTTATGTATTGATATTTTGTCAGGATAGCTTAAGAGTGTAAGAAGACTATGGGGGTCATTTACTAAGGGTTTCCCAAATGTTACTGATTTGCACCGTTTACCCTGAATCGCCCCGGGTTTTTGGCACACGCAATCAGATTGTGTCGCATCGGCGCCGGCATGCATGCAATGGAAATCGGGGGACGTGGCCATTGGAAAACCCAACGGATTAGAAAAAAACGCGGAATTTTAAAAACAAATGTGTCGCTTGACACGCGCTTACCTGCACCTAGGATAGGATGGTGAACTGGTCCAGAATTATCAGTCTGTCCTAAGTCTTAAGGTGTGTCAAAAATAACATTATACTGAAGCTGATTAAATGAACCTATGTTTTTTCTTTTTAATAGGTTACACTACAATAAGACTCCACCATTTATGCACACAGGACAATTTTTGACCCTCTTGACCAGTATTTAATTTGTTCAGTTGTTGGCACATTGTGGAATTCGTTATTTGCATTAAGAAGCACGTGCAGCAAATTAAGTAGCTGCTTAGTTATTATCTATTTCATTTAAATGTAATGCATTGTGTGCTGTATATAATCCAGAACTATGAAGATGACTCCTCAATCATTTATGTATACCTACAGATACAGGAAACCAAAGCTCCTCGAAATAAGTACTGTATAATCATATATTCTTATTCTTATCAGATTTAGCTCACAATCATCCAAGACAATGGAATAAAAGACTTCTTCCTACTATTACACAGATTTTACAAAGCTTTGTACACCTGTTTGTAGCAGCCCTTCAATGTCTTATGTAATACATCATCCTTTTTAAGTCTTAGCAGTTTTGTGTAGGCAGTGAAGACAGCTGTTTGTATCATGGTGGTAAAAATAGATATGACAGGATAGTGAGAATAAATAGAAGTAAGGATGTTACATAAAATCCCTATCAATTCAGAATCATTTTACCATTATTACAACATCCAGGCATTGAAAGGCATATTAAAAATAATACAAGAAGTTATCTGGCTTATTACAATTGATCATCAATATGAGATCCATGTGTATCCATTAGTGAGCAGCCCAATATAGGTGTTTACATACCCCTCTAGTACATTATAAGACAGAACAGGCCTGAAAGCACTGCTCCATTCTATGTAGTCAGCTGGGTCATTGCAGTTCTGCTCACATTTACTTCAGTAGGATCCAGGCTACAGTTTCCTAGTTAAGCCTTAAAGGGGTACCCATAATGCTATAAATAAATGAATGTAACAAAACTTAATGTCATTAGTCACAAAATGGAGCTTAGATAGTTTGATTTTATGATTCTCTAAAGTTATCACCAAGATGGCTGCCATTGGAAACTACAAGTCCCAAGGTCCTTTAGTTCTCAGTAACTCCTCCTACCTCTTATGCTCTACTCCCAATGATAATCTAACAGGTTTTCTTGCTCTGTTACCATAGTAATGATGTGTAACTGCCATCACCACAACACTGCCATACTGGATGCACTGCAACCAACCGACTACAGCCAAACATAGTGGTGATCACATGACCTTCCCAGGCAGGTGCAGGACATGTAATGTGGACATGTGACCAGCGGCCATCTTCTGTAATGTGTATGCTCTGCAACGGACCACACTGAGGAAATTAACGGTCGGATTAAAGGGCCAGTAGCGCATTAGTTCTTCATTACAGTCTATGTCATCAGCATTTTTCTGCTAAGGAGAGCAAAATTTTAAATAACAACTACATTACATAACAATTACATATTAGCTTATATTTTAAGGACCCTTTTGTATATGAATTATGCTGATTCCTGGAATACCCCTTTAACATAGAGAACATATGCTTACAGATCAATTCTGTATTTAAGTTTTGGCCTCCTATCTTGATTTGATATTTCATGATCAGTGATAAGCAGAACTGAACCAGCCATATTTGGTTCCATGCAGTACATTGCGGGTTTGCATTCCCAAAGTTGGATATCAGCTAGAAGGTTAGGTTCAGTGTACACCTCATCTCCCACCATTAATGGGTGCTAACGCTAACAGGAAATATGTCAGAGGCATCGTGCAACTATTCAAACACTGGCAACGTGAGCGTTCTGCCATTTCCTATGGATTGTTGCTCCCAGTGATGTCATCAGGGAGCAACAATCGATGGGAAAATGGCCGTGCACATTCAAATGCCACAGGTGGCTTTGCCACAGGCAGTTAAAGGGTAACAATTCAGGTAGACAGGTAGGTGAATCCAGCTTCAAATCATACCAGGAAATAATGATTAAAAATCCTCTTTATTTAAGAAAAAATAAGATTAAAAAAACATTACTAGACATCTATTATAATGTCAAATCCGATGCGTTTCAAACCAGCAGGTTCTTAGTCGTAGCCTGATAGGAATGACACTGAACAGAGTATTTAAGCAGATGACCACATAACACCATTTGAAGCTGGACTCACCTACCTCTCTACCTGAATTTTGTTGCTGACTCCCCAACTCAGAGGTCCGTGCATCACCATATACAGTTTATTACTATGGAGGTGAGCTAAAAATAAAAAACTTTTTGGGACTATTTAAAGGGTAACACCTTTGATTGGTGCCAACAACAATCACAGGTGTTAAAAGTGGGGTTGAGTTGTTGGCTGGGTATCCAAACACAACCTTGAGGCTCCAGTTCAGATTAATTCAACCAAATATCGAGCCTTAATGTGTCTGCTCATTCTTATTCATGACGTGAAGTGGATGTACTGTATGAAAAAGTGTCATATCTACTACCATATTTAAGATGCATTGTCTGGCGGATCATATAGCTCATGAAGGACACACAAATATGTAGAATAAAACTTTGATCTTTTCCCTACGTTGCCTTCCCATTTTGTAAAGTTGCACAGTATTTTACAGCTTATTGGGAACAATGATTATAATCTTTTTTTGGATAATCCAACAAAGGATTTTTAAATATCTGCCACACTATGAAGAATGGATAATGTGCACCATTATATACATATTATATACATATTATCCAGCCTCATCTAGTTACACCGCTGTTCAATATTTTTTCATTATTGGCATCCACATGTGGATGTACCTGTATATGTAGCTACCAAATAAATAGCATTTTTATTGGCTGGTATTTGTTTAAGAAATGCAAATTACAAAGTGATTTCAGGCTTTTTTCTTCTAAACATAGAATGCATGTCTATATTTTCTCAGCTTGATCTCATAAAACATATGCCATTTAGTAAAATAATTTACACTGTTTAAGGCATATTTCACAAAGCCAGAGATTTAAGAGAGTTGTCACGTCTGTTGATCCTCAAAGTGTAGTGATTACAAAATTATTGGCACACATATGAAACCCTTTGGTACTGATCACAGGAAACAAGAGGTAAATCAATGGAGATCAGATAAATGTCTCTGGATTTAGTGTTAGGTGGTAGCTACCTATTAGAACTGGTGACCCTCTTCTGAACTGTACATTTAAATTAGAATTTAAGTGGGTATTTTTGAATTTAAAAAGAAACTGTATCTTATATGAATCCCAAGGGGTTAAATGCATTGCCTTGAACTTCAAGTTGATTCACTTTGTGTGGTATTGTAGAAGAATTTCATTTGTAGCTTGAAGCAGTTTATAGAGCATGACACAGTAAAAGCCATCACTACAGAAAACTCTAATAAAAGGTGACCTTCTACAATCTCATACCAAATAGGCTTAATGGTATGGGGAAACCATTTCAGGTAAAATTTTTAAAATAAACCTAGCTTTGCATTGAAAAAAACATATCCAAAGTGCAACAAGTTAAAAAAATAGGCATGAAATGAAAGCAGTTGGCTGCCTTTAGGCAACTTTTCCTTTGCACTACTTTCTACCCATGTGACAGGTACACAGTGCGTCCCCCTCTTCTTGGATGAAGCTTATCTACGTAATCAGCAGAATAAACAATATACCATCACAGGGAGCTCTGTCTTGTTCTGGTCATGTGACACGAAAACAAAACATAGCTTATTGAAAAAAATGGGAAGTGGGCTTCTAAGGGAGAGATGCTTGGAACTATTACAATTATTTTGTTAGCAGATAACCCCTTTAAAATGTTGTACTTTCTCTTCAATGTCATTACTGCATTTTTTTATATTTTAACATTAAAGTAATTTTTTATAATAAATGGCAGAGGAGGTCTTTAAAAAAAAAACTTATACCCAGCTCTTTCCTCTTTTTGATTACTTTATGCCTAGTCTCTCAACATGTGATTAATTGATGAGGAAGTAAGGAATAAAGGTAATTTTTTTTCTACTGTTAGTAAAATGTTATACTTTGTCAGCTCTGACCTACTAGTGAATAGAACATGCAGTGGGCACAGAAAATATTCAGAGCCCTTTACATTTTCCACTTTGTTTTATTGCAGCCAACTTGTAAGATCAAAAAAGGTTTTTTTTGCTCATTAATGTACACTGTTCCCCCATCTTAACAGAAAAACCCCCCAGAAATTTAGATATTTTTGAAAATTATTAAACAAGAAAAACTGAAGTATCACATGGTCATAAGTATTCAGACCCTTTGCTCAGTATTGAGTAGAAGTTCCTTTTGAGCTAGTTCAGTCATGAGTTTTCTTGGGATTGATGCAACAAGTTATTCACATCTGGATTTGGGGATCCTCTGCCAGTTCCCTCAAGTTGAATGATAAACGTTGGTGGACAGCCATTTTCCAGCCTCTAGATAGATGCTCAATTGGGTTTAGGTCAGGGCTCTGGCTGCGGCCGTCAAAAATGGTTATGGTTGTCCTGAAGCCATTGCTTTGTTATTTTAGCTGTGTGCTTAGGGTCATTGTCTTTTTGGAAGGTGAGCATTTGGCCCAGTCTGAGGTCCAGAGCACTCTGGAAGAGGTTTTCATCCAGGATATCTCTGTACTTGGTCGCATTAATCTTTCCTTCAATTGCAACCAGTTTCCTATCCCTGCAGTGAAAGAACACCCCAATAGCATGATGCTGCCACCACCATGTTTCACTGTTTGGATTGTATTTGGTAGCTGATATATATACTGCAGTACCACATATACTGCTTAGAACATCAAAAAGTTCAATCTTCATCGCATCAAACCAGAGAATCTTATTTCTTATAGTCTGGGAGTCTTTCATGTATTTTTTTTTAGCAAAGTATATAAATGCTTTCAAATGTCTTGCACTGAAAAGATTCTTCATCAGCGCACTATGCCATAAAGCCCCAACTGATCAAGGGCTGCAGTGATGGTTGACTTTGTGGAACTTTCTCCCATCTTCTAACTCCTTCTCTGGAGCTTAGCCACAGTGATCTTTGGGTCCTTCTTTACCTCTATCACTAAGGCTCTTCTCCCACGATTTCTTAGTTTGGCTGGACGCTCAGGTCAAGGAAGACTTGTGGTCATCCAGAACTTCTTCCATTTGAGGATTATGGAGGCCTTGAGTGCTGCAGGTTAAGGAACCTTAAGTGCTGTAGAAATTCTTTTGTAACCTTGGCCAAATCTGTGCCTTGTCAGAATTCTGTCTCTGGATCGTCTGTGAATATGAGTGTCACAGCACAGGGTCTGAATACTTAAGACATTTGCAATGGCGTAATTAGAATCTGATGGGCCCCAGTGCAAAGTCTGTGCCAGGCCCCTCAACTATAATGTATGGTTTAAAGTAATAGTCTTCTCATATGGGAAAGTGACACCATTAGGGCCCCCTATATCGCTTGGGTCCAGATGCAATCGCAACCTCTGCACCCCCTCAAGTTACACCCCTGGACATAATCAAAGCTATCAAAAGAGGCAAAGACACAGGTATATACACGCATCGATATTTCTAGTGTAACAGATTTATTGAAAAGTGGCGAACCCCTCTAAATTATATATTTTTAATATGGGAATATTTTAAACTAGCAGTCATAGTATAGTTAATTGTAAAAATCTGACAGCACAGATATTTCAATGATGTTCTTTGAGTAGGTTGTAATACAGTATTATATCAGTTCTTCTCCTTGTACAATATTTATGAAATAATGATATTAACAGGAACCATCATGAGATGGTAATCTATTTATACACATAGTATGAAGCAACAACAACAACTACATATATACACAACAACTATACTGTATATAGGGCAAAGTATTATTTTATTTTTAAACTTGTTTCCCTTTTTTACTCACATAAGATATCACATGTTGACTGTACAGTCTGTAATATGCTGTGCTGAATAAGAAAAGTGAGCATTCATCTGGAACTATTGTCCAGCAGGGAACATCCGCTATACTATGAATTATGCTATGTCAGGTTTCATGCTATTAGAATAATACAGCATCAGGTAATTGCTTGTACAGTGCCTTGGAAATAGGATGAGAAGGTTCCGCCGCAGAATTACCAAAAGTGTATTTTTGTAGATAATTAGCTTTGGAGTGGTAAGTAAATGGAAAGTGGTTGACCACTGCTATGTACTTTTTCACTTTGGATTACTACTTCTCATTATAGCTGGTTCTAATGGTATCCCAGTAATAATCCTCTTATTTCTGCTTTGTATTAGGAGATAATCTTTGTAGAACTAACTAGGGGAAGTCATTATTATGAGAACACTCTTGAAAAGACTATAAAACATCTCATGCAAAAAAGTGCAGGCAGGGGTGTTAATAAAGCGCTGCTCTCTATGCGCTGACATATAATAGAATCACATAACTGGTATGTGCCTGGTGCAGAGAAGGTTAAAGTAAATGGACCTGTTGGATCTGAACACTCATAAAGATTTATACTCCTTTTTCTCTTTCATTTTCTTGTCTGTATGTGATCGGGAGGCTAAAATGCCTATTTTTGAGATACCAAAGGAAAGTGGTGCATCTAAATTTATAGTTATAGTCAAACTCAAAATGTCTCCATGGTGACTAATGCACAGCTGTAGCCTGTACACTTAATTCTACCCAGGCAGAGGGAGCCGAGAGCGAGCTTTCCGCTCAATGTGTCAGGAGACTTGGATATTTATTTTTCATAAAGCTTTTACATATTTTGCAAAGGGCTGTTTTGCAAAATATACTGATATCTCGGAAACTACTGATATTCAGTATATTATACATTTTTTCTAAGGTGAAAAGGGGACAACTGTGCTAATGCTTAAAAATATATAACTCACATCCATTTTCTATTAAAAAAAAACAAGAATTTGCAAACACTGGTAAACATGTATTTCATGTTTTAGGTGCGAAACACAGGCTTGTCCCACACTAACAAAGAGGTTAGCCTTTTATAAGAATCAGATGGCAAACACAATCACAATAGAGTTATAGGAATAAATATACATCCAAAATAATATATATATATATATAAAACAAAAGACATACAACTACACAATAGGGATACACAAAAATGAAAACACAGGGTATGTTTTAAATCATTCTAAGGACATATCATTTCCCTATTTATGATTTAATACACAGGATCATTAAGGTGAATTTTTTTCAGAAATAAAAGCTTTTTGTGTGATGCAATATAATGCAGCTTTATACTTGGGGTAAAATTCACTGGTGGGAATTTATCATTGGATTTTTTGTCGATGGCGTTGTTTTGGCGCAGTTGTGGTACAAATGCTGTTTTGCAACCTTCCATTGCCCCAAATGAACATAAAGTCACTTTAAAATAGATCCTACTTCCGTTAAATTTATTATTTGCATAGGCTAGTTTTCACAATACTGAACTTAATTCATGATTAGCAAAATTTTGTTTAGGCGCATGTATTGGCACAAAATGACTCCAGTCATCCCATGGCGCAGAAATAGGACAAAACCACTACCAAATTTATCAAGACATCAACAAACATGTGCACCAAAAAAAGAACATTATGCGACAAACGCAAAAAGAAAACAATGTTATTAACCAAATAAAAAAAAACAAATGTAAAAACATACATAGACTCACTTGGTTAATTCAGATAAAACAAAATGGAATTTAACATTGAACAGCCAAGTCAAAGACAAATTGTAATGAAAAAATCCCCCACTAAGTTTAACCCCTTCCCGACATTTGACGTACTATTACTGCATGGCGGGAGGTGCGTTCCCTCAAAATGCAGTAATAGTACGTCAAGAATTAATTAAATAAAGTTCAAGTCCCCTAAACACAAACATTCCCTATACACATCTAATAAAGTGAAAAAACCTGAAAATCACCAAAAACCCCCACATATTTGGTATCGCCGCGTCCGTAACAATATGTACAATAAGTCAGAAACATTATTGGACCCATACGGTGAACGCTGTAAAAACAAAAATGTTAATTTTCATAAAATCCCTTCATAAAAATGTTCCAAAAAGTGATCAAAAAAAAGTTATGTGCACCAAAATGGTACCACTGAAAAGGACAACTCAACACATAAAAAATAAGCCCTAAACTAGCACTGTCAACCAAAAAATATTAAAGTTATATCTCCGAAAATATGGTCATGCAAAAACAAATGAGATTTTCTTTATATTTGTTTTTTTCCTGTAAAATTGTAAAATATATAAAAAACTATATAAGTGAGGAATCATCGTAATCGTAATCGTAGTGATCTAGAGAATAAAAATATTATAGTATTTTTAGTGTATGGTGCACGACCCCCAAAATATACAAAAAAACCCCCCCAAAATTGACAATTTTTTTTTTCTCCATACATTAAAGAGTTAATAAAATCTCATCAAAAAGCTATAGACCCACTAAAATGAAGTATTTGTAAAGTGCATCTCATGTCACAAAAAATTAGCCCTTTTATGTCCAAATTGCCAAAAAAATAAAGATTGTATAGCCATTATAAAGTGACAATGCATAATCTGCCCTGAATGGCACAGCTTCCCTTCAATGCCCTGGCGTGTGCCCATACAGCAGGTTACCACCACATATGGGGTATTGTATACACAGGAGAGATTGGGTATCAAATTTTGTGGAGTGTTTTGGTATTTTATCCACTGAAAATTTGTACATTTTATGAAAAACACATACATTTTGTAAAAAAAAAAATTAATTTCAAAATTGCATCCAATTTTGTTTTAACCCCTGTAAACCAATTAAAGGGTTAACAAACTTCATAAAAGTTATTTTACGAACGTTGAGGGGTGTAGTTTCTATAAAGGGGATATTTATGGGGTTTTACTTTTATTTAGGCCTCTCAAAGTGACTTCAAACCTGAGCAGGTCCCTCAGTAGCAGCATTTTGCTTTATTTATGAAAATGTGAAAAATCGCACCTAACGTTCAAAGCCGCATAACATCTTACAAAAATGATAGTATGTATAAAAAACCACGGAGGCATAAAGTAGACATTTGGTGAATGTTAGATATTACGTTTTCTGGTGTTATGACTCATGTGTGGAAAAAGTAGAACATTTTGAATTTCGAAAATTGAGAATTTTTCCAAATTTTCACCAAATATCTGGTATGTTTTTGCAAATAAATGCAAAACATGCCACCAAAATTTTGTAACTAACATGAAGTACAATGTGTCACGAGAAAACAATTTCAAAATCACTTGGATATGTTAAAGCGTTCCAAAGTTATAACCACTTATAGTGACACAGGGCAGAAAAATGGGCCGTGTCAGGAAGGTGAAAAGTGGCTTCGGCGTTAAGGGGTTAAGGGGAATTACAGGATTTAAATATGCTTCACATATCCTCACAAGAATGTGAGAAAAACATTTTTGGGCAAAATACTTATAGATATTTCTAACTACTACTAAAGGGCATGACCACTTCCAGTAAATGTCTTCTATTAAACAAGTCTCATGGCGGAGATTTATCAAAAGTATCTGAGAGTATAACTGTTCTAGTTGCCCATGGCAACCAATCGGAGTTCAGCTTTCATTTTCCCACAGCTGTTTAAAAAAATTGAAGCTCAGCTCTGATTGGTTTCCATGGGCAACTAGATCAGTTCTTCTGATAAATCTCCCCCCTTTTTTTATATGCATATTTTTCTTCACCTCCTTTGAAAGATGCAACCACTCCCTGTTTTTAGCATGCGACCCTCAGCATAAACAAATGACTCCATTCTGTACATGGATTTTTGGGTGTCCTTGTGATGTCACTCCCTAGGGCAGTGGTGATGAACCTATGGCACTGGTGCAAGAGATTCCACTTGGAGCTCTCTGTGTGGGAACCCAGGTCATTACCCAGCCATTCAGGACTCAAAACTTCCTCCTGCAGTCACAGGCAGCCCAGGACATGCCACGTTCTGTGCTATTTTAAATGAACTTGTAGTGTAAGGTGGTGTGGACAGAACCAGATTATCATTGGAGGTCCTTCTTCTGGCCGTTGATTCATGCTCTTAAGTGGACCGTAAAGGGAAGCTACAATGATAGTCCGACTATCTCCTTCTTTCTACTGTATTGGTGTCCTCAGCACGCCAATACGTTTGAAACCTGTGTCAGAGCATGGAGTAATAAGCCATTTTAGGTTGGCATTTTGTCATTTTGTGAAAAATATGTGGCTTTTGGCTGTAGTTTGGGCACTCAATCTCTAAAAGGTTCGCCATCACTGTCCTAGGGCCATCAACTGCCCTATCATATTTCCGTTTTACTCCCCTTTCACACTTGCGTTGCAGATCATGTCAGAGTCTGATCAGGGTGCGATCAGGGTTTGGTCAGTAAAAAACTGACATTTTTCATCAGAGTGCAATCAGTTTTCAGCCAGAGTTTGTTCAGTGTCTCAGTTTTTCACCCACTTTTTTTTGCTGTTTTCAATGCAATTTTAATGCATTTTTAACACACACGACTTGCAAAATGTGTGTTAAAAAATGCACGTGTTTGCGTGAAAAAAAATGCAAGTCTGAAAAAAAAAACATTGATTATAATGGGTCAGAGTTAGAGATGAGCGAGCACTAAAATGCTTGAGTGCTCGTTACTCGGGTCGAACTTTTCCCGATGCTCGAGTGCTCATATCGAATAACGAACCCCATTGATGTCAATGGGAGACTTGAGCATTTTTCACTGGAAGAACACAGTGAAGAACACATTACAGATGTTTCCGTACATCTGATAACTTATCCAAAGACACGCGTACCGAACAGTGTTGTTCACATTAGTATGTGAATAGCAATATGTGTGAAGAACACATTGCAGATGTTTCCATACATCTGCAATGTGTTCTTCACACATATTGTTCTTCACATACTATTGTGAAGAACACTGTTCGGCACGCGTGTCTTCGGATAAGTTAGCAGATGTATGGAACATCTGCAATGTGTTTTTCACTGTGTTCTTCACTGTATACTTTACTTAAATGATCCTGTGTTCACTGTGTTCACTGTTTTCATTGCATTCTTCACTGTTCTTCACTGTGGGTGGAGCCACTTTCAATTTCTGGCTGAAATACACTGATCAGGGAGGAAAAGTGAGTCACAATGGGAAGAGTGAGTGAAGCTGAAAATAAAGCAGCACAGAGACTCTGGAGTGCACACATTAGAAAAGTAAGTTGCAGGACTGTAAATATACTAGAGGAATATTCATGTTGATGTTAAAGATAGTGAAGGCACAATGATGAGATAAGTATTGGAACAAACAACAACCTCTTCAACTTAAAAATATAAAAAATAGACTTGTCATTCAGCATTAGACAATGTGATAAATCTTATGGGTAAATGTATTTGACAGTAAAAATGTATACTGTATATAGGGGCAGATGTATCAAGTGCTGGTGCTCTGTGTGACAATGCTTCATGGTGGCTCCACCCCTCAGCCTATATCAGAGGTTCCAGCTTCTAACCTGTTGCAGGGTATAGGTAGTGTGCAGGCTCGGGGCTTCCCTGCTCCAGCCTGAACAATGTAATAGTCATAGAATTGGCTTTAACAGTCACAATTTTCGGCTTTGCGCAAGGAATTGTGACTAAATTACCGTGGATACAACATTATTCAGGCATACAACTGTGCTAAATAACCCCACAGTAGTCAGATCTAGACTTGTCTACATATTTTGATTAGATCGGGTGTAGTAGGTGAAGGGTCCTTCTTTGGTAAATAGTAATAAAATGTAGTATAGACCAAAAATCATTCAACTTTTTACATATTTACCTTTGTCACATGTA
Source organism: Engystomops pustulosus (assembly GCF_040894005.1). NCBI lineage: Eukaryota > Metazoa > Chordata > Amphibia > Anura > Leptodactylidae > Engystomops > Engystomops pustulosus. Next base: position 73,445,306 of record NC_092412.1, read on the forward strand.
TCCATACAAACATAGGGGCTTATGTACTAAGGGTCGCTCATCGCACTTGTGGCGGACTGTTCACGGTTTTAGGATTTACACAGCACTGATAGGAGTTTGTGCTGGGATTATGTTGCACTCGATCGGATTGTGGCACAGCTGCGCTGGCTTACAGGCGACAGAAATGGAAGGGGGGCTGTCGGATGCTCCGACTGATTCAGACTGAGCGTGGGATTTAACTTTCAACTTGTGTCTCAAGACAATGCACTTACATTCACCAGGAAGAAGAAGGTGAACTCTGTCGGACCTGAGCGGGGAAGTGACACATGCAGGATATTGGGACAATCTTAGTGAATCATTGGACAGTGCATTATCATCGGACAATGCACTTTGGGTGAACTCCGTCGGACAGGTAAGTAAATGTGTCCCATAGTGTCACTACATTTTCTTTACCAATATTAGAATACTTTAAAAAAAAATAATATTAATATGGCCTATATACAGTATAGTTGATGTTTCTCTGCAAAATGACATTCTGGATTTGTAAAGCGCTACGTAATTTGATGGCGCTATATAAATAAAGATTATTATTATTATTATTATTATTCTGTAGCAGATTGGTTTGTGCAACACCTTTTAGTCACAATTTACCAGCAGTGGCAAAAAGGTTCAGGGTGGAAGAATTGTGAGCCCTGAGATACCCACAATTAATGTCCCTGTCTATTTGCTGTCTTGTGCTAAACCACAGATTACAACTGGGCGCTGGTCCCTAACCTGGATAAGTGCATAGTTTATAAAATTCCCCCTGTAAGTGCACAATGATCTTAATATAAACTATCACAAAACTTAAACCCAAAGAAAATTTGGAAAGTTCTCCAAAAAGGGAGTCATTAAAACAATCTGTATTGGTGGAAAAATACATACAACATTACAATTAAAGCAAACGGTGGACCATCCAGATAAAAAGTGTATCCCAGTTATACAGCATACAATGCCTACCGGTTGGGTAAATGAGACCTAAATGAAAATACAAAGTATTATATCAACCAACAATCAATGTAAACAGTGAAGCATGTCAAAGGAGCTAACACTAAAGATATAATCATAATACAATAGAGGATATCAGAGGAGATCAGATATCAATACCATACCAAGTGGAGGATCACACGCTAGGTAACCCAACACGTGTTTCGCTGAAATGCTTTTTCAAGGGGAGTGATCTTAATATAGTGAGAGGCTCCGGCTTTTGTTAAATATTGGGTGCACGATCGTGTCCTGGTAAATTCTAGGTCAGGTCATATCTCTTTATTTGCTTAAGGTGAACAAAGCACTCAAGGCTTTGAGATACACTGCTCAAAACAGGAGAAATAGCATAAACAAGACGCAGGATGGCTGCTTGCCTCAGTAAAGTGTATTGCAACGTTTCCTATGATCATCTGCATGATGAATTTTTAAAATTTACAAACAAACTTGCTTAGTTACTCTTTAACGTGACACTTAAGCAGCTGAGTAAATACCACATTTTTAGTGTGACATCATGGCACAATGTTTTGTCAGATTCAAATTAAAGATTTTTTTCCAAAATAAAAGAAAATCTTTTAAATGCCTCTATGTTCCACATAATAAATAACTAAAACTCACCCAAAAAAGTAAAATTAGGCAAGATACAGTGTTGATCACACAGTCCTGTGAGCGGTGTCCTTTGGCGGGAGGCCTGTTGAACCTTCAGGGGTATCCAATTGCAGAAAAATAGGGAATCCATGCACTCTTTCACACAACTCTTTTTTAATATTGCAGTTCAAAATTAGATATCAATGCAGTACTTAAGTAAATAATAATAAAAGAAATAATAAAACTTTATCCCCCACTCCCTGGCAGACAATCCAGCACTGTACTTCCCTCTGTGCTAGTGTCTATGTCTATGTTAGAAGTTCGGGAGAGCTGCCACAACTACAGCCAATCAGTGGTGAGTGTTGCTCCTCAATACTCAGAAATCAGTGGTCAGTTGAGGGAATTAAGTTTTATCATGCCCTGTTCTGTTTCATTGAAAGCCAAAAGTGTTCTCAGATCTAAGAATAATAGCCAAAGCCTGTGGATTGTCTCTATTAGTGCAGCTTATGCATTTACTTTTAAGGGAATAACACTGACCTGTAGTGCCAGCTGGTGATGTGGTACTGTGTATAGTATACAGTGGACTTGTTGTTCATAATTTTAATAATCACCTTCATCTGTTATTTTTTTTCATTAAAAAACTGTTATGGCAGGTGCAAATGACTGTGCAAATTGGTCCTGAAGAAATTGATGTTAATACCTGTGTACTGGTAGCCTTAGGTTTGGAACACACAGGAATGCAAAGGGGCATACATACTTAATTTAATTCATCTGCAATATATACTCATTTCTTCTGGTCCAAAATAATTTTGCTTAAATGTAACAATTTCTCATAATTGTAATCATATGTTCTCCTAAAACAAGATGGCTGTCCTCAGATAAAACCACCCCCACACTATGGCGGTGGTTTTCACTCATGTGCTATTTTGGCACTCTACCACCTGAATTCAGTGTTCATTACTACATGACGTGAGATGTGAGACTTGAGATGTGAGACATGCAGTATCTGCTGGTTATTTCATATGTATAAACAATGAGGCACATTTACTTACCCGTCCCATCGCGATCCCTGGCGTGCGTTGTCCGACGAGGATTCGGGTCTGCTGCGATTCACTAAGATTGTGGGTCCAATTTCCTGCATGTGTCGCTTCCCCGCTGAGGTCCGCCTGAGTTCACATCCTTCTTCCCGGTGCATGTGAGTGCTGATCTTGCGACACAAGTTGCTTTCTAAATCCCACAGTTTGTCTGAATCAGTCGGGTTGTCCGACGTCCACTCCCCACAATTTGTGTTGCATGCAAGCCTGCGCCGATGCAACAAAATTCGATCGCGTGCGCCAAAAACCCAGGACAATTCAGGACAAAATGGAAAAAAATCATGAAACCCAACGAAAATGCTTTTGCCCCAATGTGTTTCTTTGCCTGAATCCCTCCGGCAGCAGTGGTCATATCTTATGCATTAATGCAAACAGTAATCCATAGTACCTTTTACACATATAACTCCAGTTTCATATACCTTTCACAATTACAAATTTAGTGCATAACATTCTAATCATTTATCAATCTCCACCTTCACCCCTACCCCTTACCCCCCCCCCCCCTTCTCAGTCTCTTGTACTTTTTTTGTTTCTTCTCTGGCAATTATACCAAAGTGCTCCCTATCTCTTTTTGATATTAGTTTTTTTTAATGTTATAACTAAAAAAGTTCAATGCTCATACTTTTTCCAGTTACTGTTCCCTTTTTACTGTCCTACGTTTCTAAGGGACCATATGACGACATTATTGGGAAATTTACACAGGTACATTTTTTAATAACATACGATAGAAGAAATGTATAAATATGGCAGATGCATTAAAGTACAGCAAATGTCCTGTTGGTAATATTCCATATGGTCCTATGCCCAGCCTTAACTAGGTCCTGGAAATTTTTCTTGAGTTGTAGCTACCAAGTTAATGAGTTGATATTTTATAGTGTGGTTTTGTCATGTTGATACATTTTATGCTGCTATTTTGAGTTTATATACTAGTAAACTATATTTTGGCTGTGTATTTTCTTGATAGGACATTTTTACATAGAAATTGGTTGAACTGCATAGATTGATGCATTTTTTAAACTCACCACACATATAACTATGCCATCGATAATCATGTAAAAGCTGTTCTAGTGTATGGAATGTACTGTATGTGTGTCAATGGTTGAATGTAGTATGTACTATATCAGGAAATGTGATTTTACCTTGTTGCATTGCTCAGTTATATGAGTCACTTCTGCTTTCCAAGGGCAAAATTCTATTAAATGCAATATATTGGAGCAGAGGTCCCCAACCTTGTGTTCCTCAAAAGCCACTTTTAATTCTGATATGTGATGCTAAAAGCTTGTAGAAGAATGGTACAAAGCCTATCAAGGATCTTTCATTTTCCCCTAGTTCCAAGTTATAGTAGTATTATGACATTACTAGCGCTACCTGGTCACACATGATGTTTTTCTGCTTGCAATGTGTTGGGTAAGTTACTATGGAGGTAATGGTGTTCAGTGGTGACATCATAACTTATCAATTGTTTTATATTAGCTTCATTTTCTATTTTGGAGGAGTTTAAATATTTCCTAATGTTTATTCTGCATGTAATGCTCTTATTTCTCTTATCTCAACAACTTATTGCAGTCAGGCCTTGCCTTTGACCAAGTATGTTTTCTGGACACACTGGTCTATGTCACCTGTTAATGACTTTCCTCTCAGTGGTGAAAGTGTTACCTTACTGCACAACACTGCTAAGGTTCTCTATATATCTTAGCTGTGGCTTCATCCAATGATGTCCATACTAGGATATGTCTGTTCAGTACTCACTGGTGCTATGCTCAATTGCTTTCTCCTGGTAAGAGGTCACACTAACATTTTTTTGGGATGGGTAATAATACTCCTCTTTCTATTTTTGAGGAGTATTTTTATCCGAAAAGTAGTGTAACATTTTCAGTAATATAAATATATAACTTATGGCTTTATATAATTTTAATATACACTATTTATAAAAGAAAATCCTCTCAGTCAGTGTATTCTGGCAAACTGAGGCAGTTATAGTAATCTTACATCATGCATTAAACAGACCAGACTATGCCTGACACCGCCAACCCTCGACTTCCTCCCACAGACCAGACTGTGGCTTATGCTGCCACCCCCCCCCTTCCTTCCCTAAAGCAGACTGTGGTTGAGGCCCCATTCCTCCCCTTTCCCTCCAAGAGCAAACAGTGGCTGGCTGAAGCCACAAAACCTTCCAGATCAGACTACATCTGAAGCCGCCAAACCCCCAGAGCAGACTGTGAATAGACTGAGGCTGAAGCCATCAACCCCCCCTAGATAAGACTATGACCAGACTGTGGCTGATGCCCCAAACTCCCTGACCAGACATTGGCTGACGCCACCAACGCCCCTGCCCAGACTGTGGCTGACACTGCAGATTCCTGATGGTTTGCTGTGTAAGATAAAGAGCCTTTTAAAAAATGATTTTATTTACATTTTTTGTTTCTCATTTTTATGTGTTTCTAGGTTCTTTTTATAAAGATCACATGTAACAGTGATGCTATGGTAACATCACATAGGATCACTGTTATCAGCTATCTGTATATATACAAGCTGAAAAGATGTGCATTGGGGGCTGCTGTGACAGGGGCTGATTATATCAGATCATTGTCACAGTACAGGATCTGCTTGCCACAATTTTGTTCCTGAGCTCCATAGGCTCAGACCTCATGATTCTCATGTGCTCTGACATGCGCTGTGAGCTGTGAGGTCTTATATAGACTGGTATGTGTATTTCCCAATCAAGTGCATCAGTTTATTTAAAAACAGCTGGACTCCAATGAAGTAATAGAACCATCTCAAGGAGGATCAGAAGGAAATGGACAGAATGTGAGTTAAATATGAGTGTCAAAGCAGAGGGTCTGAATATTTATGACCATGTGATATTTCACTTTTTCTTGTTTAATAATGTAAAAATGGGGTGCATGAGCAAAAAAATAACTTTTTTATCTTACCAATTGGCTGAAAAGAAACAAAGAGAAAAATATTCTCTTTTTCTTTTTTCTAAGTGTAAATTCTTAGATGCTTCAGTCAATACAGAGTTAACACAAGACTCAAGAGTTAAGACTGAACCTTCTGTCAGTTAGTACCGGGATCCAGCTATGAAGCCAAGGGCTCAGCACTGTGCTGTAGCTGGATGTCAAAATGTGGGAAAACACTGGCCACCACAACATATAGTTACATTGTGGTACACTTAAATATTAAATGAATTTTAAGATGATAGGATGATAGAAAAATAAATGGTTAACTTCTATACTTATTGCAGAAAAATCCTTACCTCTAGTCTCTATGAATTTAGTTCTAGATCAAAGTAATGTTACATCCTTAAAAAGATATGGAATTTTAGCCCAAGTTATACTGGATTGGATCTGTCTTTTTATTTGAGAATGAGAAAAGTATCTTAGCAGAAATACACCATCTCATTTCATAACTACCATATTTATATAAATAATTTAAACTTTACAAAATAACTAGATGACCGGTAATTTTTTTGAAAAATCTATTTTATTGAAGTGGGGAAAAAAAGTAATACATTGAAATTCTTATCAGCCGAAAACAAAGAATTTTATTTATTGCTATCAATTTTACACATAACAATAATTTAAAAATATCATATTTTTGATTTAATCAAAAGGGCTTTTCTTTCATCCACAGCCACACACACCAAAAGATGGCACTGTGATTTCATTTTCAAGAACTCAGCTTCTTTCTATATGAATCTATTCCCTTGGAAAAGGCACAGCAGCACCAGAAGGTGGCATGTTTTATCCACTTTAAAGAAACTTGTGTCTCATAAATATTTTTATATGTATTTTTAATGGGGATCTTTGCTATGCCTGGGAGTATTCTAAACCTAAGACGCCGAATGAAATGAAAAATGCATCTATTTTTTTTATTTCAAATGATTAAAACGGAATATATGTTTGCAATAAAACTCAGAAAGCTGCACAAATGTAATCAATGACATGGAGCTAAAGTGAAAATAGCCAATAAATCCAACTTCATGAATGGAGAACGTAGTTTCACATCGCTTAATGTCTTGTTCGTCACCCGGCAAATATCAAATGAGTGTATTGTTAAATACTTAATTTTTCCTTTTTTTACCATATTAGTAGACATTTACATTTGAAAGTAATTTGCAGGTTGTGGAGATGTTAATTTAATTGTAGTTGCTATACAATAATATACTACTGTAGCTATATTTGGCACAATCCATTTTCTAACAGAAACATGTTTAATAAGATTATTTACTGTATTGCTAAAGGTTGTTCACTTGACTTTTTCTGACAATCCTTGACAACTGTCTTCCTCCAAATTTCTGCTTGTTTCCTGGAGTAACATCCCTAGATGTGATGTTCAGGTTAATAAAAGACCAAGGTCTGGCACACCATTTAAAGCTGAAATCAGTATAGAAAAGTTTATTAGTTGGTGGAAGAAAACAATTATACAATAGTGATGAGCAGACCCAAAAAGTTCATTAGAAGTTTGGGGCTGGGTCAAACTCCTATCATCGGCACTGATTGTGGCTATAACACTTTAAATGCTGCTGGAAAAGTCATCTGTGGTGTTTAAATGGCTTAAGCATGCGTTCTAGAAATGGCATGCCGATGGCGAAAGGTGCTGCCATTTTGGGGACAGTCGGAATTGGAAGTGCTGTTCCTCCCCTAAATAGTGATGCATAGCACTGCTTGCATGTTGATGCTGGCATGCATGCCACCTCATGAGTTTGAATGAATAGTTAAAGCCCGAGATTGGTACTGCCATGCAGGTGTAACAGGTGGGGGGTTGGGGTTTGGTACACAAATCCAGACCCTCCAAAGGTGGCACTTGGTTTTCATCCAAAACCAGATTTTATTTGGTCGGCTCATCAATAGGATATAAGTTGATTTTGATCTCTTGGGTTATTTTTTAGAAAGTCGTCTATGTGAACTGAAACTGTGAGAGATTCACTGTTGGTGAGAGTTTGAATGGAAAGGAGAAAACTGTGTAAATAGAAATTTACCCCTGTTTTAGCAGTGATATAAAAAAAATGGCTACTGCAGGAAACACAAAAAAATCAATGGGTCTTCCTCAACATCGTTGGATACCTGTGGTCCACCAGAGCTTAGAGCAAAGAGCTCTGAGTAATGTCAAAGTTACAGCTGTTATTTTATTTTAATGCTGATATATAATTTAAACTAGTTTGTCACGAAGCATAGTTAATTATAAGGTTGCATTGATCAATACAAGAAATGAGAAACACAGGCATCAAATAAATTCCTGGGTGCTGGCAGAGATCTATGAAATAGGAAGTAATCTTATGAATATAGCTGATTTCAAATGCCCCCTACGGTGGAAGACCTGCAGTCACACAGATAATCTTCTGGCATATTCATATATTACACATTGTGGAAGTATTTGCATGCTGAGAAAAGCCTAGACAGTGAACTGAACTCACCAGTTTGTTATAGCTACAATCTTTCTTTACTATTAATGGAAATCCAGCATGCATAAACAATGAACACTTACTCATAGATCCAGGCACTGTGACTGTGGTTATCTTCCCATATTTGTCATCCATGGCCTCCTTCCTTCTAAAATCAACTTTTATAATTATGGTAATGAGCCTGAGAGGCACCTTGGGGTGTCACCAGAGACCCTCTGTATCGCAGATTCATGCTCTGTTATACGATCTCCCCCTTCAAAATAAGTGTTCCTAGTTTATCATGATAGATTTTGATAATAGATTTATTTTAAGCTTTCAGTAATATATTTGTGTAAAGTGAATTGATAAAGTATAGTCCATGTTCCTCAAGAAAACTATATAACAGTTTGCTTAGATACTTGGACTTGTACTGCACTGGATTTATCAACACAGTCTTGTTTAACTCTGCGCTGGCATACCCTGCAACACATTGATACATTCCCCCACTGAGGAGGTAAGTAAATCAACAGACCAGTATACAATGGAACCCCTTTATAAGGATCTATCATTTCATTTTGAAATGCTGAACCAGACAGAGAGGAGACACATTACTCCAGTTTGCTCATAAACTTTGAGAGGTCTCTGCCAATTTGTGTGTAGGGGAAAGTTAGTGAGTTTGGTGGGAATATGTCAAAAGAAAGTTGTATGTTTGAAATCATGTTCTTTTCTGAATAGCCTCAGTGTTTAAAAAAAAAAAAAAAACAGGAGCACACCGTAATTTGCATTGAAAAAAACAAATTGACTAAAATGCTATGTTACATAGCATATATTTGACATATATTTTCCAATAATAAATCTTAATAGCCTCTGATTATAACAATGTATATTTACTAAACTTCTAAACGTTTGATCATTAACCATTAAATGAATGACGTGGGTGCCCTTTTTAGGGCTAATCCTTGAGTGGCCTTAACTTTATAAATCTTTTATTACCCTAATATGCAAAATAAATGAAAGAGGCTAATGGGGCATGGGGTAGCCAGAGCTGAAGTTACACGGCATGGAAACTCCACTCCCAGTAGCCTCTTTGGATCCACCTGCTCCTGGTAGCTGTGTGCACTCATCCGTGCTCTGCATGGACTCTCTATGCAGAGCTGGCAGCTGCGCGTACTTGGCTCCGAAGCCAATTAAGCATACCCATTAGTTGAACCTGCCTTCGGATCTACCTTAATAGGTAGATCCGAGATGATAGGTTCCTGTAAGGGTACTTCTTCTGAGGCGCCGCCTTTCTACGTTGGGAAGAATATTGTGGGACACCAGGTCCTGTAAGTGTTGGTCGGGCTGTGTCATTGGAAAAACTCTGCTTAGCATGCACAGTTACTTACATTACAAGTGTATTGCAGTGTAAGGGCTTGAACAAGCGATCGGATGAAGGTTTGTTGAAGCCCAAGTCTGTAAAAATAACAGTAAAAATCTTTTTAGAATAATTAAATAAATAAATAAAAGTCCCGTTATCACCACAATTACATATAAAATTCAAATAAAGTATACGAAACACAAAAAAACTACATATTTGGTATCACCATGTCCGTATTAGTCTGTACAATAAATCTAAATTAATATTGAACCCACATGGTTAACTATGTAAAAGAAAACACAAAAAACTTAATATACAATTTTTCATCAAATACCCTCACAAAAATGTCTTAAAAAGCGTTAAAAAATGAGCACCCTTATAAGATGTGACTGAAAAGAACAACTCTTATCACTATACAAATGAGGTATCATCGTAACCATAGTGAACCAGAGAATAAAAATAAAATATTATTTTTAGGTAATGGCGAACAGGAAAAAAAAAGTGCAAAAATACAAAATCAAAATTTATGATTTTTTTGTGTCCCCCTTGAAATAAAATCATGTGAATAATCTATAGACCCCCAAAATTAATTATCTATACAGGGTATCTCATTATGCAAATAATAAGCCCACATATTATGAACAAAATTTTAAAAAATTTAGCTTCTACAATGTGACAATACAAATCTGTTCTGAATGCTGCTGCTTCCATTCCATGCCCAGCCATGTGCCCATACAGCAGTTCACCACCATGTATGGGGCATTGGTACGCTTGGGAGAAATTGGGCATCAAACTTTGCAGATCATTTCATCATTTTGTGATGGAATGTCATTTTGCCCTAAATGAATGTATTTCCCCCCAAAATCTAAAAGTTTCTAAATCACACTTCCATTTTGTTTTCACCCATGTGAAACACTCAAATGGTTAATAGACTTAATAGAAGTTGTTTTAAATACCTAAATGGCTGTAGTTTCTATAGTTGGGTAATTTATGGGATTTTACTATTATTTAGGCCATTCAAAGTCACTTGAAAGCTGAGTTGTCCCTCAAAACATAAGTTTTGGCGATTTTCAGGAAGCTGAGAAAAATTGCACCTAAAGTTCTTAGGCTCATAGCATCCTAGAAAAGTAAGAGGGGACTTTAGAAACCATGTCTTCATAAGGCAAACATTCCAGGAATGTTAGTTATCAAGCTTTTTGGGTAGTTTTACTATCTGCCGGGAAAGCAGACTATTTCAAACTTTGAAAATGAATAATTTGTCTGAACTTTTGCCAAATTTTTATTTTTTTTTCAGAACAAAACACAAAACGTATGACTTAAATGTTACAACTAACATGAAGTACAATGTGTCACGAGAAAATTTTAAAATCACCTGGATATGTTAAAGCGTTCCAAAGTTACCAATTATTCCAAATAACCAATTATTCTAAAATCGAGTCTGGTCATTAAGCTGAAAACAAGGGTCTGTGATAAGGGGTTAAAACAACTACAGAAGCAGGGATTGGACACATAGCTGATTTTAACAAAGCAATCGTATCACATGCAAGACTACAAGCACGTTAGCCAGGGTAACTCTCGTAGTTGTAGTCACTCTGACATTGTATTTGTTAGTACTCTGATGCCATTTTATCCACCTTGGCCACCGTACTTGAAGTCTTACATGTGATAAAAGTGCTTTGCTAAAATCAGCTTTATGATCCACCCAAGCATCCGTAGCTGTAGTTTTAATGAACAAACGGACCCCATATATGTAGTTTCCACTGCCGATTAGTGTGTATATTTATATATATGATTTATTCATTATCGAAAAATATATGTCAAACACATGTTTTCCAACATTAACCCATGCACTTTTATATGTTTTATATTCTGAACCGCACTTCTAATTTATCATACTACTGTGGAGGTTTTTATGAATGAACATACAAACTCTCATTCATGCCATTTCCTCCCTTTAAAAGAAAGATGTAAGAATAGGGAAAATCTCATTCCGGACTAGAAACGCATCTTTTTATATTAATTTATTTATTTTACTTTGTATCTTGAGTAAATAAATATTTTAGAACAATAATGTTCTGAATTGTTCTGTTCAGAAGTGATAAGGCTGGACTAAGTCCAGAAAAAACTTGTCTGGAGAATCTTTAGACACCATGTGACCTAAGTTGCACCAAAAGTTTGCTAAAATGTAACCAACATAGTCAACAAATTAAAGTTGCACTGTAAGACACTGAAAGTGTGGTCAGAGAGATAGGAAGAAAACCAAGAGAGTGCAGTGCCCATTAGGCCAATGGAGCAAAGCATCCTGAGTAGGAGCTGGTGGTCCACAGTATTAAACGCTGTCGTCAGATCCAGAAGAATGAGGAGCGAATAGTCACCTTTGGATTGTGCAGTGAGGAGATCATTGGAGACTTCAGAAAGAGCAGTTTCAGTGGAGTGCATAGAGCGAAAACCAGAATGTAGAGGGTCAAGGAGAGATTTAGCTGAGAGATGGTCGGTTAGTCGGGAATAGAGCAGGTATTCCAGGAGTTTGGAGTTGAAAGGGAGATTAGAGACTGGTCGGTAGTTAGTATCATTGGATGGGCTCAGTGAAGGTTTCTTTAATAAAGGGGTAACAACAGCATGCTTAAAAGAAGAGGGGATGACACCAGATGAGAGAGAGAGGTTGAAGATTTTAGTGAGGTGATAAGTGACTGCTGGGGAGAGAGACTGTACGAGGTGTGAGGGGATGGGGTCACTGATACAGGTAGTGGGTTGAGCAGAGGAAAGGAACCTGGACACATCTTCCCCTGTGACTGGCTCAAAGGAAGAGAGTGTACAAGTTAAGGCACCGGAGGGAAGGGGATTAGTGGGGTGAGAGGAATGAGCAATTATTTCTTGCCAAATGCAATCAATTTTATCCTTAAAGTAGGTGGCCAGATCTTCAGCCCCAAGGTCTGTGACAGGTGGCTGGACCTTTGGTGTTAGTAAAGAGTGAAGAATATCAAAGAGCCTTTTGTTGGAGAGAGAGGATATTAGATTAGTAAAATAGACCTGTTTAGCAAGGTGAAGGGCAGAGTTATAGGTTTTTAGCATAAATTTGAAGTTTAGAAAGTCTGCAGATGTGCACGATTTTCTTCAAAGATGTTCAGCAATGTTCAGCTTCTGACAGTGTGATTGTAGTGGTTAGTAGCCAGGTTCGGACAGGTGAAAGAGGAGATGAGGGACAGTGTCAACTGTAAGTTTTCTGTGAGTTGGTGAATATCTATTGCACATGGGTTCTGGTTAGAGGTGGGTGAATTTAAAAAAAAATTCGATTTGCCGAGTTTGCCGAATATTCAGACAAAATTTGATTCAACCCAAATCGAATAAGGGCGAATCACGTTAAAAACAGATATTTTCTCACTGCAGAGAGCCTGTAGAACGTTGTGCTATGCTCAAATATGTGTAGTGAGCATGGTTTGGTCTTCAATCAATGCTGTGTTTTAGTATGACATGCACATGACAGGTGTCAGTGTAAGAATCACTTCCCTCTTCAATTCCATGGGTACTTACAGGGGCCAATTTGACCAAATAAGTGAAGCAGGAGCAAGCATGACTAGGTAACATCTGTGTGAGCTCGAAAGGACTGAGCTGAGGGCCAAGATTCCACTACATCAGATGATTCCATAGATTATGACAGAACCTATTCTGTTATAAACGCTGATACATGTAGAAATCCCCCAAAAGAGTGGAGAGGGTGTCAGCAGTAATTTTGTATTGACGCCACTGATCATTTTGCCCTTCATTTCATCCGTCTGCTTTCAGTGTCTGCTTTCAATCAGTCAATAATCTATCTGTATTGCTAAAGCCAAAAAACAAACAGGAGTGGATCCAAAACAGAGATGACCAGTAAATGGGATATTTGCATATCCTCTGTGTTCTGTATCCACTCCTGCTTTTGGCTATCAATCCTGAAGCTTTCCATTCCTTTTGATAGATGAAATGAAGGGAAAAATCAAACATAGTGGCAACATTATAGAATGGTGGAGGGTGAAAACTGCATTATGGAAATCACAGGGTGTTCCAGGGAGACAGCGGTCAGTTGGCAGCTGCATATGTAGGCCGCAGTGTGGCATAATGACAAATTATGGAGGTGGCAGCAACATAGTAGGCCACAGGATGACAGAGTGTGGAGGTGGCAGCAGCAGCATCATGAGGTCAGAGAGTGGCACAATGACAAATTTTGGAGCTGGCAGCAACATGGTGTGGCACAATGATAGAGTGTGGAGGTGGCGGCAGCAGCATGAGGTTAGAATGGCACAATAACAAATTCTAGTGGTGGCAGCAACATGGTAGGCCACAGTGTGGCACAATGCCAGAGTGTGGAGGTGGCGGTAGCGGCACCAGGAGGTCAGAGAGTGGCACAATCACAGTGTGTGTAGGTGGGCAGCAGCAGTAGCAGTAGCATGAGGCCAGAGAGTGGCACAATGATAAATTCTGGTGGTAGCAGCAACATGGTAGGCCAAAGTGTGGCACAATGACAGAGTGTGGAGGTGCTGGCAGCAGCAGCAGGAGGTCAGAAAGTGGCACAATGAGTGTGGGCATGGGTGACAATTCCAATTCCTTGTATAGATGGCAGGAGGCATGTGGAGCAACTGGCAGCAGATGTGTGGCATCAGGCGGGTGGCAGCATCAGAACAGGGGTGAGGCAGGTAGGTAGAATCCAGACTCATTTCTCAACATTTGGGGGAAGGATCATGGCTGATCTAATCTGATGCATAAGGTTTTGGTGTGTTTAAGTCCTGGCCTATCCAAGCCTGAGTCATCTTGACCAAGGCTAGTCTCCCCACATTATGGGCATTGACAAGTGGGTTCTCCTTGGGGTAACGATGGCCCCGCCGCACTGAACACCTGCTCTGATGCCACACTACTGGCCGGCAGGACAGTTTCTCTACTGCAAACTCCGCAAGTTTCGACCACACATCATGATTGGCTGCCCAGGGGATCCCAGGGGATCCTCTACCTAGGGTAGTAGAGTGCTGTCCAAGTACGCCACCACCTACTGCTACAGGGTCTGCTCTATGTCCTGCTGCTGCTGCTGGTGGTGGCTACCCTCCTCACTAGGCGGGTGAAGGAAGCTGCTGCTTAAGGACTCCAGACTTAAGCTGCTGCTGATGGAACTGCTACTGCTCCTACCCCCCAGCTCCCTACAGCAGCCGTGGCAGTAGTATGTGAGCCATGACTGTCAGGAATCCCCTGGTTAGACCTGACAGAGGATGGACAATGACATAGACAGCAGCCAACTATCTGCACAGTATTTCTCTATAGTACGCCAGTTGTTCCTCTCTCTCGGCAGCTGGAAAGTAGGCACCCATTTTGGACCGGTAGCGAGGGTCCAAGAGCTTAGAGAGCCAAAAGTCATCCCTATGCCGAATGTGGACTATTTGGCTGTCACTAGTTAGGCAAAGCAAATGTTGCAGGCCATCTGCACAAGTGACTCTGAGGGACTCCCGGCCTCCATCTCCACTGAATACTGCCACGGTGCTCTTAGAGTTCGTCTTTGCTGTATAGTGGCGCTGAGACCAGACCACCTAGTAGATCTGTGGATGAGGGAAATGAACAGGAAAGAGGCTGGTTGAGGACAGGTGAGGGCATCTGACTTGCTCCTGGGCCATGGAAACTAAGGGTTATATCTGACAAATCCTCGGACTCTTGGCTGGGGTTGTCAGATGTCATTTGTGAGGAAGTGGATGACCTAGTCAACCAATCGAGAACCTTTGGGTTATTCATCAACACACTGCCGCTAGATGACATTGGCAGTTCTGACCTCATAGAGTCACCCCTGCTGCGATGTTCCCTTACTGTGCTGTGACCTGTGCCTGCTCCACCTGCCACCTATCTGTCTGACATATTGGTTAATCAACTAAGTTGATTTGACACAGATTTCTTAATATCAAATTTAGCAGCAAAAAAAGAATTGAAATTTGGGGAATACAGAACCCCAAACACTGACACCCTGGACTTTGAGATAAAAATCACTCCACCAGCAATGTGGATGTGGCACGTATTTATTGATATATACTGAAGCAACAAAAAGAATTGAAATTTGGGGAATTACAGAGCCCCAAAAACTGACACACTGAACTTTGAGAAAAAAACACTTCACCAACTATGTGGATTTGACACAAATTTTTTTATAGCAACTTTAGCAACAAAAAATAATTGAAATTTGGGGAATACAGAACCCCAAACAAGGACACTCTGGACTTTGAGCAAAAATCACTCCATCAACTATGTGGATTTGACACGGATTTCTTGATATCTACTTTAGCAACCAAAAAGAATAGAAATTTGGGATATACGGATCCCTCAAAATGAACACCCTGGACTTTGGGCAAAAATCACTCCATCAGCTACTGAGTACAAGCAGCTAGACGCTAGAGACAGCACATGCAATGTGAAATTACGAGATTGCAAAAGACGTCTGTTTATTTAGTGCTGTGACATCACATAAGCCTGCCAGTCGCTGATTGGCTTTCATGTCTACAAATGTGATCGAGGGTGTTCCTTTCTTTTTCCGAGAGTTCTCTGCCTTATGTACCACGTTGTGCTCGCAGACATTTTGCTAATAAAGGGGGGGAAAATTAGTTCCCACGAATCACCGTAGATTTCGGATTCATGCAGAACCAAAGTTTTCCTGAAATTATAAAATAATTTCCACTTTGTTAGGAACAATTCACCGATTGATGAATGATGGGTAGAAGGATTCTAAGAAGGTGAAGGATTATTGAAAGTAAAAGAAAGGAGCTTATGGTCCGAAAGTGGAAAGGAAGAATTGGTAAAATTAGATATTGAAGATGGAGAAGACCAAATCGGGTATGTTTCCCTCATTATGAGTGGGGGAATCACAGAGTTGTGAAAGACCTAGAGAAGTAGTTAGTGCTAAGAGCTGAGAGGCCGAAATGGGAAATGGGAGTGTTAACAGGTATGTTCAAGCCTCCCATGATGATGATTGGAATGTCACAGATTGGCGCTTTCCTATGACATCACGGGAAGTGACAATCTCCACCAAAATGGGGGTGTGCATGGCTGGTAAGAGCTGGTTGCGCACCCCGGTTGTACATGGCGGTGGCTTTGCCAGCGGCATTTAAATGGTTAACATCAATCAAAGGTGTTACTGTTTGGACTTCAAACTTTAATTTTGCATTTTTTTTCGTCCAGACCCAAATTTAATAGGATCCGCTCATCCCTACTGCACAGTAAATACTATAAAAAAATTAAATATAGCAAAATGCTAGTCAGATGTAAGCAAAAATGGTTCCAAACAAAAAAAAAATCTCATCCCTCAAAACACACACATCTCTTCTCAACCAACAAAACACACTAAAATACCACTATTTAAAAAAAAATTTGGTTATAGCTCTATAGCTCTTCAAACATTGTGACATGAAATCAAATGAGTTCTTCCCTCAAAAAAGTATTTTTGTGCAGAAGCAGTAAAGTGTAAAAAATATGAAAATTTAGCATCTTTGTAATCATAATGACCAATAGACAATTGTTAGCATGTTAATTATATGGTATGGAACAAACTTTGTAATTGAAAAAAAATAATGGAATTAGTTTCATTCTCCTCCCAATTCAAAGTTAATAAATGTTGTTTATTAAGATAAATTTACCATTTTGAAAAATGCAATATATTTTTTATTTTAAAATAAAATAACATAATAGGCACTAACATTCCTGTTTTGATAAAAATAAAAGCCCTCAAAGGGGTATTCCAGGAATAATCATAATTCATATACAAATGGGACCTTATGAGCTAATATTATATCAGTTGTTATTTCAGAAGATGGCCGCTGGTCACATATCCTGCACCTGCCAGGGTAGGTCATGTGATCATCACTAAGTCTGGCTGTAGTCGGTTGGTTGCAGTGCATCCATTATGGCCAGTGTTGTGGTGAGACTACATCTCAATAGGTAATGTGAAATGATGGCAGTTATACACATCATTACGATGGTAACAGAGCAGAGCAGTCTGAGGTAGGAGCGGTTACTGAGAATTAAAGGGTCATGGGACTTGTAGTTTCCAGTGGCGACCATTTGGTGATAACTCTGTCTACTTTAGAAAGCCCATAACATTTTGTGAATCATAAAATCAAACTATTTAAGCTCCATTTTGTGACTAATGACATTCACTTTATAGCATTATGAGTTTTTGTATCAGACTCTCATTATCCCAGAATACCCCTTTAAGGATTCAATCTCAGGTGAGGAAAATTCTTGATTTTAGAAATTAATCACTGTTACCTACATACAGGTATTTAAGTGGTTGCATCACTGAGTCTATGATAATTAATTATGTGGCTTATGTCCAGGGCTGTGTTAAGGTAGGTGGAGGCCCCTGGGCTCAAAATCTGTTGGGGGCACTCACACAATGTAGGTCAGACTGTGGTACACATTACTTTTCTAAATTATCATGAACATTCTAAACTATCCTACTTAAGTTAGCCAGGTAGTCACTGTCACAGCTTAGAGGCAGGTGTATATGCGGCATGGTAGCACCACTGCTGCACATCACGCCCCAAAACATTCAGCTGATGTCCAATGAATGGGACTTACCTGCATTATATACAGCAGTGCGTTTGGTAAGTAAGTTACTAGACAGCCATACAAAGCTGTAGTGTTAGGTTTTCTGTTTGTATAATTGTGAAACTGCAGCTTTTTGTGTATTGTTAGTAGCAGCAGAACTGTGAAAAATAAATTCCAGGATTGTAGATGTATTTGGAGTATCCTCAAAATAATGTATTGGGAAATCTCTATTCAAATTGCTCCCTAGCCCCTTCACTCTGCGCTAATATCTAACCTGAGGTCTACAACTGCAGTGAGTCTGAGTGGGTGGGCTGTGTAGCAATTTATTGAGTACATGCCAATGCTACAATCATAGTATATGAATATATTTTTCACAAATCTGCTGCTCCTTACAACATACATAAATTTAAGGTTATACAGATCTCCAGGCTGCTACCTAACACAGTCTGCAGCTTTGATGAGACTTAGGGCCAAATGCATCAATCGTTTTTTCTGTTGTTTTTGTGTCTTTTCATACCGGAACACCGTTTTTGCTCCATTTTTGTGATTAAACGCCAAACTAGCCATGCAGCAAAAATAACCAGGTTTCCCTCATATTTTCTACCAATCCAGATGTTTTGTTGCGCTTAATGATATTCATCACTTGCAACTTTTCATTCAGGCGCAAAAACACTCCAGCCCGAAGTTGGCCTTAACTGAAAAGTAAGTACAGAACCCCTGTGCAGTGCAGCTCATCCCCAGCAGCAGAGCTCAGCCAGACACTAGTACAGATAATACGGACATTACATACACTGCAGACAGGACCTGCAGACTCTATTTATAGTTCACGACCTTCTATTTACAAAACATTCAGCAAAATCCTCAGCTCAGAGAGAAGTTTGTAGAATTTTGAAGATACTACAGAGAAGTCTCCCCTGTGTAGCAGGATGACCACACTGGTGTCTGAGGAGGCTACTGGCCAGAATTACAGTGGTGCAGCAGGAGACCAGCAGTGGGGGATCCCCACCAGGAGAAGCCACTGCTGCGGCTCTGCTGTGAGTGTTATCTTCATACTGGGATGTGGGAGAGAAGCAGAGAGGAGCTTGTAGGAGGATCACATGTAACTGCCCCAGTCTAACATTGCGCCTAAACTGCGCCAAAATTGCAACTAAACTGTGTTAGAGTAAAGTGATTAATAAGAGGCAGCAACTTAACTTATCACAGATGGTTGTAGCCTGTGATAATTCTGGCTCAACAGTGCGCCAGGATTTAGGCACAACTACTACACTTAGGCGCACAAAAGTGATACATCTGGCCCTTAATGTGATATCTCACTGGATCTATACGCCCATGTATTTTATTGCACAAACATTATGATAATACTCTGTTCAGTTTTTTTTTCTTTTTTTCTCGTGTTGTTGTCTGTTTATTGAAAAATGTATAAATAAACTTTAATATGAAAAAAATTGGTTGTAGAACCCATTTATTATTGCTAATGCTAAATTTAAACTTGATTATAAGCAAAAAAACTCACTGTTTTTCTTTTACCATGAGTAAAAATGAATCCCCAATTTATCATACTATTTGTCATAAAATATATATTTCATCTTACTGCACCAATAGATGACCTCTTTCAAGGCTCCCACTTTGGTAATGTGCAGTCTGAAGAACCAGGCTATCAATTAATACATGTTTTCATTTGGCAAATTAGCTGTAGTGCTGTAAATCTTGGTTGTCAGCAGCTCCCTTCACTGCATTATACATCTTATCTTTGATGTCGGCTTCAAGAGTTCTTGTGATCTATACTCATCCCTAAATTAAACAGATACTTAAGACTTAAATTAACAATATGTTGAGCTGCAATTTTATCTTTATGTTTTTTTTTCAGTTTTTTTAATCTGTTTTTGACTTTTAAACTGTTTGCTACACTGGCATATGTTCCATAGATTCAGCACCAGCAACTGCTTTGAGGTTCATGTACAGAAAGTCTTGTTCTGGTTGCTTTTGAAGGGAACCTGTCACCTCTGACATGCCCCATAAACTGCAAACAGTGCCTTTTTCTTTACTGAAAGAAAAAATAATTAATTTTATACATGTCCTCCGTGTTCCAGTGATGCTTTGAAATCAAGTAGGTGGGGTAGCTTATTCATGCATTTATGCTCCCTCCGCCTCCTCGCAGCCACTCTTTCTCATACCACCACCCCTCAACTCTGATGTCCCTCTCTACCTGTGAATTTGGGCCCTTGCACAGTGCTCCAATCTGTTCAGTGCTTGCTAATTGTGTACCTGGTAAGCACCAGTAGGCTTCAAAGGCACAATGGGGCACATTTACTTACCTGTATGAGGAGTTCACCCAAAGTGCATTGTTCACTAAGATCGTGTGCCCTATATTGCGGATGTGTTGCTTCCCTGCTCTGCTGCACCGGGGTTCACCTTCTTCTTCCCGGTGTTTGTAAGTGCATTGTCTTGCGACACAAATTGAAGGTTTAATCCAGTGCTCAGTCCAAATCCGTCGGATCGTCCGACAGCATGCCCCCCCTCCCCGATTTCTGTTACATGAAAGCCAGCGCAGCTGCGCCACAATCCGATCGTGTGCGACACAATCCCCTGCTAAATACCTGTCAAAGCTGCGTAAATCCCGAAAACCACGAACAGTCCGATGAAAGTGCGATCCGCAACCCTTAGTGAATAAGCAATGTGTATGCCTCTCTTCAGGGTACTTCAAGAAAAAAGGAGGATTTCTGCTGCACACTAAATTAGCTAGAACGCACAGGTGCTCTGGAGAAGGTCCCTTAAATTGTAGGAAATTTGTAAACTCGAGTCACACTGTTTCTTGTTTCAAGTTGTGAATATTATTACACAACCTTCTAAACGTGACATTTCAGTCAAACAATTGACCTTCTTCAGACTCTATAAATACAGTTAACATCCGAATTAGGTGATTTTTATACACATACATCAAAATTCTATTTACATGTGTACACAAAAAATAGCTTAATTCAGTATAGGGAAGTAGGAAAGGTTAAAGAGCATCGTCATAGAAAAAGTAGCTCAATGTAAGTATGACATACTACAAATATATCGGAAATATCATCCTTGCATCATAAAGAATATAGGTAGTGTCATCATTGCATCACAAGTAATCAATAAAATCTAGGTCGATAGACTGGATATGGTTTCAATGGTGCATTATAATAATGGTACATCAGTCATCAGTCATACTGATACGGAGGCCGGAAGAAGTGCAGACAGCGTGAAACGGCCGTAGCCTTCCCTTGAGCATCATGCATCACTCCCTCCCCGCTGTACCCTGGTGTTGATGTCTGGATTTTATTCCCAATAAAGAAGAACCTCTTTTCACACAGAATTTGGGTGAGTGCTGTCCTTCCTCTTTCTATTTGTATTCGTTGTTTGGACTTGCATCTTTTCGGGACTTTGGCACCACATTATTCTGGGCTCTGAACACGAGCAAGATTATCTCCGATCCAACCCTCCGTGAAGCCGTCTACCTTGAAAGGGTTATTGGAGGTGCCGCTATCACTATCTGTTTCTATTGAAAGACTCTTTTCCCTTAAAATTTTATTATTTTCTTCCTCCGGCTACATCAACACTCATGGGGCAAAATGGGGTGTAAGATGTACAAAAACCATGGGGGACATTTATCAGTGTTTCTGGAGTAGAAGTACTGAAGTAATCACAATGAGGGCATGACCATTATTACCTGCTGGTACATGCCAGTGTAGTTTTAAAAATGATTTTATGGGTTCATAATGTAAGATTAAAAAAAAAAAAATCCTTTTTATTTATGAATGAAATATATATATTTATATATATATATACATATATATATACAGGCAGTCCCCGGGTTACATACAAGATAGGGACTGTAGGTTTGTTCTTAAGTTGAATTTGTATGTAAGTCGGAACTGTATATTTTATAATTGTAATCCCAGCCAGAACTTTTTTGGTCTCTGTGACAATTGGATTTTAAAATTGTTGGGTTGTCAAAAGAATCAAGATTAACACTAAAGCTTCATTACAGACACCTCTGATAACTGTTATAGCTGTTTATTGTAGCCTTGGACTAAAGTACAATAAATTACCAATATCCAGTGGTCCGTTTGTAACTAGGGGTCGTATGTAAGTCGAGTGTTCTTAAGTAAGGGACCGCCTTTATATATATATATATATATATATATATATATATATATATATTGATTCTGTAAACAATCTTCAAGTCACACATTTATGCCAAATCTACGGTTTCAGGGTATGTTGACAACAACAGAATACATATAGGTTCTGGTAAAATGATAAGGCATTTATAAATGCACAACGGAGAACCTGACATGAGGATTTGAGGCAGAATGCTCTGAATATTAATGGAAATCGTATACTAAATATTAAATTCATATTTTCTGCAGAATATAAGGCATTCTACTTTTCTGAAATTCTTCCATGTGAACATTGGCTGATCGCTTTGGATTTGGCAGCAATGTGTGAGGAAAAAAATCCTTTTACAGAAACACATTAAAAGCTGATAAACCCTAATAAAATACTTAAAGGACACCTGTCTCTGTCACTAGTCCTGTCACCACTACATGTTGGAGCAGTTCTCAAGAATCCCATCCCAGCCTTTATCTAGTTATTTCATACATTAATCACTGAAAAATCATCTATTCTTTATTATGTAAATTAGGCGGGTCACATGGTCAGAGGCAGTGATGTCACTCCTGTTACCCCCCCCTCTCCTCCCCCTTCTCATGTCTGTGTGTAATGTATAGTAAAACATTGATAGTGTGTGTGTGCTGCATCTTCTGACATGCTGCATCCTCCTAATACACAGAGACACAGACACACGTTACACAAGTACCTAACATGTTCTGCTATACACATGGCTGCATACTGGAGCTGTTGTATCTCTCCTATACACACACAGGCTGCAGGGGGTGCCAGCACCAGGAAGCACATCATTATACAGCCTCACATCATTATACAGGCTGTCAGTCAAGCACTGGGGGTGTGGCTGTACCTCCCACTCATGAATAAGGTGGACAGCTTGAATATGCTAATGACTCATTGGACATTTCACAGGTCATTTGCATACAGCTTTAGGACCTCATTGCTTAGGTTTACAGGCATGTAGAGGGACAATGAAGGGATAGAGGCAATGCTTTCTAATGGCAGTTTATGAAAATCTGTTTAGATTAGGGGGGTTATTTTGCATGACGGCTTCTCTTTAAATGTTGACAGTGGCCACTAACATGACCAGAGTAGACTAATGTGTTCTTTTTTCTGCAGCTGACTTGTTAGTGAAGTTAGTTAGTGAAGGGAACCTGTCACCAGGGACCTCATTTTCCCTAAAGACAGGTTGCAGAAGCCCATCACCTGCAGCTAAATCTACATATGCAGCTACAGCTACTACAGCTACAGTGCAAATATGTCTTTCTGCATTCTCTAAGCATTTGCATTGCAATAAAATTGTGTGTTATAACTTAGCTGGTACCTTGACAAATTCCTCTGTGTAGTCCCAGAGGTTGAGCTGCAGTCTGCTCAGCTCTCAGGCCCCACCTTTGTGCTCCTGTACAGCTCCTCCCTCCACCACTGATATCAGTTCACCAGGCTGTGAGCTCTGTGAAGCAGCAGGAGGGAGAAGCTGTACAGGAGCACAAAGGTGGGGGCTGAGAGCTGAACAGACTGCAGCATAGACAAGTTACATGTTGTAATTTGAAACCAAAGCCCAACTCCTGGAACTACACAGAGGATTCTGTCAGAATGTCAGGTAAGTTATAACACACAATTATATTGTAATGCAAATGCTTAGAGAAAGCAGTAAGGTATATGTGCAATGTAGCTGTAATGGGCTTCTTTAACCTGTATTTAGTGAAAACGAGTTCCTTGGCAACAGGTTCTCTTTAACAGGGTTGGCCCGAGAGTGGTAGGAAATTGAGTCACTTGAAGTCACTGCTTGTAATAATATATAATTTAATCCAATAAGAAAACAGAACAACAGAAAAAACAGCACAGTTGTGAATATTGCCCAATAATGTAAACTAACATAAAAAGCACAACTAACCGAAAAAAGAAAAGATAGAGAGGAAAAACACCAACGGCCATACAAAAATCAATATGATAATAATCTTTATTCAATACAGAAGTTCGATACACAGTAATAAATTGAAACCAGGTAATATGTCCATAAATGCTTAATGTACAATATTGGGTGAGCTGAGGGGCAAAAATAGGGACTGTATATTACCTGATGTTCTGCCCTTATATGAGAGGCTTGTACTGGCCCATCTGGTATACCTGTATTTATTTTTGATACACTGTATCATATAATGATTATTTTTTAAGTGTTTGTGTAACATAAAAAGCATGCAAGAGTTATAAGGGACATTTTAATGTAATGTTTTTATTTTTGACTGAAAATTGTAACTAAATTATAGCGTTTATCTTAAAGCATTGTAGGTGCGACTGAGGATTTCCACCTCCTAGCAATAAGTTTCGCTATCAAGATAATATGGCCCACTATACACCTTGCTTTTTCTGGGGATACTATGTATGTAAGATGTACTTCTAATTTGCATTCAGAGTTGCCTTCTTGGCCCAATAACATGTAGTGTTCCATTTTTTCTGAGTAATCATAGAATGTCATCTTTCCACTTAGAATGTGAAGGCAATATAGAGGTTTTCAGCCCTCCTTGACATAAGTTGTTTAGATAGCGGGTGATCTGTTTCTTAACCTCTTTGGATTGTGATATCAAGTCATGTAAAGGTATCAGGAGATGAATTTTATGTGGGGTCCTTACCCGGTTTTGGAAGGGTGGTTAAGGTAGCCTTAAGCATTTTTTGGGGCATCGACCCCTGTTTCATTTCTTTGGTAAAAATGGCCAAACCAAAAAATTTTTGCTATAGAGTTGCTGGGTTCAAAAAAGCATGTAAATACTATGGAACATATAAAGAGCATCAAACCAAAAAGAAGAAAGGGTTCCACAAAAAAATAATCAAATGTTAATAAATTTTATTATAGAAAAAATCAATAAAAAATTGTTACAAATATGTACTGACTAATGGACAAATATGCACAGGAAAGGTGTACCCCGGCACTAGACAGCATGGGCTAGAGCTATATACAACATCTTGCACAATGGCAACATCCAAGCTGCATGATAAAATTGCTGACATTAGGTATCATACAGACACGGGTGGGAGATATGCACAAAACACCAAGTATGGGATTTGTACACAAGATGGACACACAAAAAAAAGCAAATACAAATATGTGGGAACAGAATAAATTACTGGTGATCAAATAATAAACAAAGAGGTCCAGATATCCTCACCCATAATGAGAATGAGCCCCACGCTGTCCCCGACGCACGTTTCAGCTGTCAAGCCTTCATCTGGGGGTGATGTAAGGCTGACCCGGATGTAGTATAAGTACATGCAGCAAACCAATAAGAAAATACCTGCCAGGTGATGGTTATCAAACATTGGATAAAAGCGTGCTGCTGTTTTGTGGCGCATGCTGGTCAGGACGCGCTCCGGCTCCCAAAACCGGAAGTACCGCGCGCAACCGAGATCTCACGAGCATGGGGATCCCCATGGTTACGAGATGCCAAGCACAGAGCGACACCTCCGATCTGTTCGCCGATCTGCCTGCGCATGCGCGCTCAGCGCACAAGGTATTATGTAAAGGATCACCTGGACTGGGTAATGTTAAAAGACTCGCAGGACCTAATATATAAGGCAAATGAAGCACATAGATATAGATATAACAGATTATATATGAATATATAAATGGGACAACTTGCCTCCTCCTTAATCATATATTACATGAGCCCAAAGTGCATGACAGTGCAAAGTTCATTTGTATTAAACAAATTTGATAAAAAATATGAAACATGAGTTTGTATGAGATACAATGTGCAAAAAGGCAATGGAAAATGCTGAAAATGTGCATATATTGTTCCATATGGCTAAAACGCATGGCTAAGCGAAATATGTTGGCCATGTTCAAAAAATGGTAAGAGATTTGAATCGCTGATTGTGTGAAAATGCATAGAATGAAGAAATGTGAGGTGCTACAATGTGCAAGGAACAACGAAAAGCAATATGCTAATAAGTGGAGTGTATGGAAAAGAATTATGCATATTTCAGTGGAATAACACATGAAAGTGGTAGGACTGGTACGTGACAAAGAGTGTGCAAAAATGTACGAATGCATGGGAAAAGTAAGGACATGTGGGGAAAAGTGTAGGAAGACATAAAAAACAGAATGGGGGAACCATGCTATGTGACCAACACTATACAAATGATGAATTCTTGATAGGTGAATCATTTGACCTGGGAGGGAGGATCAATCCAGTTAGAACGTTAGAGATGTTGGTAGCTGAAAAGAGGAGGTTAGTCCTATCTATTCAAGTAGTAAACCAATTTTTTGTAAGTCCGGGAGATTTGTTAAAAATGGATAGCATATACGGAGTTAGTAAATGTTCAAATCCTAAATAATATTCATTTAAAAATCCATCCGGACCAGGTGCTTTATATTTCTTTGACTTTTTGATAGAATCCGTAATTTCGTCTTCTGTAAAGGGTTTGTTTAAATTATCTAATTGTGCAGCTGTGAGGGTGGGTAAAGACAATTTGGACAGAAAACCGTTAATTCCTTGCTGCGAGGGTTGTTTAGTGTTGGGGTCCTGTCCCAGGTTACATAAGTATTTGTAAAAATCTCTGAATAAATCTACTATTTTGAGTGGGTGTGTCTCTTTATTGGGGTGTGTGGGGGGTTCATGTAATTATTAAGAAATGGTATTTTGTTCCTAATCTTTTTTGGTTTAATCCTATTCGCCATGATTCTGCTAGGTTTGAAGAATACGCCTTTAATACTAGATACATTTTTTTTTTTCTTTTTTTTTTTTATTTATTTAAGTTTTTAAATTTACTAGATACTAGATATATGTCATACATAGAAGTTTAGCTTCAGTACTTTACAGTAGCAGTGAATTTTATTTTAACAAAATGACTGAAAAAAAAAACCTTTCTTTAGATCTCCATAAATGATACCTGTTTTGCTTTGCAAATGTTTCCAGAAAACTCCAATTCAATTGCATTTGTGTATCGTGATTACTTATTCCTTGCATTCACGGACATAAAACTGAATGTTTCAGTTTTCTTGCACATATCGGTTTGGCTCAGATTACAAGGCTGGCTTGATTTATGGCAACTAAACAGACTGTGAGAGTAAATGCTACTCTATATTAAAGAAGCAATGCTGCTTGCTCAGACAGAATGAAAGACAGATAAACAGTGCAATAAACAGGTAAGATCACATTCCGCTTGACTAGCAAGTCTGATAAGGCTTCTGTCATAAACCAATTGATTCCGAACTGATTGAAATGTCTGCTATTGAAGTGGAGAATAATTGGCTTGCATGAACATTGCCTATTTATATAGCTCCTAATTGTGGTTTGGTAAGGTGTTAGATACATTTGTTCATTTTTACGCTATACAAAGATAGGTACCTATGTATGTACTTTTTAATTTGAACAAACATCCATTCGAGCCTTGGCTTAATTGCTTCTGCGCCTATCTAAAAACGAAGTCTGAATATGGTGTGTTTGAATAGAGCAGCTCTTCCAGGGAAGCTGAATGATAGCATTTAGTGAGAGCACTACTTCAATGAATATACTCTTATAAGTTTAATATGCTCCTTTTTGTAAAATAACCTATCATTGAAAGACCCTCTTTGAAATAAAAAACGCTTTATCTTCCCACATAATTACTTCATTATGTTTTATGACTACCATATTTGTATATGGCTTGGAGAAACATGCTTACCTGAGCTGCCCTTTCAGTAATAACTTTGTTGTAGGAATGGACAATTTTACTCTAGTTTAATTATGGATTGCAGAGAAATTCAGATGATTGCATATTTCCAGATAAATTCTAACGTCCAATCATGTTTGATGCTACTACACTATTTTTCAGCTTCCTAAACAATATCAAGAAAAATATGATTTAGTTGAGGGGTGGAAAAAATCAAGGAACTCTTGGAAAATAACCTGGAATCCCCATAGCTTGGTCAGCAAATAAATGTAATACTTAAATAAGTGTACTACAGGTGGTCCCCTACTTAAGAACACCTGACTTACATACGACCCCTAGTTACAAACGGACCTCTGGATGTTGGCAATTTACTGTACTTTAGCCTTAGGCTACAATAAACAGCTATAATAGTTTTCACTGGTGTCTACAATGAAGTTTTATTGTTAATCCTGGTTCTAATGACAATCCAACATTTTTATAATCCAATTGTCATAGAGACCAAAAAAAATTTGGCTGGGGGTTACAAAGATAAAGTATACAGTTCCGACTTACATACAAATTCAACTTAAGAACAAACCTGCAGACCCTATCTTGTATGTAACCCAGGGACTGCCTGTAGTAACAAAATTGGTGATATGTGTCCACTGTTTGAATCCTATGGTGACCATTCATGCACCACCAATCATTTAAATCTCTATAAAACTGCCCGGGATATAGTATCTGATGGTTATCTTAATCAGTCCTTTAGACTTTGAAAAAACAACTAAAATGTAACTATTTATTTATTAAATTGTTTATTAATGGTTATACAGGACCCCTATTGTCATGATCTTGAGTGCTCCATATAATTGTATTTATTAGCAAATTTTGGTGTTGTTTTTCGTGTCCGTGGTGGAGTGATTTTCATATATGCCGTGCTGAGCCATTGTTTTCACATTTCAGTGGTTTTTCACTGATCCATTGTCCGTGAAAACTTTTTTGAAAGCAGTCCTATTTTTTATGGAACAGAAAACATGTTCATTTTTTTTAACTGATGGTATTATTTAGAGATGAGCGAACACTAAAATGCTCGGGTACTCGTTATTCGAGACGAACTTTTCCCGATGCTCGAGTGCTCGTCTCGAATAACGAACCCCATTGAAGTCAATGGGAGACTCGAGCATTTTTCAAGGGGACCAAGGCTCTGCACAGGGAAGCTTGGCCAAACACCTGGGAACCTCAGAAAAGGATGGAAACACCACGGAAATGGACAGGAAACAGCAGGGGCAGCATGCATGGATGCCTCTGAGGCTGCTTAATCGCACCATTATGCCGAAATTATGGGCAACAGCATGGCCATGACAGAGTGACAGAATGAAGCTAGATAGCATGTAAAACATCCAATAATTGACCCTGACACTATAGGGGACGGCATGCAGAGGCAGAGGCAGCGGCAGCAGGCTAGAGAGTGGCATGGCGACATACCCTAATTGGACTCAGGCTTCAAACCAATGGGTGTCAGAGAGGAACCAAAGGAGGTGAGCAAGAAGCGCTCAAATAATATCGGTACATGATAAAAGTTTGCCAGTATATTTTGTGGATTACACAGCAGGGTGGCGACAAAGTTAACATGGAAGCCATGAAAACAACCCAAAATTCTGCCTGACACAGCTCGTTTGATAAGGGGACCATGTATGCTTACAGTTCATGCCAGTCGCTGCACTGGCTGCCAGTCTCCTTTCGAATACAGTTTAAAATAATAATAACCCTCATCCATAAAGCTCTGTATAATGCTGCACCCCCCTACCTCTCCTCTCTTATCTCAGTCTATCGCCCAACCCGTGCTCTTAGATCCGCCAGTGATCTTAGATTAACCTCTACCCTAGTGCGGACCTCCCACTCGCGTCTCCAAGACTTCTCTAGAGCTGCACCAATTCTATGGAATGCTCTGCCCTGGACTATCAGACTAATACCTAACCTCCAAAGTTTCAAACGTGCTCTTAAAACCCATTTCTTTAGGCAAGCCTATAACACTCATTAACTGCATGAAGTTTTAACTCTTCTACTAACCCGTCCTGTGTCGTCCTCCCATCTGTTATCCAGCAACCAACAGGCACCAGACTTCTCTGCAGTCCCATTCACCCTGGACCTGGTATATAAGATGACGGCTGAGTGGTTCAAGCGACAGCAATTCCATTTATTATATTTTTTTCTATTCCCTAAGAAGAATGGCTTGACCATTAAATATTCTTTTACCTCGTGTTACCCCATCATCTTCATAAACCGTAAGCTCTGGCGAGCAGGGACCTCACTCCTGTTGTTCCATACAAATGTTGTGCTCTGTTACATTACATTTGTATTTGTTTCCTATGATTTGTAAAGCGCTACAGAATATGATGACGCTATATAAATAAAGATTATTATTATTATTATTATGGAGGCAGTGAACTAGTAGTAGATTAAAGGTGCTGCAACTATGTTAGTTGGATCTTGGGATGGAGCTGGCGCTCTGCAGCCAGGCGAGCTTTTGCCAATCCAAGCCCCTGTCTCTAGGCTACTCCCCAAACAGCACTTCTAAGAACCTTTTGTATAAGATCAAGTGTAGTAGCGTTCTTATAAGTTTAGGATATGGCGGGTGAGGGGAATGTAAACAGATGCGCAAGAAGCGCTGAAATAATATCCCTAAATGGTAAAAGTTTGCAAGTATATTTTGTGGATTACACAGCAGGGTGGCGA
The DNA here is from genome assembly GCF_040894005.1 of Engystomops pustulosus. Classification (NCBI taxonomy): domain Eukaryota; kingdom Metazoa; phylum Chordata; class Amphibia; order Anura; family Leptodactylidae; genus Engystomops; species Engystomops pustulosus. Next base: position 73,475,802 of record NC_092412.1, read on the forward strand.
CAAAGTTAACAACTTTGATGTGGAATGCCCTGTAATAGCTCTTGGGCGGTGTGCCTTTTATCGCCTAGGCTCAGCAGTTTCAGCACCGCCTGCTGTCGCTTAGCGACGGCACTGCTGCTGTGCCTAGAGCTACCGACTGATGGCGCCATGCCCACGGATGGTAATTCGGAGGAGGAGGAGGTGGAGGAGGGGTGGGAGGAGGTATAGTAGGCCTTTGAGACCTGGACCGAGGTAGGCCCCGCAATTCTCTGCGTCGGCAGTATATGACCAGCCCCAGGGTCAGACTCGGTCCCAGCCTGCACCAAGTTAAGTGTAGTAGCGTTCTTATAAGTTTGGGATATGGCGGGTGAGGGGAATGTAAACAGATGCGCAAGAAGCGCATGATGCGCATGGAGCTGGCGCTCCGCTGCCAGGCGAGCTTTCGCCAATTCAAGCCCCTGTCTCTAGGCTACTCCCCAAACAGCACTTCTAAGAACCTTTTGTATAAGATCAAGTGTAGTAGCGTTCTTATAAGTTTAGGATATGCCGGGTGAGGGGAATGTAAACAGATGCGCAAGAAGCGCATGATGCGCATGGAGCTGGCGCTCCGCTGCCAGGCGAGCTTTCGCCAATTCAAGCCCCTGTCTCTAGGCTACTCCCCAAACAGCACTTCTAAGAACCTTTTGTATAAGATCAAGTGTAGTAGCGTTCTTATAAGTTTAGGATATGCCGGGTGAGGGGAATGTAAACAGATGCGCAAGAAGCGCATGATGCGCATGGAGCTGGCGCTCCGCTGCCAGGCGAGCTTTCGCCAATTCAAGCCCCTGTCTCTAGGCTACTCCCCAAACAGCACTTCTAAGAACCTTTTGTATAAGATCAAGTGTAGTAGCGTTCTTATAAGTTTAGGATATGCCGGGTGAGGGGAATGTAAACAGATGCGCAAGAAGCGCTGAAATAATATCCCTAAATGGTAAAAGTTTGCCAGTATATTTTGTGGATAACACAGCAGGGTGGCGACAAAGTTAACAACTTTGATGTGGAATCCATGAAAACAACCCAAATTTCTGCCTGACACACCTCGTTTGATAAAGGGACGATGTATGGAGGCAGCTATATGGACGACTTTTGGAGGTAGCAATGGAGACAACGTGTGGAGGCTGCTATGGAGACAATTTAATTTGGATAGTGCCTGTATGTGGCAGTCCCAAACATTTTTCAAACCAGAGGAGCAGGTAGGTGGCCCTCCAGTAAAATGGAATAGATTGAGTGCCTGTATGTGGCAGTCCCAAAAATGTTTCAAACCAGAGGAGCAGGTAGGTGGCCCTGCAGTAAAATGGAATAGATTGAGTGCCTGTATGTGGCAGTCCCAAAAATTTTTCAAACCAGAGGAGCAGGTAGGTGGCCCTCCAGTAAAATGGAATAGATTGAGTGCCTGTATGTGGCAGTCCCAAAAATGTTTCAAACCAGAGGAGCAGGTAGGTGGCCCTGCAGTAAAATGGAATAGATTGAGTGCCTGTATGTGGCACTCACAAAAATTGTTTCAAACAGAGGACCGGGTAGGTGGCCCTCCAGAAAAATTAAATGCATGAAGTACTATAGCAAGAGCCAGTGGGCCCTGTCAAAAAATAGCCATTTTCCTCTGCTTTACTGTACAAAGAGGAGGAGAAGGAGGAAAATGAGGAGGAGGAGGAGTGGATCAATTATTCAGGTTGAGCTTCCTTCACCTGGTGGAGATTGGAAATTCTGAGAAATCCAGCCTTTATTCATTTTAATAAGCGTCAGCCTGTCAGCGCTGTCAGTCGACAGGCGTGTACGCTTATCGGTGATGATGCCACCAGCTGCACTGAAAACCCGCTCGGACAAGACGCTAGCGGCAGGGCAGGCAAGAACCTCCAAGGCGTACAGCGCCAGTTCGTGCCACATGTCCAGCTTTGAAACCCAGTAGTTGTAGGGAGCTGTGTGATCATTTAGGACGATGGTATGGTCAGCTACGTACTCCCTCACCATCTTTCTGTAAAGATCAGCCCTACTCTGCCGAGACTGGGGACAGGTGACAGTGTCTTGCTGGGGTGACATAAAGCTGGCAAAAGCCTTGTAAAGCGTACCCTTGCCAGTGCTGGACAAGCTGCCTGCTCGCCTACTCTCCCTCGCTACTTGTCCCGCAGAACTACGCACTCTGCCGCTAGCGCTGTCAGAAGGGAAATACTGTTTCAGCTTGTGCACCAGGGCCTGCTGGTATTCATGCATTCTCACACTCCTTTCCTCTGCAGGGATGAGAGTGGAAAGATTTTGCTTGTACCGTGGGTCCAGGAGAGTGAACACCCAGTAATCGGTGCTGGAATAAATTCTTTGAACGCGAGGGTCACGGGATAGGCAGCCTAGCATGAAATCTGCCATATGCGCCAGAGTACCAACGCGTAAGAATTCACTCCCCTCACTGGCCTGACTGTCCATTTCCTCCTCCTCCAACTCCTCCAACTCCTCTTCTTCTGCCCATACACGCTGAACAGTAAAGGACTCAACAATGGTCCCCTCTTGTGTCTCACCAACATTCTCCTCCTCTTCCTCCTCATCCTCCTCCACCTCCACCTCCTCCGATATGCGCTGAGAAACAGACCTGAGGGTGCTTTGGCTATCAACAAGGGAATATTCTTCCCCTGTCTCTTGTGACGAGCGCAAAGCTTCCGACTTCATGCTGACCAGAGAGTTTTTCAACAGGCCAAGCAGCGGGATGGTGAGGCTGATGATGGCGGCATCGCCACTGACCATCTGTGTTGACTCCTCAAAGTTACTCAGCACCTGACAGATATCAGACATCCACGTCCACTCCTCATTGTAGACTTGAGGAAGCTGACTGACCTGACTACCAGTTCTGGTGGAAGTTGACATCTGGCAGTCTACAATCGCTCTGCGCTGCTGGTAAACTCTGGATAACATGGTCAGTGTTGAATTCCACCTCGTGGGCACGTCGCACAACAGTCGGTGAGCGGGCAGTTGGAGGCGGCGCTGCGCTGCCCTGAGAGTGGCAGCATCTGGGCTGGACTTCCTGAAATGCGCACAGATGCGGCGCACCTTCGTGAGCAAATCAGACAGATTGGGGTATGTCTTGAGGAAACGCTGAACTATCAGATTTAACACATGGGCCAGGCATGGCACATGTGTCAGTCTGCCGAGTTGCAGAGCCGCCACCAGGTTGCGGCCGTTGTCACACACAACCATTCCCGGCTTGAGGTTCAGCGGTGCCAGCCACAGATCAGTCTGCGCCGTGATGCCCTGTAATAGCTCTTGGGCGGTGTGCCTTTTGTCGCCTAGGCTCAGCAGTTTGAGCACCGCCTGCTGTCGCTTAGCGACGGCACTGCTGCTGTGCCTAGAGCTACCGACTGATGGCGCCGTGCCCACGGATGGTAGTTCGGAGGAGGAGGTGGAGGAGGGGTGGGAGGAGGAGGAGGCATAGTAGGCCTGAAACACCTGGACCGAGGTAGGCCCCGCAATCCTCGGCGTCGGCAGTATATGAGCAGCCCCAGTGTCAGACTCGGTCCCAGCCTCCACCAAGTTAACCCAATGTGCCGTCAGCGATATATAGTGGCCCTGCCCGGCAGCACTCGTCCACGTGTCCGTGGTCAGGTGGACCTTGTCAGAAACGGCGTTGGTCAGGGCACGGATGATGTTGTCTGACACGTGCTGGTGCAGGGCTGGGACGGCACATCGGGAAAAGTAGTGGCGGCTGGGGACCGAATACCGAGGGGCGGCCGCCGCCATGAGGTTGCGAAAGGCCTCGGTCTCTACTAGCCTATAGGGCAGCATCTCCAGGCTAAGCAATCTGGAGATGTGCACATTAAGGGCTTGGGCGTGCGGGTGGGTTGCACTATATTTGCGTTTCCGCTCCAGCGTCTGGGGTATGGAGAGCTGAACGCTGGTGGATGCTGTGGAGGATCGTGGAGGCGACGATGGGGTTTTTGTGGCAGGGTCCTGGGCAGGGGGCTGACTAGCAGCTGACACAGGGGAAGGAGCAGTGGTGTGCACGGCCGGAGGTGAACGGGCTTGTTGCCACTGAGTGGGGTGTTTAGCATTCATATGCCTGCGCATACTGGTGGTAGTTAAGCTAGTAGTGGTGGAACCCCTGCTGAGCCTGGTTTGGCAAATGTTGCACACCACAGTCCGTCGGTCATCCGGTGTTTCCTTAAAGAACCTCCAGACTTCTGAAGATCTAGCCCTCGCCGCAGGAGCCCTCGCCACGGGAGCTTCACTAGTTGACACATTTGGCGCTGATGCACCAGCTCTGGCCCTGCCTCTCCGTCTGGCCCCACCACTGCCTCTTCCAACCTGTTCTGGTCGAGGACTCTCCTCCGTCTCAGAAGCACTGTGTTCACCCGGCCTCTCAACCCAGCTTGGGTCTGTCACCTCATCATCCTCCGATCCCTCAGTCTGCTCCCCCCTCGGACTTCCTGCCCTGACAACAACTTCCCCACTGTCTGACAACCGTGTCTCCTCATCGTCGGACACCTCTTTACACACTTCCACTACGTCAAGAAGGTCATCATCACCCACAGACTGTGACTGTTGGAAAACCTGGGCATCGGAAAATTGCTCAGCAGCAACCGGACAAGTGGTTTGTGACTGTGGGAAGGGTCCAGAAAACAGTTCCTCAGAGTATGCCGGTTCAAATGCCAAATTTTCCTGGGAGGGGGCAGACTGGGGGGGAGGAGGCTGAGGTGCAGGAGCTGGAGGAGTGGCGATTTCGGTGACATGGGTGGACTGCGTGGAAGACTGACTGGTGGTGGACAAATTGCTCGAAGCATTGTCAGCAATCCACGACATCACCTGTTCGCACTGTTCTGGCCTCAACAGTGCTCTACCACGAGTCCCAGTAACTTCAGACATGAACCTAGGGAGTGTAGCTCTGCGGCGTTCCCCTGCTCCCTCATCAGCAGGTGGTGTCTCACCCCGCCCAGGACCACGGCCTCTGACCCCTGCAGTAGTTGGACGCCCACGTCCCCGCCCTCGTCCTCTACCCCTAGCCCTCGGGTTAAACATTTTTAAAATGAGAGTTATAACTTTATTTTTTTTTTTACTTTTTTTTGTTTTTTTTTGTGTTTTTTTTTTTTTGTGTGTTTTTTGTTTTTTTTTGAGTTTTTAAAACCAAACAATGCTATCCTATTGCTATGGCTATTTTCTAGCCAAGTATCAAAGCACACTACTATGCCAGATGAGATGACACTGAGTTAGTGCCTAATTGAAATCCAACCCCTACTAAATTTTCCCACTTCGGTCTTTGCTATGGATATGTGCGTCACTAAGCGCAGAACACAGCGGTCGCAAGTCTCACTACAAATTGCTCAGAATTGGCTAGTACATGCACTGCAGAAAGTACAGCCACCAGCAGATCAACCAGAAATCAAATATATAGAACGCTACTGTATGCGTAAGTAAGCTCTTTGTATTCTCCTATGGCTATTTTCTAGCCAAGTATCAAAGCACACTACTATGCCAGATGAGATGACACTGAGTTAGTGCCTAATTGAAATCCAACCCCTACTAAATTTTCCCACTTCGGTCTTTGCTATGGATATGTGCGTCACTAAGCGCAGAACACAGCGGTCGCAAGTCTCACTACAAATTGCTCAGAATTGGCTAGTACATGCACTGCAGAAAGTACAGCCACCAGCAGATCAACCAGAAATCAAATATATAGAACGCTACTGTATGCGTAAGTAAGCTCTTTGTATTCTCCTATGGCTATTTTCTAGCCAAGTATCAAAGCACACTACTATGCCAGATGAGATGACACTGAGTTAGTGCCTAATTGAAATCCAACCCCTACTAAATTTTCCCACTTCGGTCTTTGCTATGGATATGTGCGTCACTAAGCGCAGAACACAGCGGTCGCAAGTCTCACTACAAATTGCTCAGAATTGGCTAGTACATGCACTGCAGAAAGTACAGCCACCAGCAGATCAACCAGAAATCAAATATATAGAACGCTACTGTATGCGTAAGTAAGCTCTTTGTATTCTCCTATGGCTATTTTCTAGCCAAGTATCAAAGCACACTACTATGCCAGATGAGATGACACTGAGTTAGTGCCTAATTGAAATCCAACCCCTACTAAATTTTCCCACTTCGGTCTTTGCTATGGATATGTGCGTCACTAAGCGCAGAACACAGCGGTCGCAAGTCTCACTACAAATTGCTCAGAATTGGCTAGTACATGCACTGCAGAAAGTACAGCCACCAGCAGATCAACCAGAAATCAAATATATAGAACGCTACTGTATGCGTAAGTAAGCTCTTTGTATTCTCCTATGGCTATTTTCTAGCCAAGTATCAAAGCACACTACTATGCCAGATGAGATGACACTGAGTTAGTGCCTAATTGAAATCCAACCCCTACTAAATTTTCCCACTTCGGTCTTTGCTATGGATATGTGCGTCACTAAGCGCAGAACACAGCGGTCGCAAGTCTCACTACAAATTGCTCAGAATTGGCTAGTACATGCACTGCAGAAAGTACAGCCACCAGCAGATCAACCAGAAATCAAATATATAGAACGCTACTGTATGCGTAAGTAAGCTCTTTGTATTCTCCTATGGCTATTTTCTAGCCAAGTATCAAAGCACACTACTATGCCAGATGAGATGACACTGAGTTAGTGCCTAATTGAAATCCAACCCCTACTAAATTTTCCCACTTCGGTCTTTGCTATGGATATGTGCGTCACTAAGCGCAGAACACAGCGGTCGCAAGTCTCACTACAAATTGCTCAGAATTGGCTAGTACATGCACTGCAGAAAGTACAGCCACCAGCAGATCAACCAGAAATCAAATATATAGAACGCTACTGTATGCGTAAGTAAGCTCTTTGTATTCTCCTATGGCTATTTTCTAGCCAAGTATCAAAGCACACTACTATGCCAGATGAGATGACACTGAGTTAGTGCCTAATTGAAATCCAACCCCTACTAAATTTTCCCACTTCGGTCTTTGCTATGGATATGTGTGCCACTAAGAGCTAAACACAACGGTAGCAAGTCCCCCTGCTAATTCCTCACAAAATGGTACTAGATGCAAATTAAAATAAAAAAAGTAGAACGTTATTGTAGCCCTAAGAAGGGCTGTTGGGTTCTTTGAGAATCACTCCTGCCTAACAGTAAGCTAATAGAACACCCTAACGCTTTCCCTGACCAGCAGCAGCTCTCTCCCTAGCGGCATCCAGACACAGAATGATCCGAGCAGCGCGGGCAGCGGCTAGTCTATCCCAGGGTCACCTGATCTGGCCAGACAACCACTGCTATCGACGTGTAAGGGTACCACGTCATGCTGGGTGGAGTGCAGAGTCTCCTGGCTTGTGATTGGCTCTGTTTCTGGCCGCCAAAAAGCAAAACGGCGGGAGCTGCCATTTTCTCGAGTGGGCGAAGTATTCGTCCGAGCAACGAGCAGTTTCGAGTACCCTAATGCTCGACCGAGCATCAAGCTCGGACGAGCATGTTCGCTCATCTCTAGTATTATTATTTCTTTGAGCCAACGTTCTTTCCAGAACAGAGACCAATAAGACACAATATGCAAAGGTTCCAAAATGGAAATGCAACAGTGTAAATCTACCCTTACATTCACTATTTACTCTCTGGTTAGGAGATGCATGTCTCAGATACCTTACATTGTATGTTTTCTGATTTTGAGTGAATTTCTTTAACTTCTTCGAATTGTGATCCCCCCCCCCCCCCCCCACAGTGCCACCATCACATCAAGTAGCATGATGAGGTGGGCAATGGGCTACCACGTATGTTAACTATTGGCCACACATTAACTATAGTTTGTGCCAGGCAGAACCTGGTGCAGAATGAGTCTCCAACCAGCACCTCTTATCCAACGTGACGTGTGCTGGTAAGGGTAACATCAAAACTAGTGCTCCAGCTCTCGTGATAAACATCCCCAAAGTCTTCTACAAAAAGCAGGGGGGGGGGGGTTGTTGATATCTATCAAAAAGGATATTTCAGGTGCAAATCAGTTTCCTAAAACTGCCAAAATATATACAGATAATAAAGTACTGTATGTGGAACTGGTAGTGGATAAAAAGCTAACAAAACAAATCAACTGATAATATCATTAATCCTGAATTTACTTAGACAAAAATAGTTGAGAGATTAAACTGCAGGTGCTAATGAAGGCTTAACACTCCATGTAATTTCATCATGACATAAGTGTTATCATTGTCAAAATGGGTGGATACCTAAATTTCTCCACGATATAATTAGCAGAATTAGTCATAAATAAGTTAACGTGACAAGTCATTTGGGTAAACTAACATGACTAATGTGTTTACATGTAAAGCAGTCATTTTAAAGATTCAGTTTTATATGCTACCAGGTAGTAGTTACATTAAGTACATTCAATGCATTTCTACAATTTTAAGAGGTTAAGGTGTAGGAGTATTTTAAAATCATATCCCACAATAGACACTATTTCCCTTAAATTAAAGTAATTAATCATGTATTTTATTAATTATTCGAGCAAAATGATCTTAATGTTATGACAATGGGGCACATTTCCTTACCAGTCGGACAAATTTCCCCGAAAGTGCATTGTCCGACAAGAATGTACTCTGCCATGATTCACTAAGATCATGCGCCGATATCCCGCATGTGTCGCTTTCCCGTTCAGGTTCGCCGGAGTAAACCTTCTTCTTTGTGTTGAATGTAAGTGCATTGTCAATTTGAAAGTTAAATCTGACAACATGCACCTCAATTTCTGTTGCATGAAAGCGGCGGATCGTGTGCGACACAATGCCTGTGCAAGATTCAATTTCATAAGGAGACGAGATGACCCTTTGTTGCTGGGTCCGGGGCTTTGGCTCCTCCCTTCTCCGTGACCTATCCCCACAGCATGTGCAGTGGCTCCATGCCGGGCATGAAGCAGAAGTGATGTCCCCACCTTGGCAGGGATTACATATAAACTAAATAATGGACTTGATATGCTCATACCCCTGAGGAAGTCGCAAACAGGCAGCGATACGCATGGGGCAGCAGTCTTCTGACCACATGGACTTTATATAACAATCTTTCTTTGATTCCATTATTACTGGGAATGTTTGTTCATTGTAGTGGCATATTCATCTGTACTTTCAGAGGTCCATGTTTACACCAGCCATACTTATAGGTAGCTAAGAAGAGTTTTCACTGACTTGTTGTAGAAGTGGAGTAGTGTATCCAGGCCACTGGAGGGTCCCACTCGAGCCCCCGGATCAATTGTACCAGTGTCACTTTAAGACACTGGTACGAATGATCACCATCTGGCTTGATAACTTTTCTACCTCTGTGCTGCCCTCGTTGGGAGTGCAGCATAGAAGTAGTATCCAAAATTCACCTTTCCTTGTTCCCCCGAAGCGGCGCTCCGCACTGTATGCAACGGCTCTGAAGCCGGCGCACATAATGATGTCATCAAATCATGTGTGTGACAGTTCAGAGCCAGTGCACACGACAGGCACCTGCCAAAGAAAGATGGCGGCTCCAGGAGCTGCTTCGGGGAAACAAGGAAAGGTGAGTTGTTTTTTTTTACCAAAGGGGGGGGAGTCTGTCTACAGAGGGAGGGGGTAAGTCTGTCTACAGGGGGAGGGGGGGAAGTCTGTCCACAGGTGGAGGGGGGGCAGTGTGTCTACAGGGCTAAGGGGGCAGTGTGGCTACGCGGGTAGGGAGCAGTGTGGCTATGCGGGGTAGGGCAGAGACAGTATGGCTACTGGAGGGTGACCCACGAAGGGGCCCCCTAAGGCTCTGTCGCCCAGGGGCCTACTAAAACCTGGAGCTGGCCCTGAGTGTATCACACATTTAGTATGTATTTTTAAGTGTGTTTTAATGTACATCAATAAACGGAGGTTTTACTATTATTCAATATAGCAATGGTCTATAACACCGGCTCTGTTGGGTTTTGATAAGATATATATTTTCTGCTGTTTACCCATCAATGCATGGAATATGTTGGTTGAGTTTTTTGTACATAGTTAAGACTCAGCACTAGAGTATTATCATAATCGGAACGGCTCGTTGCTCGGACAAGTATTTCCCCTGCTCGAGATTGAGCATTTAATTAAGAAAAGACAGTGAAGAACAGTGAAGAATACAATTAAAACAGTGAACACAGTGAACACAGGATCATTTAAGTGAAGAATACAGTGAAAGAACACAGTGAAGAACATGTGTTCTTTCAGTGAAAAATGCTTGAGTGTCCCATTGACTTCCATGGGGTTCGTTATTCGATACGAGCACTGGAGCATCGGGAAAAGTTCAACCCAAGTAACGAGCACTCGAGCATTTTAGTGCTCGCTCATTTCTACTCAGCACCATAATTGTAAGGTGCCTTTATGTAGGAGACACATAAGTTGTACTTGCTGCATAGCTGGAATCTGCTGTACAATTTATCTAGATAAATTTATCTAGATGCCGCCTGGCTCAAGCTCAATTTCAGGCGTGTCTTCAATTTCTATTAGCATTGTTTGGGATATGTGGCAAGGTTAGCCTTGTTACAGGTTAACAACTTCAGGCAATGTAACCACAAAAATGAAAAGGAAAGCAATTGTGGTATTTCCAATAAAAAGGTGAATCTTTATTGAAATCCTATTAAAAACTTTACAGGTAGGGAAGTATGAATTTCAATAAAGAATCTCCTTATTATTTTGTGCAATTTACCATATTGCATAATGTCAAGGTTTTTTTTTCAGCTGATCACTTTGGTTTTGTTCATACCTAAATTGAAAAGGATTTTATTACAATCATGTTTTACAATTTCTAATGAAGATTCCTTTTATGTATTGTCTTCTTCTTTAGGTGGAGCGAGTCAAGGACTTGCCTTTTGCAAGATAAGATGTTATTTTTTTTGGTATTATCCTGTAGTAGGTATAGATTGCTTTTTTAATAAAAAAATATTGAATGTAAGATGACAAAAATAAATATACTTATCATAAGTTCAATATGTAATAGTATTCATAGTTCAGGTAATTATGTGTGTAGCAATTCTAAAATATGTAAATTGGTTATTATTTAACCTTTATAATATAATACTGTATCTTATAGGGAAATTGTGATGTCACCGCCCTTTATAGCGGTCATATTTTAAAATTTTTAATGAAATATCCACAATGTAGGATCAGACTATAGTTGCAATTTTTTTGTGGGAAAGAAGCCTTGATTTGCAGAAAATCTAGGTTAGTCGCTGTAATGGGGGAACTGGCAACAGAAGAACGGACACAGACAGTGAGCCCTAATTTTAAACCCACCAGACTCAAAGGTGACAAGACAAGACAGTACAAACAAATAAGAAATCATCTCACAGTATAGGACAAATGCCGTGCCAACTCGCAAGACAGAAGAATAGTCTGATCACCAGCCAAAAGGCAGAATACCAGGAAAACAATGATCAGAATTCTAATAAAGGTATGGAGCTAACTAAAAATAACCTACAGCCAGTGCCCTAGGAATGGTTGGCAGAACTCTTATGTGATCTCAGAGACTTGGCCTTTATAGTGATTGGCCAGAACTCAAAGATCAAGTAAGTAGTTTGATAAGCTGTCAATCACAACTAGTAACTAACGATGATCCATTGGTGAGCTGGAGTACAAGGGACAATCAATCCCTAATCAATCAAAACAACATAGCAAGCTTAAACCCGTCTTCACACTGCAATATTTGCAGAAAGGCACAAAGGTAAAGAATGAGTAGCAGAATGCAACCTAAAGCCCACAGTAGGCTTCTTGCTCCGCCACAGCATTCAATGGTAATGGTAACCTGAGGACATTAATACCTTTGAAAGAAGGAGGAACAATTTGGATTACCATTGTAGCTTTTCTCCAAGCACCCTCAACAGAAAATAATCAGGGATCAGGACAAAAAAACCTCTGCAAGTTCCCACAGTATGAGGCAGCCCAAGATGAATTACTTTAACCCTTACAGGACTCAACCCTTTTTCATTTTTGTTTTTTTAACTTTCTATATTCTAAAAGTAATACTATTTTTATTTTTCAGCTAACAGAGATGTTTATAGGCTTGTTATTTGCTGGACTTATTGTACTTTTTAGTGGTGCCATTTAATATTCCATTCAATGTACTGCAAAAAAAATCCAAGTGCAGTGAAATTGCTTTAGAAAAATTACATTTGCAGCATTTTCTTGCAGGCTCTGTTTTTACAGCTTTCACTTCATATAGGTTTTATAAAGTTTCTAGTGGACTTAGGTTTACAAATCTATGTAAGATATAACTTTTTGAGGTATGCACTGACATTTTTGCTAATATCAATTTGGGACTTATCAATTATATGACTGATAATTTTCTACTCAAATATTTATGGATGGAAAAATGGCAAAAAAGTGGAGATTTAGACGTTTAGGCCGCTACTTTTCATTACGGTGTTCATGGCCGGAAATAATCTTTTTAGGTAGAACGGACATTTTGTGATGTGGCAATACCAAGCATGTTTATGAATTTTACTGTTTATTTATTTTTATATGTGTTCTATGGAAAGGGGGGGGGGGTGATTTAAACGTACAATTACTTTATATATATACTTCTACGCAGGACAAAAAAACCTCTTCATATATACTTCTATGCAGTTGTCTGTTGGGGAGGAGGCTTAAACAGTAGAGAAAAGAACCGGTTCAACAAGGTCCTCCGGAGAGCCCAGAGCACTATTGGGGAGACGCTGCATCCGCTAGAGGAAGTCTGGCTAATTAGATGCCATAGGAAACTTGACGCCATTGCAAAAAATGGAAGCCACCCACTGCACGATACTGCAGTAAGACACAATACTGCAGCAACGGAGCGACAGAAGTTATCGCTACCGCGAGGTGTATTGCCGCACCACGAGGTTCCACAACTCCTTTATCCCGGCAATAGAACCCAGGCAATAGAACTATTCAATCATATGGTGGCTAAAGCGAAGGACTAATTCACACGCTCATTCCCCCAAACCCTCTCCCCACCACCTAAATTTAAGGTTATAACTGTAATCTTATTTGTGTTGTTTATTATGTGAAACACTGGTCATGCCTTACCTGGAGTAATGATGCACAAAACTATTTCCCAACGGGATTAATAAAGTATTATTCTATTCTATTCTATTTTAATTTTTTTTTTACTGTTATTTCAGACCCTCTAGGGTACTTTTGTTAAGGTAAACCTAGCTGATAGATCAAATCCTGTCATTTTTACTTGTCCTATTTTCCTAAAATCATTGTAACAGAGACTTCATTATAAGATGGCGCCGGCATCGTGATCATAATGAAAACAATTAAGGCTAAAGAATGTCAACAAGACTTCAATCCTGACGTCAATAAGCAACAGCAAGGAAGTTCTCCAATCAAGAGACCACATGAGCTGGGAATTCTCCACCCCTTCTGCTACTTCCATAATTTCTATATAGTTTTGTGAAACCAAATAAAGTACGCGCATTGCAGATTTGCCATGGCCATGATCGCATGAGTGAGATTTAAATCAGCAAATGTGTCTGAATTAATTTCTTATGATGTGCACGCATGCTTATTGATTAGAAACACGCAGCCAACGCACACTAAAAGAGGATGTCTTGAATCCTACCCTAACACTTTAACCCTGCAGTGTCTATTTGATCATACTACTGTATTGCAGCATATTCTATTTTTACTACTGATCTCTAATAGCTATCCATGGCAGGCCAACAAGTCTCTATGATATAGATAATACATGTAACTCAACATTAATCTCACCAGGTGCTCAAGTAGGTTGCAACACCATCTAGATAATGTCAAAGAAACTTGGCACCCCTTAACATATACGTTTTCACAGTAGGATATTTTATTCAGGGGAATGTGGAATGGCAATCAAAACAATAAATGCAATATTTTGGTCAACATACATCAGTCTGATGTATAAGCATTTATTGTTTGGATTTCCGTTACACATTCACCTATGAGTCTCTATGAGACTATAAGCTGACATGGCAACCGATCAACGCCCACCGGGATTTAATGAGTACCTGTAGTAAATAATATTTGCTTGCATTAGTCATAATCACATAAAGTATCATAGAAAAGTGCTAAATATATTATTAAGTATGATAAAATAATAGGATGATTTCTTTTCTTTCTATTTTTAAAAATAAAAAGTACTGCACTGTTACAGCCATTCAAAAAGCTATGGGCCAGGTATTGAAGGCATTCTTTTTTACTTTTTGTATTTATAATTTTTATCTTTCATTAGGTTTCACTTTAAAAATAACAACATGACAAGCAAACATACAAATAGGGATGAATCCACGACAAATAAAACTGTTCAGCAATAGAACAATGTAAAAATCAGGTCATGCAGATAAAACAAATTGGGTATCAAATATACCAAAGAGTAGAGGAATAAATGTATGTATAAATATAGAGCTAGACAACACTAGTCATTTGCTGTCCCATATTTGTCATTATGATAATACATTCTGGCGCATTGTAAACTGCCAAGTTCTACTTTAGAGCTACTTTCAGTTGCTCTCTTCCTTTTGAGGGGCGCACAGTCTATTTCCGCCCCCCCCCCCCTCCAGCATTGACCCCTTACAAAACTAGTCAGAAAAGTGTTATAAAAGGTCAGCGATTTTGCCACGAATACACCACAATTTGGTAAATAAGATAAATTCCCCCAATATCTTAATTGTGCAGCCCCTTAACATATATGTAACCTTTATAACACAGATGCACCAAACTGCTCTTTAATAAACATTTGTCAGAGAAAAAATGTAGAACACACCCACATCTTAATATGGGACCAGCCACCCCAACATGCATTTAATTAAACAAAAAAAAGAGAGATAAAAAAAGTATTCATGTCTTTTTTAAGTGTTTAGTTGAACAATAAATTATTTATCTGTAACAATCTAACTGAACCCATACTAGTATAGAATATTAAATATGAAAGAAGATATGAATTACCCAGCACTATTCGGAGCATGCAAACATCCTCTGATCCCAGAATGCAGATGAAGGCAGTTTATTATAGCCATCTTCCAAATCCAAGATCTGTATGATTATGTATAGTGGCACAGTTTGGAAGGATGCGATTATACAACTTTACAGAGTTCAAACACCACAGATGTGCCGCACACGTACCATTAAAGTGTGTATCCCAGGAGTGCTCATCAGCTAGTCAGCCAATCAGCTAATGAACACTCGTACAATGCACATTGTAATTGCACAGGTGCAGTGTACCTGTAAAGTTGACCATGGACGCGCAGGGTCAGCACCTATCTCACAGGCACGCAATCTCATGAGAATTATGAGGATTACATTACCGTAACAGAAGTGTCAAAGCCAGTTAGGAGGAGGTGAAATAGCTTTAGAGGAATGGTGGCTCTAATCATACAGAAAGAGGCACCAGTGAAACATGTATAAAGTCGTGTAAAAGGTATTGAGTGTGGTTTGTGGATTGCTGATGACAGGTTCTCTTTAAAGCTAAATATGTTTCTGGAGGCTGGTATTGCTATAGTAAGGATCATCATTATACAGCAATATATAAGGTTGAGTATTATTCTGATAGTCTAGGGAAGGTCATTCCAGAGAATTGGTGAAGGTCAGGAGAAGTTATGAGACAAGAAAGATAGGGAGGTGCAGCATTTTTCAGAGCTTTGTGAATGAGGGTTATTTTTTTAAACTGTATTCGGAAGGAGATCGGCAACCAGTGCAGTGACTGGCACAAATTGAAGGCATCAGTGTAGTGTTTGGTCTGAAAGACAAGCCTGTCTGCTGCGTTAGGTATAGATTGGAGAGTTAGTTAGTGGAAGACCGATTAGTAGGAGTTACAATGGTCTAGTCGAGAGTGAATCAGAGTAACAATTTTTAGAGGTTTCAATTGTAAGAAATTTGTGGATTCTTCAAATGTTTCTGAGATGCATGTAGGAAGAGTGAGCAAGAGATTGAATATGCGGTGCAAAGGAGAGGATTAAGGTATTTCCAAATCTCTGACTTTTACTGTACTCTCTTGAGGATAAGTAATCAATATCACATTGACAAGAGACTGAATGGATCCAGTCAATCAATTAATAAATCGATAATCAATTCTTGCCCCAGACATAGTATATGGGAATTATAGAGTTCAAGGAGGACATTCATCATACGCCGCTACTTGTGCACCCACTCTGCCACCAGTCATGACCCCCTTTATGCTCCAGTGCTGTGCTTCTCTTGGTGTCGTAATCCTCATGCTCCAAAATTGTTCCTTAGCTAGAAAGTACAGTAGCAGACCCCTGGTCCTGGAACCCGGCCTGCAAGCCATGTGTGTAATGGCCTGGCACTTTGTGATTGGAGAAGACCACAGCACCGGAAGGGTAAAGTTCCAACGATTTCTTTATTTACAATTCATCCAGGTAAAAAAAGTTGCGACGTTTCGATTCACATTGAATCTTTATCAAGCATGCTTGATAAAGATTCAATGTGAATCGAAACGTCGCTGTGGTCTTCTCCAATCACTATGTTTCCACGAGGTTTTGTTGAGCACCGTGCACCCTATATCTGAAACACTACAGATTTTTGGATTGCTGCCTCCTCTCCTCTTTTGTATGGCCTGGCACTTGTTCCTCCTCTTCTCCTCCGTCCGCCACTTTTACATCCATCATAGCCTGAATAGCTTTTTTAAACAGGTGATAGATGAAGATAATAGTGTTGACAATGGTATAATTGGTGCTGGCCATATTGGTGGCATAGTGGAAGCAGTGCAGCACTGAACAAATGTCCCTCATGGAGGCCCAGTCTATTTAGACCCAACTCCAGGGTTGCATGGATGCAACTTGGTGCTGGCCGAGACAGAACATATCTTCTCCCTACAGCACCAGCTCCTTCATCATCTCCAGCAGCAGCAACAACACATCCACTTCCCTGTCCCTTAATTTCTACTAACCTCATTTTAAAAGACCTGCATAGCCAAACTATACTTTGACAGCACCTTTACAATCAAGGTATTACCAATTGCTATTTCTGGACAACTGCATTTTTATGATCCACTTATTGTTGTGCACTGTTCACGGACAACTAATTTAAATTATCTTTGTATAAATCTGTGCTTTTCACAGACAACAGTGAGTTTATGATCTACTAATCAAAACACACTATTCGAGCACAACAAAACTTTTATGATCTACATATCAGTGTGCACTATTCAAGTACAATAGAACTTTTATTATCGACATATTAATGTTCGATATTAATGAACAGCAGACCATTTATGATCCATAGACTATTGTGGGGTTATTACAGACATCAGAACTTTTATGATCCACATATCAGTGCATGCTATTCATCGACAACAGAACTTTATGATCTATGTATTAATGTGCACTATTGACTGACTGTAGCAACTTTCCAATCAAGATATGATTGATAATTATTTAGGATTTTTCTGGAGATGAATACTATACAGAGACAGAACCTTCAAGATCTTGCTGGAGTAAACGCTAATTTCCCTGTCTGGTCTTGCTATATAATCCACTAAAATCAGTAAAAATATCCCATCACTATAACCGCCTATGAGTAGTCTAATGTAGATTTCCCTAGTAGGGGAAACTATTTCAGATTTACACCTGTTGCTCTTTTTTATACCTGAGTACCCTGAACACAGCTCTTTCAGGCGACCATATGATGAGCAGCAAACTCTCCCTGGTACTATCTGCTATGTGTAATGGCTTCTGGACCTGTGACCCTACTCATACTGCAGAGTCACATGTCCAATTCGGCCAATCACAGGCATGCCTATAGAGAACATGCCTGTGGTTGCTAAGGGGCTGCTTGATTGGCTGCAGTTCCTGAACACTGCCCGATTGCAGTTCAGGTCTGCTCATCAATATCCCAACTATAATATATAATTTATGTTACTGATTTTCTCATACAGGTAAGAAACATATTGGCCTTAGGCCCCTTATGGCTCCAGGGACTGGTTAGGTTCCTGGTAGTAGGTTAACCATAATTTAATGAGCTATTGTACCATATTCCCTTTGCTTTTGTAGACATGATCTCATCAAATTTTTTATTTGATTTTGAGAAAAGTATGTAAATAAAGGAATGTGTGCAAATGATAGAAAATGCAGAATAGATGAAAGTTACAGTATAAAACTGATATCAAATTAATCTGAACATTCCAGCCACAGTCATTTAACGGAGTCATAAGTCAAATATAACACCCACTTAGCACATAGACATTACATTATTATCTGGAATTGAAGTTAAACTGCAGCGAACCACTTTGATTCTGGAAATTAAATAGCACGTTTAACATCAATGATCAATGCCAGTTATTGAACTTTTTTGCAGAAGTTAAGAAGGAAACAGTATTTTGTACTTTATTCAGAACAAAAAGTATTGGATGTTTGTCCGCATTGCTGTTATCACCACTAAGTACTACTATCGGCTCTTATATGGTAAAGGATAATGCAGAGACTATCCATATGCAGTATCTATGTGAATCACGCTGTGTAAATAAATCCTAATATATCAGCATTTTATGTCTTTTTTCTGTGAATTAATTTTTTATTGTTATTGTTATTGATGTGTAATACCAATAAATACAATTGATGCTATGTCCTATATTGTGATACTGAAGTAACTGTCATTAGTAGCTACATCTATAGGGCATGTCCTACAGCAATATGATAGTTTCTCTTTAGAAACATAGATGGAAACTTTAGGAAACACTTTAAGGGGTATTCCCATAGAAAAATTCTTAAAGAGAACCCGTCATGCAAAATAACCCCCCTAAACTAAATATATTTTCATAAACTGCCATTAGAGAGCATTGCCTCTATCCCTTCATTGTCCCTCTACATGCCTGTAAACCTAAGCAATGAGGTCCTAAAGCTGTATGCAAATGACCTGTGAAATGTCCAATGAAGCATTAGCATATTCAAGCTGTCCACTTTATTCATGAGTGGGAGGCACAGCCACACCCCCAGTGCATGACTGACAGCCTGTGTAATGATGTGAGGCTGTATAATGATGTGCTTCCTGGTGCTGGTGGCCACGCCCCCTGCAGCTTGTGTGTGCATGTGTGTGTATATAGGAGAGATACAGCAGCTCCAGGCAGCCATGTTACAGCAGAACATGTCAGATTCATGTGTAGCTGATGTCTGTGTCTCTCACCTGTATATTAGGAGGATGCAGCATGTCAGCAGGTACAGCACTCACACTAGCCATGCTTTACTATACATTACACACAGACATGAGCAGGGGGAGGAGAGGGGAGGGGTAACAGGGGTGACATCACTGCCTCTGACCATGTGACCAGCCTCATTTACATGATAAAGAATAGATGATTTTACAATGATTAATGTATGAAATAACTAGATAAAGGCTGGGATGGGATCCTTGTGAGCTGCTCCAACAGGTAGTGGTGACAGGACTAGTGACACAGACCTGATGACAGGTGTCCTTTAAATATACTCAAGATAACAAAATAACACATTCTGTAATTCACTGTTATTAACAAAAATACAGCATTTCACAGTTATAATCCCAACCTGTCTCTATCAGTCCTGGTTCCAACTGTGAATCTTCTGACTTAGGGTCTGAAAAGCCATATTATTCTATCTGACGCTGTACTGAGCTGTTCTCTGCATCATAGCCCCCACCCTTGCATTCCAGGATGAGCTCACATAGAGACTTGCCACCTGCCAGCGTGAGGAGAGTAAAGCTACAGATAGATAAGGTATTTTACCAGGGGAGAAGGAGAAGGAGTGTGTGTGTGTAGCTGAGATGTAGCAGTGTTGTGAATGTTATATACATCTCATGGATCTCATCTTCTCATTGTCTTATCTCCCTTTCTATGTGTAAAATACTAGTACAATGTTCAGAAGCTAAATGAAAGTGTATATAAACCTTGTACCCTGATAATCTAATTTCATTTTCAGCACACAGCATTTCATAGCATTAGAGGGAATATACACTCACCGGCCACTTTATTAGGTACACCATGCTAGTAACGGGTTGGACCCCTTTTTGCCTTCAGAACTGCCTCAATTCTTCGTGGCATAGATTCAACAAGGTGCTGGAAGCATTCCTCAGAGATTTTGGTCCATATTGACATGATGGCATCACACAGTTGCCGCAGATTTGTCGGCTGAACATCCATGATGCGAATCTCCCGTTCCACCACATCCCAAAGATGCTCTATTGGATTGAGATCTGGTGACTGTGGAGGCCATTTGAGTACAGTGAACTCATTGTCATGTTCAAGAAACCAGTCTGAGATGATTCCAGCTTTATGACATGGCGTATTATCCTGCTGAAAGTAGCCATCAAATGTTGGGTACATTGTGGTCATAAAGGGATGGACATGGTCAGCAACAATACTCAGGTAGGCTGTGGCGTTGCAACGATGCTCAATTGGTACCAAGGGGCCCAAAGAGTGCCAAGAAAATATTCCCCACACCATGACACCACCACCACCAGCCTGAACCGTTGATACAAGGCAGGATGGATCCATGCTTTCATGTTGTTGACGCCAAATTCTGACCCTACCATCCAAATGTCGCAGCAGAAATCGAGACTCATCAGACCAGGCAACGTTTTTCCAATTTCGATGAGCTTGTGCAAATTGTAGCCTCAGTTTCCTGTTCTTAGCTGAAAGGAGTGGCACCCGGTGTGGTCTTCTGCTGCTGTAGCCCATCTGCCTCAAAGTTCAACGTACTGTGCATTCAGAGATGCTCTTCTGCCTACCTTGGTTGTAACGGGTGGCGATTTGAGTCACTGTTGCCTTTCTATCAGCTCGAACCAGTCTGCCCATTCTCCTCTGACCTCTGGCATCAACAAGGCATTTCTGCCCACAGAACTGCCGCTCACTGGATGTTTTTTCTTTTTCGGACCATGCTCTGTAAACCCTAGAGATGGTTGTGTGTGAAAATCCCAGTAGATCAGCAGTTTCTGAAATACTCAGACCAGCCCTTCTGGCACCAACAACCATGCCACTTTCAAAGGCACTCAAATCACCTTTATTCCCCATACTGATGCTCAGTTTGAACTGCAGGAGATTGTCTTGACCATGTCTACATGCCTAAATGCCATGTGATTGGCTGTTAGAAATTAAGTGTCAACGAGCAGTTGGACAGGTGTACCTAATAAAGTGGCCGGTGAGTGTAAAGTGCCTGCTTAGGGAGTCTCGGCCCACACCCTGGAATTTACACTGACCATCATTGAGTTATAGGAGCTAAAACAGCAATAAAACTGAATACACCTAAAGTAAGAGGTTAAAATGATTTTTATTGTGTAAACATCACCATGGGATTAAAATTGGGCAAACCCCTTTAACCTTACATTTTTTCTGTGCAAAAGCAAGATCATTATCTTTATAAGAAAAGAAAATAAATATGCATTGTACAACCTTACAAGATCCCAGCTGCTAAGACCTATTCCTCTCTAACATATGTGTGCATTAGAGTTTTTTATGAAGGTTTTGAGAATTTTGAAAACATGCAACTATTTAGATAGTAGCACTGCATGTTCAACAGAAAGTAGTGGTCATGCCATGCCTTCAGAGGAAAATGTCAGGCTGATAGTAAGTTTACACCTTAAGAGGTTTTAGCTTGCTTAATAATAAAGTCTTCCTCAGCTCAGGACTCATTGCGAGGTATTCTTTCCTGTGAACTTTTGCTACATCTGCTTTCTTATCTTACTTGTGGATTTCTGATTTTGTTCATCATTGCTAACTTGTTGTGACTTTGGCTTTAATTTGTTAGTAGTAATTTAGCTAGCTAACTATTGCTTGTCTACCATCTTCCATGTCCTTTACTTTATTTAGTTCCAGTTGGAGGGAGGGGGTATTTTTTGGCATTGTGAAATGGAAAGGGACAGCTGACTTGACAGTGCAGCTTTCCTGTTGTGCATTTAGGTGTACTGCAATCAAGTGAGAACATTTCAAATGAAATATTGACACATTCAAATGACATATTGTCACAAATAGAGATGAGCGAGTATACTCGTCCGAGTATACTGCTCGGTCGAGTATTAGCAGACTCGGACCGGCTCGTTACTCGGACGAGTATCTCGCCGGCTCGAGCAGTAAATTAATAAAATAAATTGAATAAAAGTATTTTTATTGTAAAAAAAAAATATTACACATGTTTGCAGATGTTTTACTTGTAAGAACACATTGAAATAACACTATTCTTCACTTTGCAGGTGTTCGCGCGTGTCTCCCGCTAAGTTAGGAGATGTGCACGAACATCTGGAATGTGAAGAATAGTGTTCTTTCAATGTGTTCTGCACTTAAATGCTCCTGTATTCACTGTTTTTAATGTTTTAATTCTATTCTTCACTTTGCAGCTGTGCGCGCACACCTCCGAACCTATCGGGAGACACGCGCGCACACCTGCAATGTGAAGAATAGAATTAAAACATTAAAAACAGTGAAATCACGAACATTTAAGGGCAGAACACATTGATATAACACTATTCTTCACTTTGCAGATGTGCGGGCGTATCTCCGAACCTATCGGGAGACACGCGCGCACACCTGCAATGTGAAGAATAGAATTTAAACATTAAAAACAGTGAACACAGGAGCATTTAAGTGCAGAACACATTGAAATAACACTATTCTTCACATTCCAGATGTTCGTGCACATCTCCTAACTTAGCGGGAGACATGCGCGAACACCTGCAAAGTAAAGAATAGTGTTATTTCAATGTGTTCTTACAAGTAAAACATCTGCAAACATCTGGAATTTTTTTTTGCACTGTTCTTTTACTGTTCAGTTTTATTAAAAAAATGCTCGGGTCTCCCATTGAATTCAATGGGGCTCGTTATTCGAGACGAGCACTCGAGCATCTGGAAAAGTTCGTCTCGAATAACGAGCACCCGAGCATTTTAGTGCTCGCTCATCTCTAGTCACAAATATACTCCATCTTCACCCTGCTTTCAAGAGTCAATCATATCTATACAGCATTTTATGTGAATCAATTTATCAAAATCTTGCAAAGTTCCCTCGACAACCAAGTCTCTATGGGCAAAGAACTATTTGAAAATTCTCTGATTTTACCCATATTCCATTCAAATGCCTAAATGTCTCACAAGTCAAAACATGACTCCATTACAGTGTCCATTTTAGGAATGGTCAGAAGTCAGAGACAAAGATCATATGATTGTGGACTTGATAATGACACCTGACTTTTAACTCTGATACCGGACTCTGATGCCTGACTCGTGGTGTCAGATTTAGGGGTCAGTTGTCAGTGTCAGGTATCAAATATACAATCTTATTATCTTTGTCTCCGACTTTTGACTATGTCCTAAAAAGGCCACTGTACTAAAAAAAACACTTCTAGCAATCAGTACACAATCAAGAAGTTAAAATTATTTTAGGCTTGTTGAGTGCTTTTGGCTGCTTCTTATTTTTTGCATCTAATTTGTCATACACCTGGCTTTTGGAGCTTTTTTTGCACCAAAATGTCCCATATCCCTAGTGGGAATTGCACATTGTTCTACAAAAAGCAGCAGATTTCACTGCACAATGTGCCGAAGAAAGTCAAAAATACTTCCCACTGGTGAGTTTTGCGGTTTAATATGCAGCATTTGGGGCCTAGTGATCAATTTGAGACATCAGTAGTGGCAAGTTTGAGTTCATTTGGCTGAAATGTCTCAACAAACATCGCAAAAACCAGAGAAAGCTTGCAAAGCACATTGCAAAATCCTCCCTTCATATTACACATCACCATTTTTTACTAAGGATCGTGGATTGCACTTGCGTCGGTTTGTTCGCTGTTTTCGGGATTGCCACGGCTTTGACAGGTATTTAACATTGTTTTGCACTGGGATTGTGTTGCATGCAATCGGATTTTGGTGCAGCTGCGCCGGCTTTCATGTGACAGAAATCAGGGAAAGTGTCATCGGACGATCTGACTGATTCGGACTGAGCTCGAGATTTAAGTTTCAAATTGTGTCACAAGACAATAAACTTACATACACCAGGAGGAAGAAGGTGAACTCCGGTGGACCTGAGCGGGGAAGCACAATCTTAGTGAATCGCGGCAGAGTGCATGATTGTCAGACAATACTCCATTTTTGTAGTCACCTCTGATGAACTGTTGCAGTAAAAAGCAGCAGGGAAACGCCTCAGGTGTTTATTGAACTAATAAAATCTTGCTATATGGGTCAATCGCTGATTGAAGAACAGGATAGACATATAGTGATTATTTGAAGTTTTATTCCTTATGGTAGAACCTTACATGGTTTTCACATGGTTCTCCAAATTGCACTTTAGTGGAATTGGGGATACGACCTTGGTGTGAAAATCAGTGGTAGCTGGTCTTACTGTACACTCATCCACATAATATCTCCTGGCTCTGTGGAGTGTTCTATTTCTAGACGAAGCCAATGGGTTTTTGGAATATGAACTGACCAGTTGCCACCACTAGGGGTCCTCCCCATTTCTAAGCCTGTATTAGGGGAAAACTATCTATTGGGCTTCCATAAATTTAAGCCTATATTTTAATAAGTATTTAAATAAAGTTACAATTGTTTTAATGATCCCCGATACAGACAGTTGATTTTTTTGATTGTCGGACAATGCACTTTATGTGAACTCCTCGGATCTGGTAAGTAAATGTGCCCCATTGTATCAAAACTTGTTGCTCTCATAACAATTGACGCTCACTGTTCTTTGATTAAAAAAGGTTTAGTAAGAATATTTTAAAAGTTTACAGATCATTAAATTTCGTACACTATTCTTTCAAATAAAACACCAATTTAGGATTAATTTGGAGGTCATATAGTTAAATGTATTAGGAGACAATGTACTATTTTAACATATTATAATTTGTGGAACTAAAGGAAAGCCTAATGTAATAATAAATCATGTCATTAACCTTAACAACACATTAACCTTTTATTTGACTTGTTAATGTGAAACTGTCCATGGTTTTCTTTACAAAATAAAAGAATGTTAATTTTTAAAAAGTTAAACAAGCAAAAGTTTTAATTTACGCAGATTTGCAATTAAATCCTTTTCACCCCTGCAAAAAAGTTAGTTTTTGAGGATATTTAGCAAGTATGTGACATCAGTGTCTGATTGACTGGGCCTATCACTGAGAACAAATTTAATCTCTAGAATGCCTTACCATCTGTTCCTCCTGTGTTTATTAGGTCATTGGTTGGACAATAATCAATCAACAATGTAGTATAAAGGTATAAAGGTGCGTTTTTGGAAACAAAATGGTGTGCCACTTTCCTTGTTCTACTATGACTGCATTATATTCATTATGCTTAGCAGAAGTGAGAGGCAAAACCATCTGCTGTTCAGACATATGTCTCATGACCTAGAGATATACCTCAAAGCTCAGTTTGTTAATAAACATGAGACCCCATTTTATAGAATGTCATATTTATTCCATACCCAGCAAATTTAATATTTTATTGTTGTTATGTTAAAAAACTTCAGAAGCAGTAAAAGTCTATTCTGTTTTCTCTCTATTGTCCCAGGAGTCTCTGACTGCCAGGTACATAATTTTATTCCCACTGAATAAATATAAATTAGGGCAAATTTGTCAAAGAAAGATTGCACATTTAGATTAGAAGGTCTTCACCCTCTCCAGATTGTTGGCTTTGTTTATGCCAAAAAACTACTCCAAAATGGTGGTGTATTTGCATAATTTTTGTTGCACTGTATATTTTTCATAAAAAGCCACTTCCTCTGTTTGGAAGCTACACCCTTTTGTCATAATAGTCATAAAAGTGTCTTAAAGAGAACCCATCATGCAAAATAACCCCCCTAAACTAAATATATTTTCATAAACTGCCATTACAGAGCATTGCTTCTATCCCTTCATTATCCCTCTACATGCCTGTAAACCTAAGCAATGAGGTCCTAAAGCTGTATGCAGATGACCTGTGAAATGTCCAATGAAGCATTAGCATATTCAAGCTGTCCACTCTATTCATGAGTGGGAGGCACAGCCACACCCCCAGTGCTTGACTGACAGCCTGTATAATGATGTGAGGCTGTATAATGATGTGCTTCCTGGTGCTGGTGGCCACGCCCCCTGCAGCCTGTGTGTGCATGTGTGTGTGTATAGGAGAGATACAGCAGCTCCAGGCAGCCATGTTACAGCACAACATGTCAGATTCATGTGTAGCTGATGTCTGTGTCTCTGTATATTAGGAGGATGCAGCATGTCAGCAGGTACAGCACTCACACTAGCAATGCTTTACTATACATTATACACAGACATGAGCAGGGGGAGGAGAGGGGAGGGGTAACAGGGGTGACATCACTGCCTCTGACCATGTGACCAGCCTCATTTACATGATAAAGAATAGATGATTTTACAATGGATAATGTATGGAATAACTAGATAAAGGCTGGGATGGGATCCTTGTGAGCTGCTCCAACAGGTAGTAGTCACAGGACAAGTGACACAGACCTGATGTCAGGTGTCCTTTAAATATGTCTTAAAACACCTCAAGAAATGTGGCATTTGAGGCAATTTTTTGGTGCAAATTATAGCAGAATTTTGTTGTAAATAAATCGATAAATCCACCCCATTTACGGGGAGTGTTCTTTAAGTGCTTTCATTTGTAATGCAAGATGGTTCAACCAAGAATAATGACAAATACTTTACAAGAGAATACTTTCCAATACAAGCCTTGTATATAGAATGTTTGAAATATGATGTTTTCTTACCCTAAGACCTCACAAATTCTATGCGCTTGCCAAATGAAGATCCTAGGGTTTGGAAAAATTCATTTGAGTTCGATGTCTCAAAACGAGGAAGAAAACAAATAGAAAATAGATTCAGTATGCAGCAATGCTAAACCAATTACAGGGATAGTGCCGCAGAAAAGAGAGCCGCTTTATCTTTTTTGTAGCATCTTCTGCTTTGTGAATGCTTGTTTGAAATTGTTTTGCCCACCGTAAACACAACAGACTAAAGTGCATATATGTTTCTCTTGCTTTACCTCTCCATTTTGTGGAATGAATATAGAAAATCATCAAAGTGAAAAACAGAGTATTCATATTCCTTACTGTGTTCAAAGATGGAAGTTCTAAAGAAATCCATTTACATTTCAGAACTGCGCTCCATAGCATAAAATGTTGCTACTGTGCATTTTCATAAACTACAGAGGTGTAATAACATATATTGCTCACCCAACCTACTTATGTTCTCCAAGCTTTCAAATTCAAAATCAGCTCTTTGAAGTATATTGTAAGTACAGTTATGTAAGAATGCAAAGGTGAGGTAGGGAATAGTCTATTTACAGCATATCATCTTAATTCAGAAAGTCATTATTCCCCGGAGCTGCTATTAGACTGGAAAAAGCTACAAAAGGGTATAGTAATACCGACAGTATAATTCCTACAAGGAACAAAATAAATTCACTTGACAATGTAAGAACAAAGGCTTTGTAGTGTAGTATATCATTCAACAACACTAGGCAAATGACAACCTTTAGGCTTGTAAATCTTTTGTTATATACTAAGTCACCTAGCACACAGAGTTTGGATGTGTTATCTCACCATTAACTGGCTGTAGCTGTAAAAAAAAAAAGAAAACTTTCAGTAGCTTCAAGCAATGTAGTGAACTTACTAAAAAGTAAAAAAAAATATAAAAAATACATCTTTCAGGGTAAGCTGCTTTCCACTTCAGAGGATGCCTGCCATGATTCAGTAAACCGCTCTGTACAGTGAATATAATTGTATAAAAACATTGGACATCGACAGTAATTTCACTCAGCGGTATATTGTAGTGAATACAAATAATTTACCTAAAATTATCACGGAAGACGAGTTCAAATCATTAAAGATTGCTTTCTCTTTTTAATGTGCGGGTTCTTGCTGAGAACCTTCCTTTTATTTCTAGTTGCAGAAATCCTTTAGTTTTTATTGATGATTGTGCTGATGATGTGCTGCCCCAGCAATAATTCATTTCCATCAATCAGATAGTCTCGGAACAAAGTACAGGCAGCTCCCTGCTCAGTACCAATCACAAGTCAACCATGAACACAGTGAAACAACAGTGGTAGACAGAAATGTGTATTGGCTGAAGTCAGGAAAATTGGAAAATGCTGTAATTACTTGGATTATACTGTTTAATTATAGAAAATTTTGCTTTTTTTTTTAAAGAAAATGTCACAAAATAGATTGAAAATAAGTGGATTGATTCATAATAGGAAAGAGAGAGAGTATAAATATTTACTTAAAAAAGGCAATAGAAAAATGACAAAAATAAGATTTTATCTGCAATTTCAATACCTGTGCATAGCAATACATTATATCCTATGTAGACTAAATTGCTAAAATTGACATTTACGAACATGAAGCAGGTTTACAAATTTCACATAAATATTTAGATTCTCTAAAGAGAAATCCTGATATGTCTCTGTAACAGGCTATTAGGAGCAGTATTTGCACAGTGTATATGAAGACAAGTAACAGGATTATTAGATGTGCAGGTGACACAAAATCAAAGAGATGTTAGTAAAATACTGCAAGACAAAATTTTTGTAAGGGTAAGGGGGAGCCCCATTCAGAGGTCTGATATGGAGCCCATTTTCTCCTTGTTATGTCCCTGATGCATGAAAGACTACAATATAATCCCTTCAAAAAACATTTATGTAATTGACAGAGTCAGACCACACTTCACATTCTAACTTAATCAAAACAGCAGATTCTCCATTCTACCCCTAAACTTTAAGTGTAATGCTAATTTCAGATGAAACTTTGACATTACATATATATAGTGTCAATAGAGGGATGTCCAGGGAGTATGGAGATTGTGGAGCTCAAGAGTCTTGGCCAAATGTCAGATGTTCATTAGATAGTTACATGTGACATGTGACATGTGAAGTTAGGGACTTCATTGCAGTTGTTAGGGTGGTCCACAAGGGGGACTGGTCAGTATAATGAAGAGGAGTCGAATTCAATGGAAGTCGAGCTCGGCAGTAATCACAGATACACCAAGTTGTTTCTGAAACCAGCTCAACTTTTATTCTTGTACCCTTACAGCAGGGAGTTTACTTTCTGAAGTAATAATGAGTTCTAGGCAGAATAAGATACTCATTAACCTGATTTGCCATATTCCAGAAGGAATGCTGTGCTACATTGCCATAGAAAATTGCTGCAAGTTGGGTATATAGGCTGCTACTATCATAGTGAGGAGCTATTACTATAGATACAAGGCACAGAGCTCAGCACATCACCATGTTGTAACGTCATGAATGTATACGAGGCGTATATATAGAACTTTACGATCATTTTAATTGAATCACATTCCACTGCCATATTACACCCATGGAGTTACATGAACAAGCAATGAAATAAGTGATACATGTAGCCACTCTACTGTCTGAAAATATATAGTTACAATGTCAATTACTATAAATTTGCCATGCTGATGATAACCTACCTTTAATACAGGTTACTGTCTAAGTGTTAGCTCATTCATACACAAAAAAGCCTTTGAGGCATTTCATGCTGCTCAATGACCTTTTGAGGAAGAGGAAAAATATAAAATGCAACAATCTAGATAGACACTTTCACACTTCAAAGGGTTTAAGCGGTGATCCTGAAACTCATTCCCAAGTAACATAAAATAGCCACTTATCCTTATCAATTCACCAAAATGGCTTATGTAAAATTAATATTGTTGATAAATCTTTCATCTGACTACATGGGATCTGTCTTTGACTTGCTCCCTTCCTCTTAAATATGACCCATCGATAAGTGGGCTTTTCTATAATGTGTGGTGATCCATTAACATCATGAACATAATAGCAGAATGATGAATTGGAAGACATTATAAGAAATTATATTTACAGTTATGTACCATTATTAAATCCAATTTACAGTTTAAATGAAACAAAATTTGGAGAAAATGTATTATAAGTCACTTTTTATACAGTCAGATATGTTTGTCCTTGAATTGTGAAGATGAGTACAACTGAGAAAATTCATCTAACCAGCAATTTTGCCAAAGGGCGAATTTCTTATTATAGGTCTGCGTTCCATATCTAGAAGTCAATATAGTATTGAAATCTTTTAATACAAATTCCTATTTCTGCCCACACTATCCTAGTCAAGGAATTTACTGTTCCATAGTAGGAAATATGGCCATCAGCAGAATGCTGCAGAAGCTGTTATGCACAGATTCGCTCATCTCTATTAAGTTAGGTTAAAAGTGTTATCCAGGACCTGATGGTTCTACGTAAAATAAGGCATCCCTCCCATAATGTTTAAAGTATAATTTATTCACAAGCTAAAGATTGTGATTTAATGTCTAACTCCTTTAAACTAGGCAGGTTTAGTGACTAGGTCATGTGACTTTTCTTTACTTATGTGTTTGTTGTACAGTAAGACTTCAGTAGATCCTTACTAGCGTAAAGGTTTATAGTTTCTTTAATGAGATCACTTACATCTAGCACATTTTTGGTTATTATTTTACTTGACTTTGTGGAAGCTAATATCAGTAGTGATTCAGACACATAATTGTATACTTCATGTACAGTAGGTTCTATTCATGTGCAGTGAGCAGCGGACTGGGTTCGGGTCCTAAGTCATCTTACTGCGCATAGTAGATAGATGCACTTTTCCTGGAGTTTCTGGAAAGGTGATGATGACACCTTCTGTGGATACAACAGAAGTAGGACCCGGCGCGGTACATAAAAGGATTTATTTAGTATATAAAACTATAAAAGCAAAACGCGTTTCGGACCCGGAGCGGATCCTTCATCGGTTGCATAAATCTTACTGCGCATGTGCGGCTTCTCCCTGCTCATTGAATGACATCGGATGAGGGGAGAGGGAATGAGGGAACTACTAGAGGCATGGGCTGAGTCACAGAGTGACCCGCACAACTAACACATGCCCTGTCTGACTCACCGTAACTTCTAGGTTAAGTTGATTTTCTGTCAATTGGAAATAAGGATTTTTTTTTAGCTAGAAACAGTATGGACAGAATTTAGTATAGTACTGTGGGAATATGTCAGTAGGTTTAATAGTCGAAACCAGATGACTGGTTCACTTAAAATTACTTAGCCTTTCCAATTTAGGAAAAGTTGCCACGTGTGGCATTAGACTATTTTGAACCTCTAAACATCAGCTCTGCAGACTCTACCTCTAATTCATTGTTTACTCGGTGATGGTGTCAGTAGACTAGCTTTATAATATCAAACATTATAGAAAAGCTTTCATATGAACAGTATTGATATAATCTTGCCCCTGTAATAAAGGTAACTCCGTAGTGCATTATGACATACATGTATATCGAGAAAATGCGGTCTATTGCCACATGTACGTCTCAGATGCTGAGTCTGTGCAATCACTGTAGGAGGTCGGATGTGTGTGACAGATGAGGTCCTGTACTTACAACACTAACGGCTCTTTAACTCTATAGCAAAGTCTATGGGGCAGTACCGCAGAGCACGGTAGTGTCAAATGCTTCCATGACTGTCTTGGGAAATGGGCTAACAAGGCTCCGGTCAGCCTAGAATGCAGAATGCAAAATTAGTATTGCAGTATATTACATTGAACAAGTGATCAAATGGTCCATGTCCTACAATGGGACAAAGTAAAACAGTCAAAAAAAGTTTTTTTTAAAAAAATGGAAATTAAAAAAAAATTTAAAATGAATCAAAATCCCCTAATACCCATCACACCAAAAAAATCTAATTTTATATTAATAAAAGTGAAAAATCACCAAAAAACACGACATAATTGGTATAATCATGTCTATAACGACCCGTACAATAAGATAAAATGGTGGCACAGGGCAGATTTAAAATATTGGGCTTGGTCTGAAAGGGGTAAAACACTCACTAGAAGCTGCTTCTGGGTGCCTGTCCCATGGTCTTAGTTTCTCAATTGCTCTCACTTGACCCCTTCTCCTTCTCCTTGACCTCTACTCCATACTCTACCTTCATGTAGATCCATAATGTAATACTTCTGTATGCCGAAATCCAACCTGAAGACCAGGATCGATTTGGCAGACATTTAAGAGTTGATAACAGTTTAACAAGGAGGAGGTAGGGACAGGAAAAGACCATCAACTCGGCAAGCACACATTTTTTCTAATAACATATGTTATAACGTTCTTATATTTGCCTGTACCATTTAACTACAAAATGTTGTTGAAACATTAGTGATTATTTAACATAAATGAGCTAGACTCATGCTTTAAGCAAACAACTGTTATTTAATTTATCAATTTAAAATGCTAATGTAATATAAATTTCACTTTCATGAACTCATTTTGACAAACAATGTGAACATGCCAATTGACCTTATTCTAGTAAGAATCTTTACTTGTTCTCTATATTCAATTTAACAGACATTACTTTGATTAAGAACAAGGTATGATACGATGAGTGATGTTTGATTGTCAGCATTTCCCGTGGATATTATTTTATTCCTATCTTTGAGGATTCAACTTTCATGAGTACATTTGGCTTGTAGAACTTGTCAGCCATGTACCCCTGCTGACTTCATGACATCCTTTATTCACCTTGCCTTAACTCACTCATGTACAAAGGAGATGAAGGAGCTGATTTAAATATCAAAAGGCACAGAACTTTCAAGGATAGCAATTAGGGAGTAATCAAATATATTTTGATACTACTGACCACATATTACATCTTTTAAATTGTAGAAACCTATAGATCACATTTTAATTCATTATTAAAAAAAAATAATAATAATAATAATGGTGTAATATTGAAAGGATAGATTCAAAGTGCATTAAATCATGCAGTATGTGAAATTTTACTAATAGTTGTCAGGGGTGCTCCAGTGACCCGCAGTCCATACTCCCCCATCCTCGTTCCTGCCTCTGGTCTGGCGGCCATGCACGCACATTCCCATCTCCTAGGGTGTGCGCACATGCCGGCTTCAGAAGATTTAAAGGGCCAGCGCACCGTTAATTGGTACTGGCCACTTCCCAGAATCATTTATATTCCAGCCTCTCCTAGCACAGCCTGCCGGATCTTCCTGCCTAGTGCCATTAACTAGGCAGTCTTAGTGTGATTTCCAGTCGTGACCCCGGTTTCATGTTTGACTTTGATCCTGTTCCGTCTGCCCTGACTTGTTGCTTCGTCCCCGAATTTGATCCCTTGCTACCTGTCCTGACTTCCTGCCTGTCCCTGACCACAATTCTGCTCAATGTTTCTGCGCCTCTCCTTGGCTGCCACCGCAAACAAAGTCACACTTGTGGAATGACCTGTGGTACCACGCAGCAACAAGTCCAACCCGCTTTGCAGCTGGCTCTGATGAAAACCGGGTGCCACTTAGTACTACAACTAAAAAGAATAAATTCACAATGGATCTATGAGACTACCAATTGTACCTAGTTTACACCTGGAGAAACAAAACCAATAGGACACCCAGATCTATCCTAAAAAAATGCAACAATGTGAACTACCAACCACATGTTACTTTCAGCTCCTCCGATTGTGACACAACTGATATTAATACTGATTTTTCTGATTATGAGTCCAATAACGCATCGAATAATACTTCAAATACTAATAAAACTAAAGTAAAACAAGCCAAAAATGGGAATCCCACTGTTAAATAGTCAAAAAACTACAAAAAAGGAGATGGCTCAGAAGCAGAGGGGCAAGAAAACATAGATCACAAAAACAATACACAAGTAATTTCTGAACACAACTCGTTCCTTTGCAAAATATTGACTGTGATTCAAGTTATCCTCTTAACCAAGCATCTGGATTTATACAATCTTCCAACCCCTACTTCTACCCTGTGAATGCTCGTGTCCCGGCTATCTATCAGTTTCAAACCCTGGTAGGACGGGATCTCTCTAGTCTCTGCAAGAATGAGTCTCATACAGCTAACAAAAATTTAACCAGAAATGAATTCCGCTTGTTTAAGGAACTTAAAAAAAATCCTTATACCATTGTACGTGCATCAGACAAGGGGGGCTCCATTGTTGTTCTCGATAAATCCTTATATTAACGTGAAACCATGACTTTGCTTGGAGATACTAATGTGTACAAAGAAATGCCAATCCTACTTCTATAGTTAGGGATAAGCTAGAAAAAATCATTTGTGAGGGCATAACTTTGGGTACATTCAGAGATTCTAGTTTACAGGATCTCATACCAGATTTTCCTAACACCTGCATTTTATATATGTAACCTAAAACTCATAAAGGTTTGTTTTCTCCTAGTTTTAGACCCATTGTTGCTGGTAATAACTTACTTGAAAAATTGTCCGCTTGGGTAGATAACATACTCCAACCATTTGTAAGACATATCCCTTGTTTTATTAAAGACAGTTTTGAGGTTCTGAAAACCATGGAAAAAATGAAATGCTCTGAACATGATATCTGGATTACCTATGATGTTTCCTCACTCTATACTGTCATACCTCATCATCTTCCTATACAAGCAATTTTTTTTCACCTGCCTAAATATAGCAATTTTTCTGATGCATTAGCGTATATTGCTGATGCTTTTTTTTATTTTTTTTGCTTATTGACAATTTTTTATTTTTGACAACATGAAAT
The DNA here is from genome assembly GCF_040894005.1 of Engystomops pustulosus. Classification (NCBI taxonomy): domain Eukaryota; kingdom Metazoa; phylum Chordata; class Amphibia; order Anura; family Leptodactylidae; genus Engystomops; species Engystomops pustulosus. Next base: position 73,510,268 of record NC_092412.1, read on the forward strand.
TTTTCCAATGCCAAGGTTGCCCCATGGGCTCTAAGTTTCCCCCACATTGGCCAATCTCTACATGGTCTAGTTTGAGGAATTATATGTCTACAGTGTTAAATATCCCTCTCTTAGATGTGCAAAATGGTACGGTCTTTATATTTGTGACTGCCTGATTATTTGGACAGATTCACACTGTGACATATCCCAATTTATTGCTTACCTCAACCATAATGATTTTAATCTTCATTTTACATTTTCCTTTTCCGGTATGTTCATCCCCTTCTTAGATGTTGAGCTATCAGGTGATGTAGACACTGGCCTCATACCTCCTAATTTGTACAGAAAACTCACAGCGGGCAACACTTTACTTTATGCCACCTCATGCCATCCCCTTGTGTAATATACAATTTAACTAAAGGTGAATACAGGCCAAACGCATATGTTCAAACGACAATCTGTACAAACATACTGTGGGACATATAACTGAAAGATTAAAATTTAGGGCTACGAGAAAAAGTCTCTTAACCAAATTTCTTCTTCTCTTGTTAAGAAAATCAGACAGGACATACTGTATTCTAAATCTAACAAAAAGAAAAATCATGCTACCATTCCTGGTCCTATTACCTTTAGGACCACATACAGCCCTCAATATCGTGATGTCATCCGCCTCATAAGAAAACATCTGCCCATTTTATAACAAAATAGTAGCCCCCAACCTGTTTGTTTCCCAAATCAATGCCACTACTTCTTGGTTAAGTTATAAAGGCAGTGCTATATGTGGTCAATCTTGTTGTAATTAATGTAAATACTTTTTGTTACCAAAAAACTTTTTCATATACATACTCACTTGAACTGTTCAAGCGATCAGGTGGGTTATCTGGCCACTTGCACAATCTGTAAAGTTCGAAAGGTAGGCTGCACCATAAGATCGCTCAAAAAGAGAATTGACGAGCACATCGCTGGTTCTACCAAAAGAGGGCTTACACTATCCTCAGGCCTGTCTGGTCTTTCTTAACATTTTTTAGAGGTCCATAGGTGCGATGTCTCTCATTTGTCTGTGATTCCCATAGAACATGTGCCCCGCCCCCCTCGAGAAGGGGACTGGACCAGGTTACTGCGTTCGCATGAAGCCTTCTGGATCCTAACCCTCCAAAGTAGGTTTCCATATGGTCTAAACTACAAAAGTGATCTTATGTTACTTTATTAGTAGTCTTTTTCTTTCATATTGTGTTATTTTTACAGTATTTGTCTATTTCCACGTCGGAAGCCTCTTTTTCGTTGCACCACGTGTCTATCTTTCCTATGCTTAAATACTCTGCACTTACATTAGGCCATTTACCTGCATGACGTTGGAAGCTAAACAATCTTTCCTTTTCTCCTGCTATCTTTACTGCTAACTGGTGCCTCAACCCAGGTGTCCGTGCATCTATGTATTATTCATGCTATAATGAAGGTGAGCTGAACTGAAAATATATTTTTCTCTTTTTTGCCACTTAGAATCCGGTCCCAGATGTCGGCTTACGTCAACGTCTTCGATGGTCCAGTGGGTCCACTACTCCTGGAGCCTGACAATAGTATTAAAACAATTTTAATTTTAATAACTGGCACTTTTGTCAATCTTGCACAAAAAATTCTAAACAATTTCACACGTTTATCATTTATGAAAGAGATAAGTGGTTGTGGCTTTAAAATTGTAGTCTAATTTTTTTTTTTATACTTTTCACCACTTTGTGAATTAGATAAGCGTTAAAAAATCCATTGGCATTTTTTAACACCTTTGCGTTGTGTGATGTGTAATTACAGCAATGTGTTGTGAAGGTGGTATAGAACTCAAGGATTGAGCTCTCACCATACAGGGTGGCTGCTGAATATTGCAGCAAACAGCACTCGGTGGTACAGACGTGTATACTGCCATCCTGCATCTCCTCAGCCCTGGTGAGGTCACTAGGGGTTGGTGTTAGGTTGCTATGATAGCCAGGTGTCTCTTCTCGACTTTCAGGTTTGTAATTTGGCCTGATTACTAACCATTTGCCTCCAGTTCCAAAATCCCCATATACTGCAATATAGTAGTAAAACCTAATGCTTAGTTCAGTTTTATTTTTTTGTCTGCGGCGCTGGTGGAGGGCTTGTTATTTTGGAGGGGGGGGGGGCGTGTTGTACTGTATAGTAGTATCATTCTGTAGTTTTACAATTTTTATTTGTACGGTGTTGAACTTATGGTTTCAGTAATAGTTAAGTATTATTTTATGGGTTGTTACATACAATATGATGTGGGCATTTTCATTCATTTGTTATTTATTTTATTTTAAAACATTTTTACTTACTTAAAAAAAAAACTTTTTACTGGTCCCACTATGGGACATGAACAAGCAATCATCTGATTGCTTGTTCATTATAGTACCCTGCAATACTTATGTATTGCAGGGTGCTATCACTGTTAGCCAATGCAGATGCATAGCCTGACCAGTGCCTATAAGATCCTGCCTGTGTGAAAGGTTCTTACAGACAATGCCTGGATAGTCTAATCTCATTACAGAACTGACTCATTTAGAGAAAATTTCTCTAGGGTATAGAAAGAGTTAAAGATCTGGTCCTTATCTTTCAGAGTTGAAAGGTTTTGAGATACACTGCTCACTACAGCATAAATAAGCAGAAAAAAGTAAGGCAATTTATTAAGAATGGCGCATTTTGCGCTGAGACACAACACATATTTTCTAAATGAATTGTTAAAACTGGCTTACAAGGCATTACAGTATGGCAGTATATAGAAAGATAAATCAGACAACATGGGGTTAAATTACCTTAGTGGGTCTTAAAAAAAGGAAAAAATAATTATAAACTCACCATTCTTTCCTTAGAAAAATATCACCATATCCCAAAATGTCCCATCTATCAAAATATAATAACAGTTATTCCCAGTATTGAACCCCATAATGGGAAATGTCTAAAACGACACTTTTTTGCCATTTTGAAACATTAATAATTTAACTAAAAGTGATTAAAAGGTCATATAGTCCTCAAAGTGATAGCAATGAAAACATCAGCTCATCTCACAAAACAATGACACCTCATACAGCTCTGTTCACCAACATAAGAAAAATTTTTCGTCACAAATGTAAAAATTAAAATATTTATTTTCGTACAAAAGGTTTTAAAGGAAATCAACCATGAAAAAAACATTAAAAACCTAGAAATACTCATCCCAACTCCTTTTCAACTTGATTCCGGCGCTAGTCTTGACAGGCTGGGATCACCTAGAAAACAAACCCAGCATGGGAAAGGGAGGTGCGGGGGTGTGCACAATTAACAGCCAAAAGTGGTAGACATCTTGTCCCCACACTCCGTCCTGCTATATATAAGTTTCTTTTCTAGGTGATTCCAGCGTGCCAAGACTAGCAGCGACAGCGCCGGGATCAAGATGAAAAGGCGCTTGGTGAGTATTTCTAGGTTTCTTAATTTTTTTTATGGTTTATTTCCTTTGAATTTTTAAAATGTAATGATCACACCAAAAAAAAAGAATAAAGTGAAGGTGTTTTGGAGTGCACTGTGATAGTCGTAGAAACTGAGGCCACAAGAAAATAGCACAAAAGCGTTTTTTCACCAATTTTGACACATTTGAAGTAAATTTTTTTCCCGCTTCCCATTGCAAGGCATGGAACAATAAATACAAATCATTACTGCAATTTGTTAAACAGAAATATGTCCTCTGTCCACAGAAAAATGAAAAAAAGTTTTAAAAGGTTGGGAATAAAAAATGAAAAAAAAAAAGTCTGTATCCTTAAGGGGTTAAACATTTAAAACCCAGTGAGGGTTTGGGTCCAGGTTTGCTTCAGATATCGAACTCAGACCCAAATTAATTTTTCAAATTTTCACAGGTCCGCTGACGATTGCCATTGGTATAGGGCACCACCATTTACTCCCCAGGAATGATATTGGGTGCGACAACCACAGTGATTTAACCCCTTCCCGACATTTGACTTACTATTACTGCATGGCGTTCCTGCTAAATGCAGTAATAGTACGTCATGCTTATGCATATATTATAGCCGACACCCACCTCTAACTCTAATCTACGATCGCGGGTGTTAACCCCTAACACGCGCGTTAGGGGCATTTGACTGTAATCGGACCATCCCGCGGCGCTTACCGGGGGGGAGGTGTAAGTGCCTCCGATCGCAGCCCCGGGATTGCCAGTGCCTGGGGCTGCACGATCTCCTGCCGGGGAGCCGGGTCCTGCCATCTGTATTACACTGTATTAGGTGAAGAAGAAGCTAACCTGTAAAAGTAAAGAAAAAAAGTTAAAAGCACTAAATCAACACACTTTTTAATAAAAAGAATTAATTAAATAAAGTTAAAGTCCCCTAAACACAAACATTCCCTATACATATCTAATAAAGTAAAAAAAAACGGAAAATCACCAAAACCCCCCATATTTGGTATCGCCATGTCCGTAACAATCTTTACAATAAGTCAGAAAAATGATTGGACTCGTACGGTGAACGCCGTAAAAACAAAACCTGAAAAATTCGCCAAAAATGTAAATTTTCATAAAATCCCTTCACAAAAATGTTCCAAAAAAGTGATCAAACAAAAGTTATGTGCACCAAAATGGTACCACTGAAAACGACAACTCAACACGTAAAAAATAAGCCTTAAATTAGCTTATATCTCAGAAACGATGGCGATGCAAAAATCAAATGAGATTTACTTTATATTCGTTTTTTTTCCTGTAAAATTTTAAAATATATAAAAAACTATATAAATGAGGTATCACCGTAATTGTAGTGATCTATAGAGTAAAAATATTATAGTGTTTATAGAGTTTAGTGTATGATGTACTACCCCCAAAATATACAAAAAGAAACCCAAAATTGACAATTTTGTTTTCCTCCATACATTAAAGAGTTAATAAAATCTCATCAAAAAGCTACAGACCCACTAAAATGAAGTATTTGTAAAGTGCATCTCATGTCGAAAAAAATAAGCCCTTATATGTCCAAATTGCCAAAAAAATTAAGATTGTATAGCCATTATAAAGTGACAATGCATAATCTGCTCTGAACGGCGCAGCTCCCCCCTCAATGCCCTGGTGTGTGCTCATACAGCAGGTGACCACCACATATGGGGTATTGTTATACGCGGGAGGGATTGAGTATCAAATTTAGTGGAGCGTTTTGGTATTTTATCCACTGAGAATTTGTACATTTTATGAAAAACACATTCATTTAGCCAAAAAAAGGTAATTTCGAAATTGCATCCGATTTTGTTTTAACCCCTGTAAACCAATTAAAGTTGTTTTATGTACGTTGAGGGGTGTAGTTTATATAATGGAGTAATTTATGGGGTTTTACTTTTATTTAGGCCTCTCAAAGTGACTTCAAACCTGAGCAGGTCCCTCAATAGCAGGATTTTGCTTTATTTATGAAAATGTGAAAAATTGCACCTGACGTTCAAAGCCCCATAACATCCTACAAAAATGAGAGTATGCATAAAAATCCACTGAGGCATATAGTAAACATTCGGTGAATGTTAGTTATTACGTTTTTTTGGTGTTATGACTCATTTGTGGAAAAAGTAGAACATTTTGAATTGCGAAAATTGCGAATTTTTCCAAATTTTCACCAAATATCTGATTTTCTCATAAATAAATGCAAAACATACCACCAAAATTTTGTAACTAACATGAAGTACAATGTGTCACGAGAAAACAATTTCAAAATCACTTGGATATGTTAAAGCGTTCCAAGGTTATGACCACTTATAGTGACACAGGGCAGATTTGAAAAAAATGGGCCTTGTCAGGAAGGTGGAAAGTGGCTTCGACATTAAGGGGTTAAATGCTAGCAGTGACATTTAAACTGTTAAAATCCTGAACAGAGCAAGCACCATGCCAGGTCCTGGTTTGGGTTGGGTACCGAACTCAGACTCAAATGGATTTTTCTAATTTTCACAGGTCAGCTCATCACTACTGTAAGGAAGGTAAAATGTAATTACCACTGTTTTCCTAATGAACCGAAAATTGAAAAAGTGAACAAGGCTTTAATAATTCTTAATTTTTCCATATAAATTTCCATATTTGAATTGGTAGACTTTATCTTTATTATACAAGTCTTCTGTTAAAAATATAATAGAGATCCAGAACTTATTCCATGTGATGTCCAGGGATCTACAAGTAAGACAATTAATCAATAAAATAGTTATTAGAATGCATGGTTTAGTCTCTGGAAACAGAGAAGTTAATAAACTACAATTGGGAACAGACTTTAAAAAGGAAAGTTAGTGATATGCAATGTAATTCTCAGGGTAGCTTGGTTCTTGGAATATTTTATATATTGTCACATGTTTGTTCAACACTGTCTGGTTTAATATCATTTTTATGGTTTTAACCTTGATGAAAAAAAATTAAGATTAATCAAAATTTCACTTTATTATTTTATGGACTAAGCGTTCTGTAATTAAACCCAAGGACCTCGAAATATATAAAAAATCTGTTGTATAATTAATTCTACATTTCAATTAAATTAATCCTTTTCAATAATTAACGGCACATATAAATTCATGCTAGGTGGGCAATCCCTATGTGAAAAGACTAAAACGGCACAGCGCTGTGTGAAAGTATTCAGCCCCCTTGAACGTTTCTACTAGAGATGAGCGAACACTAAAATGCTCGGGTACTCGTTATTCGAGACGAACTTTTCCCGATGCTCGAGTGCTCGTCTCGAATAACGAACCCCATTGAAGTCAATGGGAGACTCGAGCATTTTTCAAGGGGACCAAGGCTCTGCACAGGGAAGCTTGGCCAAACACCTGGGAACCTCAGAAAAGGATGGAAACACCACGGAAATGGACAGGAAACAGCAGGGGCAGCATGCATGGATGCCTCTGAGGCTGCATAATCGCACCATTATGCCAAAATTATGGGCAACAGCATGGCCATGACAGAGTGACAGAATGAAGCTAGATAGCATCTAAAACATCCAATAATTGACCCTGACACTATAGGGGACGGCATGCAGAGGCAGCGGCAGCAGGCTAGAGAGTGTCATGGCGACATACCCTAAATGGACTCAGGCTTCAAACCAATGGGTGGCAGAGAGGAACCAAAGGAGGTGAGCAAGAAGCGCTCAAATAATATCGGTACATGATAAAAGTTTGCCAGTATATTTTGTGGATTACACAGCAGGGTGGCGACAAAGTTAACATGGAAGCCATGAAAACAACCCAAAATTCTGCCTGACACAGCTCGTTTGATAAGGGGACCATGTATGGAGGCAGTGAACTAGTAGTAGATTAAAGGTGCTGCAGTTAAAACTATGTTAGTTGGATCTTGGCATGGAGCTGGCGCTCCGCTGCCAGGCGAGCTTTCGCCAATCCAAGCCCCTGTCTCTAGGCTACTCCCCAAACAGCACTTCTAAGAACCTTTTGTATAAGATCAAGTGTAGTAGCGTTCTTATAAGTTTAGGATATGCCGGGTGAGGGGAATGTAAACAGATGCGCAAGAAGCGCTGAAATAATATCCCTAAATGGTAAAAGTTTGCAAGTATATTTTGGGGATTACACAGCAGGGTGGCGACAAAGTTAACAACTTTGATGTGGAATGCCCTGTAATAGCTCTTGGGCGGTGTGCCTTTTATCGCCTAGGCTCAGCAGTTTCAGCACCGCCTGCTGTCGCTTAGCGACGGCACTGCTGCTGTGCCTAGAGCTACCGACTGATGGCGCCATGCCCACGGATGGTAATTCGGAGGAGGAGGAGGTGGAGGAGGGGTGGGAGGAGGTATAGTAGGCCTTTGAGACCTGGACCGAGGTAGGCCCCGCAATTCTCTGCGTCGGCAGTATATGACCAGCCCCAGGGTCAGACTCGGTCCCAGCCTGCACCAAGTTAAGTGTAGTAGCGTTCTCATAAGTTTGGGATATGGCGGGTGAGGGGAATGTAAACAGATGCGCAAGAAGCGCATGATGCGCATGGAGCTGGCGTTCCGCTGCCAGGCGAGCTTTCGCCAATCCAAGCCCCTGTCTCTAGGCTACTCCCCAAACAGCACTTCTAAGAACCTTTTGTATAAGATCAAGTGTAGTAGCGTTCTTATAAGTTTAGGATATGCCGGGTGAGGGGAATGTAAACAGATGCGCAAGAAGCGCTGAAATAATATCCCTAAATGGTAAAAGTTTGCCAGTATATTTTGTGGATAACACAGCAGGGTGGCGACAAAGTTAACAACTTTGATGTGGAATCCATGAAAACAACCCAAATTTCTGCCTGACACACCTCGTTTGATAAAGGGACGATGTATGGAGGCAGCTATATGGACGACTTTTGGAGGTAGCAATGGAGACAACGTGTGGAGGCTGCTATGGAGACAATTTAATTTGGATAGTGCCTGTATGTGGCAGTCCCAAACATTTTTCAAACCAGAGGAGCAGGTAGGTGGCCCTCCAGTAAAATGGGATAGATTGAGTGCCTGTATGTGGCAGTCCCAAAAATGTTTCAAACCAGAGGAGCAGGTAGGTGGCCCTCCAGTAAAATGGAATAGATTGAGTGCCTGTATGTGGCAGTCCCAAAAATTGTTCAAACCAGAGGAGCAGGTAGGTGGCCCTGCAGTAAAATGGAATAGATTGAGTGCCTGTATGTGGCAGTCCCAAAAATGTTTCAAACCAGAGGAGCAGGTAGGTGGCCCTCCAGTAAAATGGAATAGATTGAGTGCCTGTATGTGGCAGTCCCAAAAATTGTTCAAACCAGAGGAGCAGGTAGGTGGCCCTGCAGTAAAATGGAATAGATTGAGTGCCTGTATGTGGCACCCACAAAAATTGTTTCAAACAGAGGACCGGGTAGGTGGCCCTCCAGAAAAATTAAATGCATGAAGTACTATAGCAAGAGCCAGTGGGCCCTGTCAAAAAATAGCCAGTTTCCTCTGCTTTACTGTACAAAGAGGAGGAGAAGGAGGAAAATGAGGAGGAGGAGGAGGAGTGGATCAATTATTCAGGTTGAGCTTCCTTCACCTGGTGGAGATTGGAAATTCTGAGAAATCCAGCCTTTATTCATTTTAATAAGCGTCAGCCTGTCAGCGCTGTCAGTCGACAGGCGTGTACGCTTATCGGTGATGATGCCACCAGCTGCACTGAAAACCCGCTCGGACAAGACGCTAGCGGCAGGGCAGGCAAGAACCTCCAAGGCGTACAGCGCCAGTTCGTGCCACATGTCCAGCTTTGAAACCCAGTAGTTGTAGGGAGCTGTGTGATCATTTAGGACGATGGTATGGTCAGCTACGTACTCCCTCACCATCTTTCTGTAAAGATCAGCCCTACTCTGCCGAGACTGGGGACAGGTGACAGTGTCTTGCTGGGGTGACATAAAGCTGGCAAAAGCCTTGTAAAGCGTACCCTTGCCAGTGCTGGACAAGCTGCCTGCTCGCCTACTCTCCCTCGCTACTTGTCCCGCAGAACTACGCACTCTGCCGCTAGCGCTGTCAGAAGGGAAATACTGTTTCAGCTTGTGCACCAGGGCCTGCTGGTATTCATGCATTCTCACACTCCTTTCCTCTCCAGGGATGAGAGTGGGAAGATTTTGCTTGTACCGTGGGTCCAGGAGAGTGAACACCCAGTAATCGGTGCTGGAATAAATTCTTTGAACGCGAGGGTCACGGGATAGGCAGCCTAGCATGAAATCTGCCATATGCGCCAGAGTACCAACGCGTAAGAATTCACTCCCCTCACTGGCCTGACTGTCCATTTCCTCCTCCTCCAACTCCTCCAACTCCTCTTCTTCTGCCCATACACGCTGAACAGTGAAGGACTCAACAATGGTCCCCTCTTGTGTCTCGCCAACATTCTCCTCCTCTTCCTCCTCATCCTCCTCCACCTCCACCTCCTCCGATATGCGCTGAGAAACAGACCTCAGGGTGCTTTGGCTATCAACAAGGGAATATTCTTCCCCCGTCTCTTGTGACGAGCGCAAAGCTTCCGACTTCATGCTGACCAGAGAGTTTTTCAACAGGCCAAGCAGCGGGATGGTGAGGCTGATGATGGCGGCATCGCCACTGACCATCTGTGTTGACTCCTCAAAGTTACTCAGCACCTGACAGATATCAGACATCCACGTCCACTCCTCATTGTAGACTTGAGGAAGCTGACTGACCTGACTACCAGTTCTGGTGGAAGTTGACATCTGGCAGTCTACAATCGCTCTGCGCTGCTGGTAAACTCTGGATAACATGGTCAGTGTTGAATTCCACCTCGTGGGCACGTCGCACAACAGTCGGTGAGCGGGCAGTTGGAGGCGGCGCTGCGCTGCCCTGAGAGTGGCAGCATCTGGGCTGGACTTCCTGAAATGCGCACAGATGCGGCGCACCTTCGTGAGCAAATCAGACAGATTGGGGTATGTCTTGAGGAAACGCTGCACTATCAGATTTAACACATGGGCCAGGCATGGCACATGTGTCAGTCTGCCGAGTTGCAGAGCCGCCACCAGGTTACGGCCGTTGTCACACACAACCATTCCCGGCTTGAGGTTCAGCGGTGCCAGCCACAGATCAGTCTGCGCCGTGATGCCCTGTAATAGCTCTTGGGCGGTGTGCCTTTTGTCGCCTAGGCTCAGCAGTTTGAGCACCGCCTGCTGTCGCTTAGCGACGGCACTGCTGCTGTGCCTAGAGCTACCGACTGATGGCGCCGTGCCCACGGATGGTAGTTCGGAGGAGGAGGTGGAGGAGGGGTGGGAGGAGGAGGAGGCATAGTAGGCCTGAAACACCTGGACCGAGGTAGGCCCCGCAATCCTCGGCGTCGGCAGTATATGAGCAGCCCCAGGGTCAGACTCGGTCCCAGCCTCCACCAAGTTAACCCAATGTGCCGTCAGCGATATATAGTGGCCCTGCCCGGCAGCACTCGTCCACGTGTCCGTGGTCAGGTGGACCTTGTCAGAAACGGCGTTGGTCAGGGCACGGATGATGTTGTCTGACACGTGCTGGTGCAGGGCTGGGACGGCACATCGGGAAAAGTAGTGGCGGCTGGGGACCGAATACCGAGGGGCGGCCGCCGCCATGAGGTTGCGAAAGGCCTCGGTCTCTACTAGCCTATAGGGCAGCATCTCCAGGCTAAGCAATCTGGAGATGTGCACATTAAGGGCTTGGGCGTGCGGGTGGGTTGCACTATATTTGCGTTTCCGCTCCAGCGTCTGGGGTATGGAGAGCTGAACGCTGGTGGATGCTGTGGAGGATCGTGGAGGCGACGATGGGGTTTTTGTGGCAGGGTCCTGGGCAGGGGGCTGACTAGCAGCTGACACAGGGGAAGGAGCAGTGGTGTGCACGGCCGGAGGTGAACGGGCTTGTTGCCACTGAGTGGGGTGCTTAGCATTCATATGCCTGCGCATACTGGTGGTAGTTAAGCTAGTAGTGGTGGAACCCCTGCTGAGCCTGGTTTGGCAAATGTTGCACACCACAGTCCGTCGGTCATCCGGTGTTTCCTTAAAGAACCTCCACACTTCTGAAGATCTAGCCCTCGCCGCAAGAGCCCTCACCACGGGAGCTTCACTAGTTGACAGTGGCGCTGATGCACCAGCTCTGGCCCTGCCTCTCCGTCTGGCCCCACCACTGCCTCTTCCAACCTGTTCAGGTCGAGGACTCTCCTCCGTCTCAGAAGCACTGTGTTCACCCGGCCTCTCAACCCAGCTTGGGTCTGTCACCTCATCATCCTCCGATCCCTCAGTCTGCTCCCCCCTCGGACTTCCTGCCCTGACAACAACTTCCCCACTGTCTGACAACCGTGTCTCCTCATCGTCGGACACCTCTTTACACACTTCCACTACGTCAAGAAGGTCATCATCACCCACAGACTGTGACTGGTGGAAAACCTGGGCATCGGAAAATTGCTCAGCAGCAACCGGACAAGTGGTTTGTGACTGTGGGAAGGGTCCAGAAAACAGTTCCTCAGAGTATGCCGGTTCAAATGCCAAATTTTCCTGGGAGGGGGCAGACTGGGGGGGAGGAGGCTGAGGTGCAGGAGCTGGAGGAGTGGCGATTTCGGTGACATGGGTGGACTGCGTGGAAGACTGACTGGTGGTGGACAAATTGCTCGAAGCATTGTCAGCAATCCACGACATCACCTGTTCGCACTGTTCTGGCCTCAACAGTGCTCTACCACGAGTCCCAGTAACTTCAGACATGAACCTAGGGAGTGTAGCTCTGCGGCGTTCCCCTGCTCCCTCATCAGCAGGTGGTGTCTCACCCCGCCCAGGACCACGGCCTCTGACCCCTGCAGTAGTTGGACGCCCACGTCCCCGCCCTCGTCCTCTACCCCTAGCCCTCGGGTTAAACATTTTTAAAATGAGAGTTATAACTTTATTTTTTTTTTTACTTTTTTTTGTTTTTTTTTGTGTTTTTTTTTTTTTTTTTGTGTTTTTTGTTTTTTTTTGAGTTTTTAAAACCAAACAATGCTATCCTATTGCTATGGCTATTTTCTAGCCAAGTATCAAAGGAAGCACAGTACTATGCCAGATGAGATGACACTGAGTTATTGCCTAATAGAAATCCAACCCCTACTGAATTTTGCCACTTCGGCCTTTGCTATGGATATGTGCGCCACTAAGCGCAGAACACAGCGGTCGCAAGTCCCACTACAAATTGCTCAGAATTGGCAAGTACATGCACTGCAGAAACTACAGCCACCAGCAGATCAACCAGAAATCAAATATATAGAACGCTACTGTAGGCTTCAAGATCAAGAAGCTGTTTGTATTCTCCTATGGCTATTTTCTAGCCAAGTATCAAAGGAAGCACAGTACTATGCCGGATGAGATGACACTGAGTTATTGCCTAATAGAAATCCAACCCCTACTGAATTTTGCCACTTCGGCCTTTGCTATGGATATGTGCGCCACTAAGCGCAGAACACAGCGGTCGCAAGTCCCACTACAAATTGCTCAGAATTGGCAAGTACATGCACTGCAGAAACTACAGCCACCAGCAGATCAACCAGAAATCAAATATATAGAACGCTACTGTAGGCTTCAAGAAGCTGTTTGTATTCTCCTATGGCTATTTTCTAGCCAAGTATCAAAGGAAGCACAGTACTATGCCAGATGAGATGACACTGAGTTATTGCCTAATAGAAATCCAACCCCTACTGAATTTTGCCACTTCAGCCTTTGCTATGGATATGTGCGCCACTAAGCGCAGAACACAGCGGTCGCAAGTCTCACTACAAATTGCTCAGAATTGGCAAGTACATGCACTGCAGAAACTACAGCCACCAGCAGATCAACCAGAAATCAAATATATAGAACGCTACTGTAGGCTTCAAGAAGCTGTTTGTATTCTCCTATGGCTATTTTCTAGCCAAGTATCAAAGGAAGCACAGTACTATGCCAGATGAGATGACACTGAGTTATTGCCTAATAGAAATCCAACCCCTACTGAATTTTGCCACTTCAGCCTTTGCTATGGATATGTGCGCCACTAAGCGCAGAACACAGCGGTCGCAAGTCTCACTACAAATTGCTCAGAATTGGCAAGTACATGCACTGCAGAAACTACAGCCACCAGCAGATCAACCAGAAATCAAATATATAGAACGCTACTGTAGGCTTCAAGAAGCTGTTTGTATTCTCCTATGGCTATTTTCTAGCCAAGTATCAAAGGAAGCACAGTACTATGCCAGATGAGATGACACTGAGTTATTGCCTAATAGAAATCCAACCCCTACTTAATTTTGCCACTTCAGCCTTTGCTATGGATATGTGCGCCACTAAGCGCAGAACACAGCGGTCGCAAGTCTCACTACAAATTGCTCAGAATTGGCAAGTACATGCACTGCAGAAACTACAGCCACCAGCAGATCAACCAGAAATCAAATATATAGAACGCTACTGTAGGCTTCAAGAAGCTGTTTGTATTCTCCTATGGCTATTTTCTAGCCAAGTATCAAAGGAAGCACAGTACTATGCCAGATGAGATGACACTGAGTTATTGCCTAATAGAAATCCAACCCCTACTGAATTTTGCCACTTCAGCCTTTGCTATGGATATGTGCGCCACTAAGCGCAGAACACAGCGGTCGCAAGTCTCACTACAAATTGCTCAGAATTGGCAAGTACATGCACTGCAGAAACTACAGCCACCAGCAGATCAACCAGAAATCAAATATATAGAACGCTACTGTAGGCTTCAAGAAGCTGTTTGTATTCTCCTATGGCTATTTTCTAGCCAAGTATCAAAGGAAGCACACTACTATGCCAGATGAGATGACACTGAGTTATTGCCTAATAGAAATCCAACCCCTACTGAATTTTCCCACTTCGGTCTTTGCTATGGATATGTGTGCCACTAAGAGCTAAACACAACGGTAGCAAGTCCCCCTGCTAATTCCTCACAAAATGGTAAAAGATGCAAATTAAAATAAAAAAAGTAGAACGTTATTGTAGCCCTAAGAAGGGCTGTTGGGTTCTTTGAGAATCACTCCTGCCTAACAGTAAGCTAATAGAACACCCTAACGCTTTCCCTGAGCAGCAGCAGCTCTCTCCCTAGCGGCATCCAGAGACAGAATGATCCGAGCAGCGCGGCCAGCGGCTAGTCTATCCCAGGGTCACCTGATCTGGCCAGCCAACCACTGCTATCGACGTGTAAGGGTACCACGTCATGCTGGGTGGAGTGCAGAGTCTCCTGGCTTGTGATTGGCTCTGTTTCTGGCCGCCAAAAAGCAAAACGGCGGGAGCTGCCATTTTCTCGAGCGGGCGAAGTATTCGTCCGAGTAACGAGCAGTTTCGAGTACCCTAATGCTCGACCGAGCATCAAGCTCGGACGAGCATGTTCGCTCATCTCTAGTTTCTACTTTTTGCCAGACTTCAGGCTTCAAACATAAAGATATAAAATTGTAATTTTTTGGTGGTGAATCAACGACGAGTGGGACACAATTGTGAAGTCTAAACAAAACTTATGGATATTTAAGACTTTTGTAAAAAAAAATAATCTAAAATGTGGGGCGTGCAACATCATTTGGCCCCCTTAGGTTAATACTTTGTAGCGGCATCCTTTACCTTGATTACAGCTGAAAGTCGCTTGGATTATGTCTCAGAGACTAAAATTCTTGCCCATTCTTCCTTGGATAACAACACGAGCTCTGTGAGGGTGGATGGAGAGCAGCTTGGTTTCATCTAACCAGAGCACCTTCTCCAACATGTTTGGTCTGGCTCCTAGGTGGCTTGAGGCAAACTTTAAACAAGACTTTTTATGTCTATCTTTGAGAAATGTGTTTCCTATGGACAGACTCTCCCACCTCAGCTGTAGATCTCTGCAGTTCATCCAGAGTGATCCTAAGCCTCTTGGCTGCTTCTCTGATCAGTCTTCTCTGATCATTGAAGAGGGGCGGCCGGGATTTGGTAGATTTGCAGTGGTCTGGCTCTCCTTCTATTTCAAAATGGTTGCTTGCACAGTGCTCCTTGGGTTTTCTTTTTGTATCCAAATCCGGCATTAAACTTCTCCACAACAGTATCTCTGACGTTTGTCTTCATGATGCTCTCTGCTCTTCACAACAGAACCCTGGGACTATCACAGAGCAGGTGTATTTATACTGAGACTTGAATTCACACAGATATATATATATATATATATATATATATATATATATATATTCATCATCATCAGTCATTCAGGACAACATTGGATTCAGAGATCTGCACTTCTGGAGTGAGTTAGCTGCTCTGAAAGTAAAGGGGCTGAATAATATTGCACGCCCCACTTTTAGTTTATTATCTTTTACAAAAGTTCAATATATCCAATAAATGTTATTCTACATCACATTTGTGTCCCACCGGTTGTTGATTCTTCACCAAAAAATTGCAACTCTACGGGACATATTTATCAGGGCCTCTGATAGAAGCACTGAAATAATCACAAATGCTAGCTTATGGCTAGGACTTGCAATTATTTAGTCCAATCCGCCACCTTCACACCAGTGACTTTTCACATGTGATAAGTTGACGGCTGCATTTATTTGCCTGCAATAGAAATAAATGCTGCGCAGCACCCTATAGGATACATTAAGAATTTAAGAGGCTGTAAGCAGCGGCAGGGCTATCACACGCCGGCGTATAATAAATATCCCCCAACATCTTTATTTTTGAGACCTAAAATGTGCCAAAAGGTGCAAAAGTTAAAGGATGAATACTTTCACAAGGCACTATATATATATATATATATATATATATATATATATATCAAAATAAGGAAAATATCATATGCTGAGCCCCATTTTAAATGCAAATGATGAATATTATTATTATTATTATTATTATTTATTATTGGTTTTATATACAGAAATAAATACATTTTTTGGATTGAGAAAATATTTATTACATAGAAATTGGAAGAGGAATTAGTCCTGGTACTATGTTTCTATACAAAGCATGGCTCCTATACTGTACTTATGCATGGAACTCCATACTGGAGTATGAATGTAGTAAGCTTTGTTCTGATGAAATATATGTGTTAATGCTATTACATTAATTAATCACAGGCAAAATATTATAATTTCAAAAACACTGTACACTTTAATTGATGGGGACACTGTATATGTTCTAATTTTTAATTAATATTTTTTTAATTTGGTGGGGGAGCTGTTTATGCTAAAATCAGGCTGCATTGTATGTATCTTAATGATCTCGGGAAGGAAAGGGGTGGGGTTGAGATTCACCCAGTAAAGCAAAGTACCTAGATACTGCCCTGCCATGTTACATTTAGAGATATTGGTATTGCTTGAGCTTCCATACATAATTTTATTTCTGAATACCTGTGCCAGTCTACAACTAGATGTGTAGTTACATAGGAGTAGAACATGTCAGACAGTCATGTAAGGACAAAATAATAGATCTTTTAGGGATCCTTGCCAGTTTATTATGCCAGATGTAGGTTTGTTTTAAAAAATATGGTTTATTATTTTAAAAAATGTGATATTTTAATTGGCAGTGTTTGAAAGATATAAAACCTTTATATTTTGGATGAACTGAAGAAGGGGTAAGTTGAATTGTAAGGTCTGGGATAACAATATACAGTATTCAAGACTTCCAATTTCTGCCATTTTTACTTGTAGTCTAATAACTGGGAATATTAGGTGAATTTTTGCAAAAATAATCCATGAGCTTTCTTAATTTTCCTGTAGGAGAATTGTTTATTTTACTTAATTATTGTATTTAATTATTTGCTTATTGGTTTCTAATAGTATAGGTAGACCCGTTTTATTGAGGTATTCCTTTATTTTATTCCAATCAGCCTGTATCTTCTGTATTGGTACGGTCATTCAAATTATTAAGCATAAAAAATTTTCAAAGTCAGATGAAAGACAGTACGTTTGTTCATTCAGACCTTTAATTTTGGGAATGTATCATCTTTATATCTGTACTCTTAGGGAGTAAGCCAGAGTTCTGCTTATTTTGTTTCCAAATTCATAGAAATTTCTATAACTTGGCTTTAGCATAAATAGGAGCCAAAAACTCTTAATGGTTGATAAGGGGTCAAAATACTTATTTCTTTCAGTAAAATGCAAATAAAGTATATAATTTATACAATATGATTTTATTTTTGATATTCTAGCTTTCAATGTTAACATTAACCTGCCCTTAAAGACAATGACCCTAACTAAGCACACAGCTAAAATAACAAAGCAGTGGCTTCAAAACAATTCTGTGACCATTCCTTACTGGCCCAGCCAGAGCTCTGACCTAAGCCCTAAATTGAGCATCTCTGGAGAGACTTGAAAATGGCTTCCACCAAAGTTCACCTACCAACCTGAGGGAACTGGAGAGGAGAAGAAAGCCATTACAGATAAAGGGATATTAGTGGCATAGTGGCAGGTGATGTATATGGCGAGTTCTCAGTTCTCAACCTTGTATTTTCTCCTGAGTTGTCAACTGGTGGGACCACTGGGTTCTTAAAAGGCTTTCAGTAATATACTTTCAGTGAATACAAATTTCCTCCTGTTTGTTGTCTGCAGAAAGAAGACCCGTGTGTTGAGTACCTGGTTGGAGTACCCATGTATAGTCTGATTCAAGGTCGAAATAAATAACCATGTGGCTCCTTTGCAAAATTTGGTATGGGTCCCCCACTACAATAAGAGAGATTCAGCAGCACCTTTCAAAAGCTTCAGGTACTAATAGATGATAATATAGGACAGAAATAATAATCGGGATAATGTCTCTGATGTCACTGAATTACATAGGAATAAAAGTCATATTATCAGGATAATAAACACAAAGGCCCACATTTACTAAGGTCCCTGCACCAGTTCTCTGGCTTACTTATCAGTGCAAACAGCTTGCACGAGTAATTAAGAAGTGTTAGCGCCACAGTTCGCAAACAATGGTGCTAAACCAGTTAAAGACCTGGCCCTTTCTTGTTTTTTCATTTCTATTTAAAAAAAATCTATAACTTTTTATTTTTACACGTAAAGAGCTCTGTGATGGTATGTTTTCTGTGCAACAAATTGCACTTCATAGTGATGGTATTGAATATTCCATGCCATGTACAGGGAAGCGGGAAAAAAATTCCAAATGCAGTGAAAATGGTGGGCCGTTTTCTTGTGGGCTTGGATTTTACAGCTTTCACTGTGTTCCCTAAATGACATGTCTACTTTATTCTTTGGGTTGATACAATTAAATGGATACCAAATTTGTATAGGTTTTATAATGTTTTCACACATTTACAAAAATTAAAGCCTCCTGTACAAAATTTTTTTTCGATTGTGCCATCTTCTGGCGCTAATAACTTTTTCATACTTCGTTGTACGGTGCTGTGCATGATGTCATTGTTTGCGACTATTGATGCTGTTTTCAATGCTATCATTTTTAGGACTGTACAACCTTTTGATCACTTTTTATCGATTTTTTAATATTTTTAAAATGGCAAAAAAGTGCCATTTTTGACTTTGGGCACTATTTTCCATTACAGGGTGAAATGCAGTGAAAACCCATTATTATATTTTGATAGATCTGGCATTTTCGGACGCATGGATCCCTAATGTGTTTATTTTTACTGTTTATTTATATCAGTTCTAGGGAAAGGGGGGTGAATTTTTAGGTTTGTCTGAAAAATGATCCATCCTATCATATACTGCCATACTACAGTATGGCAGTATATGGGGATTTCCCCCCTCAGTCATTAAAATGTGTTGATAGCACATTTTAATGAAAGGATTTAAACAAGACAGCCTAGGGTCTTCTGAAGATGGATCGCCACTCCCCTATGACATCAGCGACGATCCTCGGCAAGATGGCGGCGCCGATTGCGGGTGAATACACAGCTGGCGGTCGGGACCTGGTTAATCAGACCATGCGCCGCATTTATCATGCAAAGTCCCACAAGAGTGTATTGCACACCCTATGTTGAAGGTGCACCAAAAAAGAGTTGGTGGACTCTGTTGGGGTATAGCAGGAAGCTATAGGCAGCTGGAACCACAGTCACCAAGAAAACTATTGGTAACACATTACGCCTCAATGGGCAGTGGGCAAACTTACAAGGTCAGCAAGGGATCAAATAATTATTTCCTTCACTTGCAGTTTACACATCAGACTATAGACAAAGATTTATAGCTATATCTAGTAGGGTCATATTGTTCTGCAGTGCTTGCTGACATCTTTGAAGCCCTGGCATAGGGTTGTTATGCTCCTGGTATATATTGCAAGTGACAGTTGGAGCGTATTATTCCATGCATGCATCACTTGCACAGAGGATTAGCTTTGTAGGATGTTGGATAGAAAAATCCTTCTATGATATCGTCAGGGTGATTCATTTATGTATGGATGTGAAACCAACTGAAAATAGACCCCAGAAAGTGAAAGTCATTGCCAAAAAGCCCAGGGAAGTAAAATACATAATGCATAATACAAAATACAGTTTTAATGCTAGGGGAAGAAAAATGCCTATTTCTATGAAGTGTTTTTTAAAGTAAAATCTCTAGGTAAAGTTAATTTATCGCAAACCCTTAAGAACATAACATTATGCAGTGATTATATAGTTGGTTTTGATAAAATTTCAGCTTTGTGTGTGTAATGTACAGTACATAGATAAACGTCCTCTTTGTAGAACCACCTTTAGTTAAAAATCATTATATAGTTAGAGTGCACATGTTTACCTTATTTCAGTCTAAAAGCCACAATTGTTTGATTGTAAAAAGAAATTTTTAACTAAAATTGGATCTCCTGGACTGATTATGGTTCAATGATTCAATGGAAAACTGAAATGTATTTACTCCATCACTACAGTAAGTGCATTTCAACCAGGAGCTGCAATGGTTAGACAGATGGAGGCAAGTTCAGAGAGAGAGGGGGAGGCAATGCTTTTTAGTCCCATTAGGATACTTTGTCATTTTTTTTTTATTTTTTAACTGTAATGTACTGACATATTCCTGTTTGCCATTGTAAAACATATACGTGTAATAGTACATCTATTTAGTTCATACTTAAAGTAACAATAATTATAGTGCTTGGAGCCTGAAATGTCCATGTCAAATGTTTTCCAGGTCCTGGCAGTATAGAAATGTAGCTGTCACTGCTCACACAGTCACTTCCCTAATGGTGATTTTATGGTCTCAGAATGTCACATGCAAATTGTGGATTTATTAAAATGTCTAAAATAAAATTAGACTATTAGATAGGAAGGAAATGATACTCTTCATGAGATTGCCATGTTAGGTTATCTTTGGCATTTTAGGGAGTCTTAAAGTCCATGTATGCTCCACAGAGGTTTACCATGCCCTAAAAAAGTTACAGTATTTTCTTGGATCACATCTTACAATAAGACACACCCTATAAAATATATTTGATACCAATTAAAAATTCCATGGTGGCCCCACATACACACTTAAGCATAGCACTGCTGCATACACATACATAAAGCTTTCATACCTCCTTTCACAAACATAGCTCCGCTACATACATCCATTAACTTATATACTGTTCTGCTACATTTTTTTAACCGTATGAACTATTTAACTATGAATGTGTATCCATCTATTCACACACAGCTTAGCAGAAAGCTACTCGAGTATAAGCCTAGTTTTTCAGCACAAAAAAATGTGCTGAAAACCCAAACTTGGTTTATACTCGAATAAAAAAAAATATATCAAAACTCACCTTGCTGGCTATATAATGGGGAAGGGGGCTGGCTATATACTGGGGCATGGGGCTGGCTATATACTGGGGGATATGGGCTGGCAGCCTATATACTGGGGGGAAGGTGCTGGCTATATACTATGGGGCAGGGTCCGGCAGGCTATATACTGGGGAGGCTGTGGCCAATGCATTTCCCACCCTCGGCTTATACTCAAGTCAATAGGTTTTCCCAGGTTTTTGTGGTAAAATATGGGGCCTCGGCTTATACTGGGGTCGGCTTATACTCGAGTATATACGGATCCTTTGTACCCACTTAATTATAATAAATGCTGTAAAGGCACACATAAAAAAATGCTAAAAATCCATAAACAAGAATTATTTTTTTAACCACCACCAAAAAGTTAATAAAATCAGATTATTAGCTATTGAACCTCCATGTAAATAATGTACCTGAAAAGTGGATCTCATCCACAAAAAAATAATTCCACATGTTTCCAAATTTCCAAAAAATTTACATTTCATAGCCTGTAAAATGTGACAATGCAGATCTGCTCTGAATGGCGCCTGCTTCCGTTCTATGCCCGGCCGTGTGCCCATACAGCAGTCACCACCACATATGGGGTCTTCCCATACTCAGATGAAATTGGGTATCAAACGTTGTGGAGTTTTTCATCATTTAATACTTTGTGATGATTTAATATTTGGCTAAAATTAATATTGTCTAAAAGAAATTACAGCTTGTAAATTACACCTCCATTTTTTTTAGCCCCTGTGAAACATCTAAAGGGTTAACGCACTTAAAGTTGATTTTTTACACATTGAGAGGGTGTCGTTTTTAAAATGGACTAATTTACGGGCTTTTACTGCTATTTAGGCCTCTCAAATTAACTTAAAACTGAGCAGATGACCCTAAATAAGGGTTTTGGCGATTTTCATAAAAATGAGAAAAATTGCACCCACATTTCTGAACCTGGTAAAGAGAGAGGATGCATAAAATGTCATGTCGATCAAGAGCTCAGTGGTTAGAAGCCCATGAACAATATAGTGAGGATGGAGGAAATGAGAGCCTTGGAGGGATTGGTGGACTCACAATTTGATAGGTACACCAAGGTCTGGTCCCCTTGGATAGAGTTCCGCAGCTCAACGGAATTTGCTTCTTGGATAGAGGGAGTATAGACTGAACAGGTAAAACTTAGGATCAAGTTGGCGAATCCTCGTACCCTTTACCCCCCCCCCTTCCTATTGTGCTCCCTCCTTTGGCCCTTTCCTATCTCCCTTCCCATCGTTCCTAATGTATTTTCCCAGGTATATGTTCGTTTTATGTGTTTATTGTTAATGTTATTAGTTTTGTTAATCAAAAATTGTTCTTTCACAATACCCTTAATATGCATCTTCATATAGGGATGGCCTCTTTTGTGGCACTCATACTATTTTTTCTCTTTCCATGAAGCGGCTATCCATACCATTTTAGTTGTACCATTGGTTGTATGACACTTGTCTTATGTACACTAAGATATACATGCTGATGTGATGAGTACCTGATTCACCGTTGTTATTTTTAACCTTGCTACTTGCCAATTTCAATAAAAGTTTATTGAACAGAAAATGTCATGTCAATATAAAGCAGACATTTGGGAAATGTTAGTTATAAAGTTACTTGGGTGCTATGACTATCTGCCTGGAAAGCAGAACATTTTGAAAATGACTAATTTTTTAAATGTTTTGCCAAATTTCCATATTTTCACAACTAAACACAAAATATATCAACAACATTTTTCTATTACTTTGAAGTACAATGTGTGATGAGAAAACAATCTCAAATATGGATATGTTAAAGTTTTGCAAAAGAATAACCTCCTATAATGGAGGGCAAATTTAAAAAAATCAGACCTGGTCCTAGGGCCCTAAAATGGCTTAGACTTGGAGGGGTTAATAAAGATAATATTGTTTTTGTGTACAACTTGGGGCAGTTTACTTTGTTCATTTGCTGTATCAGATGTAGAATATACTATATCACAGGATATATAAATAAGCCCTTATTTTGCTGGGTATGGTAGTTATAGGTATGAACTAGGTGTAAAGTTCACCTAGGTGCACAATATGCGAGGGAGGCTAGAGCCTCTTGGTATATCGGGTTCATTGTGTGTCGATGGGTGGAGCATCATGACTGGTGCACATTGTGCAAAGTTTTTGTAAACTCCCTTCACCCACTACTGTATGTTTAAAAATATTAGAAGTTTTTGGTTTTACATTACATAATACACAGGCATTTATATTTCTTTTAGGAGCTCACTACACATGGCAGATTGAGCTTGTAAAACTAATCTTACAGGAAACGCTTATGCATCTACTGATTACAATGGAAAGATTATTTGTTACAATGTCACTATTTTGTAAGAATTTTCATCTAGCATTTTGGACACCTGTTGTTTTTTTCTACACAGTGAAGCACTAAAGTACATGAAATCTATCTTTTTTTGATTAGAACTAAAACATCCAATTTGAATTAGATTTTCTAAACATCCTTTTCTAATTTACACTTTATAATTTGTTTGCAACTATTTGCAGTTCTAAAACTGATGGTTAGAGCGCAGGGAATATTTCACAGATTTTTAAGGGCTTAGTAAAGTGTCAAAACACAATCCCTTAATAAAATGCAAATTGCTATGAGGTCTAATGCAAGGTCAAAAGAAAACCCATTTATTTAGCTTTTATTTCTTTTTTTTTCTTTTTTTGTTTATGTAAAATACTACAAATGACATATTGCTTTCTTTAATACCATGCTGTCTTTTTATTTCCGCTTGATAAGAACATTTATTTTACGGCTATAAAAAACTTTTTGCAGTAAATTGACAGTAGACTTTCTGCTCATCACGTTTACCACCAGAATAATCTGCTTTGCATTTATTGGCTTCAAGCTCATAGGTTCCTAAGTCTGTTTAGAATACATAGGATCCTGTGGAGAGATAACAAGTGAATATAGCATTCATCAAATGCCAGCTATGTAAAATATTTTTGTTTGCCTGACATGGATGCCTTTTCTAGCCCAGAACCTAAGCGCACTTCAGTAAGGACCAATTACACACTACATTATTTTTGACATTGATACATTCCATTCATTATTTACGGTTAGTGAAACTACCTGAATTTTATGGATAATACTTATGAAAAATAGAGCTATCAAATGGCTGGGAAGATCTTTTATCGGGAAATAATGTAACAGTTTCATAGCTGCTAATGCTTTCATACTTTACATATCAAGAAGTCATTTTTCTCTATGTCATCCCTTGAAATATATGTATATATGTGTCTGTATATATATATATATATATATATATATATACACACAAAATTAATATTTGAACTTCGATTTCCTAAACTGACATACAACCTGACCATCTGGGTAAAAACTGATATGAATACAAATACATATACCAGATATACTATACTAGATTACTGCTGAGCCTCTGTATAACAACAGACATGGGCGGTGATGGAAGGCAACATGCTCCATTAGAATGCTCAAGATAGGTACATGTAAGTTGTTTCTTATTTTTACATCACCTTGGGTCAGTACTAAATACATTTTGTACCTTGTGAAACTTAACCCCTTCCTGTTGCATTGCTGCAATAGTACTGCACATGGGGAAGTGGCATTAAACACCCATAAATTAGCACATGTATTTATTACTTAAAATCGCTACTTGCTATAACTTTATAGACAATAAGTGTCATTTACCAACTTTAGATAGAGGAACACTGGGCCACATTTACTAAGAATGTAGGAAACCGCACTAAAAGTGCTCTGCCTGTGTATGATGCTGTGAGCACCAGAAATCATGAATCTGGCGCTGCATCCAGCATTATACACGGGCAGAGCTTTTTTAGTGCAGTTTCCCACATTCTTAGTAAATGTGCCCCATCAGGTTTTAATATGACCCAATATCATATACACATAAATGGCATGAAATGTGCAGTGCACAGCTAAATAAGATAGTGTAGAAAGTACAATAGAATAGGAATGAGGTGTAGCCTTTTTTAACCATTTTTACGTTAATGGCATCTCTATGGAGGACCTGGGTGCATTTTTGGGATTATTACTATTGGGAACACCATGGAGCATTTCTAGCGGTAGAGTTCTCTGAAGGAGTATTGTTTTTTTAAAGGAAACCTACCACTTTAAAATGGTAGTTATAACCCTCAAATACCTTATTCCAGCTCAGTGTATACAGTATTCAATGTACACAGAGAATCTTCCACACAAGACAAGAGGCCACTGCTCAAATTTGTAATGCTCTGATTACAACTTATGATTTATTGCCACATACAAAAGAAAACAGTGTCTCTTATTGTACTGTCTACGTTTTCATAAAAGGGATAGCTAACTTGATAGCTAACAGCTTAGAGTGCTACAACTACATTATACTGTACATCAGGTGAGCAATGTAACGGTCCCTAACCCGAATTTGTACAAACAAACAAGACCAAAACCAATATGTGAGGTACAAAAATCACAAGGCAATACAAAGCAAAATGTGGAAGAAAAGGATCAGAAACACTGCAAAAGCACAATAGAGTATATAGATAACTAGAGCCAGAAGTCATGTCTAACAGGTGCCTGTATTTAATTCAAGGAAGAATATATGTTGTGTGCGGATACAACCCAAGAAGCTGATCGCCTTTTTACCTCACTGAATGCACTTGAGATTGCAGATCAGCAGCCGACAGCCTCCCAAAGGTGGACGTTTCCCGTTCCAGGAACATTTCTGAAACGCGTTGCCTTTTTTAAATTTTATAATAAACTCCAAGAGTCAGAATAACCCCTGGCTTACTGGATGTTTTGTCTTTGAGCGCCGGACCCCCTCCAAAATCTCCCTCTGGGTCTCTTCCACATTTCCAGCAAAGAAAGGCTATTGACATCAAGAAACTCTCTACAGAGCATACATCTGGGTGTTGTCTTCAACCAGATGAAATCAGATTGATTATCTATATTCTGCAGAGTTCTGACAGGTTCCCCTGAAAAAATGGCTCAATGTCTCAATCCTTTAATAATAAAGCTGGTCATATTACACAACAAAAAATAAGGTTGTCTTCATAAGGAGTCAACCAAAAAGCCCAAATAAGATTAACAATAGTGAATTGATAATAACAATGACTGACCCAATTAAAACATACAAAGCTCCAAATGATCATGGTATACACCTGGTGACATGTCACATTGGTCATCTCAGTAAGATAACTAAAGTGACCCTTAAAAAAATGAGGGAAGTTATGTTAATCATTTTATACTAGAACTGAATGACCTATGACAAGGGTTACATAGCTTTCCCTCTATGTCTGACTGTGTTTCATTCCGATAAATGTTTACTAGACAGACACAAGACTAAATATCTGATGTGCTATTAATTATATAGGGTCCGGAAGTAAGAGTTCTCCTTATGGAGAGGTTGCCAATTAAGACCGCTTTGCAGGTGTATGGAGACTTATAGCCATTGATGCTCCAACAAGGAATTCTGCAAAATATGCAAATATGTTTTCCAGCATCGGACAAGGAAAACAATGGCTCTTTTTTCAATCTTGATAGGCATCCCCCTTACATCAAGCATGACTTTCAGAAAGCCTAATGACATGCAGGATTAAAGCCAAACAAGTATATCTATTCCAGAAGGGAATCTGTTCCATCTTGAATAGATATACTGGTTTGTTTCAATCCCCCATCATGTCATTAGGCTTCCTGAAAGTCATGCTCGAAGTAAGGGGGCTGACTTTCAAGGTAGCAAAAAAAGCCATTGTTTTCCCTGTCCCATGCTGGAAAACGTATTTGCACACTTTCATGAATTATATAAGCATATGTTAAATAACTTTAAGATTTCTCCTTAGCGGGGACTGCAGCTACTATTGAATACCCGGGAGACTTATTTTTAGTTGAAACATGTCTCATGAGATGGATAATTCCTCATGATCTCTTTCATTGTTAAGAAATTCCCTTTGTATAATTCTATAAAGCATGTTTTATATCCTTGTCTTATACATTATGTATTATTACTTCAGTAAGGAGATTGTACTGCAGAACTAGTAATTCATACAATTTGAATATTATTTTAACACAGACATAATACCATCAACTTCCATGTGTTAAGAAGAGATTTAGTTAGTGCCTTGCAAACCCCAAGGAATAGAGTTACTATTTATTTCAGAGTGACACGCCACATCTTGCTGTAATTTGCATTAAGTGATTAAATCTGACTTGTTTCACCTTTACCTGCCTTCATCACTTTGTGCACATTTCTTACTGAATTTAAAAGACTAATTTACCGAGAGTAATCTTAATATAATGATATCCTTAAACTCTATAACTCAGATGGCATTGAAAGTAGAGCAGATGACAGATGGGAAGATGAACACACCTATATGTGAAATAGAAGTGAAGAACAAAAGAGAATAATGAGAAAAGCAATTCTCAGGCATTACAATGAATAATGATTGTCTCATTAAGAAAAATGTGCTAAATTGATGTTGGCAATACAGACACAGAAGCACACATCTGATCATTTTGCAATCAGTAAATTGTCGCTTTTAAAGGTGCTAACAAGCTCACGTGTGTATTCTGGAATAGTTTACAATCATTCATCTCTGGTGGCAATGGCTAATGCATGGCATGTGTACAGTACTTCATCATAGATGTCCTTCACTTTTTTTTCAAAGTCCTTGACTTGCTTTGTTTGAATATTATATCAGTGTAAGCCTCACTTAAACCGGATGACTGCTGCCTTTTGTGTTCAATTAAAAACAAGGCTCATCTGTCTGAGATGGTGGTTAATGTCTACTGCAGATGAATATTAGTGCTTCCCCAAAAAGAGGCACTTGTCTATCAAGTTCACTCAATGAGAATGGCCGTGCATAAAGGAAAAGGATTTGAGAAAGATGCTCTCAAATTTTCAGAAATGTTAATAGTTTGCTCTTTTAGAAAAAAAAAAGAAAAGAACCTGAGACTTAATTGAAGTCATCTACCGTCGGAATCCAGCCAAGAGAAACAAGAGTAAGTCAGATTACCCTAATACTGTGAATGGTGAAAGCGTCCAAATAATTCCACAGTGCAACAAAAATTTCCTAAACAGGTATGGGCAAAAATTAATTCAATTGAATAAGCATAAAAATCATGGGCTGGAGAGAACTGGAGTTGTCAATCGGAAATAAATGAAACCTGATAAACCCCCACCCTCTTTCTTTCCCTTCCCCTCTCTACTATGGGTCCCAGACCCAATGTTTGTATTGATAGCCCTATCTTGGGGTTTATTTTTTTTTTTATAAAACTGAAAATTATTTCATAAATACAGTTTAAAATAAAAATTGCCATGGAAAACTACATGAATTCAGTCTACGCGTTTCAGATACATCTTATCCTTATTCTTGACCATCATGAAGTCATGAAAAAGGTTAATATCTATCCAAAATATGTAGACTGAATGCATTTAGCTTTCCATGGCATGACTTTTATTCTCAATTGATGGAATAAATCTTCTCTAACATTAGAAGCCATACAAAAACAATTTGCCAAGAGATTCATAGCATTAGCATCTTCATTAATTATTTACATCTCCAAGCATAGTTTTACTTGTCAAATATAAAAATATATGTAAAGCTCATTGGCTTTAGACACCACCACACATCTCTATTTGGCTAAATGGGAACAGTTTAATGAAGGCCATTTTTGCCCAAGTCCACACGCACAAAGCAAGAACTTTAAGGAAATGGGGTTTTAATGGAATCTTTGAACTTATTCGCACACATTTCACCAAAATGTCATCCTTTGTTGTTCAAGTCATAGAAAGTGTCTAAAAGTACAGATAAAGTTAGGAAAGAGTTTATAATGGAAACTGAACCACAATTCTAGATTATTTGGAATAGTAGATATGACTCAGTATATCTAAAATCAGTTTGTGCAATAAATAATCTAACTACCTATGTTATCAAGGTTATTGTGAACTGTAAAAATAGAAACAGTACTATTTTTATGGTAAATAGCAGCAGAAGCAACACCAAAATGTGTGGTACTCCACTACATCACTACATTTTATGGAGGGAATTCATCATTTCTGTACTCAATTACCTGGTTTCAGAAAGTCACAAAATGGGGCATTTTGGGCTCACCTGGTCCAAACTTTGGTCAGTTTTTGCATGTTTATGCTTTTCTTCCAGTTTTGAAAAGTGTTATCTCTTATCTACATACACTGGAGTTCCAGTAGAAAATTTTTTGTGACTTTTTACTCTCTTGGTTTTTCAAGTACGCCTTGGTCTGCACATTGTGTATCTTTGTTTTCAAGATGTTCCGTGCAACTTTTTACTTATGTATCACTTTTTTTGCTCAGTTTTGTGACTTTCCAGGCGCAAATCTGCACCTGGTCCAGGGCAGGTGCAAAGGAAGGATTTTTTTCATGGCCCCTCTTTTAACATGTAAATTGGAATTATTTCACATGCTTTAAATGTTTAAACATTTTGCACAGTAAATTTACATTTACATTTTTTTATAACTTTATTGGTTACTTCTGAGATTGGTTAGCTGAGATTTGCCTAATTAAACAGCTGTTAACACTTGCATTAACACATTTTAACATTATGTGAATAAGCACATGTGTTAACACGATGTTAACTCATGTGTTCCCATCATGTTTACTATGCTTTTTGTAAATGCAAATGTTAACAGTAATGTAATTCGGCAAATCAACTCTCTTCAAAGGTGATTTGTAATAGGTTTCAAAATGTAATCAAAACGCAATGTGTGACCGCAGCCTCATATGCCATCTCCCTGGGGTGTGACTACAGTGTTTAAAATGCAGGACACAGCCTCAAATCCTAAATTAACAGTATTACCAGTATTAACATTAATAGTGTCTACTCCTGTATATAACCCCATCACATGGCTTGTATCCTCTCCTGTATATAACCCCCTCACGTGGCTTGTGTCCTCTCCTGTATATAACCCCCTCACGTGGCTTGTGTCCACTCCTGTATATAACCCCCTCACATGGCTTGTATCCTCTCCTGTATATAACCCCCCTCACATGGCTTGTATCCACTCCTGTATAAAACCCGCTCACATGGCTTGTATCCACTCCTGTATATAACCCCCTCACATGGCTTGAATCCACTCCTCTATATAACCCCCTCACGTGGTTTGTGTCCACTCCTGTATATAACCCCCTCACATGACTTGTGTCCTCTCCTGCATATAACCCCCTCACATGGCTTGTGTCCTCTCCTGTATATAACCCCCTCATGTGGCTTGTGTCCACTCCTGTATACAACCCCCTCACATGGCT
The DNA here is from genome assembly GCF_040894005.1 of Engystomops pustulosus. Lineage (NCBI taxonomy): Eukaryota > Metazoa > Chordata > Amphibia > Anura > Leptodactylidae > Engystomops > Engystomops pustulosus. Next base: position 73,540,652 of record NC_092412.1, read on the forward strand.
TGTATCCTCTCCTGTATATAACTCCCTCACATGGCTTGTGTCCACTCCTGCATATAACCCCCTCACATGGCTTGTGTCCTCTCCTGTATATAACCCCCTCACATGGCTTGTATCCACTCCTGTATATAACCTCCCTCACATGGCTTGTATCCTCTCCTGTATATAACCGCCTCACTTGGCTTGTGTCCACTCCTGTATATAACTCCCTCACATGGCTTGTGTCCACTCCTGTATATAACCCCCTCACATGGCTTGTATCCACTCCTGTATATAACTCCCTCACATGGCTTGTGTCCTCTCCTGTATATAACCCCCTCACATGGCTTGTATCCACTCCTGTATATAACCCCCTCACATGGCTTGTTTGCACTCCTGTATATAACCCCATTACATGGCTTGTATCCACTCCTGTATATAACCCCCATCACGTGGCTTGTGTCCTCTCCTGTAAATAACCCCCTCACGTGGCTTGTGTTCATGTGGATTTGAGGCGTTTGCAACAAAAAGTCTCAAAGGGAAGCCAAAATTTGTGCTTGTCAGGAAAGGAAAAACTGAACATGTATCACAAGTAAAAAGACAGGATCATATGTTGGTGAGTGCCAGCTCTATCTTTTCTTCCTATTTTTTACTATTGCTTGTATCTTCATGGACTTTCTATTTGAGCTAGAGCACCACATCTACTCACACTTATGGCTGGCTGACATTACAAGATAGCATTGCTTTTTTTGCTAGAACTTTGATGCATGGATCCATGTTAATATTACTGTGTAGTGCCCCTCATCACATCCTTCTCTTTACATATATGATACATGTCCCCCAATGTTTCATTATAGGCTTGAATCCATATAGGGATGAGAAACCTGTGCCTGGAATACTACTAGTGCTGAAAAGCATCTAAGAGTTGATTATTCACATTTCTCATTGTCTTTTGCCACATTCCTCAGGACATGAATTCAAAAACCTTTAAATACAACATTTGCGAGAAAACTCAAACAGTTATTTATACATCCGGATGTTTTAGACAACAAACATATCAAGGGCTAGAAAAGTTTGGCTGAGTATGTCCTTCGCCACTACAAATGAAGGAGCTCAGTCTGTAGAAGATGGCAATTTATTGCTGACAGCCTTATCTCTCATTTCAATAGTTGTTATACTGTATTGTCAAATGTTGTTGTTTTGTAGTAAAAAAGGAAACAGATACAGTGAACTAAAAATGTCGAAGGAAGATCTGTAATAAGTACTCTTTTTGACAAATATTTGTGAAAAGACAAGTTAGTATATTGCTGTAATGAAGAAGGCAGGGACCAGCTTTGATTGATTTGACAGTGAAAGGTATTTTGAGGATCTGTGTTCTAAATGTAATATCCTCTGAAAATAATAGATGCCATATAAGGTTTTTTTTTGTTTTTTTTGGTATTATGTGACATCTCAATAGCTATGTATCTAAGTACTTCTATACGTATTTTTATGTATGTATGTATGTTGCTTGTGATATCCAATCATGTTGCAGTATTTAGTTACATGTCATTTTAAGAGGTCTAATATATGATATAGGAAAAAAGTATTACAAGCTGGCGTGGTACATGCTAAGTAATAAACAGTAAACAGTAAACAATATACATACATCAAATTACTCTTTTAATTCATGCCCTTGTAGTACCTTTTATTCTACTTGAAACTCCAAGCTGCTTCCCATTGCAATCTCAACCCCTTAATGGCAGGTTAATCCTTCCTACATTTTTTTACATTTTGGTGTAAATTCAGTATCTGTTTTAACAAGATACTCGCTCTTAGGATGCGTTCACATGAACATGTGCTGGACCACCCGTAGCCCGGCGAGCAAATGTCAACTAGCTGGAGAGGAGGAGATATGAGTGCAGCTCACCTCTTTCCATAGTAAGTAGCAGGCCCGTAGAAGCGGATAATGATATAGCATGCTCTATTTTACCTCCTGTACTGTGAAATACAGCACTGCCGTAGGGTCACCATAGCTGTCTTGGAGGACATACATACAGCCGATATACTTTACCACAATGGCCGTCTGTATGAGGCATAAGGCCACTTTCACACGAACGTATGATTTCTCCAGTCCTGTATTTCAGTGCTTTAGGAATCCATATATACTGGACGTTTTTCATCCATAAGTGTACATATGTCATTGTAACCATACTGTATCTGTATAAAATGCGGCGGGCTGGCAGATAATTTCTGGCTATTGGCCTGCTGACAAAAAGCACTTCTCACTGGTTCTGATCTCCATGGACACTGCACGTATATACAGCAGCATACGAAGCACAACTGTATACAGCATGTATGCAACACATATTTTGAACGTTCCCATAGACTTATATGGGGCATACTGGAAAAAATAGGACAACTTCTATATTTTTTACATCTCGCTCATGGTAGAGCACGGTACTGGGACAATATTGCCATGTAAATGGATGAAAACAGTACTGTAAGGCAAACATACAGCCATTTTCATACAATTCTGTGAAAGAGGCCTAAGAGTTGTAGTAGTATGCAGATCTAAATAAGATACAATGTACAAAGTACTATAGAATAGAAATGAGATGTAGCCTTTTTTAACCATTTTTACATCCATTGCAACTCTATGGAGGACCAGGGTGCATTTTTGGGATTATTACTATTGGAAACACTATGGGGGCATTTCTACTGTTCATCTAGGACAGTGATGGCGAACCTTTTATAGACCGAGGGCCCAAACTACAACCAAAATTCACTTATTTACTGTGAAGTGACAACATGGCATTTTAAGCAGTAACTTATTGCTACCTGTTTTTCCACTGCTTTCAATTGTATCGGCCGCCTGAGGCCACCAATGCAGTTGACAGAAGAGGGCAAATTCAGATTATCAGTGTAGCTTCTCTCTAGGGTCTCTCTGTGCAGGAAGAATGGTGGGTCCAGCAGGATGATCTCCAAAGATAATGCAGTTTTGTCAACACCTTCTTACTATCCCACAGTTCCAAACATCCAATAAAGTGTCGCTTTAAAATAGCACTGAGAGCAGCATCTCTTAAGTTGCCTTGGACTGCAGGAAGATTAAGTGTTTGGTGAACTCTGTCTTTGTACAATGGCCCAAGTGCCAAAGAAAGGTCTCTGAGTGCCCACCTCTGGCACCCGTGCCATAGGTTCACCACCAGTGATCTAGGACTTAGTCATACCACTAAGAAAAGGAGTGCTGAAACTTAGAACAGACTATTCAAATACTTATGCAAAACATTCAATGGTATAGGTATGTATATTTGTAATATTGTGATTTTTTAATAAGATCTGGCAAAATTACAATGTACACAGAGCAACTTCCACACAAGACAAGAGGCCACTGTAATGCTCTGAATACAACATACAATTTATTGCCATATACAATCATATTGGGGCTCATTTACTAAGGGTCTGTGGATCGCATTTTCATCGGATTTCCCGACGATCGGACCACGTTCGGACTTTTGTGCATCTGTGAGGGCTTTCAAGCGCCACAATTGGGGAAGGGGGGACAGTCGGACGATCCGACAGATTTGGACAACGCGCTGGACTTAACATCACAAATTGTGTCGCTAGACATGCAGTCACATACACGGGGAAGAAGAAGGTGAATTTCGGCGGACCTCAGCAGGTAAGCGACACATTCAGGATCTCGGACGCTTGATGTTGGTGAATCGCTCCGGACTTCATCTTCGTCAGACTGTCCGGATTTGGGATCGCAACAGGACCAGGTAAGTCAATGTGCCCTATTGTGTCTCTTAGTGCTACATTTTTCAGGAAGGGATAGTTGACTTGTATGCTTTTTAGCCTGTTTTACATTCAAACTTGTTTGGGTCGTCATAGCCGTCTGTAGGAACATATATCTGTCTGGGAACTAGTGACCGGATATGTGTCTTCCCAACGGCCGTTTAATTGAGGCCTGAATTTGTTTTTCCTTGCAAATTGATTAGCTTAAAACCATATGTGTGTTGAAGATTTAGCTTCTGACTAAAGTAAAAAAAAAAAAAATTCTAAAAACCTAAAGGTTCTAATTAACCCTCTTTCCCTAAAACTGCTAAAAAAAATAAATAAAATCAGAAAAATGTTAGGTATTGACATGTCCTAATATTCTGGATCTATTAAAATATATATAAAAACAATATTCCTGTCATTGAACACTGTAACAAAAAAGTGCCCAAATATCTGAAACTTCACTCTTTCCCTATTTTGCAACACATAAAAATGTATTGAAAAGTGCAATCAAGCAAAATCTATAGTGAATACACACTAATAATGTCCTGGCCTTAAAGCAACTTCAAAGAAAGCGTAGGACTAGCTACATAAAACTTAACTTTTAATATTATATATGATAAAAAAACATTTCATAGGTATAGACATAATAATAAGCACAATAATTTAAAAAATGGAACAGTCTTACCGGTTCGGGCGACGGGCTTCGAGATATGTATCCCTATAGGGATATATATCCCTATACTTGTGGTAAAGAGAGCGAGGACCCTGCACTACCCCTTGAGGATGCTCTCCTTCATGCGTGCTTCTCCAATATGGAGCCTGGGCTGCACTCAGGTGGTGCTCAACTTGCAGATATAACGTGGAAGATATAATACTTTTTTAAAGGAAATATGAAGTGGCACTCACCAAATACGTGCAGAAGTTTTATTGAAACCAACAGAGTGATGACATGGACAGGTTGCAGACCGCCGATTGCCTATACTTGCCCTCAACACTTATACAGTCCCAGTGAGCTCACTAGCCAGGTATACTAACCATGAGGACCTAACTATTCTGGGGTAATACCTTTGGAAGGCCTGTGTGTGACCTAATTCCAGGATTCCATGGTTTTCCCAGAGATATTATTTCTTTCTCCCCCCTTGAAGTTTTCTGGTCCTAACTAGTCCCCTGATGATTCACTTTAATGGTGATGAAACGCGTTGGAAAGGGAAGGACGGGAAACACCTCTTTTAGGTAATACCTTTAGGGCAAGACAGAACACTGGTCTAGGGATAATATGGGTACTGTTCTTGTCAGGACAGGAGCAACTGGGGCATTAGGGACCGTATAAGCGTTGAGGGCAAGTATTTACAGGTATTTCCCTCCTAGGTCCCTTATAGGGATACATATTTCAAAGCCTGTCGCCCGAACTGGTAAGACTGCTCCATTTTTTAAATTATTGTCCTTATTGTTGTGTCTATACTTATATCTTTTATCATATATAATATTAAAAGTTTTTATGTAGCTAGTCCTATGCTTTCTTTGTATTAAAAAGTGATCAAAAGGTCATATAGTCGCCATTTTTTTTTAAAAAAGGAAAAATTTTACTTAAAGCTCAAATTACCCCTCTTTCCTTAACCCCTAGGCGCACCAGGACGTTATAGTACGTCCCGGTGGCTAGATACTTAGCGCACCAGGACGCACTATAACGTCCTGCTTCTGGCACCGGCTCACGAACGGAGCCGGTACCAGAAGCAGCGGCTGTCAGCTGTCTAGTACAGCTGACAGCCTGCGCTAACACCCGCGATCGGAGCCGACTCCGATCGCGGGTGTTAACCCCTTACACGCCGCGGTCAAGCATGACCGCGGCGTGTAAGGGTCTTCCCCCTATGGATCGGATCCCCCGTGCCGCTTACCGGGGGATCCGATCCTCTCCTGGGCAGCTCCGAGGACTGGCATGTGCCCCGGAGCTGCCCGGTTTCCATGGCAGCCAGAACCCTTCCGGGTCTGGCTGTAAACTGTCTGAGCATGCGCAAGCATGCTTAGACAGTTTACACTGCTCTACAATAAAATAGTATTGTAGAGCAGTGTATTGAACTTAAACCAGTGATCAGAGTATCACTGGTTTAAGTTCAAGTATGTAGAAGTAAAATTATGCAAAAACACTTAACACTACACATTATAATAAATAAAAAATAAATACATAAAAATATAAGCCCCTAAAATGTCACTTTCCCATAAAAACACTTAATAAAGTATAAAAAACATAAAAACACAAAAAACCCCCGCATGTTTGGTATTGCCGCGTCCGTAACAATCTGCATAATAAAACAGAATCATTACTGGACCCGCACGGTAAACGCCGGAGGAAAAAAACGCAAAAAAGTTCCGAAAAAAAGATAATTTTTAATTAATACCCTATAAAAAATGCTCTAAAAAGTGATTTAAAAAATTTTATGCACTCTAAAATAAGCCCACTAAAAAGAACAACTGTTCTCGCAAAAAATAAGCCCCTAACCAGATTTGTCAGCCAAAATATAAAAAAGTTATGCATATGAATAGATGGTGATGCTAAAATGAATAAGATTTTCTCCAAATTAGTTTTTATTCAGTACAATTGAATAAAATACACAAAACCCCCACATATTTGGTATCCCTGCGTCCGTAACAATCTGCATAATAAAACAGAATCGTTATTAGATCCGCAAAGTGAACCCCGTAAAAAACAACCTCAAAAAACTCTCTCTGAAAAAAAGATGATTTTTTATTAATGCCCTTTAAAAATGCTCTAAAAAGTGATTTAAAAAAGTTACGCAATCTAAAATAAGACCACTAAAAAGAACAATCCTTCTCGCAAAAAATAAGCCCTTAAACAGATTTGTGAGGTGAAAAATAAAAAAGTTATGCATATGAAAGACGGTGATGCTAAAATTAACAACAATTTTGCCAAATTACTTTTTATTCAGTAAAAATGGGAAAAAATAAAAAAAATATATAAATGAAGTATTTTTGTAATCGTGGCGACCCATAGAATAAAAATAATATACTATTTTTATGGTATGGTTAACGGCCAAAAAAAAAACACATAAAAATGTTCCTAAAAATTGACGATTTTCATTTCCTCCACCAACAAAGCTTTAATTAAATCTCACCAATTAGCTATAGATGCCCCAAAATTATGTACCAGAAAAGTGCATCTCATGTGGCAAAAGAAATAAGCCCCTATAGGTCCTCAATAAAAAAAGAAAAAAATTATAGCCTGTACAATGTGACATAGCAAATCGGATCTGGATGGCGCCTCCTTCCCTCCTATGCCCAGGCGTGCGCCCATACAGCAGGTTACCACCACATATAGGGTATCGGTGTACTCGGGAGAAATTGGGTAACAAACTTTGTGGAGCCTTTTTTCATTTAATCCATTGTAAATGTTTAATTTTCCACCCAAAATGAGTGTATTGTGAAAAAATATTACAATTTTCAGACTGCACCTCCGTTTTGTTTTAACCCCTATAAAACACCTAAAGGGTTAACAAACTTCTTAAAAGTGGTTTTTCATACGTTGAGGGGTGTAGTTTCCACAATGGGGTAATTTATGAGTCTAGCTATTATTTAGGCCTCTCAGTGTCAATTAGAAGTTGAGCAGGTCCATCTAAATACGGGTTTTGGTGATTTTACAAAAAATGTGAAAAATGATACCTAAATTCTGAGCTTCATAACATTCTAGTAAAATATGTGGAATCTGAAAAAACCATGCCAACATAAAGCAGACATTTGGGAAATGTAAGTTATGAATTTATTTGGGTGCTATGACTATCTGCATCAAAAGTAGAGAATTTAGAACGTTGAAAATATAGAATTTTTCCAATTTTTTGCCAAATTTTGTTTTTTTTCATAACTAAACGCAAAAGATTTCATCCAAATTTTTAAACTAATTTGAAGTACAATGTGTCACGAGAAAACAATCTCAAAATCCCCTGGATTTCTCATAGCGTTCCAAAGCTATAACCACTTATAGTGACACAGGTCAGATTTGAAAAATGGGTCCGCGTCCTTTAGGCCAAAAGATGCTGTGTCCCGTAGGGGTTAAACTGCTATAAAAATAAATAAAATCATAAACATGTTAGGTATCCCGATAGTCTTGAGCGATTAAAATATAAAAATAAGATTATTCCTGACATTGAACCCTGTAACGCAAAATAGTGCCAAACATCATAAACTTCACATTTTCGCCATTTTGCAACACAATAAAAAATGTATTGAAAAGTGATCAAAAAGTCATACAGTTCCATAATGGCAGCAGAGAAAATGTAATTTTTTTCATACAAAATTTTAAATTTTTTAAAAATATTAAAACACAGTAAAAGCTTTATAAATTTGGTAATTTATAAAAAAAAAATTGTCGGTAAGCCGATCAACCCAAAGAATAAAAGAGAAGCACAAAGTGAAAGCTATAAAAACCAAGCCCACAAGAAAATTGTGCAAATGCATTTTTTTTTTACAAATTTTACTACATTTGGAATTTTTCCCCTCTTTTCAGTACATGCCATGGAATACTGTATTTTCCCAAAAATAAGAGAGTGAGGGGCATGTGTCATTCATTTGACATTGTTTTTCTTTTTAGTTTGCGACTCTTTCTGCAACTTGCAACTAATTAGTCGCATTTGCTAGCAACATAGTGAACTCCGCTGGTCTAAAGATTTCATGCATTGTGTTGTATGTATTTTTATTCTCTAGCATTTAGTTCCTTTACTGCAACTTTTTTACTTCAAATTTGTCCAATTCTTCAACAAGTCGCAAAACAGTGTGCTAAACCCTGGCTTACTTTCAAATACAAAAAAACAGTCATCAAAAATAAAAGGAAACACATTTTAATTCCAACAGTATTTTGCTGTTAGGCCATTGAGACATAAATTCAATTTCTCAAAAACCATTTGTTGTACCCATACAAAAATTAAATCCTTTCAAACATGCTGGAAATCAAACACTTCTCGGCAGACTTGACAATTTCCTTTTTTGGACACCACAAATATTGAAAAAAGGTGTAAGGATTAGAGATGAGCGAGCACTAAAATGCTCGAGTGCTCGTTACTCGAGTCAAACTTTTCCCGATGCTCAAGTGTTCATATCAAATAACGAACCCTATTGAAGTCAATGGGAGACTCGAGCATTTTTCAAGGGGACCAAGGCTCTGCAATAAAATGTGTTGTTTTTATTGAGAAATAAGGAAGTCAGTCCTGTTTGTTCTTTTTTTTTAATTCAATGGAATATCCATGGAAATTCAAAAAGGAGAATGACCCGTGTTAAACATCTGCAATGTGTCCTTCACACATATTGTTCTTCACATACTATTGTGAAGAACACCTTTCTGCACTCATGTCTTCTGATAAGTTAGCAGATGTACGGAAACATCTGCAATGTGTTCTTCACTGAAGAACACATTGCAGATGTTTCCGTACATCTGCTAACTTATCCGAAGACACACGTGCCGAACGGTGTTCTTCACAATATTATTTGAAGAACAATATGTGTGCAATGTGTTCTTCACACATATTGTTCTTCACATACTATTGTGAAGAACACCGTTCAGCACGCGTGTCTTCGGATAAGTTAGCAGATGTACGGAAACATCTGCAATATGTTCTTCACTGTGTTCTTCACTGTGTTCTTCACTTAAATGATCCTGTGTTCACTGTGTTCACTGTGAGAATTTACTTAAGTAAACACAGTGAAGAACAGTGAAGACACTGTTCTTCACTGTGTTTACTTAAGTAAATTCTCGATCTCAAGCAGGTGAGATACTTGTTCGAGCAACGAGCCGTTTTGAGTACGCTAATACTCGAACGAGCATCAAGCTCAGACGAGTATACTCGCTCATCTCTAGTAAGGATCCACAATGAAATGCTAATTCTCCAAATCCGATTCCTCAAACCCTTCAACAGGGGGCTGTGCAGAAGGAAGACTTTTCGAAACCAAATATGATGTCCCGCCAGAAGAGACAGGAGTAGGTTCTTTTAGCGTGCCTTCACACCTTGAGTTTTTCAGATGCAGTTTTGAAGCCAAAAGAAGGTGTGCATTATTATAGGTGTGAACATATTATTGAGAGAGGCTGCTCCTCCTCTTTATTAACTCCACTCCTGGTTTGGACATCAAAAACTTAATCTGAAAAGCTGAACATTTGAAATCACCCTGTCTGACCAAGCCTGTGTTCCGTGAACTCTGAAGGGGGTCCATGTTTAATTGTCTGTCTTTAAATGCTGTTTGGAGAATTCAAATTTATTGTTTAACAAAATAATCAACATTTATTAATATACTGTAGTCATGTCATCACTTACATTAGCATAACCAGCCAAACTCTGAATGAATTCTTGTGACTCAAGAATTTCTTGTGACTCAAGAATTTCTTGTGACTCTATTTCTTGTACAAAAACCTATGGTACATTTACTTATTCTGGTATTTTATTATCACCTTCTGGAACCTCATGATAACTCTCCAAAACCTGTAATTCATGCTGAATTTCTTGTGACTCCATTTCTTTTTGGAATCATTTGCCCCAATCTCTAATGCAATAGCACTTTTCTTAAAAGAGGACATCTTGTCCAGGTAGCCTACTCGTAGCTGTCAGTGCTTTGATCCCATGAATTTTTCACCCATGTCACAACCTCTTGCAGTGTATAAATAATCTACTAATTCTAATTCATTCTAAAGGGGAAGCATCGGGTAGTTAACCCTTCAACCAACGCTGTAGTCTCTTGTCACAGATACCAAATAAAATATTTAATAATCTAAACCTCCTGACCGTATGAATACCCGTGTGTGCCAATCCTGACAACCCCTCCTGCAACTACTAATTCTAATGTATGGCTTGCTGGGAGCTGTAGCTATGACTGCCACTAAGTCTTCTTTTCAGGGGAGGTGTAATATTTCTAAGCTTGAAAAAAATTGTACTCGGTTTTATTTTGGGTTGTCTTATTTTCAGTGAAACAAGATATGGATATATAGATATTAGAGATTTAAATATATATATATATATATATATATATATATATATATATATTATAAGATGTATTGCATTTGGTGTCTGAACATTTTGTTTTTTTCTGTTTTGCTAAACAGAGTATTTTCTTGCTCTTGTCTGTGATATACAGATGTACACAGATGTTATACATATTTTTGCATCTATTAGTGATCAGTAGTGGGTAAAATAATATATCTCATCAGATAAAAATTTGTAACTGAGCCAAAAAAATGGACATAGTGAATGCTCCTGCTGTTAACAGTGTATGACAGAATATTAATGAATTCTGAACCTCCATGGGTCAAATAGCTGAACGAACAAAAGAAAATTATACCGTTTTTTTTTCTCGACAAATGGCTACATTTATATTCAAATTCCAAGGAACAACTGAGATAAAAATAGTGAATAAGTTTAAAATATTGCAATCTGTATTACTGGTAGTAGACTAAATTACTAATTTATGAGACAAACAGTAGCTTGCTGTAACAAATAACAGTTTTCTATAACTTATACAGGGCATTCAGGAAGCTAAAAAATAAAATAAAACAAGCTTTTCCCACTATGTTTAGATCAATAGCCTACAATGTCAAACTAAAAAGAGAATGTTTGAAATCTATGCCAATTTATGGAATACATTTAACTATTACAGTTACATGGGTATCCTCTTTACTTCACTCTGGTTGTGATAACAGCACCTAGTCTTTTTGGTTGTCATTCCACAAAATTTGCACTGGATTTGTGGGTTTATACCATTTTTCTTTACAGATACTTTCCTGTTTTGTCAGGTAGGATAGGGATTATTAGTGGACAGCTATTTTCAGGGCTATCCAAAGATGTTCATCATTGAAAGAATAGCTCCTAAGATACTCTATTGTCTTGGTTATTTGCTTAGGGTCAAAGCATAACTCTGCCACAATCATGCTTAACTTTTGGGTGCATATTGCATTGTCTAATCCCCAAAAATTGTTCAAATCAAATGAAAATTGGCTTTGTGTAACTGAAAAACAATTGTTACATCAATGATAGTATTGAGGCTGCAATGATCATTACCGTTGGTATCTCTTATAAAAACAAAGCAGCCTGTGTTTTTTAATTGTTGGGAAAGACACATGGTTCAGATCATTTTATGATTTAGATAAGTATTTTTATGCATGCATTTAATGTTCAGGGTTAACAACTGCTTATTTTGCTTAAATGTTTTACGACACATGTGTCAGAATTGTCTGAATCGATATAATAGGAGCTCAGAGCTTGGGTGCCACACCTAGGGCTGCCTTGCTGGGAGCTAATTGACAGCTGTCTTGAAGTATCTGGTACCTGGAAAGCTGGGTGGTTACATTCTGGAGCTCTCTGTGTTAGCCACATCTGTGGGTTGAGCAATCAAGGGCAAAGCCATTCAGTTTATGGGGTAGCATCCAGTGGCTGCATAAGTTCCCAGGGCTCAGTTAACACAGTGCTGGTTATACTTTCTCCTGTGACCTGTATTACTACTTTAAGTTTCTGTTTTCCCGGACATAAAACCCTGAACTTGTATCTGAGCTGGTATTTAGCCTAAACGAGTGCCCTGAACCGTAGCCTCAACTTAAACCTGTATCAGTTACCCAGCCTGAGACCGTAAAACCCAGTCAGCAGTAGAACATGTAACCAAGGAAACAAGGCTAGCACTACTCAGGTAAATCATATAAGGGTCAAAATCATACAAAAACTGACTAAACAAAAACAAAAGAAAAAAGACGTATGCTCTATGACCAAAAAATTATCAAAATTTAATTTGTATAGAAAAAATGCACCACAACAAAAACAAACCTGTTAAAATGAACTAAAAGTGTGAACACAACACACAGAATTAATCATCCAGGAGGACCTGGCACATGATAATGCTGGTCGTCCACAGAACCACCAGCTCCCCCTACTGTAAAATCCCCCTCATGTGAATGAGTGTATTAAAAAAATAAGGCTTGAAAATAGGAAAGTAAGAATAGTATGATCTTACTATCCTTGATTGATTTTGATGGTATTCGTACCTCCTTTCATTGCATATTATTAGTTTACTCAAATTTTGCCTGCCTTGAACGTGGCATTTTCCAACCTTGATCCAGAATCCCAAACCTGTACTCTTAATTCTGTTTCAGAGCCTTTACCCTGTTCCTGAGATTGTACCTGTTCCTTTATACTAATATGTCTGCATATTCCTCTGCCTTTCTATGCCTTTATTTGAAATCCTGAAAATATTTGTATATCCAATTCCATCCTTATCGCTAGTTGAGGATCATTCTGATCTTGGCCTTCTAGGGTTGGGGAGAGAATCACTGTTAATAGATACCACGGAAAAAAGAATTATAAGAACTGATGATTGCCTGTGATATGCTGTTTCCACAATTTCCATAAAAGTGAATAGAAGTTACAGAAATGATATAGATTTCTTTGTAATATTGTTAGTGGAACTCCCATTTGCTCCCATCAGAATTACAGGAACAGCCTAGTTCAGACTACTCAACTATTTATATGATCCTACATACCTCTGGCCATGGCATGTGCCTACAAGGAACTTAAATGGGGATACACCTTTAATACAAAGTGAGAATCAACAACAAAATGTGTCACTATATTCATTAACGTAATTGGATTTTCCAGGAAAAACATCAACATCAAGGCAATATTCTTCACCTGAAGAAGACATCTGTCCTATGTCAAAACACATTGTCACCTTGTAATAAAATACACCAAAAAACCTAATTGTGTCAATATTGTTTCTTCACACCAACATAGCCAAATTCTAGAACTAAGCTTTCCCAGACCTTCTACAATTTCCTGATCCAACCATTTTTGGGGCTCCAGATGGTTATAGCAGATGTGTTGATAGAAGCCAAGGAACCAGTGTATATCACAAATTTAAACGCAGGTATTCTGTCTCATCTCCTAAAACACCATCTGGCAATTGTTTTGGCCCTATAAAATGGGTAGGAGCGGAAAATACCTACTACACCTGAAGTGTGCCATGTCTTTTTTCTTTTTCTCTGCAAAGCCATTTAATTAATTATTGTAATTGTAAGTCATTGATTGCAAATAATAGTAGAAAAATATCTACATTTAAAAATAACAACTTTAGCACAAATCGGAAGACATACTTTCTTTTTTTAAGTTTGACTTCCAGAAGAAGATTTGTTTACATACACAGTATCACACGACAACATAAATCCTACTGGCAATACATCTGGAGTGCTAACAGTATCAAAGCAGCTTGTGCCATCCACAGATAACTGCACACTTCAAACAAAAAAAATCTTGGCTCATGTTAGTTTTCTTAATCAAAGAATAAGTTCTGCTAATATTTAGAGGTATCACTCGCACACACATAAAATGTAAGGACTAATATTGGATAAAGCATATAATCAGCTATTTATCAAAGTCTAATTGCCACAAACCTGGGACTATAAGTGAACAAATAGGCATACTAGAATCCAAAGAAATAAAATAAATTGCTTTCAATGGGATTACTATTAATGATGCCGGAGGTGGGGATATTTATGAATCTGAGCTTTCCAGTATGTGCTAAATATCTCATTTAGTCAAATATTCATAGACCAGAAGAAAGGGGAATGTGTGTGGCTGGTGTAAAAATAATATGTTCTGATTTTTACAGGGCACAGAAGACACAAACCATAGCAAAAAGCATTTAGTAGTGCAAAACAGCATTTTATCACTGCAAAGAAATATGCATTACAAATGCAAATGGGTATTTTGACAGCACATTAGCAATGTAACAATTATTCTAGTTACTTAGAGGCACTCTATCTGCATCTTGAATCTTATAAAGCAAAGCTCAAGCAAATGCTTGTAATGGACTAGTTGTTTAAGAATTTAAAACTGTCATGGGAATGATCAAATACATCCATAAACCAGTATCTTCTACAGTGCAGTGTCATAAAACAGCTCGGAAACAAGTCAAACAAATTGAAAAACGAAAGGCAGGAATTGGGAATTTTGCATATTGCAAAAACAAATACATATCCGTGAGATACTGGATGCATTGTGTCAGCAATAGTATTTTATACAGTAATACAGTATATAATATATATAGGATATATATTATATTATATAGTAATATAAAAAATTGTATGGTGTTTAAAAGCCCACAACAAAATTCTCATGAAAACAACAATGTACAGTGCAAGGTTCATCTGAAAGGGAATGGAGGTAACAATTACACCCTGCACACCAAGATTCTAAATGTTCTGCGTTTTACACAGATAGTGGGGCATTAATAGTTTGACAGGGTCCGTTTTTTTGGGCACACAAACTGGTCAGTTACACATGGACATTAGATTGTGGTGCAAGGGATTAATAATTTGGAGCACAACTGAAAAGTTGAAATTACTCCACCTTTATGACATGGAAATAGAACTAGGTAGACTTCCTTTTTGTGCTTAATAAGTGTGCAACACAAATTGCCCCAAAGAAACTGTTGGAGAAGCTAGAAGAGCAGAAGAAGTGAATATTGGGCACTGAAATAGTTTACCACTAGAAAAATGTAATTTTTTTATTCAGTTTGTTCAGCTGTTTATTCATTACTTGAAATTAAATTAATGCACCATAAATCTCTAGAAAGACAGTTCGCCAATGGAGTCCCAACATAGAATTTGATTTACGGAACCAATGTATCTTACCGTGCTACAATGTTTCCATAACTTCTATTCACTATTTATGCCCCTTAAAAGGACCAGACTCTGAAACGCATTGATTCACATGGGTATATGTCCAGCTGTTTACATTTTGTAAACTAGTCCCCCACTACCCACTGATAAAAGATGTCAGCAGGCGTGGGTCTGGAGTCTGCAGCACCCCTTTGGTCTAAAAGTACGGTTAGTCTATCCTTACTAAACACCCTTGGTGTGCATCACCATAAGCACTCATAAATAAACCAAAAATAAGATAGGGGTAAGGAGGGAGAAGTTGAGGGTGAAGTACAACTTAACTTTTATTATATTGTTAAAAGAAATATGATGTGTAGAAGAGTACATAGGAGTGTCTCCCTTGAACAATAATACACCTCTAATTACATGAACAAACCCCCTATGAATTAGGGTCAGACACAGTGCAGCTCTGCCTCAGACATTTCCCCTCACAGGGGATGTTTTATCCTTTTAATGGGGCTTTTATAGATGCCCCAGTTACAGTGGAAAATGAATAAGAAAAACACCTGAAACTTTATCCCAGGGGTCTCTTATGACCTTATGTGGGACGTATAAAGTAAAAAGTCAATGATCCCTAATCAAATTTAAAAAAAAAAACAACACCATGGTCCCCCCGTTAGCCTTTACATTTTTTCAAATGACCATTACACTCTATGATTTTAAAAACTATGTAGTATACATTAAAAACAATCCCCTACTCCCCCTAAAAAACAAAAAATGAAAATATGTCCTTAGACCAATATGTGTAAAAATTCCCTAAAAACACCCCTGTCATTAAAGCCTTTTAAGGCCTGGTCAGAAAGGGGATAAAAGGGTTGTGTTTACAATGTTTTGGCACTTTTACAAGTCCTAGCATCCGCTAAGGAATTGTTCTTTAACTTCAGCATTAATTTCAGGGTAGTTATATTTGATTGTGTTAATCGGATGCAGGTTTCCTTTTTATTGTATACTAGCTGTAGTTCCCTGCATTGCCCGGGATAGTAAATAACTGTTCTTAGCTATAACAAATTAGAATGGGATAACTAAAAATATGTTATGTAATGTATATATCTATCTCTCTCTGACTGTCTCTGTTTCTATCTGTCTCTGAGTGTCTCTTTTTCTGACTGACTTTCTCTGATTGTCTCTGTTTCTGACTCTCTCTGACTGTCTCTTACCATTTCTGTCTCTGAGTGTCTGTTTGTGTCTATCTGTCTCTGTCTCCAACTGTATCTGACTGTCTCTGATTGTCTCTGTCTCTGACCATCTATATCACTGCCTGTCTATGACTGTCTCTGTCTACAACTGTCTCTGACTGTCTCTGTCTTTGACTGTCTGTGTCACTGACTGTTTATGACTGTCTCTGTCTTCAACTGTCTCTGACTGTCTTTGACTGTCTCTAATTATCTCTGACTGTCTCTGTCTCTGACCGTCTCTGACCGTTTCTGTCTCTGACTTTCTATGACTTTTTCTGTCATTGACCATTTCTGTCTCTGAGTGTCTCTGACTGTCTCCATCTGACTGTCTTTGTTCCTGTCTTTGTTTCTGTCCGTGACTGTCTCAGTGCTCTACACCTTGGAATCCTCTCATTAGGTTACGCCCCTATTACGAAGGCCACCTCCCCTTAGTCAGACAAGTCGCAAAAGTACTAAAAAATGTATAAAAGTTTTAATAAATGTGGTGCAAGGCATTTTAGAAAGTTTTTTTGGTGTAAAACGACCAGAATTGTGGTGCAAGTGTATCATGAAATGCCCCCCCCCATGGTTTTACTAATCACTTTGGTAAGCTTAGCTTTAGCATAATTCTGGACACTTATTTGTGTCCAGGATGGGTTTGAGGGACTCCTTTTCTACAGACATGTGTTTGTCTCAATCATGGGACCTTCATCTATCAGACATTTATGACATATCTTGTCAATTCCAATAAACTGCAAAATCGTCTGCTTATAGAAATGCGGTATTAAAAGAATGAAAATTAAAACTAGAAAACTAGCAAAACTTATTCATTCTACATGGACGTTACCTTAGTGTTAAAATGGGCAGTATGTCAAAGCTTCTCTATAATTCTGTTGTTCTCTTTGGACGCACTTCACAAAGACTGTGATCAGAGTAAAGTTCTACTCTTGTGAATGCACTTTCAATATTGATTGTGTAGAATAAAAACTCCTGAGAATAAGTGAAAGAAACATATATGAAAGCATAAAAAGATTATTTACAGCTTAAAAATCTGAGTTACAAACAGGCAGGTAACCAATAACCATGAGATATGAGAAGAGCCAAGTCTTGCTCCCTTCAAAAATATTGAGAGATCAAAACCCTTTACTGGTTCCTTCCCTAGATAACAGCTGTCTGATTTAGCTTATGGGTCTGAAAGTGGACCACAAGGGAGGTCGTTCACTTGGAATAAAAAGACTTTTTAGTTTTAAATCTGTAATAATACTTGGACTGATCTATCTACAGTATCTATTTATCACAACAGACATTACATTGTAGTGTATGGGATAATATGAAATACCACTCACACAGTTCTATAATCTACCCCTGTTATTTCGCAGCTGCCTACAGATACTGTATAGGGTTCATTACAGCAAATAGCACATGAATTGCGGTGAGATCAATAGTGTTATATCTCTAATAGTATTGCAGGAAGCAATCTGGAGGTCACTCTCTTCTTGTGACTATAATCTTCCTGATACATAAGGTCTATAGAGTAGAGTGTCAAGAGAAATATCTTTTCATGGTGGAAAAAAAAAGACCTGTTGAAAACTGAAATAAAAAAATAAAAAGGGAGTCACCATAGACCTGTGTACAGGAGCCATATACAATCAATATACATCTACATAAGGTATAGAATAAGATTTTGACATATTCTTAACTTAAAATATTTCAGGAGTCCTGGATAATTGTATTGATAACCTATACACAGTATAGGGTCTGTGTGATCAGATTTTCTCAAGCTCCAATGATGAACTGATCCCCACTTCCTCACGATTAAAAAATATTAACTTAAATATTATGGAAAACCCAATAAATGATATACAGAAGTAGGGACCAATTGTCTGATCTTACTGTGTGGCCAGCCTTATCAGTTTAATAATGAGCCAGAGTTAAGAAATTTAAGTAACTGATCCTCAGTGTTTACTTTCATTGTACTTTCAGACAATTGGTGCTCTCTCACCCTTGCTTGCTTCTTCAGTAAGGTTTTTAACTTAAATTTAACAGAAATTTAAACATGAAAAGCTTAGAACTATTTTTAGATATGTCCCAATGTTTTTTGTGTTCACTTTTTATTAGGTAAGCTACACCCATTCCCCATCAAACTTGGATTTCTTTTGGATGAGAAAAAAAGTGTCTTAAACTTTAGGTTAGAATAGTGCTGCATGACATGTAGGCATTTTTAATGCATCTATATCTATGCAAGCATATGTCAGGGAAAATCTGCCAATACATGGTTATCGAATGTCATATAAGTCTTAGACTTGTTACTTACTGTTTGCTCTTTACTATTAGACCTTATGGTGATCTCCGATTTCAGGAGTACAATTGGTACAGGTATTGTAAACAAAGAGGAAGAAGTAATGGTAATTATGAGGTTGGAGGTAACTGGAGGCTGGTGAATAATGTCTTGACTTGTTATTGTGGTATACATGAGTTTTTAAGGTTAAAGTTTTAAGTTGTTCCCCTTCCAAATCCAAATTGTGCTATGCATGTCAGTATATCCTGAACGTCGCTAAAAACCTACATTGCTGTTGCTGAGATTTGTCAGTCTTAATACAGGGGTGTACCTAGATAAACCCAGATATAGATGATGCCAGCTTAACTTTGTCAAAAGTCATCTTCTATCTATAATTGCAACATGCCAGCTTTATGTTATCTGCGTGTGATGTTATAAATCAATGCAACATTTTTAGAGCAAGTGACAAGCTAATTATTCCGGATGACAACATGTTCAAATTTATAAAAAGGTGCATATGCAAAATTATTTATAAATGTCATTATTTATTCATTTATTATTAAATATGGAGAACTAAAATTTAGGGTTTTTTTTGGAATACTTGATCAGGAAAAGATAGAGACTAGAAAATTGTACTTTATGAAGTAATTCCTGTAATTTACGACTAGAAGATTAACATGTACAGTGGGGGAAATAAGTATTTGATCCACTGCTTATTTTGCTAATGTTCCCACCTACCAAAAAGGAATGGTCAGTAATTTGTATGATAGGTACAATCTATTCTGCGGGAGAGAGAATCTAAAATAATCCATAGCAACATTGTATGATTTTTAAAATTGAATTTCAATAGTATTGCATGAAATGTGTATATAGGGTAGTGATGGCTAACCTATGGCACTGGTGCCATAGGTGGCACTCAGAGCCCTTTCTGTGGGCACTCAGGCCATCACCAGAGAGGAGTCCAGGTATCTTCCTGCAGTCCCAGACAGCCCAGGACTTGCTGTGCACAGAGGTATTTTAAAGTGACAGCGCTACCTGGGACTATTTTCTGCTTTATTGGTGTCCTCAGGGGCTGGTATCAATGAAAACTGTGACAGTTTAATCACAAATTAAATTTCTGTGTTGGCACTTTGCGATAAATAAGCAGATCTTTGTTGTAGTTTGGGCACTCGGCCTCTAAAAGGTTTGCCATCACTGATATAGGGTTTTAGGGCTGCTGGCATGATGGCACAAGTCTTATTGATGCAGGCAAGAAACAAGGAGAGTTCCAGATCTGTTATTCTGTAATGTTATGTAGAAAAAGCATTTATTGCAAAAACAAGACACATATAAACAAATAACAAAAAACAAAACCAGTATACCAGATAAAAGAAAGCATAGCGTTCCAAAACTGCTGCCACAGGCACAGGGTCCCAGTGCTGCTGGCTGCTCGCACGGGCACAGGATCCCATGTCCTATTGATGCTGACAGGACACAAGGGGAGTTCCAGATAGTAGGAAATAAACAAGGTTCAGGATTCCAGCAAACACAGGTAAAGCCAATATCAGCATAGTCTGATCCAGCAACAGGTATACAGGAGTAATGATCCATCCTGAGACACCAGAGGGGAAGCCTTTTTATGCAGCCCCAGCTTTCCAGAGATACTGAAGGAAAGGCGGTTGTGGCTCACAAGGCTGCCAGCAGAGGGTAATGACACATAGCAGCCAAGATGAAGATTTTTGATTTGGTTATTGTCTTGATAGGCCACTGTTCTTAAGGAGATACTCCATAGTTGGTCTGTCTTTTGGGTCATTGGGGTACATTTACTTAGAATGGGGCAATCTGTAGTAAATGTATAGTGCAGGGTGTGCCAGATTCAGGATTTCTGGTGCATGTTCTTCATGAATCTGGCGCTCCCTGCACTGCCCCGACAGAGCGCACTTACCTTTTTCTAGTGTACTTTTAACATGGGGCGTGCAACACAATTCTGACGGACTTTGCATGATAAATCTGGCACCAGGTCCAACAGAGCACCGGGACAGCCCTAATTTATTTCACATGATGCCTAGTGCAGCTGAGCCACAAAAGGGTCCCGTGTGACACAATTTTGGTGCAGACACTTCTTAAATACATGTGCAAGCAGTTTGCACCTAAAGAATGTGCAAAGTCCAACAGAAAACTGGTGCATGCAACTTATTAAGTGTGCCCTATTATCATTCTGGTGTAAGCCGTGTACTGGGGTGGGCTACAGCTAAGTCACAGACAAGAAAGGCAATTCCAACTCTGGTTAGCAAAAGATCAGATTTTACTTAAGTTCTTAATCTTAACTGTTTACCCCAAACATATGTACATACACTCAGCCAGGAAGCTGAGACCTTTATGTTACACAGTCTGGTGCCCTCTGTTGTGCACTCCATATACTTCACAATTTTACCAGCTGCTTGTAACTTTTATTACCCTAATCCACGGGAACAATTCTGGGAGTGTGATATAGGGGCACTGCCGGCATAACACAAAAGATTACAAACTTATCAAATTAACTCTATTCCCCTTGACAGAGTATAACAGGTTATGTACATAAGTAAATCATTTTCTGTAGCAAGGAGGCCTTTGACTTAAACACTACCTATCTAATCTCAAAACAGGTATAAACACAGTCACAGACGTAAGACTCTCAATAAGTCCGAGGCAACTCTATGGGGGCTGTTTACAAGAGATAAGTGAATTTAGGTAGTATGTATGTTTTTAGCAGGTCCTTCCTGGAAAGCGAGTGTAAGTGCGTGTCAACAGCATCTAACAGTGGGACATAATTTTAAAAATAACGGTCTGCAGGGTTTTTTCGGGGAGCTGTATACCCGAATACTTTAAATAGGTAGAGGCCATTGAAAAACAGGAAGACGTTTGTAATTGCCCGGCTAGTGGGGAATGCTTGTTGATTTTTTAATTCAAAATGTATGGAATTTTGGCCATTTGGGCGCTATTTACTACAGTTATCATGGCCTGGAATAATAGTATATTTTTTAAATATTTTGATAGAGCAGGCATTTTTTGATGTGGCAATACCTAACATGTTTATAATTTTTACTCTTTATAGGAGATGGGGGAGGGTCTGATCACTCATACAATGTACTGAAATACTAATGTGTTGCAGTATATAGTAATCTTACTGCAGGTTATTAGAGATCAGTATACATTACAGGCCTACAAATCTGAATAAGAATTTAGGCTGTCATGGCAACTGATCGGTGCCCTCCAGTGATATTATGGGGGACAACTTATGGCCATTCATGATGATGGCGCCTACTGGCAATGCTGTTAGGTGCTTCGGTCCAGTTATACTGATGCACCTAAAGGCCCAGGCACTTATCCAAATACCCAAATGTGTTTTACAGATGACACCCACTGTGTATGTAGAGTGCAGAGTGCAAGAGCTCTTTTCATCCCATCATTCCCCCTCCCCCACCAGCATCATGACATAGTAGTATGTCATGGGTCGCAAGGGGGTAAAGGACAAAATTAAGTATTCTCTCCTAATTGACCTCATATTGCTCCCTATCATATGCTTTTATTTTCCTGATGGATTCTGTTTCCTTGTCTCTCTTTACAAAAAATACCCCTTTATAAGGGCTATACAGTTTTCATAAAATTTATGGTAGCAGTCCCAAATAACTTAATAATAATACTAAAAATAATAAGCAGTTCTCACCTCTTCTTTGCAACCCAGTAAAAGTTCTACGTGTTGAGCCAATTGTGGCTCAACAATGACTCCCACACTTACTGGTATGATCGGCTCCATTGATGAGCCATAATGCAATATAGAACATCACATCTTCACTGAGATTGGGGAAACTTATGTAATTGCAGCACTGGTTATTGGGACAAAGGGTAGAGTAGTACTTATTTTAGCTTTGACATAATTTGGGGCGAGTTGTGATATATTTGAAAACTCCACTTAAGTTATGACAATTATTTCTTTCAACCTCATATGTTAGATTTTACAATCATAGCATGTAAAAAAAAATCGATAAAAAAAGACAAAACCTAATGCACCTTGTTCGTTTTTCAATGCTTAGAGGTGGACATTTTCAATCTTTTTATTCTATTCTACAAGTGGGATAATTAATCCTTTCACTCTAGTTGGTAACTGTCAGCTTAAGAAATAATCCTTTGTTGATCCCGTCTTTACCAGTTACAGTGGTAATCTCTCAGTTTTTCCTTGCTTTTATGCCAAAAGCCTAATTAAATTTCTCACTAACTCTAGTAGCCAAATTGACCTTTCCCTGATAGCAGCAGGAATAAACTACACAGGAAGATGAATTCCAAATATGTTGATCCCTATCTCTCATACATAAGGCTTGGCAAAATAACAAGAATATTGGCAAAATAACAATAATATTGGAAGGACTAAATTTAACAGCCCATTTGGAGTAGCTCACGCATAATTTATTTTTTCATTGTCAATGGCTGGGCTCATTAAATAAATCCTACCAGCATATGTGACTAAGACCAAGTTCCCATATGCACTATGGGGGGTATTTATCAGGGCTTCTATACCAAAAAATTGGTGTAGAATCCCTGACAGAATTACAAATGTTATCATATTTCTAGCACTTCCATTTATTTTCCCCTTCCTGCCACCTCCAGGCCAGGGGTGTGTGGCGGGACATAAAAAGGGGTGTGGCTGGCAGGATAGTGGTCCGGAACCAGGCGTCCCTCTTCTAACACTGGTGCACACATGAAAAGTCACTGGCTGCGCTTATTTCTAAGCCAAGTAGGACCTGTTGTAGAAATAAACGCTGCACAGCCCCCTGCTGGTTACATCAAGAGGCCTAAGTCTCTTGATGTAACCGGCTGCACCCGGGGGGTGGAGCGGCTATGCTCGTGCAAGAGCGGCAAATGATAAATAACCCACTACAGGTACATGTACCTGCAAGTCCAGCAGGTTAGCTTCTACTATGTTTATATTATTCATGCCACGAAAAATTGTGCATGCTGCTCTGATTTTTTATTTCTAGAAACAAAAAAAAGGGTAAGCAGAAAACACACATGTGTCCTTAGTGTTACATTGAAATACACAAATGGGAAAATTGTGGTCTGTTTTACACAACAAAACACAACAACATTGCCAGAATTGAACACATGTCAAAAAAGAATAAATCAATCAATCATAAACATCTTAGATATCTCCCTATCCAAAAATAAAAAATATCCTGATATTGAATGCTATAAATGGTAAAAATTTCCCTCACAGAGAAAAATCTGGAAGGTTAGTTCGCCACATATTGCCACTAGTGCAATTAATAGCACAGATAAAAATAGCTTATTTGCAAAGTAAAAAAAAAACAGAAAAGAAAAAACTAAAAGGACCTGTTTTTGAAAGGTCTTCAAGCATAGTCATTGTGCAGCATATGTGATAGTGAAGGCGCACACTAAAGTATCATGCAAATTCTTTATTGAATTTTTATGGCAATTTATACCTTCTAATAGCTTCTTCCAATTTCATACACTTGAGCTCATTTATCTGTACTTCTTTGCACTTCGGAGGAAGGAGTTTTGGCTTGTTTAACTTGTCTTAGACAACATTTGACATTTTAGTTTGTTTGATGGGTTTTGAGACCAAAAAAACTTTTGCTTTTGTACCTATGGTCCATGTGGTCTACCTCCATTGGAGGCACCTGTCAGCTAAACTAACCCACACTGAGTTGCATGTTGTTGTTCCCTTGGCCAGTAAACTCCCACAGTCCATTCATATCATTGACTTACCCTTTATTCATATTCATGTTCTGACGTTGTGTATCTATGGCTGCTACCACATTAATGTGTTGCCTGCATATTTGGCAAGTAACAAGAAAAGTAACTACTTTTGTTACAGTTTGGATTCACAACTCTTCAGTAAACATCAATACAAATGTGGGCTATTGTTTAAAGGGGTTGTCTGAGATTAACCAAAAATAGAATAGTGGCTGGGGGGGGGGGGGATTTGAGGCTGCACAGCAGTGCAAGGTGACTGGAAGCTGTCAGTGCCGAGGTGCCCTGGCACTGTAAACAAACAGGAGCATGGTACCAAGGGATCTGGGGCACCGGAAGAGGTGAGCAGATCCCCCTTTCCCCGCTACATTGTTATTTCTGCTTCATCTTAGAAAAGCCTATTAATGCTCCATTACAGGTAAACCTTTGGTTCTGATAACCCCAAAGACTACAAGGAGGCCGATTATTGAAGGCAAAAGGAAAAAAAAACACAAATAAGGCATGTAAGGTAATACACATTATCACAAATATATTATACATAAAAAAGTAGAATTTTAGTAGTCAACGACCTTACAGCCAACATATATACCAGACTAACACTGTTATTCCTACATTACATGTTCAGCTAGGTCTACATCAAGTTTAGGCATTGTAGGCTACCTGTCACCATGAAAATGGAATCCAATCAATCAGCACAGTGTTATAGAGCTGGATGAACTAAGAAGATTGATGTATTTGTTAACTAGATCTTGTATTTTATATAAATCTCCTTTCATTCTCCATTAGGTTTTCAGTTGGTGGTCCTACTCAATGATTGTCTACCCTCCCTATACAAAGACAATTCTCTGTCACTAAGAGAACTCACTTTAGTGAGCAGAAATTTCAAAGAACACTATATTGGTTGCACTGAAAATTTTACCCCAAACTATATATTAATCTTTCCTGCCCCTTTTGCTCCTGTAGATCACTGTTTTTAAGAATTTTGTGTACTTTTAGGCACCCAGTGTTGCCAATTGTTTTTGTTATGTATTTCATTTATATAAGACGTGAGAAAATGTTTTATATCATCTATTTTTAATTATTTTTTAACAGTTTTTCAGGGCCAGCTATTCTCATTCCTACACCTAACAGCCATCTTTCCATTCAATGGAAAGAATGTATATTTATTATCGTTGTTTGACATTACTGCGGCCCTTACTAGTATTATTATTATTTATTTATAGAGCACTATTAATTCCATGGGACTGTACAATCAGTAGGGATTCACATACATTACATTAAGACCAAAACAAATGCAAGTACAGAATACAAAACTACATGATCAGGAGACAAGCAGAAGGAGGAACTTGCCCATGAGTGCTCACAATCTATATGGGGGGGGGGGGGGATGGAGACATAAGGTGCGGGAGCAGAGCTGTGCAGTTAATGTGCATTGTAAGTGAACCTGAACAGGTGGGTTTTCAAGTTACGTTTGAAGATTCGGAGAGTGGGAGAAAGTCTGACATATTTGGTAGAGAGTTCTAGAGTATAGGAGATGCACGGGAGAAGTCCTGGGTGCGGTTGTGAGAAGAGAGGATGGTAATAGAGTGAAGCTGAAGGTCATGAGAGGAATCGAGATTATGGGGCAGATTTACTCGCCCGGTCCATTCGCGATCCAGCGGCATGTTCTCTGCGGTGGATTCGTGGTCTGGCTGGGATTCACTAAGGTAGTTCCTCAGACGTCCGCCAGATGTCGCTGCTGCGCTGAATTTCCCCGAGGCCCGCTGGAATGCCCTGAAATTCACCGGCCTATTCCTAGTGAAGGTAAGTGCAACTTTTGCAACACATTTTTTCTTTAAATGCGGCGGTTTTTCCGAATCCGTCGGGTTTTTGTTCGGCCACGCCCCCCGATTTCCGTCGCGTGCATGCCAGCGCCGATGCGCCACAATCCGAACGCGTGCGCCAAAATCCCAAGGCAATTCAGGGGAAATCGCCGCAAATCGGAAATATTCGGGTAACACGTCGGGAAAACGTGAATCGGGCCCTTAGTAAATGACCCCCTATGTGTGGGGCAGTATTGGCTGATGAGTTCAGAGATATATGGAGGGGACAGGTTGTGGATGGCTTTGTAGGTCATGATTAGTATTTTACATTTAATTCGGTGTGCAATGAGTAACCAGTGGAGAGACTGGCAGAGAGGAGAGGCAGAGGAGAATCGAGGAGACAGATGGATTAGCCATGGAGCAGTTTAGGATGGATTGGAGAGGCATTAGAGAGTTAGCTGGGAGACCACAGAGAGGAATGTTACAGTGGTCCAAGTGGGAGATGAAAAGGGCATGGACTAGTAATTTTGTAGACTCTGGATTGAGGAAGGGTAAGATATGTTCTTGAGTTGGAGGGGAGTCAAAGATGACTCCAAGGCAGCAAACTTTAGGCACCAGGAAGAGTGCAGTTACAGGAATTGTGATGGTTAGGTCAGGTGGGAGGTGTTAGGTGGAAGATTATGAGTTCTGTTTTGTCCATGTTAAGTTTTAGAAAACGGGAAGAGAAAAAGGAGGATATGGCTTATAGACACTCCGGAATTCTGTCTCGAAGAGAGGAGATATCTGGACCAGAAATATAGATCTGTGTGTCATCTGCATAGGAATGGTATTGCAAGCCATGGGACTTAATTAGATGTCCCAGGCCAGAGATGTAGAGGGGGTGAGGGGAAGAGGTGGTGTGAGAGTGATAGACACTGAAAGTCCAGTTGAAAAGGTGTGAGTCGATCCAGGAGAGCGCCCAGTCAGTGATATCAAGAGAACATAGCGTCTAAAGCAGGAGGGAATGTTCGACAGTGTCAAAATCAAAGGGCAGATCAAGGAAGAGGAGAACAAAATAGTGATGTTTTGCCTTGACTGACAGTAGGTCATCAGAAACTTTGGTCAGGGCAGTCTCAGTGGAGTGATTGGGTCAAAAATCAGATTGTAGTTAGTCAAGGAGTAAGTTCGACGTGAGGTAGAAAGAGAGTTCTAGGTAAACATGTTGTACCTGGAGTTTTGAGGCAAATGGAAGCAGTGAATTAGGGCAGTGGAGTGGATGGGTCCAGAGAAGGCTTATTTAGGATGGGCGTGACAAACTAGAAGAATACCAGTGGGTACAGAAAGGTTAAAGAGGTGTGTTAGGGCTAAGATGAGTACAATGGTGAGGTATGGGGATAAGACGTGATGGATTTGGGTCAAACGCACAAGTAGAGAGATGTGAGCTAAACAGTATGGAGGAAACTTACTTGTCACTAAGGGAGGAGGATTGGATATCCTTGGTGGGTTGCAGGGGATGAATATGAAAACTTTCCCTGATGCTGTCTATTTTGTATTTAAAGTGTGAAGCAAATACCTCAGCTGAAATAATAGAGGTTGGGGAGGGTGTTGGAGGACATAGAAGGGAATTAAAGACAAAAAATAGTTGTCTGGTGTTGCAAGATAAAGAATATATAAGATTAATGAAGTAATCCGGTTAGGCAGATGAAAGTGCGGATTTGTAGGTGTAGACTGTCTGCTTGTTTGACAGAAGGTCTTCCTTCAAGAGGGATTTCTTCCAACGCCATTCAGTACTCCTGGCACTTTGCCTCAGATGTTTTGTGAGGATGTTGTGCCAGGGTGGCCGGTTGGGTTATCTAGTTGTAATGAGAGTGAGGGGGGCTACAGAGTCCAGGGCTGAAGAAACTGTGGTGTTGTAGAAGGGGGTAGCAGTTTCTATCTCCTTGTATGAGCATATGGAAGATAGAGGTAGGAGAGTCTCAAAGAGTTTGCAGGTGTCCAGTTGTTTGAGTTTCCTATGTGTGTATATAGGCTTGTGGACTGCATGAGGGGTTGAAGCAAGATTGGTAAGGAAAGTGGGTAAGTTGTGGTCGTTTAGGAGGAAAGTAGAGTTAGACTGATTGGATAGGGAACAAAGGCGAATGAAGATGTTAGAAGGAATGTTAGAAGGAATGTTAGAAGGAATGTTAGAAGGAATGTCAGAGGAGAGAAAGTGAAGAAGCCAAGTATTAAAGTGATCAATAAAAGCAGTGCAAGGACCAAGGGGTTGGTAGATGACAGCCACTTGGAAATTAAAGGGAGTATAGATGCGAATGGAATGGCCTTCAAAAGAGGGAACAGTCAGAGAAGGTAAAGGTGGAATTGGGTGAAGGAGCAGTTGTCAGATAGGAGGATGAAACTACTAAACCAGGTTTATTGGTGGAGTGAAGAGAAATGCATACCCAACTGGAAAATTCAGCTTTTGTTTGGGGTACCAGGAGTGGGATTCTGAGCAATCAATTTGCAATTTTATAGGGGTTGTATCTGATTATCTGGTGACGGGACTCTAATATCCTCATCTGGTCCCATCTAAAAACCAGTCCTTTATTTTATTCTATAGTTCTTTTTGCCTATAGTGACTATTTCAAAGAAGTACAAGAACATCACAAATTATCCATAGAAGACTGTAAACTAAAAATTTTTGTCATTGGGTCACATTTACTAAAAACAGGGCAAATTGCCCTAGATGCAGTTTTATGGTGTACATCAGATTCAGGATTTCTGGTGCTCATTCTTCATGAATTTGACGCTCCCTGCACTGCCCCGACAGAGGTCACCACCTGTTTTTTGTACACCTTTAACATAGGGCTTACAACACAATTCTTTCGGACTTTGCATGATAAATGTGGCACATGTTTCAACTGAGCAGCGGGACGCCCCCTAATTTGTGTTGCATGAAGACTAGTGCAGCTGCACCACAATAGGGTTGCATGCGACACATTTGTGGTGCAGAAACTTCTAAAAGTCTGACGAAAAACAGCCCTTAGTAAATGTTCCCCAATATTACAAACCATAAAGTTAGTTTAATGAATAAGAATATGATGCTGCTTTTTCTGTGACCCCTACTTAAAATCAGATATAATTACATGACACATTTGCATTTTTCTACTAATTCAGAGTGCAGGCAATTTTTCCACTTTCCATTGCAAAAGAGAAACCCTGCACACTGCTCATTTATCAATCCACTGAATCTTCTGATCTCTTTGTGAAAAATTAGGTATTAAAACCCTAAATACTTCTATTGCTTTGTCATTTAGCTTAAATTTTCAGTGCAGACTCCACTTTCCAACTGTGCAGTACATCCACCTATGGACCCCACCTTATAGTAATATTCCTTTAGACTCACTTTTGTGCACATTAAGATATATTAGGGTTTTATTATACTAATATGATGGCATGATAATCACAACCATCAACTGACAAAACTGACTTTTTATTCATAAGAAATTATTTATAAAGTGTCCATTATTATTGGCATGTTGTGAAAAAAGATGAAAGGAAGTTCAGTCACTTGTTAAAGAACAAACAGAAGATAAGTCTAACCCTCGTAAATACATAGCCGAAAGGCTGCATCTTTCTTTTCCCAGACTCACTATAAAATCTACTTATTGATGCATTTCTACGTCTGCGAGAGCTGTGGTAAATCAGTGTGAATGAACACCAAAGATTGTAAGTCTCTTCTTATACCAATTAATTTTTCCAAACTCCAGCTTGTCAAGTCACTAGAGTCAGAATGTGAGCAAGTCACCATCAACCAGGCAGAAACATTTCTAATAAAGTAAGGATCACTTATAAAATCTCAAGATGAGGAAAAAAGGCTCATCTGGGGGGATGTTTGGTTGTATTATAATTTAGTAGAACCGCACAATATTTGCCATAGGGAATAAACACCACACTTGTGTTCTGTGGATTTGAAAACTCCTGTTCCTGTTCAAACAACATATTGGAGCCGTGTGCTTTCATTTTCAAGCCGGAAAGCTTAATCAATCATTGAACTGTAACATGTCAGTAGCAAACTATTGAGGAATGCTTGATGTTGTGGATACTGAAAGTAACTAAATAACGGAAAATAAGTATGATAAACAGCAGGTGCCTGCAGATAGAGCAAAAGTTTGCCATATCTGAAAGTTTAAAGGAGCACTATTTACAATAAAATTATATATTTCCAAGATATCTTAGGGCCCTTCTACATTCGGGAGTATAGAAGGGGCTTAAGGGACTAAAGTAAGAACAGAACACACAAGAGCACATATTTCTATTTATGGCATCTTTCTAACTACACAATCTACCCATAATATCCATCTAGTAATGTGAACCCATGTATTGCAGATCTTACCATGAAGAATCTTTTTTTAATTGCATATATGCATTTAAATGTGTTTGGTGTGTGGCTATAAACTAATAAAGAAAGAACAATAAGACTTAATGATAATACAAACAAACAAATAACACAAAAAAAGAAGGTCAGCCGTTCAGGATGCAACATAATTAGCTTACATTGCACAACATTGTAAATGCATAAAATATTTGAGTAAGCAGAGCCAAAATCAGGCAAGTACAAGTACAAAGATAGCAAAAGGTATCATTTACAACAGAGCAGGAAAAGACTCTGGGGCTTATTTACTAAGGGGCCCGCGGCCTCATTTAAGTCGGGTTCTCCGACATTTCGGGGATCGCACTGGGGATTGTGTCGCATGCGATCAGATTTTGGCGCATTGGTGCAGTGACAGAAACTAGGGGGCCATTCCAGAACAAGGCTTGCAGAGAACCAGGCATGACTAATACAATCAGCAGCTAGAACAATGGGGCACATTTACTTACCCGGCCGTAGTGCATTGTTCGACCACTTCCTGCATCTATTGCTTCTCCGCTCAGGTCTGCCAGAGTTCACCTTCTTCTCCCTGGTGTATGTACTTGCATTGGTTGCGACACAATTTGAATATTAAATCCCGCGCTCAGTCTGAATCAGTCGGCCGGCCCTCCACTTTCTGTCCCATGATGAGCCAAAATCCAATCGCGGCAGATACATTCCCCAGTTAAATACCTGTCACAGCGGCGCAAATCCAAAAAATTTCAAAAATCTGACGAAAGTGTGTTCTGTGGAACCTTAGGAAATAAACCCAAATGTTCAGACTGCCTACTAAAGTCAAGCAGAAAGAAATTCAGTGTCTCCTCAGCCTGACAGTATGAACTGAGGAAGACATTGACAGAGATGCAACAAAATGTATATAGATACTTCAATGTGTACCAGAGTTTTTCCATATCACTAATCGACCCAGAGAGCCAAAGTGGAGAACGCCAGATGCCTCCCTGGCAAGAAGGGTCTGTCTATGAATAAATGCTTGGATAACTGGAAATTTTCTTAGCATTAGCTTATAACTGTACCATCAAGGGTATGATGATCTCTCCTGGCACTCCACTACCAAAGTCACATGAGTATGTCACACAAAATCTATTTCTGTGGGAAAACCAAGCATGCTGACATACTGGTGTGTGCTTGTAAACCAAGCACACTAGCACACTGGTGTGTGCCTTCACTGGCAGATTCTTCTCTTCTTGTAGCTTCTTATTCCCTGATTTTTTTTTAAAGGATATTAATATTATGCAAATGAGCCTGAGGGGCTTTGAGCCCCATTTGCATATTGTTTGAAACCTTTTATAGTTAAAAACAAAGGCACAATAATCTTTAAAAAGTGGATCCTGCCAGAGGAAGCACACACCAGTATGTCAGTGTGCTTGCTTTACAATCCTTCATTCTGGTTCTAGATATCCTGGTGGTAGAATCTAAGTCGAAATGGGCATGTAAATTAGAATAGGAGGTAGTTTTTCGCAGAAATGCTTCTTTAACCTCTTTTGGACAAGCTTATTTATATTTATTAAAGTCAATGGTTTTTTACATTATTGTTATCATTGCCATCCACAGCTCAATTGTTTTTATTTTTCCTTTTGTTTTTAGAAGGACATTGTATTATTATTATTATATGTATTTAACTTTGCAACATATTTAAAGGGAACCTGCCACCACGATTCTACCTATAAAGGCAGATCGGGTGGTAGGTGGAGGAATGGGACGTGAGGATAGCCCTTTTTTGGGCTAATCCTCACGTCCCGGCTATCTTTTAGAAAACTTTAGTCTGCGGATATGTAATTTTTTTAAGCGGCTACTTCAGGCCCCAGTAGCCTCTTTTCTCTGCCTACCATTTCATCTTCGGCGCACAGATCCTCGCAGATCCATCTTCGCAAGCGCAGAACACCGGGTAGTTGGACGAGGGCGCTCAGCTACGAGGAGCTGCACGCCGAAGATGAAATGGTAGGCGGAGAAAAGAGCCTACTGGGGCGAGGAGTAGCCGCGACGTGTAGCTTCATGTCCGCCTACTCCACGCCCAAGTAGCCGCTTTAAAAAATTTACATATCCCCAGATTAAAGTTTTCTAAAAGATAGCCGGGACATGAGGATTAGCCCAAAAAAGGGCTATCCCCGCGTCCCATTCATCCACCTACTACCCAATCTACCTTTATAGGTAGAATCTTGGTGGTAGGTTCCCTTTAATACAGCAACTCGACAAAATTATGTTGCACAATGTTAAATGTGCACCTAAAAAAAGATGGTGCACACTTTCTGGGCAGTGCAGGGTGCACCTGATAATTGAAGACTGTGCACCCATATTCAATAATCTGGCCCGCCCTATAAATTTGCAAGGCAATCTCACTTTTGATAAAGCAGGGCAACTATATTGAAAATAAGAGAGTGGACTGTCAATGTGGCTTCTTCTAGGGAACATAATGCAAACTGGTAAAATCTGTTCCAAAATGTGAGGTTATGCCTGCTTGAGTCTGATCTTGGAACTTTTTTTCATAGCATTGTATTTACAGACCAATATCTTCAAAACACACGGTTGTCTTATGTATAAAAATTCCTCATGGGCTACCAGCGTTGCTTACTCAGTATTGTAAGACTAGTCCTCAGTCATTTCTAATCCTGGTCCCACACCACACCAAGGGATATCTCCATGACAAAGTGTCAAACAGCAAATTGTTTCCAAGACTTAAATCACTAGGTCTATGTGTGACTTCTTGACACTTACAATACACATCAGACAATTAGCCTGATACATGTCTCCAATATTTATAACTCGGTGTCAGACAATATTTTGTAGGAATTTTGTAGGGACACATTTCTGTCATTTTTAGTCACTGTTGCAAACTAATACGTGTTGTGCTCACACATATATAGTACAGTGCATGTCATTTTGACATATCCTGGGGACAGTTTTCATGCAATACTATAGAGAATGCTCTCTTGTTAGTTAACAATTCTTTATTGACATTGTCAGTAATAAGACCTTATCGGGTCTTGGGTTTCCATTATAGAGTATATATCAGTGTATAAAGTTGTGGCCCTTAAACCACTGCCTCTGCAAATTCACAAACAAGGCCTACTCATTAAAGTCATTTTCAGGCCCCATCCTTAAGGGATTAAATGATTCTTAAATATAGGATTCTTAAATATACTCAGGATAACAACATAACACATTCTCTAATTTAAAACCACACTATTTCACAAGTATAATTCCAACCTGTATCAATTAGAACTGGTGTTTACAATTTTGCTTGTCCCTGGATCCACCATTGTCCTCTCTGCCTCCTGCCCTCCCTCCTGCAGATAAGTGTGCAAGATAAAGACTAGGGGAGGGAGGCAATGCAGAGCTGAGTGTTTTATAGAGAGAGATAGACAAAAAGAGACAGACACACAGAGATAGAGAGACAAACAGAGAGACATACAGAGATAGAGACAGAGAAACGTACAGACAGAGAGAGACATACAGACAGAGAGAGACACAGACAGAGAGCGACAGACATGGAGAGAAAGAGAAGGAGACAGAGAGAAACAAACAGAGACATAAATATATATAAAGATAAATAGATATAAAATATTTTTGTTAACCCATTTTATTTTATTATAGCTAAAAGCAGTTATTTACTATCCAAGGTAAAACCCGGGGCTACATCTAGTGTGAAAATAAACTAGATAAAAGTCTCACAAACAATCTTGCTTATCAATCAATTCATCATTGTATCAATATATGCATCAATTATGATGTTAAAGTGGATTTATAGAGTAAATAAGCACATGAAGCATTTTTTTAAAATTCTGAAGTGAACAATAGAGTTGAGAATAGTAAACTTTTTAAAAGTTAGGAAAAAAGTTTCTCTTGCTCCTTTTTTCCCCACCTAGTGAGCAGGGTGTCTGAAAAATTCGAGTTTTAGAACTGGGCTCGGAACACCCACACACAAACACACACACCGCTAAATCTTTAATTTAGCCCGCGAAGCTGCTGGGGCCATTTAAGTGCCTGCACCATTTTTCTGAGAAACGTTTCTCCCCGTATCGGTGGCATTTGAAAGATAACACCTGCGCTTTGTGCCAACATTTATCGTGGGTGTTATAGCAGTGGAGGTGAGCATTTGGGTTTGGTACCCTACCTTTGAAACTTCAGATTTTTCCTATGAGCTGTCAGAGAGAGTACCATTGAAAAATACTGATTCAGACTTACTACCAAAAGCAGGAATAAAGGTGGGGGAAAATAAAAGGTCACTGGAACACTTTTCTTTCATAAGGTATATTATGTAATTTACTATTATCATCAGCATAATTGATTTATGCAATTTGGTTAAGAGTTACCTTGTAAGGACTCTGGTAATGTGCAGCAACATGCATGGCATAATAAGCAGAAACAATAACGTTAAAGTGGCTATCTAGAGAAGAAACAGGGAGTGGGATGCCTGATTCAGTATGCTTTTTGTGTAATTTGAAGCTACCGTTTTGATCTAATGAACATTAAACTTAAAGCCCTACATGTGTTGTGTAGTTTATTCTTCCTTTTACTATCTCTTCTTCAGTAATAGAACCACTCTTTGTATCGCTAGTGGTGATTCATTTCTTCTGCCCTCACACCATGAATCCCTTTATATCCATATCCCCCTCTCTAATCCAAACACTGCTTCCATACCTAACTCTGTCTTCATGCAGAACCCTTGGTCTAAATTTTCCCTCTTCTTCTCATCTCTCCCGGTGCCAAAATAGCTTTACATACCAGAATTGTTTATGTGACATAACTGTGTGGTTGTACAGGGCTGAGCAGGGAGATGACAAATTGAAGAGGTAGAACTGAAGTACTTCATTTTAATACATTGGACAGAAGATAAATTAACCATTTAATCAACAGCAAAACTGAACACTGCAGTGCTTTAATGCTAAACCTCTACCACCAACAACTATATTGAACATATTTGTCTCCTAATATATGCTGATAAACTACCATGTAGGTTCCTGGGCCCCCTGTCTCAAGTTACACCTCTGATTTGGGTAATATGGTCCCCTTCCTTTAGACAGGACCTGCTAAAAGATTGCTTGGCCACACGTGACGGATAGATAAAGATGACGGATTTAAAGGAAGGGGGACATCAGGTTCTGGTGCACGTTTTACCAGTGTTTGATAGATCTCCCCCAATGACCATTTCCATTGTAGGTCAAACTTGGAGCTTCATTTAGCAGCAAGATAATTGGTATAGAATTTTAGGAAATTCTAGCCAATGAAGTGCGTCATTATTGCTTTGTGTAAGGTCCATGCATAGGGTCTGGAATTTATTATTGTTTGATGAAAATGATGAAACTTTAGAAGCTAAACCCATAGAAACACAAACTTTTCTAAGCAGCTGCTTTTTGACAGATTATTGACACATAATGGTTAACATTCTGTGACAAATCGGAAGGAAGCAACAGTTCTAGAACAAATGTGTGCATAATATGCAATGTCATTAATTAAGTCTCTCGGCTACAAAAACAGAGCAACAGAAAGCATTAATCCAATTAGCTGTTTGTACCATGTTTCTTCACTGTGCAGCACAAAGTGGCTGCTATGGAGGCATTGTAAGACAGCTCATGTCTGGACTATAGCCCATACAGACAATAATGCACAGCAATAAAACAAGCAAGGCTAAGTGTACTTTAACACATACAGCAGCCTGCCTATTCCACTGAATACTACTGGGATACACTGCTACATTTATTAAATCATTCTTTCATTTCTTTCTATTAATGGATTTCAGGACACCCCTAACAAGACACTGATGAAGTGTCATCTCTGAATATCATCTGAAAATGTTACACGATTGCTGCAAGTACAAAGCTCCATTGGGTATTATAGGTGAGGGTTATTCTTTGATAATTTGAAAAAAGACAAGCAACGTTCATATCATTTAGAGCAGTAAGTACGCAGAGCAGACTGAGTCAACAGAAAATCAATTTGCTTAAATCATTTAGAAACAGCCAAGTTGCACAGGATAAAACATTTTATATACTCAATATTGTGTTCAAAGAATGTGGTAATTGGTGGAATGGATATTAGTATTTATATACAGTATACCATATATACTCAAGTATAAGCCGAGATTTTCAGCACAAAAAATGTGCTGAAAAAACCTAACTTGGCTTATACTTTAGTCTATAAAAAAAACAACAACTTTGTACTCACCTTTCGGCCGCTAGGTTGGCTTGGCTATATACTAGGGGGCATAAGCTGGCGGACTATACATGAGGGCTCAGGGTGTTGGCTGACTATAAACAGGGGGGGGCATTTGCTAGATATATACTGAGGCCTAGCGCTGGCTAAATACTAGGGAATGGGGGCTGGTTGGCTAAATGCTAAGTGGCATGGGCTGGCTGGCTATATACTGGGGATTATTTAGTGCCTGGCTTTATACTGGGGGTCAGGGGGGTGGCTAGCTTTACACTAAAGAGCATGGGCTGAATGTATATATTTAGTTGGGGCATGGGAAGGCTGGCTATATACTAGGGGGGATGTGTTGGTTATATACTTGGGGGAATGAGCTGGCCATCAATATGCTGGTTCAGAGGGCTAGCTATATACTGGGGAGCTAGCTGGCTATATACTAGGGGGTATGGGCTGGATAGTTATATACTGGGGGGCAGGGGGCTAGCTATAAACTGTGGGGAAGCTTTGACCAATGCATTTCCCACCCTAGGGTTATAGCCAAGTCAATAGGTTTTTTTTAATTTTTTTGTATTGTGTCAAGTATATACTTGAGTATAAGCAAACCTAAGTGTAAGACAAGGGAGGCATATACTCAGGCGACTTAAACTGAGTATATACAGGATTTACATTGTTATTGTCATTATTGTTATTATTGTGTGTGTGTATATTTATACATATATATATATATATATATATATATATATATATATATATATACATACATGTATGTATATATATGTATTAGACCATAATAACAACTTTTAAATTGAAAAGAAAATCCAGGTAATAACTATCTAATCCAGGTACCTTGGCTTTGGAACTTTCCTGGAACGATGCGCCCTGTCCGCAGGTTTCAAAAAGGGCCTTGCCTCTCATGTTAAGGCCGCTCTGGCCGCTCTTGATCTGCCGTCTACTTTGAGTGGTCTCATCACCTTGGCCACCCGGATAGACGTGCAGTTTAGGGAGCGTGCTGAGGAGTCATGCCTTGAGCTACCCCAAGTCCGTCCACGACGCCTTCCTCACCTGGCTCCAGCCTTACAAAGACCACTCTAGCTTATGGAGGTGGAGCCTATGGAGGTGAAGAGAGCTAGACTCTCTTCCCAGGAACGCATCAGAAGACGCCAGGGTAACCTCTGCCTTTATTGTGCCAGTCCGGAGCACTTCATCGGGTCTTGTCCTATCCGTCCACAGTGTCCGGGAAATGCCAGCACCTAGGGTTCTTAGGAGAGGCATCCCTAGGTGTAAGGAAAGCTTCTCAACGCCTGATGATTCTGGTGCTTCTCAGCATTGGCACCGGCCCTCAGACCCAAGTCTCCGCGTTCTGCAGGGAATTTCTTGGATGCCGCTCTGGTCTCCCGACATCACATCCCAGTGGTTCACCTCGAGAATCCGTTGGTCATCTCCTCTGTAAGTGGCCAAATCCTCTCTGACCTGGTCCTGTACCGCACCAAGAGAATGTCCTTTTATGTGCTGCCTCTGTCAACGTCCTCTATCCTGTTGTGTCTTTCATGGCGGCAGCTTCATGCACCAGTTCTCAACTGGATGACAGGGGAGATCCTTTATTGGGGTCCAGAGTACTGGTCCCGCTGTATGGTGGCATCTCTACATGTACCTGTAATGGTCTCCTCCGGGTCTCCAAAGCCCTTGTAAGGTTAACAAACATGCTACCGGGACTTCTCTGACGTGTTCTCCAAGAAGCAGGCTAAGACTTTGCCGCTGCATCGTCCCTACAATTGCCCTATTGAGTTGTTGCCGGGTACTTCTTCTCCCTGAGGTCGGGTGTATCCGCTCTCCATTCCTGAGACCACAGCCATGTCAGAGTACATCAAGGAGAACCTGCAAAGAGGTTTCATACAGAAGTCCTCCTCTCCTGTGGGCGCAGAATTCTTCTTTGTTACCAAGAAGGATGGCTCCTTGTGTATTTGCATTGATTATCATGGTTTTAACAAGATCACGGTTAAAAAACCGCTGCTCTCTGCCGCTGATCACTGAGCTCACTGAGAGATGTTGTTGGAGAAGAGTTTCCTCAGCATATCATCTCTCCGGAACAGTTGGTTGAAGCAGCTCCTGTGGATCTTCAGCAGCTTCCCAGTGGCAAGACGGATGTCCGACCTGTTCTGCGGAATAGGATTTTGTTTTGGGGACATTCTTCATGCCTGGCTGGGCACCATGGGATGCATTGCTCTGTGGCCCTCATTTCCCGCTACTACTGGTGGCCTGACTTCGTCAAAGATGTTCGGGACTTTGTGGGATCCTGCACCTCCGGTGCCCGTAATAAGCCTTCTTGTCTAAAACCAGCTGGTCTCTTGCTTCAGTTGCCGATACCCAGTCGCCCGTGGTCACACATGGCTATGGACTTTGTCACGGACCTTCCATCCTCCTCGAGCAATACCGTCATCTGGGTGGTGACAGACCATTTTTCGAAGATGTCTCATTTTGTCCCTCTTCCAGGTCTACCGTTCGCTCCACTTCTTGCCAGCCTCTTCTTCCAACATATTTTCTGGCTACATGGTCTCCCTCTGCACATCGTCTCTGATCGTGGAGTTCAGTTTGTTTCCCGCTTCTGGCATTCTCTCTGCAGCCAACTGCAGGTTAAGTTGGATTTCTCTTCGGCTTACCACCCTCAGTCCAATGGACAAGTGGAGAGGGCTAACCGGACTCTGGGCTTTTACCTTCGTCATTTCTTCTCTGCCCATCAGGATGACTGGTCCACTTTATAAGCTCTAAAACAGCTCTAAAACAGTTCTCCTACAACTCTCTGGACTCAGTATCTGCTAGTGCAGCCCCATTCTTTATTGTCTATGGAAGAATTCCACACCCATCACTCCCTCTCTCAGTTCCCTTCGGATGTTGCTGCAGTGGAAGAATTTCCCCTGGAGACAGACTTGTCAATCCCTATTTCAGGCGTCTGCTCACACCAAAATCCAGGCCGACAAGAGATGCAGGCCTCCTCCTGTATTATCTCCTGGGGACAGGGTCTGGTTATCCTCCAGGTACATCCGGCTGAAGATACCCGGGTACAAGCTTGGTCCTCGATTCTTGGGTCCTTTCAAGGTCCGTATAAATCCGGTATCCTACAAGTTGCGCCTTCCTCCCACCACTCTACTGACAAATATGAGGTAAAGGACATCCTTGACATGAAGACGGTAAGGGGTTAGCGGTTCTTCTTGGTCGACTGGAAGGGGTTCGGGCCGGAAGAGAGGTCATGGGAGCTGGAGAGCAATATCCTAGACTGTGATCTTCTGCAGAGATTCCTCCAGCCCAAGAAGAGGGGGGGGGCGAAGGAGGGGGGGGGGGGGCTACTGTCACAGGTTGTCCTGTGACCCATCTGCTTGGACCTCATGTTGCTGACCCCGGATTGGAATATCGTGTTGCATCTCTGCCGCCTGCCCTGACCTGTGCCTGGACCTGACCACGAGATTGTCTGCTGTTCCTGTACCTCAACCTTGGCCGCCACTGCAGACAAGTTGCGCCTGAGGAACAACCTGGTGTTAACACGCCGCAGCTTGTCCAACCCGCTTTGTGACGGGCTCTGGTGAAAGCCGGGTACCAATTAGTCTCCGGTCCCAGGTAGTGGCTTGTGTCATCGTCTGCAGTGGTCTAGAGGATCCACAACCCTCAAGCCGGACATCACCACTCATCTACTTGCATTCTTTTAATGGGTGTCTCTCTGTTAATTGTGGAATTGTTACAAATTTCTCCTTAGCCCCAACATAATCAAGTAATTGATGCCTTATGTTGGGATCTTTACTTTCAAATAGGTAGAGACAGTCTGTTGGGGAAACTTATCATATGGTGTGCCTGTGTGATGTAAACCCTGCCAGATTGGCCTCCTGATAAATCCAGCAGGGTTTGTGCTGTGACATGGCATAAAATTGCATTGCATTGTCAGGAACTGGTGCAGGCTATGGGTTGTGCACAGACACAGTACTCCCCCTTTCTCTTCAGTGGCATAAGTGGGGAATTGCACCTATTTAAGGGCTTTCATTGCATATAACTGGCACACAAGTCCTGATAGGCTGGAGATCTAAAAAAAATGTTATTATTACTGGAAAATGGTTAAGGCAATTAAGGAAATTCCAACTAGATCTGAATGAGTGGAACCATCCCTAAAGCCTCATGCGAATGTCTGAGCTAGGTGCCGCAAAAGATAGAGCAGGTCTTATTTCTGCCTGGTTACGGCGCAGCCGATCATCTTCCCTGTGGAGAAAGGAGGGGTGAGCTGCACCTTCTCCAGTTGGAGATTACATGTGCTCAGCAGTACCATTTGCATAGGCTTACTGGTAAAATAAACTGCACTTCATTGGAATGAGAGTGTTAATAACAAATGATCACTTGGGAACAAGTGACGGGACAAAAAAAATGTGAAAAATTAATACAAATAAAATTTAATACACAGTTGGGCTTATTTACTAAGGGTCCCAGATCGCACTTTTGTCGGACTGTTTGCTGTTTTCGGGATTTGTACGGCTTTGACAGGTATTTAACAGGTGTCTAGGGTGGGATTGTGTCAGACACGATAGACACCAAAATATGATTGCGTGTGACTCAATTCCCTATATAATATCTGTCATGGCCGCGCAAAACCTGAAAATTTGGATAGTCCGACAAAAGTGCGCCTGTGGACCCTTTGTAAATAAGCCCCAGTATCTTCAAAATTCCCCATATAGTCTAAAACTTACACAATAAAAAGTGAAAATTGACTCACAAATAACACATATGGGCTATTGCCAAATCCATAACAACCTGTACAATAAAATAAAGTCATTAATGAACCCATATGCTGAACAAATTAAAAAACTTTTAAAAACACAGCAAAAATTGTGATTTTTCCACATCCAATCAAATAAAAAACAACATAAAAAGCAATCAAATAGTTTAATTTACCCCTGCATGATAATAATAAAAATTACAACTTGTCTCGCAAAAAGATAAGCTCTAAAACAGATCAATCAACAAAATAATAAAAACATTATGTCGCTTAGTAGACAGCAGTGCAAAATCAAGGGATTTTTTTCCCCAAATGAGTTTTCATATGTAGTGCAAATCAAACATAATAAAGCTATTTAAATAGGATATTTTCATAATTGTACTTACCCATAGAACATAAGCAACATGTTATCTATGCTATTTGGTGTATAAAACACAAGAAAGGTAAAAATTTATTACAGAATATGTATTTTTCTGTAAGTGGTGTTTTTTCCAAAATAGGATAATTTGTGGTGGAGGTTAAATGTGCAATGTCACCTGAAAAAATTGTCATCAAAGTCTGTAACTCAATGCCGGTCCTTCCATTCTGTGGCTTGCTGTGTGCCCCTAAAGTAGTTTACATTCACATATATATTGCCCTACTTGTAAGAAACTGCACAACTGTAAATTTTAGGCCTAAATAATTATTTTATGGTCAAAATTTTGTGGACTAACTGTATGACATAACATTCAGAAATCAGAAAATCGCTAAATATTTCAAAATTTTCATTAATATAAAATATATTATTAGTGTGAAGTACAACATGTCATGAAAAAAACAGTCTTAAAATAAACTCAAAATAAATGTATTAAGATAAAACATTCCAAAGTTATAACTGTATATGGTGGCACGGGCAGAGGTGAAAATGAGCTGTGTCCTTAAGGGGTTAAAGTTTGATAAGACAATCTTCACCCTACCAGATTTTGACACTTTCTAATGCTGTATATTAGGAAAATAAGCATTGTTAAAATGCACATAAAAAAATCTCCATATCCCATTCTTTATTTATTTTTAGGTTGCGAAGCATTCCCTAGCTGGATTAAAGAGGTTATCCGAGTTTAGGCATAATTTAAGGCAGTGCTGGGGTGGGCTATTTAAAAATAATAAACGTGTACTTACCTTGTCCAGCGCTGCTGATGTCCCGCGCCGCTCTCCATCTGATCTGTGCGCTGGTTTGATTACAAGGCCACACAGGGAAGCTCCCATCCGACACCATCTCCCAGAGCTTACAATGCTGAGAGATAGGGACGGATGGGAGGAGCCGGTCACAGCGCGGACCAGAAGATCCCTGTGCGTGGCTTCTGTGCCCCTTTAAACAAAGAGGGGCATGTATCAAACGAACTGTGACGCGGGATATCGGTGGCGCCGAAGGAGGTAAGTACATGTTTATTATTTTTAAATAGCCCACCCCAGCCCTGCCCTAATTTATTAGTTAACTCGGATAACCCCTTTAAGGACTGTGTAGTCAATGAACACATGTAAAAAAAGTAATGCCACACAGAAGCATCACAGAAGACTGGCAAATTAAAGAAAAAAATACTTTTCATCTTGCCGTCTTGTAGTACATCTTGTAGCACTGGAGTCCTGGGTTCAAGTCCCACCCTGGTCAACATCTGCAAAGAGTTTGTATGTTCTTTCTGTGTTTGTTTGGTTTCCTACGGGTCATCCAGTTTCTTCCCACACTCCAAAACTTACTGTTAGGTCGTTTAGATTGTGAGCCCCATGGGGACAGGGACCAAATTGACATGCTTTGTGCAGCGCTGCGTAATCTGTAGGCACTATATAAATAAAGAATTATTATATATATATATAATAAAGATGTGTTATTATTTTAGATTTATTATTATTTTAGAAAGGTTCCACTCTCAAAATTTCTCTGAAACTTTGTGTAATGTTGTTTTGGAAGTGAACTTGTTAAACGACTGCTCCTGTACATTTATCACCAGGAAATATTCACCCAGACTGTTCATTTTACCCAGACTGTTCATTTTATCCTGACTGTTCATTTTTCTATCTATGTGAAACTAATAGATTAAGCAAGTTACACACATTAGAATCCAAGAAAGTATGCCCAAGATGTGGATTGATGAACATAGTCTCTTCTTTATATGTGATGCACTCAGAATTAATGAAAAATCAATGCTCATGACCACATACAATAGATGCAGCTCCTTTTATATGCAGTTTGACTTCATACATTTAAAAGCAATGTGAAGTATCTGAGGACCCTGATTTATCCACATAATCCAATCCCATTTCAAAGTTATAGATAGTATTGCATTTTTCTTAAACTACAACAATACAATTATTATCTCTTCAAAGAACAATCCAAGTTTATGTCATTTTCATAGAAGTAGGACTTTGTTGAGTGAAGTTCTGCATTGGTTTTAATGACTCTCAGCCTAAATAACTCAGTGTATTAAGATATCATAGTTTATACGGTTGAAAAAGTTCAACCAAGGAAGGGATTGGATGAGGAAGGGATTTAGGGTAAACAATTCAAAATCATATAACCATCAATGTTATTTAGGTGTAAAAAGGCATCTAGACCCTTCTTGAAGCTCTCTGCTGTCTGTGCTGTGACCAGCGCTTGACCAGGGAAATGACCAGCGCCAATCAATGACGAGCTGGCCCTTTAAATTTCCTAGAAGTGCTGCACGTGCGCCCTAAGGCGCGGGACCGCGCGCACACAGAGCGAGGCCGGGACTCGGGAGCGGGAAGAGGTGAGACGCGCTGGCGCGGCGCCTGCGGGGAGCGAGAGGCACGGGTGAGCCCGGACCCACAATGTGGGTCGCGGGTCCACCCGTGACAATCATTAATAAATATATTAAATAATAGTAGGCCAAGCATAAGGTCTAGTGGTTTGGCAGGAATAATTTGCGATAGGGTTCAAAACTAGCTGAAGGATCGTATTTAAAGAGGGAACTAAGGGTATTCACATACATTACATTAATATGAGAACAAATGCAAGTTAAAATTACAAAAACTACAGAGATCTGAAACAAGAAGGAGGACCCTGTCCATGAGGGCT
Organism: Engystomops pustulosus; assembly: GCF_040894005.1. Classification (NCBI taxonomy): domain Eukaryota; kingdom Metazoa; phylum Chordata; class Amphibia; order Anura; family Leptodactylidae; genus Engystomops; species Engystomops pustulosus. The sequence goes on from NC_092412.1 coordinate 73,585,391, forward strand.
CACAACATATACGCCTTAGTAAACTGGTGTCTGCATCCTGGGCCGATTCAGACTTCCTACATATGGTATTAGAATCAAGCTTTCCTATCAATGGAGGATGTGTCCCTTCTGCCTGCTTTCAATCTATGGATTACAGGATTGTTAGAGGACTTTCAAAGGTCCTGAAATGGCTCAGGTGTACATGTGTATTGAGAGCAGGAACAGTTTTTCATGGGTGAGGGTACTTCTCCATATCAAATTTGATGGCCATGGGCCAGCTAGAATGCTTGAGTCACAGACTACCACCCAAATCACCTATATCAGTGATGGCTAACCTATGGCACTGGTGCAAGAGGTGGCACTCGGAGCCCTTTCTGTGGGCACTCAGGCCATCACCAGAGATGACTCCAGGTATCTTCCTGCAGTCCCAGACAGCCCAGGACTTGCTGTGCACAGAGCTATGTTAAAGTGACAGCTGTACCTGGGACTATTTTCTGCTTTATTGGTGCCTCAGGTGCTGGTATCAATGAAAACTGTGACAGAGAAGGGAGTATAAATCACTAATTAAATTTCTGTGTTGGCACTTTGCGATAAATAAGCGGGTCTATGTTGTAGTTTGGGCACTTGGTCTCCAAAAGGTTTGCCATCACTGACCTATATCATATTCCACTAATGTCTGCATCTTTCATTTTCAATACCAAAACATAATTGGGGGTTTCTGTGAAGAGTACACACATCAAAAATGGCTTTAGTCTTCCTTGCTGTTGTTGCACACTTTTGTGGATTAGTGACATTCCTATGTACACCATGTCACCAGTGTAACCAATCAATGGCCTCAGCAGTCACATGCAACATACACGGTATAGGTAACTGATTAACTGCAGCCATCATCTCATGTGGTTCAGTGGAGCTGAATCTTTTAATCTTACTCTTTTTATTTTTATAGTTCCATCATATTCTGGAGCATTTTACAAATCATTAGGTATTTAGACACATTATAAGACATTACAATAACATGGTCAGATTAAATATTTGCAGTGATGCTCCTGCTCTCAACAGTTTAAAATTTATGAGGAAAAAGGAGTCATGGCTTGTACAATGGTCCAGCATGGATCATTGGGGATCAAAATGATTGGATAAAATAATTAAATGAGATGGTGGTCACCAGCCACCATCTTATATGTGGAGTCCACGGTGAGTAGGACTTCAGTGTAGTCTATAATGCTTGCAGAATTACATAGAAGGGAGGAGTACACAGCATTGGTTAGAAACATGAGAGATGAAGCTGCAGGCAGTTAGGGAATCTTGTAGGCTTGCCTAAAGAGATGAGTTTTAAGAGCACATTTGAAGAAGAATAGAATAAATCTAGATCACTGGCATAGGCCTAGTGATAGACTAAGACAAGGGAGGTGCAGCATTATGGAGAAGGTTCTGGATGAGAAGGATCAGAAAGAGATGGGCAACCAGTGCACTGGCAGGAGGCATATATGTAAGTGGGTTCCATTGATGAGTTTGTTTTACCATCAGTATTATCTGGCTTTTAGGGTGATGGCAAGTGATGGGAATAGTACACATAAAAACAAAAGAATGACACAACAAATAGATATAGGAAAGATGCTCTACAAGCATATTAAAAAAATATATATTTTCACCTTTTTATCCACTCCCATGAAATTTACATAATTAAATATATAGCTAAAAAGATCAAAAATTTTAAATCAATTTTTAATCAATAACTTCCCACTGTCTGATTTTTGAAATATAAATTTTGTGATGAGAAAATGATTTTCTCACATCTATCTTATATCAAAGGCTTTGGAATTTTATTACGTCTTAATTTTCAAAGCGTCTTGACCGGCTTAAGAAGATCCATTTTCAGAAACTCAGACATTTTACTTGTCAATAAAACTTTTCTTTCGTTATTTATTGGGTCCATGCGCAGCTACATCATTATTAAAATCCCTGTCACAGATAAGGTAATAAATTCCACTGTTTCTAACAAATATGCCCTGTCTTTAAAAGAACTGATAGTTCAGTCTACAGACGTAGCAGTGGGATCTCTTGAGCTTAACATTTAACTATGAAGATTTGTCTATTTCAAGTGCAGGATTTGAGTGCCAGATTTTTGGAAAGTCATTAACCATCGTGGATGATTGATGGCCCTCTGCTGAGAGTTAGAATACTCTTATAAATGATAATGGTACTTTGAGGTCAAGCGATAATAATTTGTTTGTGACGGCTTAAAGTTGTAAGCAGACAAAGTAAAAGTTCAAGGAAAACTTCTGCTAGTTAAAGTATAGTATTTAGTTTAATTGATGCTTTAATTCTATGTTTTTGAATCACACCACATTCAAGTCTATTTTTATACTTTTCAAGTAATTCATTTTACTGATGACTAGACACATACAGTCATAAAAAAAAAGAAACAATGCAATGGTTTAAGGAATCAGGACATTATAACAAAAAATATGTGTCTGTCATTAACAGATTGATAAACATTGATGATATGATAGGTCATGATATGCTCACAAGAAGAAAGAAGTATGCTATAAGACCCAAAATAGAAATGAAAACAAATTTTATTTGTACCATAGTACACCACAACACAAAAAACATATAAAAACATTTAAAAGTGTGAACAACACACAAATACTATCCAGTAGGAAGACCTAGCATATGATGGTGCTGGTCATCCCGACAGCCTCCAGCTCCCCCTACTGGAAAGAACCCCTCCTAGCTGCACAAATGTCATGAAAATGTATTGGTGCTGAAAAGTAATAACACTAAGTAAAATCAAAATGCAGGACCCAGGACAGAGACCCCCGTGAGATCTTCAAGTACTCAAACAACAACCATGCCACATTGCTGTCTGCAAGCAAATGCAATTGAAAACATGTTATGAGGTCAATGAGGGTATCTACCTGCGGCAGCCAAGATCCAAGCAAAGGAGAGTTGAGGGGAAGCTGGGGCACAAAACCCCACACGTATCGCCACCCAACTGGCTTCCATATTTACTTAAGGAGTGCTAGTCCTGCCTCCTTTGTCTTTGGATAATAGGTCATGATGACCACTCCACCATCCTAATTTACAGTTCTGAAAATGAACAGTGAACTGTACACCCCCTGTTCTATGTAACCAGTGTGGCTTTAGGATAATACCAGGCTCACTATACAAGTCTTATCCTTCTGGTGTTTATTTTTAGAAAGAAAAATGCCATGGATGACAAATATGAGAAGATTACCACAGTCACAGTGCCTGGATCTATGAGTAAGTGTCCCTGGTTGCTTAAAAAAAACCAAATGTGTGTCCACTGTACAGCAAGATTACCAGTGGCTATTAGGAGTCTGCCTAACCCTGAACAGTATATTCCCTGTTGTAACAAAAGTGCATTGAGGAATCACAAATAACTTTTCTCTGTTTTGTATAACCACTTGAATTATCTATAGAATACATTATCTAAAGCATATATCACCAGTCCCTAATCTTTTCTCCCTTTGGATTGTGGACTGCTATTTTTTATGGACACATATTGAATCTACAATGATTGGTGATGTGCTGTATGTGTTATTAAGTGGCTAGCATTTAAATAGATTAAAATGATTTCCATTTATTTACCGTCTCCTAACTTTCATCAATATCCTTTTTTTGGCCATTATCTTTTCATCATCACTATCAGTTGATGAGTTCCTAATTCCCATTATCTTCTGGATTGCACATGCTCCCGTTTTTAGTTCTAGTGATTTGCTGTTACACCATTTTGATTTAATGGGTCAAATTAATTGCTCCATTCAGAAGTCTGTTTGGGGTCCTGTCTCTCTGTCTAGTTATACCCCTGACCCAACATTGCGTAGCAGCTGTGGCAAAGAAAGTTGAATAACTATGATTTTTTTTCCACCCAGCTTCTTGCTCACCAATTAATAAATTACTGTAATAATGAATTACAAATATGTACAGTGTTATTTACTTTTATTCACTGAAATGTCTTAAGTAAACAACTGAAACAAATGTAGACATATATTCCTAAAGATTTGGAGTCATAATCAACTGGTGATGTTACAGTATAACAAATGAGCCAATCCATAGCTTATTGGATTTTTAAACCCAAAGGACTAAAAGGTATTATTGACTGCAACAACATCAAATTGCAAAGCCAGCTGTTTTGGAAATATCATTTACTCTCTAAGGTTATGTACTAAGACAGATGTAGCTTATTAATACATAAACACAGGTTGCCAGAGTCATTTGAAGCCACAGTAGCAGATGCTTTTGTTGCTGTGCTCCACCAACATTGCAGACCTTTCCCAGCATCAACACCTGTTATATCATGACAGTATACAAAGGTAATAATATATTTACAAATCACATAGACTGATCTATATGTCTGTCTATCTATCTATCTATCTGTACTCAAAATATAGAAAGCACACCAAGAATATGGAAAAAATCTAGTGGGATTTATTGGCATGCCACTACGTTTCAGCTTCTAACCAAACCCTTTCTCAAACAACAACAAAGACTGACTGTCTATAGGATTCCCCCCTGAGACAATGAGCACACAAGTTTCTTTCTAGTGGATAACTCCAGGCTCCCTGGCTCATGGTCCTTGCCCTCGGGACTGATACTTATAAGTAGCTTGCTGCAAACCTGAGTGTGTTACAGGGTCCCTGCACAATAACAGTTCTTCTATCCTGGCTATTGTATTTACAGACAAGTATCCGCGTCACTCACCTCTCTAGCCTGTGCAGCACAGCTTCCCATTTCTATTGGCTGTTGTTATTTTGGCTCGGCTGGTCTGTGATCTGGTGAAGGCAGGCTATGCTTCTCCCTCATGTCTAGCTAATGGAGCTCCTCTGCACACGCGCAGGTGCTCTTGTTAAAGCGAGACCTCCTTTTTAAACAATCTGAGAGCATGGCATGGTTAGAACTCACCAAGTAGTAGGGCCAACCCATGTGTAATATATGTTTGGCTGAAACTCCCTGAAAAAGGCTGTGTCTTTACATGATTCTGATATAAAGAAGTATGTCTTTGCTCAAGGTGCCTAAAGAAGGGCAAAAGAGCTCCAGAAAATCTATACTCAGGTCCTGTAAAACATGACAGCAGCCTCTGCCGGATGTATTGCATGGGAGGTTTACCTCACTGCATGCTCAGAGACTGATTCCAGGGTGTTCCTTTCGTGGCTTAAAACAACCATATCACATGCAGTATCTGAAGCTACTCAGTCCCAAAGCTCTAAGAGAAAAAGATCCTGTACCATCTGTGTCCCCGGTTGCTTCAAGTTAGGATTACTGTAGTTCTAAGGAAGAATTCAGTTCAGGTGATGTTATTGATATAGATAATGACTACTATCTTTTCAGTAAAGAAGGTATTATTAATTTAAAGAAGTAAAATAAATGGTTCAGTCAGACAAAGATACAAAAGATCTTTCCAGGAAAAAAGCCTTGAACTATTTTCCAAAGACAAAAATCTAAAGCATTTACTAGTCATCTATATTGAAAGTCTCTAGTGGAATCTTCGTGAAAAAAAAATAGATAAAAAGCCAGACCCTAGTGACAGATTTAAGTCGGTCCGAATGGGAGTCCCTTCCCTAAGTCAAGCCATGGCTAGCCAAGGACTCAATATTCCCAGTGGAATATTTGATCCCCTAAAGGAATCCCATAGAAAGAAAAACACATTCTTAAGACATTCCTATATACAAACTGTGAATAAATGTCAACCGAGCCATGGCATTCAGAATGGAGTGGTGAGAGAAGACATCATGAAGGACTTGCCCCTTCTTTAATCTACATTTAGGTTTCTGTGTGATTCTCATACAGATACAATTAAGATAGCATCTGCTAATTTAGATGCAACCAATGCCATAAAATGGTTTTTGTAGATGAAGCCCTGGCCTGGGGTTTTTAGCTAAATCCCATTTCTGGAACCTGTTTTTTCAACCTTCAAGTCTTTTTGGTTCTCAGTTGGAAGATATCCTTAATGTGCTTAACAATGACAAGGCATCCTGTCTTCCAAAGCCCAAAAGAAGAACCAAGGTCAAGGCATTTTGTTCCAGAATACATAAATCTCCTCAGCTCAGGAGGAGCTTCTTAAGAGATGAAGGAAAAGGCTACTAAGGATTATTTGGTCAATTTAAGAACAAAAATCTGCTCTTTCCAAGAAAATTGATTCCTCACACCAGGCCTACCACAATAGAACCAGGGCTATTTCTTAAACAAAGCAGTTAAACATCTGTTCTGGGTATGATTAAATCCATCACAAGGGTAGTTCCTTGAGGAAAAGCTCACATGAGGAAGCTTTAGTCATCTATTTTGTCAAAGTGGTCAAATAGCCTGCAGTATATGGTCAAAACAATGCAGTTCCAGAACTCATCTTGTGGTCCTGGGACCTATTGATTGCATTAAAGCACTTGGCACCTGGTGCTTTTCAAGTCCCATTCAATGCTGTCTGTAGATTACTACAAAAATTTAATTTATTTAATTTAATTTAACCCACTGAAAATAGGCAGCACTTCAAATAATCTCCTCAATTAATTTTTTATATTTTTGCATAACAATAAAAGTGTGCTCATTGTCTCATGGGGAATCACTATTGCTAATTGTCAAGGGTAGTCCTCCGACCCATATTGCAGGTCGCAGGCTCACCTGTGCCCCTCTGCCCCTGCTTGCGCATTGCCAGCATGCCTTACCCATCACAGCTCTTGTCTCACCTCCCTCCACCATGCGCATGTGTACTGGACTCCTAGGGCGTGCACGCAATGGCTTCACTAGATTTAAAGGGCCAGCAACCGTGAATTGGTGCTAGCCATTTTCAGAATTGCATATAAGCCTGCCTATTCCTGCAGACCCTGCCAGATCTTAGTGCCTTGTGCCCTAGAGAAAGCTTCGTTCCTATTCCCTGTGCTGTTATTGTGATTTCCCGTTGTGACCCCAATTCCGTTCCTGACTACGCTCCTCCACTGCCTGCCTTAACCTATTGCTACATCCCGTGGCTACAACCCAATACCGTGCTGCCCCTCCTGAAATTCTGCCTGTCCCTGACTACGAGATGGCATTCCATTCCTGTACCCCTTCCTTGGCTGCCACTGCGGACATGTCACACCTGTGGAATGACCTGGTGGTACCACGCCGCAGCAAATCCAACCCGCTTTGCGGAGGGCTCTGGTGAAATCCGGGTGCCACACGGTCTTCATTACTCAGGCGCTCCTTAGACTGCTGTGGAAGTGTGCACCATTTTTTGGTGGACGTTGTTCATGCTGCAGAATTAGGTGCACATTTTTTCTATCTTGTTGGACACAAAACTGGCGCAGACACTTTATAAATATATGTACAAGCACTATACACTTTCTTTTCAGTGCAAAGTCAGACAGAAAACTGGTACAAATGTTGTAATAAATGTGGCCCATTGTGTTTGGATGTGAAATGTCCCTGAAGTTACTGTAGATCCCACAGCCATCCTTTGCTAACGAACATACTAAAGTGCATGTGTGACCACTGCTGGAAGAGTGCAGGGGTTTTCATTTCTAAGTACAGCTATCTTGTTTCTAAGAGACAACATGGCTACATTTATGGGGAATTCTCTTAACAAAAGTAATTTTTTTAAAACATGCTATTGAAAAAATGTTTATGTATGGCAAATTGATTGAAATAATTATGTACACCCAAATGGGAATTCCCCTTTATATGTAACAGACAAAGTCACTTCAATGTTCACTGTTAAAATAATATATAGCCCCAGTGGCGTAACTAGGAATGAGTGGGCCCCATAGCAATTTTTTGCTGGGGCCCTTACCAACCATAGGTCTTCAATGTTACATGGGTTTCCACTATCTTTTTCTATAATAGAGGGGAATAACAGACATCGGCAGTGGATTAACCTCTGCAGAAGGTTTCCTTACATCCCGTCTCCTGTATTAATAGCTGTAATAATAACTTCGGTTGCTGCTCATGTTTCTCTGTTATAAGTAACGGTAGAAGTTCTGGCACTGGGGTTACATACAAGAAAGGGTCCGGAGGTTTGTTCTTAAGTTGAATTTGTATGTAAGTTGAAACTGTATATTTTAGAATTGAAGTTCTAGACAAATTTTTTTCTTTTGCCCCAGTGACAATTGGAGTTTCAAAATTTTTGCTGTAATTGGACCAAGGATTATCTATAAAGCTTCATTACAGACTCCTTACAGCTGATCATTGCAGTCTGGGACTATAGTAAAGCATCCAGAGACTTCACCAGAGGTCACATTGGGCAGAGGGGTCCGTCTGTAACTATGGGTCATCTGTAAGTCGGGTGTCCTTAAGTAGGGGACTGCCTGTATTCTCCATAATGGAAGAAGATAATGGAAACGCTTGATAGTGGTGAGAGCCCATCAGTATGGCCGCTCCTGCTCAGTACCAGCGTATGGGCCATGTGTCCTCATCGCCGATTAGTCAGGAGGTTTAATAGGGTAAGAGTTACATCTCTGGACTTCTTGCATCATTTTACTAAAGTCACTAAGAAGCAAGAACAGGAGCTGCAGAACCTTCCAATACATGCGGCAACCGCAGCAGAACCCCCCAATAAATGAGCCAACTGCCGACGGAACCCCCCAACACACGAGCCAGTTGCAGCAGAACCATCCGATTTACATTTAAGCTGTTGCAGAACATTATAATACACAACTTAGACAGAATAATAACTGCTTAGTCTGAATGTGCTCCACATTTATTACCGACTGCACCAAATTTATTACTGACCACACCAAATTTATTAATGACTGCATCACATTTATTACTGACTGCTCCACATTTATTACTGACTGCAACACATTTATTACTGACTGTATCACATTTATTACTGATTGCATCACATTTATTACTGACTGCGCCACATTTATTACTGACTGCTCCACATTTATTACTAACTGCTCCACATTCATTACTGACTGCGCCACATTCATTACTGACTGCGCCACATTCATTACTGACTGCGCCACATTCATTACTGACTACATCACATTTATTACTGACTGCGCCACATTCATTACTGACTGCGCCACATTCATTACTGACTACATCACATTTATTACTGACTGCATCACATTTATTACTGACTGCTCCATATCTATTACTAACTGCTCCACATTTATTACTGACTGCGCCACATTCATTACTGACTGTGCCACATTCATTACTGACTGCGCCACATTCATTACTGACTACATCACATTTATTACTGACTGCATCACATTTATTACTGACTGCGCCACATTCATTACTGACTACATCACATTTATTACTGACTGCTCCACATTTATTACTGACTGCATCACATTTATTACTGACTACATCACATTCATGACTGACTGCGCCACATTCATTACTGACTACATCACATTTATTACTGACTGCATCACATTTATTACTGACTGCGCCACATTCATTACTGACTGCATCACATTTATTACTGACTGCTCCACATTTATTACTGACTGCATCACATTTATTACTGACTGCTCCACAACAGCTGCTGCAGAACATCATATTCATGTAGAAATTAAGTGGTGGGGGAAGATATGAGGGGATGAAGCAGAGGGGTCTGTAAGGGACATTTAGGAGCTTCTTAGCTGCTCCTACACACAGGGCACTAAGGGGTTAAGGCAGAGTGTGAGGAGACACTGGGGCACATTTACTTATCCGGTCCAGTCGCGATCCAGCGGCGGGTTCTCCGACGCTGATTCGGGTTCTGCTGGGATTCACTAAGGTCCGTGCGCCGATATTCACCAGGTGTCGCTGCTGCGCCGAGGTCCGCTGGAGTTCACCTGCTTTTTTCTGGTGTATGTGAGTGCTTGATCTTGCGACACAAATGGCTTTTTAAATTCTGCGTTTTTTCCGAATCCTTCGGGTTGTCCGGTGGCCACGCCCCCCGATTTCTGTCGCGCGAAAGGCGGCGCGATTGCGCCAAAAATCGATCGCGTGCGCCACAATTCTGTGAAATATAGCGCAAAGAGGAAATATTCGGGAAAAACCCGACGGATTCGCGGCTACGGACCCTTAGTAAATGTGCCCCACTGGGGGGAGGGAGCACTTAGCTCTGGCTGATTCCTGGCTGCTATAGAGGAGGCTGCTGCTTCTCTTCAGGTGCAGACTTCTCCCTCAAGTTTAGTCTCCCGCGCTGCTGACAGCCAGAGCAGGGATCCTGCTCCTCCCCTCCCTCTCTCCCTCCTGATAGCAGGATCCTCCATGCAGGCTATGGAGCAGAAGGATGGTGCCCGCCCCTAAATCCAGCCCTGCATCTCGGTACCCCTGTGCTGCCCATTACAGGGGCGTAACTACAGCCAGGGGGAAAGTGGAGCCCGGACATGGCCCCGTAGCAACTGCTACGTCTGCTAGGCTGTAGTTATGCCCCTGTATAGCCCTAATTAATGTGTAACTGTCATTTGAGAACACTTTTACAATTGTGTTCTTGGGGGATGGGGAGTATACTTAATGAAGAAATTCTGCTAAGTTTGTAAAATATGAGTCCCCATAACCTCCTCCCAAAAGATCCATATTCCATCCTGTATAGTGTGAGCTGACTATGATCTTACATCTCATCTCCCTTTGTACGTTTAAACAGCTCTGAAAAGGAAGGTTAAGGTTAACTCCTTAATTTTCAGCTTAATATATTGCCACCATATTACAGCTAGGGGGAGAGCAAGAAGGGTTAACACTCACTACTTACAACTGTGAAAACAAACAAGAGAGAGTCCTGTCTTCAATCTGATAGACAGATCTACCATGGCAACAGAGAAGTAACACTGTCATTAAGTAGCATTTTGCAGTCTGTTTCTTTACAAACTAAATCCATTTCTGAATAAAGTATAAGAGAAAATGTTCACAACACTCGCCCATTCCTAATATACAAAAATCATCTGAAATGACAGTTACTCTTTAAATTGTTACTTTTATTACATATAATGGGGCATATTTACTTACCCAGCCCATTCGCGATCCAGCGGCGCGTTCTCTGCGCTGGATTCGGGTCCGGCCGGGATTTATGAAGGTAGTTCCTCCGCCGTCCACCAGGTGGCGCTGCTGCGCTGAAGTTCCCAGAGGCGGGCCGAAATGCCCTGAAATTCACCGGCCTACCCTGAATGAAGGTAAGCGCAATTTTCGCTACACATTTTTTTTGTTAAATGCGGCGGTTTTTCCGAATCCGTCGGGTTTTTGTTCGGCCGCGCCCCCCCGATTTCCGTCGCGCGAATGATGCGCCACAATCCGATCGCGTGCGCCAAAATCCCGGGGCAATTCAGGTACAATCGGCGCAAATCGGAAATATTCGGGTAACACGTCGGGAAAACGCGAATCGGGCCCTTAGTAAATGACCCCCAATATGTTTAATGTATTTTTTAGGGTAGCTTTACACTTTGACTTTGTTTTTATGTTTTTATACACATTTACAGTACATGCAATATTGCAATGTTCGTCCATGCATATTGATCTACAGTTATTTTTCATAGGGTTTACAATGAATACAATGAAAGCATATACCTACCAGTATGTCATAACATACTTTAAAAATCTAGATTTTTGACACAGCCCCTTTATGTGTTTTCTTTTTTCTTGTGTTGAGGTTATAAAAAAAAGACCTGCTCAACTCAATGCCAAGAAAAAATGGTGCAAAGAGGCTGGAGAACCCTGTCATACGTTTCCCCTATACTTCTTATCACCTTCTTCTACAGAGGTGGCCAAGTAAGGAAAATTGCCATTATTATATTGATTTATTTTAGTAAATGATGTACAGCACAGAAACATGGCACCTACATACTGTTGTCAATCATCCTAATGAATTAACCGAGGACTAGTTCAAAAATAATTCTTTGATGAATTACCAGTACATACATTATGCCAAAAATTTAAAAAAGTACCTGCCAGGAAACATCATACGAGCATCTGGAATCAATATTTTGGCATAGACTTCATAGGAAACAACATAATTAATCATCAAGTAATTAATGTAACTACTCATGGGCTTTCTATAGATTGATCCTGCCAGACAAACCAGATTATAATTTTAAAGATTCATGCTGTGATTCAAAATTTGGATGAATCCAATGCAACAGGTGTTATATATTGGCAGTTCATCCTATGTCAAAAAGAGATAGAATAATCAAGAGGGATATCAAAATTTTACATTCCCACTTTATATTCATGAATGCACTTCATTATAATACTTGGCTAGACGGCAGAGATTAATATTACTCAACGTAAATGTAAAGAAAGTAAAGAGAAGAGATGAAAACATGGGAATATGATTATCTCATGTCTGCAGTGATAAAATATGAGATTTATTACCACTCGTCTAATCTTTCTATTTTGTTGTCCACCTTTATTTTTTTTTTTTATATTATTCTGGTTGAAAACAGTTTGCTATAGTAATCTGAAACCTCTGGATTACCTTAAATTTAAAAAAGGAATTACATTTTTTTTTGTTTCTACTCTACCTCTGTCTTTTGGTTCAGTCACACACACACAATCCCTTATTCTGAAAAGATTCAGGCACTACAAATAATTATTTTTTAATTTTCAAATGTTAGTGTACATTAAAATAATACTTTACTGAAAAGCATTAATAGAGGAGGAAAACATAAACGATTCTGCTTAACCCCTTACCGCCGGAGCCACTTTTAACCTTCCCGATGCGGCATATTTTTTCAAATCTGCCCAGTGTCACTATAAGTGGTTATAACTTGTATACTATACAAGTTTCATTGCTAAAACATTACAGAGACTTTGCCAATGAAAGTCACTTTGCAGGCATGTGCAGCTATTGATGCTCCAATATGGTATTGTGGGAAATATGCAAATATGTTTCCTAGGTTAGGATAAGGAAAGCATATAGCCTTTATACCTGTCTCATGAAATGATCCAAACCAGCATCTATATTCCAGAAGGAACAGATTCCCAACTTTAGACAGCTTCAAAGTGGCTGCATCTCTTCAGTACAGTGTAGGGAACTGGTTTAGCTGAGTGAGAACATGTTAAAACATGGTCATACAACAAGTGAACTTGAAAACATATGGATATCTATACTTTAGATTAAGTCAATGTTCAAGCATAAGTCAATTTTAATAATGGCTTTCCATGTTCCATTTTCGTGTCCTGCTACTTTAAATTTAAGTCAGCATAATAAAAACAGAAACATGGCACAATCTGAGCAAGAATGACAATCCACTTGTCAGGCTTGCAGGTGTGGATCCTGTGAACCACTGCAGATGATGACACTAGCCACTACCTGGGACCAGAGTCTAAGTGGTACCCGGTCTTCACCAGAGCCCGCCTCAGGGCGAGTTAGACAGGCTGTGGCGTGGTACCACCAGACCGGAGGAGGTCAGGTAACACTGGTACACAGAGGAGGTCAGGTAACACTGGTACAAGGAGGGACTCAGGAACGCAGGAGACACAGGAATGAGGAAGACACAGGAACGCAGGAATCGCAGGCAAATCGTAGAATAGCTTTCTCTCAGGCTGTGAGGCACAAAGATCTGGCAAGGGCTTGCAGGAAGAGGCAGGCTTATATAGAATTGGTGAAATGGCCAGCACCAATTAATGCGCGCTAGCCCTTTAAATCCTAGCCGAGCCGCGGGAGCTGCGGAGGAAGCCGCTGGAGTCGGGGAAGGTAAGTGGAGCCGGCCCCTGGACCCAGGAGAGGCACGGGTGCACCCGCAATCCGAGACAGGGATCGCAGGAGCACCCGTGATACCACTAACCAAATCACCAGAAATGTTGTGTCTCAAATTAGGTTTGAATTAAACTTAATCAGCACAACTAATTTATAAGTCACCTATAGGTATTGTGCTGGTGCTCTTATTTAAAGAAAAGTTACTATACATTTTAATAAAGAAATGGTAACAGAATCCTGATAATTAGATAATGAGTAGCTAAAATGTGAGTCATTTACCCTTGGTCTAAAAAAACTCATGGCTCATAGCTCTCTATAGAACAATTGCTGACATTTAGGAATCCTTGTGACAGGACGTGGGATTAAAGCCAAATATTTAAGTCTATTACATAGGGAAATGGACCATTATATATCTTAGACCCCCATGGCGTCAGCCTGAAAATTTCATCTTGAGGAAGAACTGAGCTACAAAATACTATTTAATGCTACCAATGCAGGAACCAACATTCCCCAATTAACAACCATCATCAAATATCTACAACTCACCATCAAAAATCCAATTTCACAAGAGGATCATGTGCGGCCAGAAAGCAGTTCAGGGATAATTATCATTTAAAAAGACTGTAGTCTGTTAATCCCTAGCCGATAGATTGATCGCTTACTTCTGCTTCCACAGGCACCAGACTTATAATGTCACATAATGTATTAAAGAGGTATTCTCATCTGAGCATTTACATTTAATTTAATTCATTTTCCATATGTAAAAATTGCTTTAATTGGATGTTATTAAAAAAAATGTTCCTGTGTGAAGATAATTTCTCACAAATGTAGTCATGTTGTCCCTTAGAAACAAGATAGTCTCCTCGGATACGACCACCTCAGATTTTGACAGCAACGGCCAGACAAGCGATATTTAGTCCTTCCTGACCACCTGTATTCTGCGATGATTACCACAGGATGGCTGTAGGACATGCAGTTACTCTCGGACATTTCAAATATCAAAAAATTTTGTTTCTTTGTGCAATCACTCCAGCAGTGGTGGTCGTATCCAAGGACTCAGTCTTGCTTCTAAGGGTTCATATGCCTACATTTATGAGAAATTATCTTCACACCGGGAAAAATATTTTCATAATATCTAATTGAAGAAATGTTTATATATGGCAGATTAATGAAACGGAATGTGAATGCCCAGCAAGAATACCCCTTTATGTTCTGTTTTTATCCCTTTCATTTTATCAAATGTTATTTTTGCATTGTATGTATTTGTCTATTCAATTTTATATCCCTTTTTTGTAGCTTGGATTTGGCTTAACCTCCTGCCACTAACACTCATGATCACGTGTGTTAACTCTTTAAATCAATGCTGCACATGCACCCTGTTGGCTGCTGGCTGCTGTTGAGCAACAACATTTTTGCATATGATTGTCGATCCACTATAAAGCTGTTGGGAACAATAACCTTTCCAAACATGGTTGCATGGACCTGGGCCCAGACCCAAAAGCCTTTGAGTAATGATAAGCGGACCAATTGTTTCAGTTTAAGTTTGATGTTCAGTCATGGGACCCGGATGTACAGCCATGGCTAGTAGGAAAGGGCATCTATTTGCCAGATTGGCTGCTCAGCCACCAATCTGGCAATATATCCTGGACACACGACCAAACCTGAATGAAGATTCAGATTGAAACTATGGGTCCACTCATCTCTATCTACAAGTAACACCTGCAATCAGTACCGGCACCAATCACTGGTTTTAATTCTTTAAATGCAGTCAGGAAAGCTGTCAGTGGTATTTAAATGACAGGTGTTAATTGTCGGGTTTTAGGTCCACATCCAGGTTCGAACTTTGTTTGGTTCCATTCATCATTATTCATTAGTAATTAAATATTGTGTGAAAAAAAAAATATATATATATATATATAATTTTTTATTTTATTTATTTATTTGTTTTTTACTATGAAAAGCTTTAAAAAACTTGGGTAAAATTGCCTGAATCCCATTCTAAATGTTTGACACTATAAAAAATAATTATATTTAATAACTTCCAAGTTTATCTGTGTCACTATTTTAAGTTGAAATACAAAGAGATGACCATTTTGAATCAATTTAACCACTAGAGTCGTGGTAAGGGCTCTGTCAATCATGAGATTATGTACCTCAGAAGATTATAGGAACAAGGAGCCAGCTGTTAAATCCTGGCATTTTGTACCGATCAGATGGGCTGCAGTACAGGTCTCAGTGACATAGACCACATGATTGCATCATTGATTGCTCAAGAGATTTAGATATATAGATATTAGTAGTATTTTGTAGACCAATTACAGTAAAGTTTGAAATATTTATTTATGTATTTATTTTAAATATATGCATATAAACATAATTCCCTTCTCTGCAAAGTATAATACTGTAACTCACGGTCTCTTCAATTCATTCTTCGAAAGAAAAATTTAAAAAAATCACACTGATCTCACATATCACTAAGGAAGTGAGCCTGGAGACCCAAAGGACTTACTTATTAATATGTTTTATCATGAAACCTGACAGAGGAAATTGTGGCTATACAAGTACACTAATGAATATTTTCCTACACATTGCCTACCTCAAATATATCTCCCAATGATGGAATAATTATAGCTCATCGCCCAACAATCTTTTTAGGCAGTGATTTATTTTAGTTGTTTCCAATTTCATCTTCACCTCCTGAAAATAGGAATCGTTAAGAAACTGGTACATCTGAACTTTCCATAGCTCCTTTTTTTTTTTCTTCTAAAGGCCTCTGAGGATTGCATTTTTTTTCATTTGTTATCATCTTGGAAGTGATAATGAATGTTAAAACAAACAAAAGAAATTACCAGCTCGGAAGAAAAATCTGTGGTAATTAACATTCCCAATTTATCTCTTGCAGAACCTAAAAGGAAATTATATAAATGCAAAAATGTCTTTTTTAGACATGTAAGAACGCTGTATAATTTATGCAATTTATAAACCATGCCCCACATAAGATGGAATTTTACATACTTAATTAGAAGTAAACAAAGGTGCACTTGATCCTGAAGGTCTTGTCGCTTCCTTCTTCATTAGCAGCAAATCAAATGGAGTTCAACATTTAGAAATGTTGCCTGGAAGCACTGCGGTCCTGGGTTAAGATTTAAAGAACAATGGAAGATCAGCACAGATTTTAGCTCTGTGACTATATACACCTTTCTCAACATACTATATGCCTTGAAACACATGCTAAACTATACGCCCCTCAATGCACCACCTTGCTACCAATGAAGTCCTCAAGTCTCATTACTTAATCACTCAAAACATGTGATTTTAGTTACACAATGAGTGACCGACTGTGCTGTAGAACAGCTTTGACTTTGAGCCACCTTGTGGCCAGCTGATTCTGAAGGATCAGGCATGAAAATAGTCCATTAACGAACTTTGTGGCAATCATACAGAGTCCAAGAAACAAGCCATAATTGAGGGAAAACAGATTAGATTAACAGATCAGAGGGTAGAGAAGGGATACAAGGATCAGAGTCAGGTCAAGACAGGCTTGTCAAGCAGCATACAGAATCAAGTCAAAAAGCAGAAGGTGAAACGCACAAAAAACAGAACTCAGCAGCACAGTTAATTCATGTTTCAGTTGACTCTTGCTATCCCCCCTACCAGGTAGTCTTCAGCTTGCTGTAGCTGTGCACACTTATCTGTGAAACCGGAGTTCTGCACATGCACAGTAGCTCCAGCTTCGGAGACGAGGTTGTGCCGCTGTATCTGCACATACTACATGAACTTTTAAGTTGGACTGCTTGCCTATTCTCATGCTCGATCCATCAGAGTCAGCAGGGCTAGCTGCTATACACACTGAGCAAAACTACAGAGTTAGCAGCCTTTGTTTTTCTCCCCAGCTAAGACCAAATTTCTGTATTCCTGGCAGAATTAAAACTGCACAGGTTCAGAGTTAATACACAAGGTGCAACTAATATCATATGTTTTGAGTTATAAAGTGACAATGGTTTATGGTGCATAACATGGGATGCTTGAGAAATTTTTATCGGTAGTAAGGTGGTATATTAAGGAAAGTATAGTTTGGCATGTGTTTCAAGGCATGTAGGGTGTTGAGAAAAGTGTATAAAGTCACAGAGCCAAATTCTGTGCTGATCTTCCATTGTTCTATAAATCCAAATCCAGGACCCAAGTGCTTCCAGAAAACATTTCTAAATGTTGAACTCCACTTGGTTTGCTTCTAACAAATAAAGGAGATGGCAAGACCTTCAGGATCAAGTGCTGTCACTGCACACACCATCTGTGAAGCCAGAGCAGTTGTGCATGGAGGAATCGAAAGTTACAACTTGGTCGTGGAGTAGCTGTAACTCCAGCTCCATGGCATGCTTCTCCATGCCCCAGTAGCCTCTAAAGAAAATTTGCATATATGTAAGTTAACATTTTTATACAGTTCTGGGGAAGTAAAAGTTTAATCAAAAAAAGCATAGAGCTGAAAAAGAATACAAGACCCTGCCTACGCCTGCCACTCATTAGGTAGGTCCATGATGGTAGGTTTTCATTAAGGTGATGGACAAAGTGTATACATCTCTATATTAAAAGTAGCTCCATTCACCGGCATGCATCCTCTGTATCAAAGCACACAAGTCCTAAGTTATTTGTTGAGAAACCATCAAATGTTGTTGGAATACTCTCATTTGCCTGACAGTTATTTCTCCTGATCCCCATGTGCACCTAAACTTGTTTCACTCTGTTTTCAGTAAGGAGTGGAAAATATTCTTCACCCCGGGCCCACAATGGCGTAGGAAAGACTTTTACCATTTATACATATATAGATTTATATATTAATAAATGAAAAAGTTTATGGTTACTTTGTTTGTTTTGTTACTTTAAGTCACTTGATGTATGATATACTGCAAAAAGTTTTCACTAAAGTTTAAATAGGGATCACAACATCAAGTCTTTTGCATTGCTCAGTTTCAGCATTAACATGGAAATGCTGTTCCATTTCTTGTTTAGTATTCTTCATCTCTGGCCTCCTTCTACCACTAATGCTTACAAAAACAAAGGACATTGCACAGTGCTAAGCAGCACTGCAGACATTATGCTCATGCTAATGAGAAGGAACAAACACATCTGTTACACTATTTCTCTCTAATATACTGTACTTAAAGGCTGACATTTCTGAGAAGGACAACCTTAGACTCCTATTCTTTAGCGGATACTGCAATATGAGTAATAAAGAAGCCTTGTGCTGGAAATAATTGACTGGAATCTTCTTTGGATTAACAATAATATGTTTCATGCTAATTTAATGAAGAAATATGCTAGCAAAATAAATATAACAATAGTAACATTTATTATCAGCCAAGTAGTTTTATTCAATATCAGTAGAAATAATAGCAATGAATCTCAAGCTTGGTCACTGGCAGCCAGTCAGAAAAATTCACATTTGTTTTCATAACCTTCACAATTACGGTACTTTTTAAAATCCTTATACTGTATAACTGAAATTGCTTCCTATTCAGAGTAGGTTATTATAATATTTTTAAAATGCATGCATGTGCTTTATTTCAGATACAGTAGATACCCATAGCTTTATCTTCATATAAAAGAATAAGCCCATTCAGGATAAAGCCATTTTGGGGTTAATAGAAAAACTGTAATTTGCAAATTAGTTATTTTAGGTAAATATTGATTGGAATTTAGATTTTTATCTATTATATGTTGGCGAACAAGCAATATTTAAAATACAGAAAATTCACAGAATCTTATGCACACTAGACAGTGATCATCAAATGATATTTTAAACAAATGAAAACAACAGATAGACATATACACAGAGATCTCATTTTTAGGACTGGATGGTAATTAACTAAAAAGTTGTGAGGTGTGACAAGAGAGCCCTAGCTTTTATCTACTTGTGGTCTCCAGGTTAGAGATAGGGGGTCATGAAGCTGGCACGGATATTAAGACCACTTTGTAAGGTATGAAATCTCTGCATTTCTATAGTTTAGAAATAACTGGGAACACCTTTGCCTCTAGCTAGGAGATAAATCTGGTGCCCAAGCCAAGAAGGACATCCATTGTTCATCCGTCAAGGGTCCTAAGTCTGTTTCCTACTTACTGTGAACTGTCAACTGGAACTTTTCATGGTACGCACCAAGCAACTGCTTATAAATCAGTGAGATAACGCCTCTGCCATCCCTTGGGAAAATGAAAGTATTAAGCACCAGGTGATGAATAATGGATAGCAAGGTATTCCTCACTTAACTGTTCAAAGCTCTTTACAATACCACCCGACAATATCTGCGCAACCATACAGATCCCCTTATTTTGCCATATTCTCACCTCCTGTAACTTAGCTACCTCGTGAGAGTCTCAGATTCTTCCATAAGGTGTGTTTTTTTTGCTACCCAGCATCAGTTTAGCCTTTGGTCCTACTTCAATTAGTAGTGATATTTTAGGAAGTGCATCTGGAAGACGGGTCTGGAACCCTATTTCAAGAAGGTAGAGAGGGGGTCTTCCTCCATTACAATAGGACAGGAGGCATTCCACTACCTGGTTGCCCCCATCCCTTTAGCTGTTGCAACTGGGCGGCCAAAAAGATATATGGCTTGGGCACTATGAGCCCCCTTCAACTTTCGCTCACTATAGCATTTCCAAACTAATAAGGGGGAACGTTTTGCCGCCAGATTAGAGACCGAAAAATGACTTGTATATTATAAAAATATGACAGTGGGATCCACACTAGTGAGTTGTGAAATAAATAAAGAACTTGTGGCATCAGCACCATCTTGGTCAGATTTGCCCTCCCAACCACCAACAGCAGCAATTTACACCCTACATCCACTTTTTCTAGAGCCTTAGCAATCATTGATTGGATATTCATGGACAGATAATCTTTAGGATTGGCAGACATCTAAACCCCCAAGACAATTTGTAACTGCCTAGAATCAAAGTCACTAGGGAGTATATCCAGGGGAAGGAGCACCAATTTGTTCATGTTTATTTGAATGCCAGAGTACCCAGCATACTCAGTTATAAACCCAGGGGTGCAAGAAGCACTGCACATCATCAAAAAATAGCAGCATATCATCTGTGAACAGCGCTATACATTTGTCAAGCAGCCCATATTTGAAGCAACCAATTGCTCTTGATTGCGCGCCCTAACGGATCCCCCTACCCAGTTTACATGGACTCAACAACGCTCTATTCACCATGAGTCTGGCTTGTGGTTCAGAGTAGAGAAGTTGCACCCACCACAAATAATATGGCCCAAATCTGCATGACTGCCCATAAAAACTCTAACTCAACGCTGTCAAAAGCTTTGGCAGCATCGAGCGAGAGGACAAGCCCTGCATTTTGCATTCTCCAGGGAAATTTGTAAAAAAAACACAAGTTTTTAGTCTGTTTATTACCATTGAAGATGAAGAGAACTAATATTCTCGAAAGCTCACCATCAAATATACTCAGCCTCAAAAAGGTATCACTGATTTCTTCACTCTGCAACAAAACTGTAACATGGTTTGCAAACATAAGAACCTCTAAGAATATTGGGGTGTCAGAAAAGGGAGATGCATGGATTTTTTTCTTTTAATGTTTAACATACATTAAAGATATTTAAAAAAAACCCTGGATCCTCATATTCTCAAGGAATCTCAGTGTAAATTCATAATAAAGTGGAGTTAAACATTAAAGATGCATGGGTTGACAAAAAGGGTAGATTTATTTTCATTTTTAGATTACTTAATAAAAAAAACAGTAATTCTTGCCTTTGTATATATCCCTCCACCATTCTCACTGACTGTGCTAAATCAACTTCTTAGAAAGTAAGCCTGACTGCCCTGTGGTGATAAATGGAGATTTTAATGCTTGCTTTTATAGGGCTCTGGATTGTATTAATCTGAATATTGTAGGTGCTTATTCTACCCGACAGGGTCGACAGGAAAGTAAAAAAAGAAGGAAAAAGAAAAAAGGAAAAAAAAGATTAAACTACAAAAATTATAAAAATTTGGATTGCTGTAGCCATATTGACCACAGAATAATGGGTATTTGGCATTTCTAAGACAAAGCAGAGAAACAGAAACAGAACTCGCAGCAATAGCAGAACTTCAGTATTTTCTTTAGTGCCTCCATCATTTTTCCACATTTCCAGTATGGACTATAAGTGCAATTTATCACACAAAACCAGGTCCTCTGTAGTGTGAACAGAAAAAAATAATCAATGAAGTGGCCATTGAAAGGAAAGGAGAAAGAAACAAAACTGCAAAAAAAAATGTTTATGGAGATGAAGAGGTGATAGTGGAGTAAGCACTCATCACTCACTCATCACTATTGTGTCCAGGCTAGTATGGGCTTCTGACCTTCTGACACCTTGAGCTCTATAGCAGCTGCAGCAGAAGTTGACCTACAGATAGTGGGTAAAAATGATAACCTTAAGGGTGGAAATATATCATATATTTTACACTGACATCATTTTTTTTACTGTTTTACTAAAAGCTTCCTCACTGGATCTCGCAGGACAGGATTGGATTCAGACATGAACTTTTGCTCTTATGAAGAGCCATAATTTGGTGTGTTCATAGAAAAAGACCTGTAAGTTAGGATGAAATACCCTTCAATAGTCTATATATGGTGGGATTTGTCAGTTACAGGACATTAAAAAGTTTCCCATATAGTTCTTAAAAAAACATGCAAAGTGAAAGCAATGCATCATGTAATAAAGACAGGTGAAAAATCCTGTATAAACGAAAATCTCAACTTTCAATTTAAATCCTGTCTCGAGGATCTATGATGCTTTAGCTGTGTGAATAATGATTTTGACAACCATAGTGGAGAATGGACCTTATTAGTAAAATATAAATTATAAGCAGACATTTCACATCAGCAACTCTCTGGGAAGTTAATGATAAACACAGAGATTTGTGCACTCCTGACATACTGTAATGAATTTGTCGCTTTCTCGACAGTTTGTTGTCAGGAAACTTATTGCTTTTGATAGAAAATTAATATACACGGGGACTGTATCATTACAGAGTAAATGCACATTGTTGGAAGTTCTAATTAACAGACAGATAGATATTTTTCCCCGGTTATTAGAAAGTAGTAGTTTGTGCCAATAACAGTTCTGTAAAACTGAGATAGTAACTATAAATTAATTGGACCTCAAAGATACTGGATTCTCAAGAACATTTGAATATACGACAGTTATAGAAATGTATATAACATTCTCCAGTGATGGCAGAACATTTTCCAAAACAAAACCAAAAAGAAAAACTGTCATATTCACATAATATTTTAGCTCTTTGCTGATGTTCTGGATCATAGATACTACAGTTAATCAAGGGCTGAGCATAACATTCTCCAAAATTTCCCTAATGATAGTATAAACAAACTCAATTTAGTCATATTATGACGGTTTCAGGTGCTTATACTGTACCTCTCTTCCTACTGCACTAGACATTTATGCTGTGCCCTTCATCATTTTGTTGGCATCACAAGCAGGAAAAAAACTTGGTTCTAAATATTAACAAAAACTTTAAATAATCACATATTAAAGGTGTAACATACAGCAGGTTGTGAACCCACAGTGCTAACCTACTGGTTTGACTTTGGACCACGCACTAAGGGCAACATGCATGGACCTCTCCAGTTTTAACCCTTACACCACTATACATGGATCTTCTCCATCAATGCTGTGACCGTGGGATCTATGTACCTTTAGAGAGAGAGGGCTTGCAGGGTGCCGTCTACTCTGCCAAGCAGCTAGGGACCTAATAAAGGTCCCAGGTCTGTCATCAGCACATGCTTGCACTGAGTAGATACCTTTCAGCCTGTCAGGCTTGAGGGTTGTGAATCCTCTGGACCACTGCAGACAATGACACAAGCCACTACCTGTGACCGGAGTCTAAGTTGTATCCGTTTTTCTCCAGAGTCCGCCGCAAAGTGTGTTAGACAAGCTGCGGCATGGTACAACCAGGTCGTTCCTCAGGCGTGACTTGTCTGCAGTGGCGGCCAAGGTTGAGGTACAGGAACGGTAGACAATCTCGTGGTCGGGTCTAAGCACAGGGTCAGGCAGGCGGCAGAGATGCAACGTCAGAATCCAATCCGGGGTCAGCAACAGGAGGTCCAAACAGATAGGTACGGGAATACAGGACAGCTGCACGGAGGAACACTGGTACACAGGAACACGGAGAACTCAGGTAGACACAGGAACACGGAGGGGCTCAGTAACGTAGGAGACACAGGGATGCAGGAGACACTGGAGACACAATTGATGGCACGCTGGCCCTTTAAATTTACTGAAGGCGGCGCGCCTGCCCTAGAATGCAGGGACGTGCACGCTGCGCTGCCGGACTTGTCGTTGGAACGTGGCGAGGTAAGAGACTTACCGGGGAACCGGGACTGGGGCTGGAGCTGCGGAGAGGAGCGCGGGTGTGCCCGTGACCCAGGAGATGGGTCGTGGGAGCACCCGTGACACAGCCTATGCAGATGCATAGGCTGACACTTTTAATGCACTGCAATACATGGTTATTGCAGTGCATTAGTATGAACTATTGATCACATGATATTCATGTAAAAATAAAAAAAGGAAAAAAAACACAAAAAATAAAAAAATTAATAAAAATGGTCCAAAAGCCCCTAACACATATAAAGCAATAACTAATAAAAAAGTGAAAAAATTAAAAAAAAAAAAATACATGTTAGGTATCACCGTAGGTAGCACCGCAGCCCTGAACTCAGTAACAGAAAATTGCACTCAACTGTCTGAATCAACACTTTTTTGCCGTTTTGCAACACATAAAAAACATTATAAAAAGTTATAAAAATCAAAGGTTGCACAGTCCCCAAAATGGTAGCAATGAAAATGTCCCAGAAAAAATGACAACTCTGTACTCCCAAGTATGAAAAAGTTTTTGGAGTCAGAATATGGTAAAGGTAATAGTTTTTTGAGGGGTACATAGGTTTTTAATTTTTGGTAAAATCTATAAAAACCTAATAACCTATATACATTTGGTATCCCTGTGGTTGAACCAAACCAAAGAATGTATTAGAGATGCTATTTGGAATGTACAGTGAAAGCACGTAAAAACAGAGCCCACAACAAAATGGCGCAAATGAGGTTTCTTGTCAATTTTACAGTATTTTGAATTGTATTTCCACTTCCCAGTACAAGGGATGGAATATAAAATATTGCCACTAGGAAGTACAATTTGTTATGCAGAAAATAAGCCTTCATACAGCTCTGTACATGGAAAATAAAAAAGTAATAGATTTTTGAAAGTAGGGAGCGATAAACAGAAAGTAAAATGAAAAAAAGGCCATCAGTGGCAAGGGGTTTAAATTCATGCAACAAGTTAAACCAACGACTCTTTGTGCTTTTAGCCAATAATACTTTACAAAAATGTATTCAAATATCTTCCATCATAAAACATTGCAATGCAAGTAGCATAAGATAAGATTTTTCCGATACTCATCTCAGTCTATTATACCATTCTATTTGGTTTTTCCAAGTTTGTTTGTCATACCAGACTCGCTTGCAGGTTGTTCACCGAGGGCTCCGCATACTGTGTGATGTTTTGGAGGCCACGGCTCCTTCCTCAGACCATGTTCCATATCTAACCTAAGAGAACAGACTCCTCTTCCATCAAACTCATCCATCATTTAATAGAGCTTTGTGCTCTATTAGCTGTTTAACCCTAATTAAAACCCTAACTAAAGAAATTGTCACAATGCATGAGCACAGACGTTAGCCACCAGCCTCTTATTTTTGCCATGCTAGGTGATTATCATTGTGTTTCAAAGACATTGGTGCCACAAGGAATTTTTCCCCTTCCCTCACACACCCATAATTCAAAGGAACAATATGATATTTTTTGTCCCTTTTATACAAACCTCCACCAATACTCACAGGGAAATGCTAATTGCTAAGTACCATGCCTGCACTCTATATACATTAGATTTTCAAACTTTTTGGTCTTACTCATGCCAAATTTTTGTCACATTATGCATCTTTATACAACTTAATTGAGGCATGGTTGGTCAGTTTTGTCAGAGGGGATCATTTTAAAAAAAGGCAAAAATGTTCTCATCTCAGGTTGAATTGGAAAGTAATGGCCACGTTTACTGTAAAATTAAATGTGCTTCACAAAAAATGATTTCACCTATGTAACATTTTAGCAGTGGCATGAAATATGTACACAACTTAAAACTCTTAAAGAATTAGGCACAGAGTGAAAAGTAACTCATAAAATAGTATAAAATATTACCTCCCCTGACTTACATGTCTTTGTGCACTGAATAAAACTGCATAAAATTATCAAGGTTACTGACCCAAAATGTTGTATGAGATGATATTGAAAATTGAATGATTTTAGAAGGCAGTGTAGTTGAGTGTATCCGTCACAATTAGAGATAAGTGGATCCTAACTACAATGCTTGGGTCCATTAATGTGTGTCGACCACCGTGGGTTCTAA
Organism: Engystomops pustulosus; assembly: GCF_040894005.1. Classification (NCBI taxonomy): domain Eukaryota; kingdom Metazoa; phylum Chordata; class Amphibia; order Anura; family Leptodactylidae; genus Engystomops; species Engystomops pustulosus. The sequence goes on from NC_092412.1 coordinate 73,611,468, forward strand.
AACCTGAACTCAGACCTACAAGGTTTTGGCATACTGGCTCACCCTGAAAAGCTTCTTTTACAACCTCCTTGAAAACCTGTGATTGGTGCTGGCACCGATCACGGTTGTTGACCATTTAAATGTCATTTTCCCTAGAATAGTTGCTCCCTGATGATGTTATGACTTTGCTGGCAGTATTTAAACTGTTAACATCTGAGACAGATGCCAGCACTTATCTCATATGTTAGCGGTGTGTAAGTCAAACTCACTAAACACAAACCTGGGTCTCCCTTGTCACCCTTGATAAATGCAGCACACCTCTGTGCACCACAGATAAGCAGAGCACTTTACAAGACAAATTCACTTTTACTAGACAGATTGATTCCCATTACGAACATAGAGAGTTTTCCTTGATGTATACATAGTGAGCATCTACCTCAGGGTGTAGTCTGAGGTTATCTGAAGTTATGTGTGAAAATTGTCCTAATCTTTTTTGCATGTTCAGTAGACCAAGTGAGATGTCTTCTTTCACTGTAATCTTCTGTAAAATTTGTGCTTACTTACAGAATTGCTGTATTTTTATAACTGAAAAAAATGACATTCAAAACTTTAACAATTATGTTCCAGATGGGAACAATTCCTCATTTCACAGTTAATTATTAAAACTCCATTATGAAGGTTTTATTTATCTGCAGCTATTGTCTTAGGGTCATACTTTCTCTACTGCAGTACTTTGTTTATACTGAAAATATAAAATGTTTTATGGTCCAAGTTCAGCTGCATAAAAATATAGAAATATATATGCGATCTGTCTCCAACTTAATTGCACAAAGCTTATTTGTTTCTGCCATCGATTGTGTGAGCTGTTTCACAAACCATTTCAGGTAGAAGTCAAGGTACAGTACATTTGGGAGCATTCTGAACAATGCTACATAATTCTAACACTCTAGTGGGAAAAAAAAGGTTAGACCGACATCAAAATAAAATGCTTTAAAAGAGTTACAAACAACAATTGGTCATACAAAACAAGGTTACTTTGGGGTAAGCGAAAGTAATAAAACTTATATAATGGAAATAAAGTGGGAGCTGAAGGCAAGAATGGGGCTTGAAAGGCCATATATCATTGTGTACATACATACATAATACACTATAACTCATAGTGTACTCAGATGATGATGCAGTGAATTTGTTTAAGCTACAGTTGAATCTTAACCTTAAGCATATTTTACCCATTGATCTTCTGATTTGAAATTGTTTACTTACATTTTTATTATTCATGAAAAGGGTCATGCAAGTTATCAAAATAACACAATTATTTACCAGTAGTTCTTGCAATTTCTGACATGAGTTACAAGTTACTGACATGAGTGATTATTTAACATTTTTGAGAAATTTTGAGAATAAACTGATCACAGCTGGTACCAATGTTCACACATTTTGCTGAAATTAGGTGGTCTGCAGCAGTATCAAAGATGATAGTTATAGTTCCAATAACCAAATTCTCCCTTCTGCCCTCAAAACTCACTTACATGCCTGTTCAGGTTAGTCAAAATATATTTTATAGAGAACCTGTCAGTATAATTTAGGTCAGTAAACCACCTACCATTCCTTTTGAACCTGTGATTTTGTGTCATCAATAATCCAATAATATAAAAAAACTAATACTTACATATACTTACTTAGAGATGGGTCCTATGATTTGCATTGGACCTGTACCCGAGCATTTCTTCAATAAAACCAGTGTAGTACACTAGATGAGGATAGAAACAAAATAGAAAATTGGCACCAAAAGCTCATTTTATTTAATCTCTATGTAGTCTCTGCCCGGATATCTGTACAATATAAGCCAATCTGGATACAAATGTAAGCTCTGTCTGGCCACAAGCAATGGACCTGTGGTCCACTCACACACTAATGACAGTAAAAAAGACTGCCCAAGCTTAAAAATCAGGCAGGTTCACTCTGACTTTTATGACTTGAGCAATTGCCAGGGACTTCTCATGTTTGAGCGAATGCCTCAATCCAAACCATTCCCCTGCCAAATTCATGCCCCTCCACGAGGTTGCGGGAAGTGTAAATTAATCGCAAGTGCTAGTGATGTGCTAGTATATGTGATTATTTTACTGCTTTTATGCCACTTTTGTATAATGTTTGGGATGGGAACAGAAGTTAGGATTAAGGTATATAGGACCCTGATCCGAAGCTTGCAGTGAAGGTGTAAAAAGTACATATTAAACAAATTTGGGGCACAGGCGCCACACACCTCATCCAACCTGGCTTCAACTATTCAGGCTTATTAAAGAGAACCTGTCATGCAAAATAACCCCCTAATCTAAATATATTTTCATAAACTGCCTTTAGAAAGCATTGCCTCTATCCCTTCATTGTCCTGTAAACCTAAGCAATGAGGTCCTAAAGCTGTATGCAAATGACCTGTGAGATGTCCAATGAATCATTAGCATATTCAAGCTGTCCAGCTTATTCATGAGTGGGCGGCACAGCCACACCCCCAGTGCTTGACTGACAGCCTGTACAATGGTGTAATGGTCCATGTGCTTGCTGGCGGCCACGCCCCCTGCAGCCTGTGTGTGTACAGGAGAGATACAACAGCTCCAGGCAGCCATGTTATAGCAGAACATGTCAGGTACTTGTGTAGCTGATATCTGTGTCTCTATGTATCAGGAGGATGCAGCATGTCAGCAGATACACTAACTATGCTTTACTATACATTACACACAGACATGAGCAGGGGGAGAGGGGATGGGTAACAGGGGTGACATCACTGCCTCTGACCATGTGACCAGCCTAATTTACATAATAAAGAAAATATTATTTTACAATGATTAATGTATGAAAGTGCATATTATAAACAATTTCTTTCACTTACACAACTAACCTTGCCCAGTCTGATTTTGCCTATTCAGGTTTCTTCTGGGGCACCAGGACAAGTGATACATATCAGAAATAAACAGATTCATGGCCATTAAGGGAAAAGTAAATAAGAATACAGAAAGGAAAAGAAGTAGATTCCGCAATAGAGATTTTTTTCCTTCCTCTTCATAGCACATAAATAGCATTGACCCAACTCTGTCCCCTCCCAGATTGTACCAATTTGGTATGCTTTGTGAAGCGCTGCATAATCTGTAGGCACTATACAAGTAAAGAATTACTATTATTATTATTATTATTATTGTTATTATTATTATTATCATTATGTATGATATTAATTGGAACTAAATCTGGAGTGACCTTCATTGATGTTGCACTGGCATTGCTGGTGCTTAATGTGCTGCAGTCCCTTGGTTTTCCACACACTAATTTATGACAAAGCTACTGATTTCTTCGTGTAAACCTAGAACACATTAGAAATGAATTACACATATGTCTCACACTTGCAAAGCTACCCCTATGACTAGCAACAACAAGATTATAAAGTTTTAAAATCATCAAGTAACATCTTACAGATCGCTTCTCCTTGTCATTAAATGTATTTTCCTTTAACACTAAGTAAATTATTCATGTGTTCATTTCCTATATTCTAATTTTAATAAAAATGTTGAGGACACGCATTGTCAGCCTTGAGTACATTTAATGTTTGGTCATTCTGATTCAACAATACCCTTATGCCAGCATCATTTTTGGAACAAAAGGAATACCTGTTTACTAAGAGACTCGGGCTGCATGAGCCATCCAATAAATGCTTGTAAAATTTATAGAATGTGAATAAAGCATAAATAAACCATATGTTTACTCGCTAATTTTATAAGCATTACTGGTTTTCTTTGAATTACATGCCAAAGGGCCATTGGGTAATACAATAGCTACTGAATAGTGCAATACTCTTTGGAAAATGAGGACACTGTCTACTATTTCATTATGTATCCAATGCCTAGTTAATGTGGCATTCGTTATTTAAGCCATTTCATAATGTATGAAACATGTATTATGAACAACACGTTTTATAACACAAATTGAAAACTGGAAATAAATTTGAACTAGCAAATAATCTATGGAAAAAAATTAAGAATATTGTTCCTAATTTACAGTTAATTTAAAAAATGATAAATTACAATCCAGGAAATGTTAATTTAATATAACATTTAAAAAAACAATAACAAAAACAATACAAAACCAAGGCCATATTCACACAACAGATGATTATTGACCCTGAAAAGTGAACGGTTTAATCTGTATTGCATGTCCGAGCTCAATACATTTTTCCACTAATCCTCATAAATCATACTCCAGACTTGGTACAGACGAGGATGCACTTCACTTTTTAACATAAATAACACACATTCCATAGTAGAAAAAGCAAATGAATTGAAGTATTCAAGAATTGAAGCATTTATTGTTGTCATATGCTTTCGGTTATTAAAACACAGAAAGCACATGACAATTTTAAACAGTTATTTGGATTCACAGTGGGTTCACAGTTGTTTGGATTGATTAGCACCACAGTCATCACTTTTCCTGCAGCTTGGCTTTGGTTCATCAATGGTTAACCAGCTGTTAATGACAGGTTCTCCCACTACTCGTATTACACCCTTACTCCTCCTTTTTGCCTGGATCTCAGGCTGTTAACCAAGTCACTGTTTGGTGCTAGGCTTCTGATATCACATAAGAGTTCTGTCCACTCTGGGAAGGGGCCTGCTATCAAAATGCCTTAGTGAGTTCCAGAATATTTTTTGATTCTGATCTCTGTCTCATGGTATTATGACTGTTGTCTCATGTTTTGACTATTATCTGCTCTTGTGATTTTGTACTATGTTTGTCCTCTTGGTTCTGGACAGGCTGTACTGTCTCCTTTTCGTTGCTTGTATTGTTCATCCTGTCTTTTTGTTTTGCATGTTGGCTGAGGAATGGAATGCCTCCTAGTTGTCCTTTACCACTTAGGGTATGTGAGGCAATCAGGGCCCACTGTCTCTGTCTAGTCTGTTCTCAAAGCATGCATTATTCTATGTTTACATTTGTAAGTTTATATTTTTTTACAGTTTTTAACCAGAAATAGGCATTGAACTACACTATGTGAACATCTCAAAATAATTCAGTGTTTAATAAATAATTTTAAAAAATGAAAGCGATTAGATGCAGCAGCATTGTCATGAACCTGTCCGGCAACAATAATCAGACCTGGGGCTAGCTCTCAGACTTGGGAAGAGGTGGAGAACTCACCCTAGTACATCCCTGCAGGCTACCAACTGCCTAAAACCGATAAGCCCTTTTAAGGGTGAACCTGCTACAGGAAACTAATGAACAGCTGGTGGATGCTGGAGCAGACAGGTAATGGGAAATCTGAGGTAGACCAGTTTTCAGATTTGGACACAGTATTGCATCAAGGAAACCAGACTAAATAGAGACACACTGGAAGATACATGAAACAGATATACTGTAGTCAGACAGAATTGGGTCAAAACCAAGATAGCGACAAAGGTACAGAATCGAATAACTAGAGAGAGTTTGAGTAACTTAGCAGAGGTCAGAAACACAGAATAGCAAAGCAATAACTCAGCAATAAGGAAAGGTATGAGGAAACTATTAGCCAGCAAGGTATAATGGGACTGGGCACTGTACACTGACTGGATCAGCCACCCATCACTCTAGTAACCTTTTCAGGACAGAACTGAGCTGCAGAGAACTGGATATGGCGGACTTTATTCCATAGTGCTACATTTCATCTGAAGCCTTCCTCAAGGCTTAATCATTCAACGCAGCAACAACCTAAGCCACAGTTCAGACACACAAATCACAAAAAAAATTAACGCCACCTTACCTGCACTCTGGACAAATGTTACAAGAATTTATAATCACACCTCTTAAATTGACAGGTACAGATTTGGCAGTTTACTTTTTAAGTAAAGAGTTGTAACCATCCTTTACTTTTCTTTTCCCCTTTTATTTCAATGACTTGATGTCATATAACAGTGCAGTGTGCTTTTAGATTACAATAAAAGGTGGCTACATCTGTGCGTGCATTATGTTGCATGCATTATGACAATTTATTACATTTACCTTGTTGCCAGCCAAACATGTCCCCTTAACAGCTGTACACCTCAGAGCACGGATACATGCTGCAAATTAAGGCAATCTGTGTTTACTGTCTCTTGGTGGAAATGTTCTTGATACGAGATATTTGGAACATCACAGATTACAATTTCATATGAAGTATTTCATGGCCAACATGAATAATAAGAAACACAATGCCAACTTACAGTCTCATCAGTATCTTACAGTTATTGTGAGCCATCACTATGTGCGTAGACTACACAGAGACATGGCATCATAAAGATAATTTACACCTGTTCTGTGTGTATTGACTGGCAATAACTTATGCAAAAATATGATGAAATAATTGGGATGTGAACTAGCTCCAATACAGACCTTTCAAGGCAATCCAGTCACATTAACACTGAAATACTGGACACATGAGGAGTATGAAAACCTGGAAAAGTTGTTTTTTTCTTTCAGATCCTGAGACAACCTGTGAATAAGCCCTCACAGAAAGAAATAATAGAAAAGTTCTAGCAAAAAAATTATATTTGTTTAATTTCATGTTGGTTAAAAACCTTTATATCACAGCAAAAACACAAGGGAGAAGAGAGGGGCATCAATCCATCTGAAATGTTTTGAATAGAACACTGTCCTAAGTCTCATAACTAAGAGGTGAGCGGATCAAGATTTTTTGTCCACTTGGTTGATTCAACCAATAGCACACAGACAAATTAAAGGGGTTGTCCTCTTTCAGCAAATATTTGATATGGTTTGTGTAAGGAAAGTTTGTACAATTTTCCAATATTCTTTCTTTATCGATTCCTTCCGGTTTTCTAGGTTTTTGTTTGCTGTTCTGCTATAAAAGCTTCTATTTTTACTTCCAATGGACAGAAATCTGTCCATGGTCTTGTGATGGACAGGCAGGCGCAAGAGCCTTATTATCACACATCTATTATTACTCTCTGTGATGATAACGGTTCATGCACCTGCATGTCCATCACATCACATGGACAGATTTCTATACACAGGAAGTAAACAAAGAAGCTTTCTATAGTTTTCATGCACAAGTCCATGTTTGCTTGGACAATGCATTCATGTTAAGGGGATTTATTATTTGCCAAGCTCCGTGTAGCGCTGCGTAATCTGGGAGCGGTATAAAAATAAATAATTATTTCATTTATTTATTACCAAAATACTGGCAATTATAAGCTCCATAAGTGACTGCCTAACTTTTCTCACAAGGTTAGGGAAGAAATGTAGAGTCAGTGCACCGTAAAGGCAAACTGGTAGTAATGTGTGTATTTTGTTCCACTGGATGTTAGATACATGACTTGATAGGGAAGACATTCGTTAGTGACTAAATAACCACCAAGTTATCACTTTTGTTATTATATGCTATTGGTTTATATCAAATCAAATCTGCCTCCCATATAGATACATGGATTTTTTGCATCATTCACATGCATTATAAATAAAGATTATTGTTATTATGCAATGTACCTAACACTTTGGAATCCTGTCATACAGGACAGAATAGTAAGTTGATTTGGAAGAAATGCAAGTGATTGAATACAGTATATTGATACATAACAATATAATTAGTTGAGAGAGCACACTCATATCTTTGTAAATGAATTTCAACATAGTAAAGAGAGTTCAAGGCTTCAGGCAGTCAATTTTCTCTCTCAGAACTTTCCCTCTGTAGTATGCTTAAATAAAAACACTGGAGTCACTTTGAGGTTCTCCGGAGACGTGAAACCGATCCCGATCAGTAGCATTATGCTAAGAAGAAAACACAAATTGTTTCTAACAATTTTTTATGAAGTAGAAAATTCCTAAGGCATTACATTGATTCACTAAACACAATTTTACTTTTTTCCTTTATAAATTTCCTTTAGGGATGTTAGATGCCAGTATCAATATGATTCATTAAAAGTAGGTCGAAGTGGAGCTAAGGATTCTGCTAAAAGTATTACTTAATATACTCTTATAATATAAAGAATTTGTTGGAGGTCACTTCACTGTACTCAGTTTTACACCACTAAAAGTTCATAAAAATGTATTTAGCATTTCAGTAGAAGTGTAAAATATATGGATTGTGAAAGTATAGAAAACCTATGCAGTTATACAGAAAGAGTAATATTTACATGCAGTATACACCCAAATAGTTCAACAAAAAAATGATTATTTTTTAACCCCTAGGCGCACCAGGACGTTATAGTACGTCCCCGGGGCTAGATGCTTAGCGCACGGGGACGTTCTATAACGTCCTGCTTCTGGCACCGGCTCACGAACGGAGCCGGTACCAGAAGCAGCGGCTGTCAGCTGTCTAGTACAGCTGACAGCCTGCGCTAACACCCGCGATCGGAGCCGGCTCCGATCGCGGGTGTTAACCCCTTACACGCCGCGGTCAAACATGACCGCGGCGTGTAAGGGTGTTTGCGCTGTGGATCGGATCCCCCGTGCCGCTTACCGGGGGATCCGATCCACTTCTGGGCAGCTCCGAGGACTGGCATGTGCCCCGGAGCTGCCCGGTCTCCATGGCAGCCAGACCCCTTCCGGGTCTGGCTGTAAACTGTCTGAGCATGCGCAAGCTTGCTCAGACAGTTTACACTGCTCTACAATAAAATAGTATTGTAGAGCAGTGTATTGAACTTAAACCAGTGATCAGAGCATCACTGGTTTAAGTTCAAGTATGTATAAGTAAAAATATGCAAAAACACTTAACACTACACATTATAATAAATAAAAAATAAATACATAAAAATATAAGCCCCTAAAATGTCACTTTCCCATAAAAACACTTAATAAAGTATAAAAAACACAAAAACACAAAAAACCCTGCATATTTGGTATTGCCGCGTCCGTAACAATCTGTATAATAAAACAGAATCGTTACTGGACCCGCACGGTACACGCCGTAGAAAAAAAACTGCAAAAACGTTCCGAAAAAAGATAATTTTTAATTATACCCTATCAAAAAATGCTCTAAAAAGTAATTAAAAAAATGTTATGCACTCCAAAATAAGCCCACTAAAAAGAACAACTCTTCTCGCAAAAAATAAGCCCCTAACTAGATTTGTCAGCCGAAAAATAAAAAAGTTATGCATATGAAAAGATGGTGATGCTAAAATGAACAAGATTTTCTTCAAATTGGTTTTTATTCAGTACAATTGAATAAAATACACAAAACCCCACATATTTGGTATCCCTGCGTCCGTAACAATCTGCATAATAAAACAGAATCGTTATTAGATCCGCAAAGTGAACCCCGTAAAAAACAAAACAAAAAAAAGCTCCAGAAAAAAGATCATTTTCAATTAATACCCTATAAAAATGCTCTAAAAAGGGATTTAAAAAATGTTATGCACTCTAAAATAAGACCACTAAAAAGAACAATCCTTCTCGCAAAAAATAAGCCCTTAAACAGATTTGTGAGGCAAAAAATAAAAAAGTTATGCATATGAAAGACTGTGATGCTAAAATTAACAACATTTTTGCCAAATTACTTTTTATGCAGTAAAAATGGGAAAAAAATAAAAAATCTATATAAATGAGGTCTTTTTGTAATCGTGGCGACCCATAGAATAAAAATAATATACTATTTTTATGGTATGGTAAACGGGCAAAAAAAAAAAACCCATAAAAATCTTCCTGAAAAGTGATGATTTTAATTTCCTCCACCAACAAAGAGTTAATAAAATCTCACCAATTAGCCTATAGATTCCCCCAAATTACGTACCAGAAAAGTGCATCTCATGTGGCAAAAGAAATAAGCCCCTATAGGTCCACATTAAAAAAAAAGAAAAAAATTATAGCCTGTACAATGTGACATAGAAAATCTGATCTGGATGGCGCCTCCTTCCCTTCTATGCCCGGCCGTGCGCCCATACAGCAGGTCACCACCACATATAGAGTATCCGTGTACTCGGGAGAAATTGGGTAACAAACTTTGTGGAGCCTTTATTCATTTAATCCATTGTAAATGTTTAATTTTCCACCCAAAATGGGTGTATTGTGAAAAAATATTACAATTTGCAGACTGCACCTCCATTTTGTTTTAACCCCTATAAAACACGTAAAGCGTTAACAAACTTCTTAAAAGTGGTTTTTCATACGTTGAGGTGTGTAGTTTCCACAATGGGGTAATTTACGAGTCTCACTATTATTTAGGCCTCTCAGTGTCAATTAGAAGTTGAGCAGGTCCATCTAAATGCGGGTTTTGGTGATTTTACAAAAAATGTGAAAAATGATACCTAAATTCTGAGCCTCATAACATTCTAGTAAAATATGTGGAATCTTAAAAAACCATGCCAACATAAAGCAGACATTTGGGAAATGTAAGTTATGAATTTATTTGGGAGCTATGACTATCTGCATCAAAAGTAGAGAATTTAGAACGTTGAAAATAAAGAATTTTTCCAATTTTTTTCCAAATTTTGTTTTTTTTCATAACTAAACACAAAAGATATCATCCAAATTTTTAAACTAATTTGAAGTACAATGTGTCACGAGAAAACAATCTAAAAATCCCCTGGATATCTCATAGCGTTCCAAAGCTATAACCACTTATAGTGACACAGGTCAGATTTGAAGAATGGGGCCGCGTCCTTAAGGCCAAAATAGACTGTGTCCCCTAGGGGTTAAATGAGTCTGAGTGAAGGTTCATACTACAATATTATGTTGATAATTGTAATAAAAGTAATGGCAATAATATTATTATTCTAATAACTAATGCATTCTATCAAACAGGCAAAGAAGCTATTTCTATACACACAACAAGCTATCATAAACCAAGTTCTGAGATACTTAGAGATAGGACTGCAGTCAGCTATATCCTTCATCTTTAATACCTCCTATTACTATGGCTTTGGTTAAAGCATTTATAACTTGTTTTACTCAATACAGAGCATATTTGTTGTCTAGCAATTGAACCAAACATTATGGATCAACAAACTTATAGAAATAAGTAGTCCAGTGCAATGGCAGATCCACATTAGGGCTGTTTCACCCATGACCACCCATACCACCCATAGATGGTTTGTGTGCATTCCAATCAACAGCCGGCAGCCTTAAACAAAAAATGTGCAGAGGAGAAGGTGGAGCTTAATACAGCCACCCTGTGCAGAACATCCTATGTCCCTCCTCCATGTTCCAACCAGAGTTTCTTGCTGCTGTCCGGTTTCAAGAGGAGTGGGAAAGTAGCAAAATGAGGAGCAGGATCTATACAGTCTTGCTGTACTGTGTGCCCTTTCCATGCTTTTCTGAATGTATTTGTACAGCAGCTGCACTCATCTCTGTCCACCTTTCTCTCTCTACCTGTAATCCAACATGGAAGTCTAGCTCATGTCTAAGTGCATGATGTATGTGTGTATGTATAAGAAAGTATATTAATGTGTAAAATTATGTGTAAACTGTAAGTGGATGATTTATGATTATATTTGTTTATATATAGCTGTGCCATTGTGTGTATATGTAGATATGTCTATGCATGTGCTGTAGGTCTGGTGTAGAGATGAGCGAGCACTAAAATGCTCGGGTGCTCGTTACTCGAGCCGAACATTTCTCGATGCTCGAGTGCTTGTTTCGAATAACGAACCCCATTGAAATCAATGGGAGACCCGAGCATTTTTCAGTAAAATGACAAACTGAACGAGCACAGTGAAAGAACACAGTGCAGAACAGATTGCAGATGTTCGGGAACATCTGCGATCTGTTCCGGAGACACGCGTGCAGAACGGTGTTCTCCGCAATAGTATTTGAAGAACAATATGTGTAGAGAACAACTTGCAGATGTTGCCAAACATCTGCAATGTGTTCTACACACTTATTGTTCTTCAAATACTATTGCGGAGAACACCGTTCTGCACGCGTGTCTCCAGAACAGATCGCAGATGTTCCCGAACATCTGCAATCTATTCTGCACTGTGTTCTTTCACTGTATTCTTCAATTAAATGATTAAATTAAATGTTTTAATTGTATTTTTTACTGTTCTTCACTTCTTCTTTTTAATTAAATGCTCGTTATCGAGCAGGGCAAATACTCGTCCGAGCAACGAGCCGGACGAGTATACTCGCTCATCACTAGTCTGGTGTCATTGTCTCCTGGGGCAGATGGGCACAATTCACCAGCAGATAAGTAAATTAACAGTCTACACTGTGCAATTTGGGCAGTAATACAAAATAAACTAAATTTGGGAAATCTTCACCAGGTACTTATGCAGGACTTTCAGCTGTATTCCAATGTCTCATCATTACCTGAGTTCTAGAGCAAACAACCCAGATTCAGCTTCCGGCCAGCTCACCTCAGCTCACCGAAAGCTGAATGCAGCACGGCTTGCGTGCTCCTGTTTGTTTACATGGGGCACGGACCAGAGCAATGGAAGAAGGAAGAAGAGGTTTATTACTTTGTCTACTTTCCTCACTACATTTATCATAAACCGCAGCACAAATTCCAGCCTCTATGTATATCCATCCGGGGTCTGGGCAGCATTAATTTGCACCCCATAGGGCTGAGCCCTATAGTGGTGAACGAGCGATGTGTAATGAGTAACCAAAGCTGCTGTGTCTCATCAGCCCCAGTACAGCTTTGTCAGGACATCTGCCTTCACAGGAGAAAATTTGTAAAAAATAAATAAATAGCAAAAAGATTCTCCATGGGTCATTTATTACCTAAAGGGAAACATATATAATAAAGAAACACACATAATAATGAAATACATCAATATAAATAAACAATAATATTTCTGATAAATTAGTAAAAAAAAATCCCCTGCACACACTATGAAATAAATTATAGCAGTTGGCCTGTTTAACTAAGACTATAATTAATCTATATCAAAGCAACCATCATACACTAGGAGATATTTTTATAATTATTAAAGATAAAAGTGAAGTAAAATCCTGCAGACTTCCAGTGGGATGTGGCCTTTTGGCTTGTTAGCTGTAACCCTGGCACCCAAAAGTATACTGTAAGTAACTGAATAAGTGCCTATAGGCAAGTATGTGTGTGCAGTTATGTACTCGCTGTGGCAGATTTTACATTATTTGGATGTAAGAGGCCCACACATTTTTGACTTGTGATTTTCATTTTCTAACAGCCTTATCTTCTGCAGTCTCTATTTGTAAATTTGCAATCCACCCTGAGCTTATGAGTGGAGATCTAGTTCTATTGTGTCTATTACAATATATTCATAGTCCAATGTGCACATACTTTATATACAGGGATCCCAGTATAATAAATTGTGTTCTGAGGGACTTAAGGAGTAAAGTGTGGGACAAAGTTTTTCTCTAGGGGACAACATACTGCAAATGACTGGTATTTTTAGGGTTTCAGTGGGAACATTTGCTGTAACAGGCTTAAGACCTCCAGGGGGAAATTGTGCATCAAAAAATCAATCTCACAGTTCTGTGCTCTAGTGACTGAGTAACCATTTAAATATACAGATACATCTCTCAGGATGTAAAATATATTGGGGCCTGTGTGATCCCCGATCCAGAATGTCTGAAGGAATGCACATCTGCCGCGATTCAAGAAGATTGTACTCCGATTTCCTGCATGTGTCGCTTCCCCAATCAGGTCTACCGCAGTTCACCTTCATCCCGGTGCATGTTAGTGCTTGGCTTGCGACATAAATTTAAATGTTAAATCCCGTGCTCAATCCAAATCCGTTGGATCGTCCCATGGCCCGTCCCCCCGATTTCTGTTGCATGAAACCCGGCAGTAATGCGCCAAAATCCGATTGCATGCCACACAATCCCCAGCGTGATCCCTGACGAAAATGCGGCTGCGGACCCTTCGCTTGCTTTTTGAATACCATGGGGCTTATTTACTAAGTCTCCTGACTGCAAAGTAATTTATATAAGTTCTGGTTCAGCTGATTTGATTGACAGCAAATTGCAGCCTAAGCAAATAGAAGGTCCTCTTCCTGTCTACTTACTGTCCTTTCAAGAATGCTGTCCCTCTAACTGCATGGTGAAGAAAATGCAGAAAAACTTTGGGGAATTAATTTATTGGTGTAAGGAAAAACAATGGGAACTACTTTACTGGTGGAAGGAGGCATATTTAAGCTGAGACATCTGCACTGCACTTTTCCACAAAGACACATTGGAGGGGTGATTAAGGTTTGTTATCTGTTCTTGATGACAGATTCCTTTTCAGTAACTTTTGTGGATATAGGGGGTGGGATGATAATCAATACCGAGTTACTACCTATCTATGACTCATGACTTTAAAAATGTAATTAAACATTTAATTTAGTCATACATGCACAAAGGGAAGTCATACATGCACAAAGGGAGTGATTTATCACTGTGTTTGACTCACTGTTGCAAAAACTGAATGCAAAAAATAATACCAGCCAAACACAAAAATGTACTAAACGACCCCAAAAAACAGCCAAACACAAAAATGTACTAAACGACCCCAAAAAAGTTATTAATTCCCCAAAAGTCTTTTATTTTAACAGGTCACTATTAAAACCTTACATGAGTCTTTCTTACACAAGACAAAAAAATAGTAAAATTGATTTGTACAAATATGTTAAAGTACATTGTCTAAATGTCAGAAAATTAAATCTACTGTCATCCGGTTAGGATTGTTTGCATCAGTCTTAAACTTGGAAATCACTTTGTAAAGATTATATCCATTTTACTTAGCATATTTCAAATGATGCAAGTGCCATGTAAAGTTGCAGATTTTTGCACACATTTATGGTTTATTGAGTACATTTTGAGGCCAATTTATTCCCAATCTGGCAGAAGCTGATTAAAAAGCGGGTTTCCTATGAATTGACCATTGCAATTTTTATTTTTCTATGCAGGAAAAAGCAAATCCCATAATACTGATGTTCATACAATAAAACTGAACAATTCAGCAACTCCCAATATTTAGCTCAGTCCTCTGCCCCCACACCTAGGTCCAAAATCAAAGGACCATCACAGCTTTAGAGCAATTATATGTTTTTCCATTGTTTTAATGCACTGATACTTTTTCAATGTGCAGTACACAATATTTTATAAAATATACTTTCTAGATGTAGCTCGGCTGCTTTTGATAATTTCAAGTGCAGAGTTTCTCAGCAGAACTGATCATTGTGTCACCTGCAACTGGCTATAAGATAATCTATCAAGTTATCTCAAAATGATGTTGGGTTCTCAAAAGAAACTGTTAAATGACAAACTAAACTCTTTTCTATCTGTATCTTATTTGAAATTGAATGCTACATGGCAAACTCATAATTGGAATTTTCTAAAAGTTCTGATGTTCAAAGAGAGAAAGGGGAACACTTGATAAAAGACTTTACTTGATAACAGAGGGCAAAAGAACAAGAGATTCTTCATTACTCCATCACATTTTTCATTTTTTTCACAGCCATCATAACTTATAAAGTGGATGACAAATGCAGTTTCAGAGGTTTTGATCAGTCAAGGACACTGACCAGATAGGCAGAAATAACGACTGTTAAAATGCTGTAATTGTTGGATATATTGCATCGTAACAAAGAACAACCACACAGTTTAGATTTTAGGAATCTTTTTATGAACAATTAATGAAAATTGAAGGTTCTGTTTTACATAGATTAATTACCATGATTAATTCATTCTCTTGTTTGAATGTGCACAATTTATGAGTTTGAATGGGGAAGTTAACTGCATATTTTCATATTTCCTACAAGATTTCATTCTCAAACATAGCTTATGGCAACATTTCTTATCTGCAAACGATATTCCTTCTATTTCTTTGACTTAGTTACAGTCAATTAATATTATTAATGACTTTGTAATGAGAAATTTTCCCTAGCTAAATATTTTAGCTTTACAAAGTCCCTTGAGTCCAGAAAGCTTTGTGTCAAACTTAAATCAGCTACATTTAACACATCACTTATCAGATGTTATCTTGTCTCCCTTACTAAGAGCAAATGCTGCAGAGTTATTCTGTGTTTGCTAAGTGCAACTAAAGAGATCAGGTTATTGAATCAATAGCAACATTTAGAATTGGGAAATCTTAATCTAAATCATATACATTTTTAAGTGCAACATCAGATGCCTGCTAAATTTATATTGCCTTTATGCATTGTATGTATTTTCTCCTTGGTAAGAATAGTCAGCCAAAAATATCTGGACGAGCACATCATGTCTACTAGAAGCTCTCATTCTGAACCTGTGTATAATAGCAAATCTTATAGTTCTTGTTAATCTTTCTACTGTAATGTTTTTATAGCCAAGAGGTGGACCGATTCACTGAATCAGAAGAAGCAGGAGAAAGCCAGAGTGCGCGACTCAGGTGTAGTATTAAAATAGTTGTAACTACAATTTTAAGGTGCTCGCCTTGCGGCTATCTTGTAGCCTAGCATGTAGTATATTGGTGTGATGCGCTGCCTGTGGGTCCACGAGGATTAGGCATCCAATGTTCTATCCCGCGGCTGGAGTAGGTTAGTGATGGAAAGGCTGAAGAATCCACACCAATGGCGCATCATCACTTGGAAAGCTCTGCAGTGTTATTATTAAAAGGTGAACTACGTGTTTCGGCGCTGTACTTCGTCAGGTTCAAGATAATAAAAACGTAGACCCGACCAGCATGAGAAGCCGACCAGCATGAGAAAATCGCCACTTCCAAATAGAGAAGATATCCGTGTCTCCCTTTCCCGTAGCGGAGAGATCCGGGTATGTGACTCTCTTCTTTTGATCCACTTCGGCTTCTGTAGATCACACTTCAAGCGGAGACAAGTATGAATAGAACCGCTATGGCCATATTGGTTGCCATAGATACCGGATACACATTCCTCATTAACATTTATCAGATTTGTGCAGGTTTACAACCATTTTTTTGTCATGTTATGAAATTTGTAATGTTTTAATATATTTGTACAATGTAATTTTTAGAGATCGGGACACCGACTGATGGGCTGTGATATAGACTGATGGACAGTGGTATTGCCCTATCAAGCCGGTATCCCCCTTTGACGTACTTCCCATAACTGGGAATGAGGCTCCATTACCTTCTATATAACACTGCAAACTTCTTGTATAGTGTCACTCTGTTTTTGTTATCTTAAACCTGACAATAAAGAGCTTTCCAAGTGATGACGCGCCATTGATGTGGATTCTTCAGCCTTGCCATCACTAACCATGTTTTTATAGTAACACTCCAGTCATAGCTGATTCATTGAATTATACCTTGTCCAGATCCAATAGGAAGGAGCATGAGTCTAGGTTCTAACACGGTTCTAGGAATACAATGAAAATGAGTCCTGCTCCTCCCTTCTGGTCCTGCACCATGCATTATTCAATGGATAAGCTGTGACTGGAGTGCTCCTATAAGTGAAAATAAAATGTGTGGATTCAGTAGAATGCTTTGATTCAAACGTACTTTAAAATCAATCTCAAGTTGATATTTTTTATTCAGAGCTTTAAATCTCTAGCATAGACATAGAGCTAAAGTGGTTATCTTTAGCTGTAACTAGTAGCTGTACATTTTATTTGTTCACAAATCAATAGCTCTTGGGATGTAAAACACCTTTGCCTATTATCTTTGTTACCTACATCCAGTAGTGTCTTTGCTATACCCCTCAGATGACCTAATTGCTGCAGTATCTGCTTCCTCTGCCTGTGCTGATAAGCCCTGGAGTCCATAGTTTGTTTATCTGACAGTTTCATGGGAGGGGCTGCTGTTATTTGCTCACACAGGTGAAGAGACAGAGCTCTCTATGTGTATGTAGCAGAGCTGGATGTGTTCAAGACTGCAGATATCTCCTGAATAGATAACTCATAGACATAGAGCTAAAGTGGTTATCTCTAGCTGTAACTAGTAGCTGTACATTTTATTTGTTCACAAATCAATAGCTCTTGGGATGTAAAACACCTTTGCCTATTATCTTTGTTACCTACATCCAGTAGTGTCTTTGCTATACCCCTCAGATGACCTAATTGCTGCAGTATCTGCTTCCTCTGCCTGTGCTGATAAGCCCTGGAATCCATAGTTTGTTTATCTGACAGTTTCATGGGAGGGACTGCTGTTATTTGCTCACACAGGTGAAGAGACAGAGCTCTCTATGTGTATGTAGCAGAGCTGGATGTGTTCAAGACTGCAGATATCTTCTGAATAGATAACTCAGAATAGTGAGGTTCAAGATCCCCCCCTGTTCTCTATCAGTTCCACAATCCCAGTATGTGATTTGCAGAGAATTCTCTGGCTGCCTTTGCACCTCATGCTGCTTCCCTTCCTAAAAAATATATTTTTTAAGGAGATGTAATAAATGTAAGTTTTACCACATCTTTGCTTGTGCCTCTATTACTTTGCTCGCCTCCCCCACCTCGTCTTCGGCAGTATCAGCTTTGGGCAGATAAGCTATTAACACTTAGTGCTCACAGAACACAGGCTATAGATTGTATGTAACTGGTTTATTTATGCCAGACTATTCACCATATACATCCTGCATGTACAATGTGCAGTGTTCAGTGGATTTACTTGTGGGAAACTAAAAAGATTTAATGCTAAATTACGTTGAGAGGGAACACAAGGCACAAGATCTTTGGGCAAGCTAACTGGCCTCAGCCTGAGGGCATAGACTGACAGATATTAGTCTTTGCCCACTTCCCCCCATTTGAGAATTTTTTTTTGTCAAGCACTTTCAGAATAGAAAATGTCATAACTTTGGAAAGAAAAGGACAAGCAGCACAAAGTATACAAAGTATACCATGAGTAAGGCTTAGACAAGCTGAAACGTGTAGGTCTCCATTGCCTACTTACACACCGATGTATGCCTTTTAAAGAATGAAGAATAAAGTATTTTTATCCCGTTGGATGTGCTACGATTTCCTTCCTTTCTAAAGCATTTGCAAGTTCAAGCCAGAACCTCGTGTGCACTCCGAATATTTAACCTCCACCACCTGGGACAACAGGGTACGTGAAACTTTTTCCTATATGGTCTTTTCTCTGCTTTTTGTAGGCATCGTTCTGTTTGTTGTAAAAGGGATCACATGATAACTTTACAGTTATGCTTTAAGAATCAGTTTTGTGCATGACAATTTTTACAATTGCAGAGCTGTTATACATGTTTAAGTGTTTTAACCGCCTATCGATGTATGACATATCTGTATGTCACAGATGGGCAGGAAATTGCTAGATATACCATTGCTGGGAGCTGAAACAATCAGTATATGTATACTGTAGGTCTGCAAGGTGGCATATTGCAAGCTGATCGAATAGCCTTAGCCTCCAGAGGTCAGTGAGTCCATTATATGTCATCAGTAATTGTGCTGAGGAACTAAAGCTTAGTATCCAAATTATTTATCCAAAGGATAGGTCATCAGTAAGAAAAAACCCCTTTAATCTTTTTTAGATGCAGCCTTTTTTGTTCATTTTTCAATCCCCACCTTCATAAACCTTTAACTTTTTTCCACCTACAGAGACGTGTAAGAGTTTATTATTTGCAATTGCAACTAATTGTACTTTTTAGTGACAAGATAGAGGATTTGATGTTGTCTAGTGGGAAGCGGAGAAACATTCCAAATGTTGTGAAATTGGTGAAAAAACATACTTGCATTATTTTCTTGTGGGGTAGGTCTTAAGGCTTTCACTGTGTGCTCCAAATGATACATAGGGGTATACTTACCTGGGACCCTGCGCCACACCAGTCAGCTTATTGCTAACACTTGTGGTCATCTGTCCCAATCGGCCACCTTCACGCGTTCAAGCGGAGGACGTGTTTGGCCAGGAGTGCACTCGCTGCTGCCGGTGACTTTTCACATGTCCTGCCCAATACATCAAGAGGCACACGGGCGCCTGCGTATGATAAATATCCCCTATATTCTTTATTCTTTGGCTTGGTATGATCAACATTTATTGAGGATCTTTTGTGTTTTAATACCTTTTAAAAAATAAAAACCTTGTAAACAAAATTTTTTTTTGCCATATTCTGATGCTAATAACTTTTTCATGCTTCGGTGTGCAGAGCTGTTGCCATTTTGTGACAGATGTGCTAATGTTTTCATCAATGCCATTTTGCAGACTATAAGACCTTTTGATCGCTTTTTTTTTTTTTTACATGTTTGCGTTGTAAAATGGCATAAATCAGATTATTTGGGTGCTATTTTCCATTATTGGGATCCTTATTATTAACCATTGACAGTACTATACTATTTACACTTAGTACCAGTACCAGACATCACAGAATGAATGGCACTGTTTAAGAGACGAAATTATTCATTCATGCAATACAGCACTAATGGTACAGATGCTGAAATTTAAACCCACACCTATCATAAGGATAGACAATCCCCATTAAATCCCTAAAAACGCCTTTAATATACACTCACTGGCCACTTTATTAGGTACACCATGCTAGTAACGGGTTGGACCCCCTTTTGCCTTCAGAACTGCCTCAATTCTTCGTGGCATAGATTCAACAAGGTGCTGGAAGCATTCCTCAGAGATTTTGGTCCATATTAACATGATGGCATCACACAGTTGCCGCAGATTTGTCGGCTGCACATCAATGATTCGAATCTCCCGTTCCACCACATCCCAAAGATGCTCTATTGGATTTAGATCCGGTGACTGTGGAGGCCATTTGAGTACAGTGAACTCATTGTCATGTTCAAGAAACAAGTCTGAGATAATTACAGCTTTATGACATGGTGCATGATCCTGCTGAAAGTAGCCATCAGATGTTGGGTACATTGTGGTCAGAAAGGGATGGACATGGTCAGCAACAATACTGTAGGCTGTGGCGTTGCAACGATGCTCAATTGGTACCAAGGGGCCCAAAGAGTGGCAAGAAAATATTCCCCACACCATGACACCACCACCACCAGCCTGAACCGTTGATACAAGGCACGATGGATCCATGCTTTCCATGGATCCGAATGTTGCAGCAGAAACTACCATCCGAATGTTGCAGCAGAAATCAAGACTCATCAGACCAGGCAACGTTTTTCCAATCTTCTACTGTCCAATTTCGATGAGCTTGTGCAAATTGTAGCCTCAGTTTCCTGTTCTTAGCTGAAAGGAGTGGCACCCGGTGTGGTCTTCTGCTGCTGTAGCCCATCTGCCTCAAAGTTCGACGTACTGTGCGTTCAGAGATGCTCTTCTGCCTACGTTGGTTGTAACGGGTGGCGATTTGAGTCACTGTTGCCTTACTATCAGCTCGAACCAGTCTGCCCATTCTCCTCTGACCTCTGGCATCAACAAGGCATTTCCGCCCACAGAACTGCCGCTCACTTGATGTTTTTTCTTTTTCAGACCATTCTCTGTAAACCCTAGAGATGGCTGTGCGTGAAAATCCCAGTAGATCAGCAGTTTCTGAAATACTCTGAGCAGCCCTTCTGGCACCAATAACCATGCCACGTTCAAAGGCACTCAAATCACCTTTCTTCCCCATACTGATGCTCGGTTTGAACTGCAGGAGATTGTCTTGACCATGTCTACATGCCTAAATGCACTGAGTTGCCACATGTGATTGGCTGATTAGAAATGAAGTGTTAACGAGCAGTTGGACAGGTGAGTGTACCTAATTAAGTGGCCGGTGAGTGTACTTCATTGCTTTTTAGCATGTGCTTTTTCATGTGTCCAAAAGTCTAAGAAGTTAATTGTGCTTTCAAATTAAGATTCAAAGATTTATGCGAATTAGCTTCTTTCCTTAAAATTCTAAGTTGCTAGTTTATTATTAATCTTGAAGAGGTTTCCACTACATAAATACTGTGTGACAGAATAGGTGAGGCTACATTAAACAAAAATACCCATTCAAAAACATAGACTAAAACATTTTGCCAATCCCACGGTCATTGAAATACTTTATATGTAATTGATATTTAGTTTAATCAACAGAAGCAATAATTATGTTGTAAATGCTGAATGCTGAAGTAGACTGATGAATTTGTAACAGTAATTTCATCCCATAATATAAAATAAATAAATATTTTTCACACAATACATTCAACAGTTTTCATTTTTCTGGATGTAAGTCAACCTTTGTCATTCTGTTCCTTTTTTTAATATTTCAGACTGTGTTTGCTTTAAGAGGTAGATGTTACAGATGAATGTACTTTACTGGAAGAAAGTTTCTATTATTATCATTAGTGTTTGTTTATGCTTCTCACCTTCCTATTAAGTAATTCAAAATGTCTAGACATTCCGTCTTTACATAATTGATGGCTTTGCCAATAATTACTGCTGAGTAGCATCCAAGGTGTCGAGCCTTTGGTTTGGTTTGCAAAGAATTCTTATTTGAAACTACCCAGTTCCAGCTTTTCATGTAACTTTTTAAAAAGTTTGGAACCAAGAAGGCTCAAGTTGATGTCACTTTAGCTTATGTCCTAGTTTTCATCTTTCTGTCATTTCTTCTTTTTGTGCTCACTGAACACACTGTTCTATCTGATGCTTAATTGTTCCATGCTGTTTTGTCAGTGCAGTGGGTGAAATCATTTTCTCATTAATTAAGCATTACTAGTTAAGTGTTTCTGTTTAAACAGACAGTTCATGTGTATTTTTTTCATTAATATTATCATTGTTTTAAGCATTTCATAAAAATAAATCAACAATTTATTTTTACACTTTTTAATTGTATTAACATGGCAGGCGGTCAAATTCAAACTCAAGGTTAAATATTGAAAATGTTTTAATTAAAACAATTACCAGCCATTAGGATGCATCGCTCGCCACTTCAGAATAATCCCCTTTGCCAAGACAGAAAAAGACAAGAGCATGACCTAAAATGGGACTTCTTAGCAAAACAGTCTAATTAATCCTGTGGTAGTTTAATAGGTTTATTAAGCTTCATTTCCAATTTTATAAAAGTTATAATAAATTGTTCAAAACTTTTATTGTAAAAAAAGTAAAAATTATTTTAGGTGGAAAAAGGGAATTACTTTATTACAATTTTTCCTAAATGTATGCAAACTTGCTTCAGCAATTTGCACTTTTTCACAACTTTTATTGAAAAGGGGGAGCCAGGCTTAGCAGAATGGGCAGTGCCTCAACAACCTAGAAGATTGTTTACTTGAGTTTATTCACCGGCAATGTTGGGCTGTCGGATCGCTCAACTGTGGGATTCTCCTTTGGTTCATCTATCAGTTCCTGTCCTTCCTCAAATATAAAAATTATGAGTGATCCAGAGCTTTTGCAATAGTCTTTTATTGTTTAGCCATGAAATCATATCTTTTTAAAGTATTTTTTTTAGTCTTTTATTATTTAGATTTTTTTATCAGTGTTGTTATTCTTATGAATTTTTATTTTTTAGTTTGTATCATAACATTTTTAACGTGTATTATTAATAATATATGTTACAGCAGATATATGTTTCTTGGATATGCTGCATAAATTAGTGAAGCTGTCTTTTATCATTTCATAAATATAGACTTAATAAATATGTATATTCTGAACGCTGTCAGTATTATTAATTATTAAACATGTTATTCTAATATATCAGTGATGTAGGCTGTATAGAAAGGAAAACTAAGATTAATGATTGTCAGTTTCATTTCAGAGAAGTCTGACATTTGCCGGATAACCATTCCTATAACATTGCAGTTATTTAGCGTGAATATTTTCCAAATTGTACCATGACATTCAGTTATTTTAAACAAGTAACAAATAAAGGAAATGCCAATGTGTTTCAAAAGGTAACACACATTTAACACAGTCTCAGCTAGGTGATGTATGTCTCTACAAAGGTTCAGCTAGGTTATGCATGTCTCTAACAGCTTTGCTGGAATGTTTGTCCATTCTTCTTTAAAAAATACCTCTAACTCACTGGATTGGCTGGAAAATATTTGTACACAGTCAAGACAAGGAAAATAGCCTTAGTGGAGTTCAAGTCTGAGTTCACATAACACATGAATATTTGATTTAATCCATTCCTTTGTATCTTTGGCTTTATGTTTAGGGTGCTAAGAGGTCTTACTTCTTGCCACCCAGATTTGTGAAGTGCTTGAATAGTAGTTGTCCTGTGGACAGATTCTCCAGCCTGAGTTCCTCTAGAGTTACCCTGGGTCACTTGATTTCTTCTCTAATTACTGTCATTTTAGGTTGACATCATTGTATTCCTGAGTTGTCTTGTGTCTGTTTCTTGGTTTTTATCATGTTATTTGTTCACTCATGTTCTATAACAAACTTCTGAGGCCTTCACAAAATAGATGTAATTATACTGAAAATAAAGCACTTACAGAGGGGCTTTAATTACCTTTTAAGGGACTTTCAAAGGCAACTGGACCCACTGGAATTTATTAAGGTCACATAATACATATGTATGTAAGGGCTCTTTACACTTTCATTTTTTTCTCAGTGTGCTATTAGCCAAATTATTAAAAACTATATATACTTTTTGACATTTTAGAGATACATTTAAGTTTGTGACTGCAAAATGTAAAATGGTTCTGTGATATCTCTGTATCTGGAACATCTCCACATCATAAAACTGAGTTATCTAAAATATTATCAGACACAATTTTTTTCAATTGTCTATTTCTGTTAATCCATGCATCATCTATGATCTTATTGTACCTCAGCAGGATTTTACAGGCATCTGTCATCTCAACATTTTTAACATACAAGTTCCTTGGCTCCTAAAACAATGTTTTCATTTCCTAAATGTTACAACTGGGATAACTTCTCAGAACAATTCCATCATTGAGCAGATGGTTGATTTGCAAAACAACTTTTTATAAAAGCATAGAGGATGTCTGTTCTATCATTAGGCACACTTCTGCATGTGAATGTAACATATACTTTAGAAAAGAATATCATAACTGTCATTGTGACTAGTATCCTGGATATAGAAATAAAAACAGAAAATATATTTAAGTACAGAAATGTACTTAGCCAAGAAAGTACTTACACAAATAGACCTAAAAGAGTATTAATATTGTCTACTATTTCCTTTAATGTAGAATATTATTTGCATATCTAAGAAAGTTACTTAATATCAGCTTTTTATAACAGATTCACATTCATGTACATGCATATTTAAATCTATTGTCAAACAGCGACTTTCTTAGCATAAGATGGAAAGTGACTTTTTGTCACTTTTTTACATGACTCTCTAACTTTATTGACTGGTTAGACTTTTCTGTCCTGCTACATTCCAGAATTCATATGGATAGAAAGTAGTAAAAGAATAAGCCTCTGCATAACACTCTTGTTTTCTTGCTAAAACTGCACTAAGCTTTTCACACTACCTCAGTTTTCATGATATACCTTGTCTTCACGCTTTACATAATTTAGCAGCAAGTCCCGTGAGATTCTCATGAGTAAATCCAATGAGCTCTGCTTAGACATACAAGACTATATAGTGACTAGCCTGTCAGCTTTTAATGCAGGTAGGAGCAACTGACATGTTATAAGTAGTATAAACCAGCAAGGAAACACATATGTGAAGTATATTTTATGCTGTGTAAGTACTAAAGGTTATCAGCTTCCCTGCTGTGTGGAAAGTATCAAAAAGCAGAAGCTAGGTATGGGGGTTGCAGAGGATTGTATGACAGGGCATGAGGTGCAGAAAAAAAGAAGACAATTTAATTGAATTACAGACTAATTTAGAGGGACTGATAGGGAACAGAAAAGACCTTCTGCCATTTCTGTGTCGGAGACTTATGCAGCCACAGATCTGCAAAGATACAGCTCTCCTGTCATCTGCACATAGAGAGCATTGCATGACTTTACCCTCCTTCATCAAGAGTGAGAAGGATGAACTATTTATTTCCTTTGTGTAAGCAAGCTATGGTCTCACAGCAACAATCAGCACATCCCACAGCTACTGTGTGAATAGGCTAAATTAAAGAGGATAGCTAAGAAACTACTGGAGATAGGTAATTAGAATAAAAGGCAAGGGGGAGGGGGCTATCACTATTCTGTCTGGTTTCCTGTCTTTGTGCAACTATTCAGGCACTAGCCATTGCTGTGTGACTTTTTAGGCAAAGTACAACTAGTTTGAGAAAAAAAAAAAAAACAATAGCAACATGCCCATAATGTCACATGACATGAAGTCTAAAGGGACTAATTATTCAAGAAGTATGGGTCAAGAGTAAAGTCAAACATACAAAAGTAATATATCAATATTGAAGAAAACCGAATGCCCATAAGTAGGTAAATATAACAATTTTATTAGTTTCACAGATACAAAAAGGAATAAAAACAATTAAAAAGCACCCTAGGTGCTCTACACATACCCTTGTCCCCAGTACACAATGATAAACAGTTCAATGCATGTAAACAGGCTGCAATATTCATATATGAGGCACCATCAATACAATATATTATATTTGAGCCATAAGGGTGGTATAATAAGTGTACAATATAGAAGGTGCTGGGGTAGCCACCGTTTATCTGGATAGAGGACGTCAGTGTTTAGGCACTGGGGGCAGTAATCCCCACGCGTTTCACCTGTGCCAACAGGCTTCCTCAGGGCATTGCCTTGCACCTAAGAAGTTGCATATTGAAAGCCAAGAAGCTAGACAGAATAGCCAAACTTCCTCCCCAAAGTTGCTCTACATGAAAAGAGCACAAACACAAAGCCGCAGTAATATTTGTCAATTTATATTCATATACACTTAGAATTATTACAATAGCATCCTCCATGAACAGAGTGTCCTTCTACACTTGTGTGCACATAGGCTTCTAATTGCATTTGTAAAAGTGAAAAGTAAATGCTCCTAATGTTTGGGTAACAGAAGAAATGTCGAACACCTCTAACTTTTTATCAGGATTAGATATTTAATTATGGTGTCTGAACACCACAGCTGCTGGTTCATTCTGTTTTTACTTTTAGATCCTGTCACGAGTGGTCCTGCGACCCATATCGCGGGACGCGGGCTCACCTGTGCCCCTCGCTTCCTGCAGGTGCAGCGCCAGCACTTCTCACCTGTCCCCGCTCCCTAGTCCTGGCCTCACTCCATGTTCATGAGTCCCCGTGTCCTTGGGCGCGCACGCAGCAGCATCGGGAAACTTAAAGGGAAAGCGCCTCTCCCAGTGCCTGCTGCCGGATCTTTGTACCTAGAGCCCTAGAGAAAGCTTTGTTTATGCTTTGTGCTGTTTCTGAGAATTTCCGTGGTGACCCCGGTTCCGTTTCTGACTTCGCTCCTTTGCCGCCTGCCCTGTTCCTTCGTCTCCGACTTGGAACCTGTGCTGCCCATCCTGACCTCCTGACTGTCCTCCACTATGAGATTACCTGCCGCTTCTGTACCTCGACCTTGGCTGCCAATGTGGCCAAATCACCTGTGGAATGACCTGATGGTACCACACCGCAGCAAGTCCAACCCGCTTTGCGGCGGGCTCTGGTGAAAACCGGGTGCCACTTAGACTCCGGTCCCAGGTAGTGGCTTGTGTTATCGGCCGCAGTAGTTCAGAGGATCCACAACCTCTGAGGCTGACAGACTGAATTAAAAGCAAGATATAAGATCTAAAATTGATGACTCCACTCATTGCACTTTAAGACCACAGAGGCCATGCTCAGATAAAATGAGATATAGGTGTTCCATAAATTTTAATTGTTGGTAACTAGAGATGGGCAAATCAATTCTAAATTCGTTTAGAATCGTGTTAAGGAAAAAATTTCAGACAAAAAAACTCGTCACAAATCCGAAGTTTACAGTGATTCATGGGAAGGAATTTCAAATAGTTTTTTACATTTTTTTTTCCCCTTCATTAGCAAATTGGACGCAAGCACAATGTGTTACATAAGGCAGAGAACTCTGGGAATAAGAAAGGAACATGGCAGTAGTATTCCTCACTGTATGGGGGTAGTGTTCCTCACTGCATGGCGGTAGTGTTCCCCACTGTATGGGGGTAGTGTTCCTCACTGTATGGCGGTAGTGTTCCTCACTGTATGGGGGTAGTGTTCTTCACTGTATGGCGGTAGTGTACCTCAATGTATGGCAGTAGTGTTCCTCACTGTATGGGGGTAGTGTTCCTCACTATATGAGGGTAGTGTTCCTCACTGTATGGCGGTAGTGTTCCTCACTGTATGGGGGTAGTGTTCCTCACTGTATGGCGGTAGTGTTCCTCAATGTATGGCGGTAGTGTTCCTTACTGTATGGGGGTTGAATTCCTCATTGTTGCTAATTTCCGTTACAGGGTTAAACGCAGTGGAAAAAGTTATTAGATTTTGATATATAGGGCATTTTCAGATGTGGCTAATGTGTTTATTATTTTTACTGTTTATTTATTTTATATCAGTTCTAGGGTTGTTTTATTATAATTTTTTTTTTACTTTTTTTTAATTTTTATTTTTCTATTTTTCAGACTCCCTAGGGTACTTTAACCCCCTAGGGGTTAAACCAAGAAAGGCCTCGGGTCTTCAGAACACCCGAGGCTTTCATGGCGACGGATCGCCACTCCATGATGACGTCGCGAGGAGCGACGGTCCTCAATAAGATGGTGGTGTCCATGCGCCACCATTTTTTGAAGCCGCTGGAAACTTTGCCACCGGTGATCTGCGGGTTGACACCCATGATTGGTGCTAGCACCGACCCTGGGTGGTACCGGTAAGCCTTTGCTGCAATATGTAGCAAAGACTTACTGGCTATGGAGAGGGCTCAGCCCGTGAGCCCTCTCTATGCACCCGTACCTGGCATGTGACATACTGTTACTTCACATGTCGGTATGGGGAATTGATTCGATTTGGGTTGAATCAAATTTTTTGACGAATTCACTCATCTCTATTGGTAATTTTTGAACTGTTGCATGGCTAAACTGTAACATAGTAATTTTGTTACATATCACAATACAGTAGTATCAATTTACGGAATTGCTCAGGTCAGTAGGAAAGTGTTCAAAACAGGAGTCTTTACTTAGCTGGTTCTCAATTATTAGAAATCTGTAAGACTGTTCATGGGCTGGACTTCTCTGCCAGTGATATTGGTTGTTTCTTACATTTTCCTTCATCTGTTATTTGCATCAGGGCTCACTGCCCCTTCCCCCCTCCTGCCCTGACACTTCCTAATTCATAATAATTAAACATAATTTTGAATATTTTTTTCAAATATTTATGTTGGATGTCATTTACATACATAGGTTCTGCGTGCATTTATTAGGTCTGCTCATATCGTAAGTATGTTTTGCAAATGACACTGAGTTCACATTTGCCTTCTGATCATACTTATATCATTGTAGTCCAGATCAAATATTGATCAAATTGAGGGTCTTTTTCCACTTTTCATAAGGTGCATTGCACGCCTAAAGAACTTTGCTAAGGGATGCCAAACACTGTACTTCTGTAAGCATAAAGGACATTGCAATGCCAAATTATTCAGGTTCTGAGAGATAGAACATTATAGTAACACCTATAAGTACATATATATGCATGTTGGTAAAGTAGCAGGTTGCAATGTTGCTATTGGGAATAGTTTATAACACTTATTGTCATACCCATATTGCCGAAATATCTGGTCTCCCTAGTTCAGTTTCTTAGTTGTGTTATAGGATATGTATCACAAATTAGTTTTTTTGATGAAAAAAGACAGCACACTTTTTTATCATGTTTTATATTGTTTTTATTTTCTGATTTTTTTTGCATAAAATAATTATGGGGATTGCCATCTTACCTCAAAAATCCCTTAAAAAGTTGCAAATCCTAGTGTAAAATATACCACTGGAATGGTAAAAGATTAAAGACAAGATTCTTAAATATACTCAGGATAACAAAATAACACATTCTCTAATTCAGTGTTAATATCAAAATTACATCAGTTTACAGATATAATTCTAACCTGTCTCTATCAGTCCTGGTGTACACAATAGCGGTTGCCCCAGAATCCGACTGTGAACCTTCGTACTTTAGTGAGGGGAAGACATATTGTTCTCCTGTTTGAAGCTGCCTTTAGCTCTTCTCTGCTTCAAGCCCCCACCCTTGCACCCCAGGGAAATCTTTCACATAGGCTTCCTGCCTGCAAGCAACAGGAGGAGAGTAAAGCTACAAGCTACAGACAAATAAGGTCTTTATCCAGGGGAGGGAGGCAAAAGCAGAGCTGGCAGTGTACGTGGCTGAGATGTAGCAGCGCTGAGAATGTCATGTGTTATATGCATCTCATGGATCTCATCATCTCATCTCTGATCTGTGTCTTTTTCTATGCGTCAGATACTAGTACAGTTAAGAAGCTTAATGATAGTGAGTATAAACCTGTACTCTGATAACATAACTACATTGTCAACACACAGCATCTCACTAGAGGGATCATAATTAGAGATGAGCGAGTATACTCGTCCGAGTATACTGCTTGGTCGAGTATTAGTATACTCGGACCGGCTCGTTACTTGGACGAGTATCTCGCCGGCTCGAGACCGAGCATTAAATTAAGTGAAGAACAGTATTTTTATTACATAATAAAATATTCCAGATGTTTACTGATGTTTTGCTTGTAAGAACACATTGAAATAACACTATTCTTCACTTTGCATAATTCATCTCTAATCATGTGTGTGCTTAGAGAGTCCCCGCCCATAGAATTTTACACTGACCATCACAGAGTTATTTGAGCTAAAACAGTAATAAAACTAAGTAAAAATGTAAATTAAGGGACTGATAATGATCTTTATTGTGTAAACTTCACTAAGGGATTGAAATTTGTGAATTTTCTTTCATGGGAAAACCGCTTTAATTCTAAGCCAGGTCCTGCATGGTTCTGCTATAGCCAACTATTTTTCCTTTCCCCGTCTAATTGGGGTGAGGTTGGCAAGGGGGAAAATTCACAATTCTTGGCTTTGGGCCAGGAATTTCTACTTTGCATGGCTTTTATTCCAGAAAGCTGACTTATAAAACCATAATAAATTCTACCCATAGAGAACCAGTATCCCAACTTGTGCAGGTGTCCAAGGAGAAATAAGATTAACTCCATTCTCTCTGAACTACTGAATAAAAAAATGGACTTTCACTCTGACACGATCCAGGTAAAAATATAGACATTTTTGAAAATTTATTTCAAAAATAAAACAATAAACGTTGAAGAGAAAGTCCATTTTTTTCTTCAGTAGTTCAGAGAGAGCGGAGTTGATCTTCTTCCTCCTTTGACACCTGCACATTGTACTCAACCGGAGGTCATCCTGCCAGCAAGGACTGTGCAGCACCCTACACGCATCTGACAGTGCACAACTACTGGAGATGAGCGTTATACCACCACAAGCCTGATAACTAGAGATGAGCGAGTATACTCGTCCGAGCTTGATGCTCGTTCGAGTATTAAGGTACTCGAAACGGCTCGTTGCTCGGACGAGTATTTCCCCTGCTCAAGATCGAGCATTTAATTAAAAAAACACAGTGAAGAACAATGAAGAATAGAATAAATACAGTGAACACAGTGAACACAGGATCATTTAAGTGAAAAAGACAGTGAAGAACACAGTGAAGAATAGATTACAGATGTTCGTCACATCTGCTTACTTGTCGGAAGATACGCGCGGAACGGCAGCAGGGAGACATCAAGCAGCAGGGAGACATCAAGCAGCAGGGAGACATCAAGCAGCATGGGGAGACATCGGGCAGCACGGGGGAGACATCGGGCAGCACGGGGGAGACATCGGGCAGCGGGGAGACATCGGACAGCGCGGGGAGACATCAGGCAGCACGGGGGAGACATCGGGCAGCACGGGGGAGACATCGGGCAGCACGGGGGAGACATCGAGCAGCACGGGGGAGACATCGGGCAGCACGGGGGAGACATCGGGCAGCACGGGGGAGACATCGGGCAGCACGGGGAGACATCGGGCAGCACAAGGGAAACATCGGGCAGCACGGGGGAGACATCGGGCAGCATGGGGAGACATCGGTCAGCACGGGGGAGACATCGGGCAGCACAGGGAGACATCGGGCAGCACGGGGAGACTTCAGTGGAAGAAGAGGAGTGGATCCCGGGACAGCGTATCACCCCGACAAGTAAGCAGATGTGCCGAACATCTGTAATCTATTCTTCACTGTGTTTTTCACTGCGTTTTTCACTTAAATGATCCTGTGTTCACAGTTTTTATTCTATTCTTCACTGTTCTTCACATCTGTTAACTTGTCGGGAGATAATATACGCGCGGAACAGTGAAGAATAGATTGCAGATGTTTGCATACATCTGCTAACGTATCAGAAGACATTCTTTTTCAATTAAATAACACATTTTATTCCTGAACCATGGTCCCTTTGAAAAATGCTCGGGTCTCCCATTGACTTCAACGGGGCTCGTTATTCGAGACGAGCACTCGAGCATCTGGAAAAGTTTGTCTCGAATAACGAGCACCCGAGCATTTTAGTGCTCGCTCATCTCTACTGATAACCAATCTAACATCATATTAAGCTGCACCAGGAAGCGCCTGTTTTTCTCTTTTTTATTGTCATCATAGGTGATTTCACGTGTGAAGAGTCGACGGCTGCATTTATTTCTATGCCAGGCCCTGCCTAGAATAGACACCTTGCAGCAGCCTACCTGATTCATCAAGAGGTGGAAGTGCTGTATCGCGCTGTAAAAATGCAGCGGCGGGCATATCATATGACAGTGGTGGCGAACCTATGGCACGGGTGCCAGAGGTGGCACTCGGAACCCTCTCTGTGGGCACCCAGACCATCACCCAGGTTACCATTTAGGACTCAATACCTTCTCCTGCAGTCAGAGGCACGTGCCACGTTCAGCGCTATTTGAAAGTGACTAGAAGTGTAGGAGGAGCAAGGAGGTGCTGACAGAGCTGGATTATCATTGTAGACCCTTCTCCGGATCTGTGATTTCATCCTGTTGAGAGACCTTAGAGGGAAATTACAATACTAATCCTAATTTCTCCTTCTTTCTACTGTATTGGTGTCCTCAGCGCGCAAATATGTTTGATACTTGTTTAGTTACTTTAAATTGGCATTTGGCACTTTGTGAAAAATGTGTGGCTTTTGCTTGTAGTTTCGGCACTCAGTCCCCAAAAGGTTCGCCATCACTGTCATATGATAAACATCCCCCTATGTTCTTATGTATGTGTCTTGCTTCTTTTCAAATGTCATATTCAGAATATTAATGTTTAACTGATATTTGGCTACCAAGGAAATGATAACAAATTTGATTAATAAAATATCTACTTAAAAGTTTCTGCCTAAATTGGGAGAATAATAAATCCAGAATAGTGTGTGAAATCCCTGAAGACTGATTAACTGCCCGAAAAAAATACAAAGCAAACTCTATACCTTGCTTTTCCTTTCTCGAGAAATTAGAGTGCATATCTTGTCTTACATACGATATATCACAGCAACATTCAGAACTAATAAAATGAAGGAGAGGGAGGTCACACGAAAATCTGTTCCTATTTCTTTCACTCTGAAGCAGCTCACATAAAACTGCAATGGCTACACAACGTTATTATGTTTCAATCCCTCATTTGACTTAATATATTTTGAGCTGTTTAAACTCAATTGAGAATTATCTCAATAATATAGAAATTGTAGGAAAAGCTGTGCATTGCCTACAGTGCAACTCATACAATGAATTATGTAAAAGAATTACTCCTGATTCCATTACTGTCGAAATACAAGACATGCCTGTGTGAATGTCACAGCAGTGAGTACATTTCAACAATATTAAGTGATTTAGCCAAGTTTTATAACAAATCCTATCTGAAAATCTGAGTTGTGATAGCATTTAAGCAACACAAAGCTTCATGGGTTAGTCACCCTGCTTAGGTCCAAAGATGGAATACTTTTCAACATATGAATTTCTACTGCGCAAAATGTTGTGTTTCTCATTGAAAATCATAGACAGATGTGATACATTTAACACTATTAGATGAATGAATAAAACTACATCTGCTCCTTCACATTCTGCACCTGAAACTCCTTCAACTATTTTAATTATATTCCCCAATGGTTCTAATCAGAAGGAAAGTCAAATATAAATTAGCCGATTTCCAATATTAGAACTTAGATCTTGAAAACAAAACTAGACAAAGAATAGTTCACTAAAATGAAATGAATCGGATAAATATCCCTGACATATGTTAATTTTATTTCTATTTATTTCTTTGATTTCTTCAAAAAATTTGCCAAGGAAACTAATCCTAGAAGACCTCAATTGGAGTTCAGATAAAGAAACTAAAAATGACTTAACAAAACATTACAGCATAAAGGGTAGCCCAATAAATCCTAAATCTTCAGATGAGATTTGCACTGTGCTATTTCTTTATCACTTACAGCTCTATTCTTTAGATTCTTTATCCCATCCTGTGTTGCACATGAAACTGAAAAATATTGGATCTTCTTGACAAAATCAAGTCAACTCTGAGTGCCCGAGTTGCCCCAGTATGGCTCCTTCTACATTGATCAATAACATGGTGCTGTTGAAATTCAATGGCGGGAATCCAATATTGTCTTTTTTGTCTATGTTTGGCGTTGTTTTTGTGCAGTTGTGGCACAAATGCTATTTTATGATTTTTCATTGTGCCAAATGAACATACTAAAGTACAAAGCCACTTTAAATTGCAGTAAATTCATTATTTGCATAGACTATGAACTAAATTCATGATTTACAATTAAGTGCAAATTTTCATTGAGGTGCATGTTTTGGCGCAAAAGGACTCCATAGAAATAAGACAAATGCCACTGCCAAATTTATCAAGACCAATTGCTCTTTAGAGGGACACGTGCAACAAAAAAAAAGAACATTTTACGACAAATGCAAAAAAACCCCCAATATTATAAGACAAAGCATAAAAATATATATATACAACAGCATACATAGACTTACTTGATCAATTCAGATAAAACAAAAATGTAATTGAACATAGACAGCCAAGTCAAAGACAAATTGTAATGACAAATTCCTCTGTGTTTTTTTCTGGTTCTGGGTTGTTTTGTCATGCCGTTATCCCTGATCAGTTCATGAGACCTACTACTGTATATAAATACATTGAATAAAAATAATTAGTCAAGCTTACCTTGCTCCCAGCCAGGATGTTGATAACACTGATGCACAGACAAGCTTTGTCAGAACCAGTAGCACAGAGGATAGTCTTTGAAGCTTTGCTTTTATTAGATCCATATAAAAAAAAACATTGTAGCATGCTTAAAATAGTAGGAGGAGCTCTAACTAAGGGCCTCCTTTAGGCCCTTAGTTATAGCATAAAATCAATTAGAATGTGTCTGACAAGAAATACTACCATCACATGTGCGTAAAAAATAACGTCATAAAACACAAAACTACTATAATCAAACTTGTGATCTCCAGATACAATAAATTATAGACGTATCAATAAAAATACATGAGATCTGTTTTGAAATTAAGAGAGGATACCTAGTTTTTAAATGGAGTGTTCCGAAAGCTTCTCCATTCTGTAACGCATGTGACCAACCTCTTTAATGGTGGTAGACTTTTTCTATGGCAATAACTCTCATGTTGATGCTATGCATCTCCTCTATGATGGTCTCCATAATGTTTTGAGGCACCAGATAGTTCTGCAGACACTGCACCAATATTATGCTCTCTTATTCTGGTTTTTGATATTCTCGCTGTACACCCTATATGCTGTACCTATCATGTAACACAAATTATTAGATGTACAACATGATGGCTATAAAAGTTTAGATGTGTTTTAATTTGGGACAGTATTATATTCTATGGTTTTGATCATTTATTTGTATAGTGCACATCTTGGTTGTCCACATTTTACATTCCCTTCATATTTTAACCAGGATCACAACATTTTCTCTACTGGAGAATAAATTGGGTGCTAATAAGTTGCTCAATGATACAGAGTTTATCGCTACAAAATGTGCATCTTGATTTAGCAAAGACATGTAATTTTTATCATTTTAATAACTTAACTTTAACATATTAGCATCTACTGTGTATAGTGCTGAAAGTGACTTTGGGATTTTAGATTACAGCTATAAGATTTTTCCCTACACTTCTTGTCTAGATTTTAATGTGTAGATTGTTTAACTTTTTATGTATATGTTTTATAACCTCTTTTTGTAGTCTAGTGGTGATTGATTTTTTACATCCTGGTATATAATATTATTTGTGTAAATTCTTTTAGTGCAAATAAAGATTAAAGGGTTATTCCCATTTCAGCATGTAAATGATATTGTTTGAATAATGAAAAATTATACAAATGTCTAATATACTTTCTGTATTAATTCTTCACAGCTTCCGAGATCTCTTCCTACTGTCATTCTATAGAAAGCTTTGTTATTTACTTATAGTGTATAGAAATCCAACCAGGGTCACAAAGGTGCACGGCTCATTATATCACACAGTTCTATGAAAGTAAAGAGCCCTGTGTGTCCAAGGTCAGATTTATATCCAGCAATGAAGCTTTCTATAGAATGACAGCAAGCAGAGATCTAGAAAACAGTGAGGAATTAATACAGAAAGTATATTAAAAAATTATATTATTTTTCATAATACAGACATTAATTTGCCGAAGTGGGTATACCCCTTTAAGGAAGTACCTTCTTTAATAGTGCTGATCAAAGGAGGGTCAGTTTAATTATAGTCACGAAACTAAGAGCTCAGCTTTCTACTGTAAAATAAAGGATCATTCCAGCCTACTTTTAGCTATGTACAGTAGTTGCTGTATGGATATAAAATGGGTTGTGATAAGCAACCATAAGACTATTATAAGGGGTAGGGGTAAATAGCAATGTGCATATATGGTCTTTCTTTGTATAGATTGAGAAGAAAGTAGTGTGCAAGGACAGACGCGTCCACTGTCACTTTAATTTGGTGCTTCCTTTTCTGTCCTAGAGTAGCCATGTCATATGCTCACCTTCATCCAAATGATAATTTGTGGCTGGACATAGATGACAACTAGCCATGCAATTATACAGTTTTGCTAGGATGGATCTGGAACAATGTCAGTTTCCACATGAGTAAATGCGAAACTCAAGACTGTAATTGCTGCCACTGTTACTGGCACTGAGAAATGATTCAAAGCAATTTTTCTTTTTTTATAATTGGTATTTAAAGGGAACCTATCATCAGGTTTCCACTATTAAACTTAATGGCGGATTCCCAAAGAAGTCTTTCCACCGTTTCCTATTCAGTTTTTATTATAAAAATTCATAGCTCATGTATTTAGTAAATCAATTTTACAAAAATTAGCTGGAACCTTGTCAAAAGGGTTATATTTTTCCTTCTCCAATATCCCCCTCAGCTCCCTCCCTCAAACGACTCATCGAGACACTGGGGGGGATGTATCAATGTGTCCCAGGTTCCGTTAGTTTAGTGGAGGAAAACCCTAGTCATTTTCTGTGCCAGATTTATCACTGTGTTAATGAATCTGGTGCAGGATAAGACTGCCGGTTTACAGTTTAGACCTACTTTAAAGTTGTCTAAACTCTGCTACAATTTGTGGCGCACGGAACATGCCACGCCCCCTTTTCGGTCAAACCACGCCCGTTTCCCCAAAGGCCACGCCCCTCAGTCAGACAAGTTGGAAAATGGCTAAAAACAGGTCTAAAAGCCTTGATACATGTGGCGCAAGGCATTTTAGACAGTGTTTTAGGCGCAACATCCCCCCCCCACTGTGTGACTTGGCCAACATCTTCCTCAACTCTGTCATCCCCCCTCATTCCTGAGGAGGGTGGGACAACAGAGCTGAGGGAGAAATAAACAGAGGCACACAGTGACTTGATGAGCCTACTGGCAAGGCGCTAGCTATTTTTTTTAAATTTGGTTTAATAAAGATATAAGCTACAAATTTTTACAGTAAAAATGAGAAACAATGAAAAGACTTCTGTAGAAATCTGTCATTTGGTTCAGTTATTCCCTTTAAAAACTGGGTGGAGTCAAAAATGTTTTTAAAAAGCTTAGAGGGAACCTGTCATCAGAAATTAGCCTAATAAGCCACTACCAGTATGTTGTCAAGCAGCTGAGCAGCTTCTAGATCATGTTTCTTTCATGGCCTGATGTG
Organism: Engystomops pustulosus; assembly: GCF_040894005.1. NCBI lineage: Eukaryota > Metazoa > Chordata > Amphibia > Anura > Leptodactylidae > Engystomops > Engystomops pustulosus. The sequence continues at coordinate 73,649,294 of NC_092412.1, forward strand.
GTGGCAACATCCAGAAAATCAACTTTGAAGTTAGATGCAAATCGGTTTTATGAAGTCAAAGATGCAGAAAGTTTAACACTGAAGTTAGGCTTTCCCTGCCTTAGAACGCCCCCTTCACTGTCCAGGAACATCATTGATCGTATCTTCTGAAGTTCAGTGCAAGTCAAAAACACATGATAGGTTTGACTTCTGTTTTAAACTCTCTGCCTCCCCAACTTACATCCAACTTACATCTCACTTCAAAGTTGATTTTCTGGATGATGCCACCATACTGGACCATGAAAGAAACATGATCTAGAATCTGTTCAGCTTCTTGACAACATACTGGTAGTGGTTTATTAGGCCAATTTCTGATGACAGGTTCCCTTTAAGATGTAAGATACATAAAAAGACAAGGTCTGGGAACAACAGTCGTGCACTGGCCAGATTTCATGAAACAACCACAGTGCCAGGGATGCAAGTAGTCCCGATGGAACAGCCAGGCTAAGTTGTAAATATGATAACACTTTCAGGTTATTGTTTGCAGGGAAGAATGGACTTCTTTGATCACATATCACTAAGATGCTCTGAGTCCTGTCTCCAACATTGTAGTTGTCTTGTTAGACCTATATCTCACTGACTGAACATTGTCTTGAACAGCTGGGAAGAGGAATGGATTATTACAGACTGTGTAAATAACACTAGTAGCCCCATAATAATTTAGTATTTAGTATTATTATTTAAAAAGTAATATTTAAAAGGAAATTCTCAATATATTTCATAGGAATTGATTAGCACCTTCCAGATATTTAATGCACTGCTTCAGTTCTAGTCTTCCAATGTTAAGGACAGTGTAGTCAATAGTATGGAAACAATAGTATAGAGAGACAACTTGATTATTGGAACAGTGAAAAAGAATTAGGGGCAGATTTATCAAGTGTCTGAAAGTCAGAATATTTCCAGTTGCCCATGGCAACCAATCACAGGTCCCCTTTAAAATATTCATGAGCACTGGTAAGATGAAAGCTGAGCTGTGATTGGTTGCCATGGGCAACTGAAAATATTCTGACTTTCAGACACTTGATAAATCTGCCTCTTAGTGTTTGTCCTTTACATGGGGTTATACTGAGGGCACTGTGTGACAGTACTGCATGTGCATTGCATAGTGGTACTATCTGTCTGTGTACAGTACTATCAGGGAGATTTAGCATATTCCTTTGCCGGCATATAATAGCGGCCATGCCCCCTTTGTCACACCCAGAGGCTTAGGCTCCTTGATGTATCCAGTGGGCCACTCAAACAGCGAGAATGCCACGTCTGACCTGGCGTAGTTTTTCATAAAAACCAGGTAATGAAAGTTCACTGTTTTTTCAAAAGAACACAGGCACAAGATGGGAACGTGCCATGACTGCCACCGGCTGCTGTGCCCCTCCACGCCTCCTCCACTCTCACATGGTGTTGAGGTAGCATATTCACTATTTTAATCGCACTGTGCAAGAATTTGCAATTATTTCACTGCTTTTAGTAAATCTCCCCCATTGTATGTATGTGGGTTTGTGAAATACCTTAACTAATCTTACCATGAACAGCATCAAATGGATGAAGGCAGGTGCTACAGACTTCAACTTACATATATACACATTTCACCAAGATTGTGTAAATCTTTAAAACGACTTCAATATCCAGTGTCAGACTAAAAAGCCACAAGGCACAGAAAATCAAAGAACACTTTCAATTGAACTCATACATCAAACATGCTATGGACTTGTTGGTAATATTAAAAATGGGTAAAGAAGAAAAAAAAAACATAAACTTCAAAGGCCACCTCATTTCTATTTCTAAGAAGATTAAAATGATGAAGGAGATGGGTGTGATATAAATGTAATTTTAGTGGAATATTATGACTGTAATCATTGCTAACTGACCACAAATGATTGACAAGAATGGTTTGGGGAAGTAGAGGATACTATAATATTTAATATTTTATTAGATTTATGGAATACAACTTATATATATACTTAACCAGTTTAGGGTTGAAGGAAGATATTCTGTATTCGTTTAATGGTGTTTCAGTAGAAAATGCAGCCTTGCACTGTCTCCCAGTCTCCTATGGATTCTTCCATTAGAAGTTCAAGATTCTGCCTGTTACCTTTTTTTCTTTTGGAAATCAAACATGATAATCTAGAGAAATCCTTTCTGACAAATTGAATTCCCTGCTGCTTTTTCACTATTATAAGCAATGTGCTTTTTACATTAAGGTGCTCTGGGTTTTAAGGCTCAACTCGAATATAATGTGCCACTGAAAGCACACAATGAGTGACTGGAAAAACCGCTAGGAACAGCATGCCAAATTGGTATCTACTAAATAATGAGCTTTGCAAGGTCAGATTACTGTGACAATCTGATGTACAGGAAAAGCAATGCTGCTATACACTTGCAGTATTACATTTGTATCATATCTGTGTATATAAACTTGTCATTATAGGGAACCATTGCAGTAAAGCAAATAGACAATATTTAACTTGATGCACATACCTTCCTTTCAACAATAAAATCCATTATGTCATCCATTTATTATTCAAGCAAAATGGCTTATTTTCTTTTTGTTGTCTTATAATTTTCTGCAGAGAATAGTTAGGCTTACATGTTACCTTTATTAAAGGGATGTGAACACCAAAAATATAAATGACTGAAACGGTTCCCCTTATAGTCCAGTATCCAGTAGTTATGAGATATATGCTTTAGAATGGAATGCCTCTTTAAGATGAATGCAAAAATGCAATAAACATGTTTTTATCTAAATAAGGTTGTAAGTAAATCATTTCATATAACAATGTAAGACACACATTCGTCCGCCCGCGATGGACCATGTGCCGTTGCTTGCGGCTCCTCTGACATTGGCAGGTGAGCATCACTCTGCAGCTTATGTCCATAGAAAGTGACTTCTGTGGGCAATGGGGGCGTGGGTTAGCACAGTTTGTGTGGCTACCTCACGGCCAATGCCCATTTTGTGCATGAGGCCTAACACACTAAAAGTAACATTGAATTGGTGATAAAGCTATATCTGGAAATCCATTTTAGGCTACATTCACACAATGTACTACGGTATGGCGGCATACATCGGGGCCGGGGAGAGGAGCAGGGAATGAGCGCTGCTCTCCCCCGCCCCTCTCCATAGGAATACACAGCGCACGGCGCCGTATTCCGTCGGAAGATAGGACATGTCCTATCTTTTTACGGGCTATGAAACGGTATGGTGCTGCACCGTATGGCAGCATGAGCCCAATGAAGTGTGTGTGGGACATATGTATGCCGTATATACATTGGTCTAAAATATACGTCGGCCGTAGATTGAGAATACGTCATCACTGTGTTGTCCCTGACAGACAGATGTAATAAATCACGGCACAAACCCCAGCTGCTGTCTGAGTCATCCAGCTCAGGTTTATTAGTTATGTCTGGATAGTTCAGGAAGCTCTGTGTGTAATGTATTTTTAGACACCCAGCTTTCCCAAGTCCTGAATTTTATAATTGTTTTTTTAGAAGAACCACCCAGCTCAGGGATTAAACAAGATATGAGTCTGCATTAGTGTAGCTACAGCATTCTCAAGGTATGTTTGGTTCACAGTGCATAAAAACAAATGGTATATTTTCTTTAGCATATTTTTCAGTAACATAGCATATACAATATTCTACTGTCCAGAGTTAGAATACAAATCAAAATGGTTTGTATGGTGCTTATAAAACTTTATTATTACTTTCTTAAAGACACAAATTACTTCCCTTGTTGTTTGTAGATGATTAAAAGTCACTCACAGTCCTCTTTTATGACTATTAAATTTCACAGCAACCTGTTTGTTGCTTTAGGCTTTTCTAAGGTGTTTTTGAACCACACACATCTCATGTCATACATTTTGTCACATATACAGACACTTGTATCTGATGTAATCATTAGCCTTTCTGTATATTGCTATTCTTCTCAATTGAAAAACAGTGAAATTCACCTATTCATGCATAATTAATGTACTGTATTAATAATTAATGTATTTCAATGCAGAATTCTATATATAGTTGTACCTTCATAGTGGATATTTCCAGATATGTCATGAGATGACCAGCTTTTAGGGTACTATAGTTGTGCAATACTGATTCTCAAATTTATATCCTTACTAAAAATAAATAATAATTATAAATATGTATTTATATAGTTATATCAAATTCTACAGATCAACAATTTTTGTGTTGTTAATTGTAGCCTTTTATTAGAATGAAGCAATGTTTTTAAAGTGTAACCAAACTTTCGACAAAATTGCTCAAATTATTACTTAAAGGGGTTGTCCACTTTCCGAATATAATTGATATGGTTTATGTACGGAAAAGTTATACAATTTTTCAATATACGTTCTGTATCAATTCCTCATGGTTTTCTAGATATTCCTTGCTATCAATCTATACAAAGCTTCTATGTTAACTTCCAGTGGATAGAAATGTATACCAAACATATATAATTTTTTTACTTGTTAATGCCTTTTTAATCTTTCTGTAATACAACATGTTTTGCTATATTGCCACATTATGATATGGTAAATGTTATATAAAATATTTAATCAAATTTATAAAATTTTCTCTGTGTAGCAAATACCAAAAGGGTGTCAACTTTTTTCTGTTACATGGTGAACCACTATGAATAATATATATATATATATATATATATATATATATATATATATATATATATATATATAATTTTTTTTTTTTTTAATCAAACAGATATCTTGAGATTTTGTTTGTTTTAAAACTTTCTTTATTCAGTTTTCAGTAAATAACAAAGCAAACATGTCATATCAGTTTTGAACATTTTCAAATATGTCAGGTTTTACAGGAGTATACAGTAACCTATATTATGTACAGCCTGAGGCCTTCCGGGACGTAGCCCTAGTCATTCTTATACATCATAAACTAAGATAATAATAATAATTATTAATCAATGTATAGAAGATTATATAACAAATAGTTAATATCTGTTATTTGTTTATTATTCTCGCCTCTCAATCCTCCTTACCTAGTTTCTGAGACTGATAAGGTCTAAACTGTATTTAACAACTCTATTAAGTCTTATACAGTCCAACTTGACTATATGTAAAATTAAAAGTAAAAGGTGAAAAACGTAAAAAACATGTCCTGTTATGAATAAGAATCCTTTATAATGTTTTCCTGTACTCCTGGGCAGCTGAAGATTTTAGAGGTGCGGGGGGGGTATGGGGGGGGGGGTCAGGTCTTAGGGGCATTTGTTTCAGATAAGTTATTCGTTTCTACAGCAGATAAAGATTTCGCCTCTGTTCTAGAATTCTAAGCTATCCTCCTTTCTGGTCAGCAGTTTCGCTACTCTTTCTCACTCCCTCTCACGCGTTCCAACCATTTTTCCATCTTCAGAAATGTTTACCTGGTGCCATTTGCCCAGGACGCAAGTTCTTCAAATCGGTATATATCTGCTCCTCTGTTTGCCCAGATCTCTAATGTTGGGGCTTTATCCTGTTTCCAAAAAGAGGGTATCAATAGTCTAGCTACCATCAGTAATTGTGTGGTCAGATCGTTCCTCTTTGGGCTGAAGATCTCTGTTGGGCGTCAAAGTAGGATAAGACTCGGATCTCTAGGTAAGCATATGCTACAGATGTCTTCTATTTCCCCCAGTACTTTATCCCAAAAGGGTTTAATGGTACGACATTCCCACCAGATGTGCAAATAGGTTCCCTCTTCATTACCACATCTTCAGCATTCAGATGGGATATCGGGGTTGATTTTATGCAGGAATTGTGGGGTTTTGTACCACCTAGTGAGCAGTTTATAAGAGTTCTCCTGTATCCTGATACATCTGGAGAATCCCATGGAGTTCCTTAGTATTTGCTTAGTTTTTAGCTCTGTAAAATTTTCACCTAGCACTCTTTCCCATTTTGATAGGAAGTGTGGTTTCGTTGGCATAATCATCTGCTGGATATGCTTGTATATCATGGCCACTCTCCCTCTAATAGGCCTGTCGCTTATCATATAGGCCTCCAAGCGCGTTAGTGGTTGGAAAGGTTGATGAACTTCTCTGAAAGCTGAAACTATCTGCTTGATAGTGTGTTGTTACTTCGCATATTATTTTTGAGCCCTCTTCATTTTTGAGTCCTCTTTTTTGAGTCCTCTTCATACAAAGGTGGGGGTTGTTGCTAATAACCGCGGTCGGTGCTTGCACCGATTGCGGCTATTAACCCTTTCATTGTCGCCGGCATCTTTATTACGATCGCCGCGCCCCCGAACGTCATCGGTTGCCATGGTAGCCTCGGGTCTTCGTTTGACCCGAGGTTATCTGGCTTCTATGCAGATTCGTTATAATGAGCCAGTGGCTCATTGTAATGAATGAGCTGCAAAAATGCCATATATTGCAATACAGAGGTATTGCAGTATATGGTAGGAACAATCTGTCCATCTAGGGTTAATGTACCCTAAATAGTCTAAGAATTAGTGAAAAAAAAAGAAAAAAAAAGTTTAAAAAATAAAAAAAATTTATAAAATATTAAAAATTCAAATCACCCCCCCTTTCACTAGAACTGATATAAAACATAATAAACAGTAAAAATCACAGACACATTAGGTATCGCCGCATCCCAAAATGCCCGATCTATCAAAATATAAAAACGGTTATGGCCGGCGGTGACCTCCGAGACGGGAAATGGCGCCCAAATGTCCGAAATGCGACTTTTACACCTTTTTACATCACATAAAAAATAAAATAAAAAATTATCAAAATGTGGCACAGATCTCAAAATGGTAGCAATGTAAAGGTAGGCTCATTTTGCAAAAAATGACACCTCAAACAGCTCTGTGTGCCAAAATCTGAAAAAGTTATTAGCTTCAGAAGATGACAATTTTTTTTTCTTTTTTGTACACATTCGTTTAATTTTTGAAAATGTATTAAAACACAATAAAACCTATATAAATTTGGTATCACCGCAATTGCACCGAACCAAAAAATAAAGTAGACATGTTATTTGGAGCGAAGAGTGAAAGTCGTAAAAACTGATCCCACAAGAATGTGACGCATGTGCGTTTTTTTGTCTATTTTTCTACATTAGGAATTTTTTTTCAGCTTCACAGTACACGGCATGTTAAAATAAATAACATTATGGGAAAGTAAAATTTGTTACGCACAAAATAAGCCCTCACACAGGTCTGTACACGTAAAAATGAAAAAGTTATGGATTTTTGAAGGTGGAGAGCGATAAATGAGCGAAAAAACCCTGCGTCCTTAAGGGGTTAATCTGCACTGCACATTTGGCATGTTAATCCCCCCATCTGATTTGTTCTGTGAAAGGATTTTGTAGTTTAGGCGTGGTTTTCCCCTGTCCCATAAAAATCTTGTAAATAATCTCTGTAAGGCTACATGTACACTTCCGTGTGCCCGACGCACCGTAGCACGACGGGCACATGGCAGCGGGGGGAGAGGAGGAGGAGGTGAGCGCAGCTCACCCCCGCCCCTCTCCATAGCGATGTATGGCCGCGGCGCCGTAATATGGGAAAAGATAGGACATGTCCTATCTTTTCCCGGGCTACGGACCGGTACGGTACAGCCGTATATACGTCCCCCATACTCCAGTGTGAATGCAGCCTAACTCCTCGGAAGTTTGATTGGAGCCACTTGGATAAGGTATGTAATTTTTGGGAGGATATAGGTCTGTAATAAATTTTTTCTTCCGAACCATGATAGGAAGGGGATTTGTAGTGAAGATAATTGGCTTTCAATAGAGGCTATAAGGGGCTGGAAATTAAGTTTGAAAACGGGTTCGCTGGGAGTTTCATACCAAAGTATTTAATTGAGTCTTTTGGCCATTGCAATGGGGAATTGTTTTTGAGTACTTCTTTTTTATGTTTGGGGAGGTTTATGTTTAGTATTTTTGATTTTTCAAGGTACTAAATTCTGTAAATATCTCTGTCAATGCTGGGATTGAGGTCTCCGGGTTTGTGTTAAAAATCAGTAGGTCATCCGCAAACGCGACCGTCTTATGGGTGTGTTCTCCTACTTTTAGCCCTTCTACCTCTTGTTTAGACTCTATAATTCTTAGCAGAGTCTCCATCACTAATATAAATAGGTATGGGGACAGAGGGCAGCCTTGTCGCGTCCCGTTAGTGATCTTAAAGGCTTCCGATAGGGTGCCATTAACCCTAACCGAAGCGCTGGGGTTTGTATAAAGTGAAAATACGCTTTGGGTGAACTTTTTTGGGAAGTGATAAGCTTCAAGGACTTTTTCCATATATACCCAGTTGACCCTATGGAACGCTTTTTCAGTGTCGGTTCCTATCAATACTAAGCGTATATTATGGCACTTCGTGTATTCAATCAGGCTAATAGCTCTACAGGTGTTTTCGTGTCCCTGGCTCCCTCTAACAAAACCTGCTTGTTCTGATCACACTAGCTTAGGGAGAAGTTTGCTAAGTCTGCCCGCTATTGCTTTAGCCCACCACTTCATGTCTGTGTTAAGTAGCGAGATGGGCCTGTAGCTGCTGCATAAAGCGGGGTCTTTACCCTCTTTGTGTATCACGGAGATGTGGGCTTCTAATGACTGTCGAGGCAGTGTTTCGCCCTGCATCAATTTGTTGCAAACGGACGTGAAGTGGGGGAGGAGCAGGTTTTGCAATTTCCTATAATAAATAATGGGGATCCCATCAGGGCCGGGTGCTTTACCTTCTGGTATGGATTTTAGTACTTTCTTAAGTTCCTCTTCTGTAAAAGGCGCCTGCAGGAAGTCCTGGTCTTTTCTTGACAGGGTAGGGATGTTTAGGTGCTCCATGAATCTATCTATATCCCTTACATTTGGTGCTTCTAAGGAGGCTGACAGGTTATAGAGGCCTTCATAAAATGCCTTGAAAGCTCCAGCTATTTGCTTTGTATCTTGTGTCTTAACCCCTTTATCTTTCTTAATCTCTCCTATGTATGTCTTTTCCTTCTGTTTCTTTATCCATTGGGACATGAGCCTACCCCCCTCCTGTCCCCATGAACGTAGAATCTGCCCTTAGCTGCTAACATCAGTTTAGCAGATTTTGCATTGAGGATGTTCTTAACCTCATTACTCAGGGCTGTTAACTCCTTCTCTAGAATTATTTAATAAGTTAGTTTTCTTTTTCTTGACGTACGCCCCTATTGAAATAAACTCTCCTCTGAGCGCTGTTTTGTGTGCCTCCCAGACCAAGGTGTGGGACATTTTTTTATTTTTAGGTCTATTAAAATATGTTTCCAGCATCTTCTTGATTTGCTCAAAATACTTTGGGTCCTCAAATACCGTATGATTAAAGGACCACCTCCAGTCACCCTTATACATCCCTGAGTTATCTAACGTACATATCATTGGGGCGTGGTCCAATAATAGGATATTCCCCACCATGGACTTCTTGATTAGTGAAACGTGATTTTGTGATACAAAAAGATAATCTAACCTGCTGTATGTTTGATGCGAATTTGAAAAATATTTGTATTCCTTTTGATCCGGGTGGAGTAACCTCCACACATCCACTAGTTGTTGTCTGGACAGCGTGTATCTTATAACCTTCAGTTTCTTGTGGGATATATGATGGGTACCTGTTGTGTCCAGCAAAGGGTCTATGCTAACGTTAAGATCACCACCCACCACACATAAACCTTCCCTGAAAAGGTCAAATTTGTCCAGAGCCTCAACAAGCCATTGGGTTTGCTCAACATTGGGGGCGTAAAGGTTAGCTACCGATATTATTTTGTTGCCTACCTTCCCTTTTATAAAGATATAACGTCCAAACGGGTCCTGCATCTCCGCTAACATGTTAAAAGGCGTGCTCTTATTTATGGCGATACTGACCCCTCTGGACGCTGAGGAATAAGTGCAATGATACCACTTGTTATATATCGAGTGTGGCATAAGTGGCACTTCTTTCAAGTATGTTTCTTGTAGTAAGATAAAATTAGCTTTGTGACCTTTCAGATGTCTTAAAATTTGACGCCTCTTACATAGCTCATTGAAACCCCTGACATTAAATGTAGCAAACGTTAAATCTGTCATAATAGAAAAATTCCTCTATTCTGAGCCCCTAGATGGAATCAGATTGTGAGGGGGGGGGCATTGGGGGGGGGGGTAGAAGTAATTTTGGCGCTTTCGCTCAGCAGTATAAGGTATAAGGTGGACATTTTGTAATTCTGTAACTTTAAAACCTTAAACAATTTCCTATGTTGTACTTTTATAATAGAAAGCGCATGCAACATCTCTTCCTTGGAGGCAATGTTCCAATTGGAGCCCTTATGGGGGGGAGGGGAGGCAGGGGGGGTAGTAACTTGAAGGTAGACTATGGTAGGCCAATTTTTTGCCCCTGATCTCCTGCCCTATTAGTCGCTTGTTACATAATCCTGCTTACATTTCGAAAGACAGAGTACCCTTTTTGGTATCTATTTTGGGGGGGGGGGTGGACTTGGGATTTTGTATAGATAAAATGTTTATTTTTGTTTTTATTTATATTTCCAGGGAAATGAGGACTATTTTGATTCTTTGTGTTTTTCAGTTTTTTAACTATTATATTTTATCTTTTTATTATTTAATTTGCTTGCTATTTAGGCCTCTTTGGGCACTTGAACACTAGAGGCAATGGCAATACTATTACTTTTAAGTAATTTACCTCCAATAGTGTTTATTACACATTCTTCTATGTCACTTTATCCTTAAGGAGAGGGGGAAAGGATATGCAGCGGGTGTTAGCATTATGCAGCTGACACCCACAGCTAACACTCGTGATCAAAAGAAATATAACTGACCTCACATGGGCACTGCCACTTTGAGCCAGCCTGTGATCTCATTGGAGGACATTGGCCATTTGATTACAGCCAAACTGTACCAAGCCAGGAACCTAATACAGATGAATTAACTTTGCAAAATACTGCAATATAGTAGTATAGCAGTGTATTGTTGTAAGTGATCAAACCCCTAGGGTGCGTGTACCCTAGGGGAACTAGAAATAATTAAAAAAAAAATGTAAAAAATTATAAAACCCTAAATGTTCAAATTACCCTAAACTTATCCTAAAACTTTTTACCTAAAAAAACCCCCAAAAAACAAACATAAACATTTACATATTTGGTATAATGGTTATTCCCGATGGAGAACACTGCAACAAAAAATATTGCCCAAATGTCAGAATTGTTCCTTTTTACCATTTCATAACACATATAAATTTGAAAGAAGTGATCAAAAAGTCCTACAGTCTTTAAAAATGGTCGAAGTTAAGACATCAGCTCTTTGTGACAAATTTACACCCTACATACACTAAGGTATGAAAAAGTTTTTTAAAACCTATATACATATGGTATTATCTTGATCATACCAACCCAAAACATTATATAGAGGTATCATTTGGAACGCACACTGAAAGCCCACAAACATGAAAAATCCACACGTAAATGGTACAAAAATATGTTTTTTTGGCAATTGAGCCACATTTTATATTTTTTCCTGCTTCTCAGAGCACGGTATTGTATATAAATAGTATATGGGTAGTATTTGTTATGCAGAAAATAAGCCCTCCTAAAGCTCTGCAAATAGAAACATAAAAATAGTTATGGATTTTTGAAGATGGCAACCAAAAAAACGAAATGGAAAGAGCCTATTGGCTGCAAGGGGTTATTAGTAGAAGGACCTACCTTAATAGTCCACACATGACATTATCACAAGTATTTTATGCCATGCTGTAAACTTATATATACAATATATCATTTTAAGTTTGTGTCCATAATATATTCAAGAGAGCCATGTGAAACAGGACAGAATTATCTTTGTTCTAGGCTGTTGTCTCAGAGGGGTAGTCATTGTTATTCTGAATGTAGCAGATACCAGTCTACAAAGAGTCAAATGAAGCTGGTATTGGAGTTGTTGACTTCAGTCCAGCTATGAATTCTGCCAGTCCTGCATTTCCTGTCATACCAGGCATACAAAAAAAAAGGGGTGTATAGATATTGGAAAAAACCTAGCAGCCTACTAGGCCAAATAAAATAGTCCTTTCGGCTTACAATCTAGCAGGCTCTAATACCTTCTGTGGTTCATTTGGGATGAAAGTTGGATGCAGCTCAGAATTTTAAATACTTAGAGAAATATAGAGATGTGATTATGAGAAAATAACGTTCATTCTTGAGTCCTAGAGTAACCATGGAAACAGGCCATTCATTTCATTCTAAAATAGGGAAAAAAGCATTGAGTGAAAGACAAAATAATATGACCAATTATTGATTTCTGCAAGTTCCAAGCTGTGAAAATGGTTTATACATGTCTTTGTCTGGAGAACATTTGTAAAATATCTTGCTTTTTTATTGAGAAAACACTTAAGCATTTATATACTGTATTTTATAATCGTACAACAGGGCTTTTCAATATTTAAATTCATTTGCCTATTTACTTTACCTTTTTTTGATGATGATCAACTTGACAGATGTGGCTATTGATATTTACAGGGGGATGCTGCGTTTGTGATAAGAGGGGGATCAATATTACTATACTATATTCTTGTCAACAGGCAAAAATATGTTTACATAAAATGAATTTGCTGTCAACAGAAAACTGTTTATCACTTTGTCCTTGATACAATGCAATAAATAACCACTATTTACAAATAATCATTTTTTTTGTCCCAAAGATGGGAATGAAGTTGCTTTTGACACTGATAATATAAAGAGATTTGATATCCTTATGCATAATGGTCAATTATTTCCTGTTATTTTGTTACTTCAATTTGCACCATTTATAATATATACTCGGTTTCTTTCATTGTACACTATTCTGTTTATGCAAAGAGTATTGGAGAAATAACATGCAGTATGCTAAAGTTTCTATACACATACATTACTCTTTGAATGAGGATGATGGAATCTTTTCTCCATCATATTTATTTAAAGAGTAGTACAGGAGTTAAAACTTTTTGGGGTTCCAAATGGCTAAGCATCCCTATTATAATATTTTTTTCACAAATCAATAGTTTTTGTAATGTAGGACAACTTTGCCTATTACTTTCATAACCAATGCCCAGTAAGTTCTTTGCTATCCTCTTCAGTTTAGCCAGTCACAGAAGTTTTCTACTTTCCCTGTGTCAATTATTTCTGCGAGATAGTTCTATGGTCAGCTAGAGGGGAGAGGATGCTGCCCTCTGCTGTTTCTGGAAAGAGGGGCTGATAATCTGAGTGTATGTAATGTAATGTTACTATTCACTAGTGCTTTTACTACTTATTTCATGCTCTATTCTCTTCTATGGGGTGTAGGCTACCAGGCTAGTCACTATATAGATGTTAGAATTTCATTGGATTACAGCTGTTACTTATTGAGTGAACTCAAAGCATCATGGGAGTTGGATGTTTTTGACTCAGCTAAGTGCAAAGGCAGGAAGAGGAAAGTCGACTTCCACTTCTCTGCTGCTGAGAAAGAGTTGTCTAAGAACATTAAGAAACCAGAGGTACACATTGAAGTGTAACTCGGGGTTTCTTGATAATTTTTAACAACTTGTCAGTTATTTCTCTTTCTCTATTACAAATTAATCTTATATTTATAAAAGATGGTAAGGTCATGACACCAAGCAATCACCTTTATCATTTGTGTAACTATGGTTATTCATAGCTTCACCATCACCTTGTTACTTTATTTACACACTCCTCACATCTGAAGTATTATATAATATGTCAGTGATATCGCAGTAAAAACTATCATACATTTGTTTAGATATATCAGCAATCCCCCCCCCCCCCCCCAAATCTAGAAAGCCTCCTGTTTGCACTGCAGTGCATATCTAGTTCTATGGGTATTATTAAAATAGGTCATTAATTGGCAGCTAAATCAGAAGGTAATATTTAAGCCAATTTTCTTTATAGGATACCATTTATCTATTACTTATACAGTACAGACCAAAATTTCGAACACATATTCTCATTCAAAGAGTTTTCCGTATTTTCATGACTATAAAAATTCACACTGAAGGCATCAAAACTGAATATGTCTTATATTCTAGGTTCTTCAAAGTAGCCACCTTTTGCTTTGTTAACTGCTTTGCACACTCTTGGCATTCTCTGGATGAGTTTCAAGAGGTAGTCACCAGGAAAGGTTTTCACATCACAGATGTGCCCTGTCAGGATTAATAAGTGGGATTTTTTGCCTTATAAATATGTGCAAACGTCAAGAGGATACACAGCTGATAGTCCTACTGAGTAGACTGATAGAATTTGTAGTATGGCTAGAAAAAAGCAGATTAGTAAAGAAAAATGAGTGGCCATCAATACTTTGGGAAAACTTCGAACGTGTCCCCAAGTGCAGTTGCAAAAAAAATTAAGTGCTACAAAAAAACTGGCTTACTTGAGGACCGCCCCAGGAAAGGAAGACCAAGGATAAGTTCATCTAAGTCACCAGCCTCAGAAATCTCAGGTTTATAGCAGCTCACATTAGAGACCAGGTCAATTCCACACTGAGTTCTATCAGCAGACACATCTATACCACAACTGTTAAGAGGAGGAAGGCCTGTGTGCAGCAGGCCTTCATAGTAAAATAGTTGCTAGGAAACCTCTGCTAAGGACAGGCAGCAAACAGAAGAGACTTGTTTGGGTTAAAGAACACAAGGAATGGACATTATACCAGTGGAAATCGGTGCTTTGATCTGATGAGTTCAAATTTGAGATCTTTGGTTCCATCCACTGTGTGTTCCCACTGTGAAACAGAAAGTAGGAGGTGTGATGGTGTGGGGGTGCGTTGCTGGTGACAATGTTGGGGATTCATTCAAAATTGAAGGTATACTGAAGCAGCATGGTTACCACAGCATCTTGCAGCGGTATGCTATTCCATCCAATTTGCGTTTAGTTGGACCATTATTTATTTTTCAACAGGACAATGGCCCTAAACACACCTTCAGGCTGTGTAAGGGCTATTTTAAGAAGATGGGGTGCTATGCCAGATTCCCTGGCCTTCACAGTGACCAGACATAAACCCAATCGAGATGGTTTGGGGTGAGCTGGACTACAGAGTGAAGGAAAAAGGGCCAAACAGTGCTAGGCATCTCTGAGAACTCCTTCAAGACTGTTGGAAGACCATTTCAAGTGACTACCACTTGAAGCCCATCAAGAGAATACCAAGAGTGTGCAAAGCAGTTATCAAAGCAAAAGGTGGCTGCTTTGAAGAACTTAGAATATAAGAAATATGTTCAGTTGTTTCACACTTTTTTGTTAAGTAATATAATTCCACATGTGTTCATTCATAGTTTTGATGCCTTCAGTGTGAATCTACTTTATTGATTATTTGGTCTGTACTGTATATATAACCACACTATGCATATTTATTTATTCAACTGGATCTAGTCAACATCTCAGCAAGAAATATAATTAAATGTACATATATTGTACTTTGGACAGTTTACAATTACGTCACTTGATATGAACATAAGGCTCTGGATGCTCACATACTCTCACTGCATCTACTCATTCCTGGATGATCCACTGGTCAAATATTTCTATTACTGGATGCTCCCTTAATACAGTTCAGGACCTATGGGCTGATTCACAGAATTTGATCTTACAACATGCTCTCCAGTTAGCTCTATGGAATTTATTTTAAAAAGGTTTTTTGCACCCTGGAGTCTGTTCTGATAACTTTGAAGGTCATGATCTCCTAAGTGTTTGAATCTGCTTCTTCTAAGTGTTTGAATGTTCTAAGTGTTTGAAAATCTAAAAGGAATCTTTATACTCTAAAATGATAGAGATACATTTATATCTCAGCTCATCTTTGTCCTATATAATACCTGGAAGTGTGCATAACTTACAGGGTCATACTTACTCCATAGTAAATTGCAATGATCCACAATACCAGACACAGATTATAAGCAATAGCCTGACAATGTTTTCCATGTAAGTCTATCATTTATTTGCATCATATGAAGGATTCTAAGACATCAATATAAAGTATTTGACATTTGTTCCGCAAGCCAAGCACTTACATGCACCAGGAAGAAGAAGGGGAACTCCAGCAGACCTGATTGGGGAAGCGACACAAGCAGGAAATCGGGTGCATGATCTTCTTGAATCGTGGCAGATATGCATTCTGGCTGACATTCCAGATTGGGGATCACGTAGGACCTGGTAAATAAATGTGCCCCCATGTTTAATATTTTACACCATTCACTGCTACATGTAACTTTATAAAAACAAATTTAGCAACACTTGCCCTAGCTAATGTTCTACTGAACCTCCTGAATGCCCTGCCTAATCTTCCCAACATATATGAACAGACATGCAACACAAGATTTATTAGGAACCCATAGTGTCATACAATAACTACTTGTATTACAGGTATTAAAATTTCTGTTGTATTTGGGACCCGTTGTTTATGTGGATTTTCTGCCCACTTTTTTTGTTGGAGACATTTTAGTGCTTCATTGATAAGCCATCTGTCTCCAGATGACTGCTTGTTGTAGGAACAAGAAATAAAAATAAATATTACTTTCCATGCTGAGCCTCCTTGTTCCGTTGCTGCGGCTGAATAGTGCTCTCTTGATACTCTTGGCTTGGTCAGAAATGTTGGAAGTCCCATGACTGCTGCAGACAGTCAGCAGATACAATAGCCACAGAAGCAGAACTGGTGTCATCATGGTTAAATGTTTCCGATCCTGCTTCTGTGACTGCAAACACTTCCATTATTCAGTTTTCATCAGCCCCATGGGGTATTCAATCAAGTATGGAAAGCACTTTAGGTTAAATCCTAAAACTACTTTTACCAGAAGCCACCTCCTGTCTAAATATTTGTGAGTCTTTCATTGTGGAGCAGTGGTCCATCTAGCAGATTTGGTTCTGCAAAATCATGTCTTCAATACTGGTCATCTGTCCCTTTAAAGATACTCTACACATATGAGATGCGAAAGCAGACAAACAGAAGACACCGCCTTAAGTGATCATGTAAAACGAAAATTATAGGCTCCCCTGAATATAAATCTGCTCCTCTGTAATTGATTTAAACTAGCATAGCTGTCCAGTTTAACATTCTTTTAACTAAATCAATCTAGATAGGATGGAAATTATCTATTGGATGACTATGAAAGATGGATCCCTCCATGGTGCTGCTGCCACAATTAACAGAAAAGGGCCCAAGAAATAATGTAATTGACACAGATTCACATGACGTGTATTGGGAAAAACCCCATGAACTGCAACTACTGTGGTTAAAAGCATAAAGCATATTGATGTGTCAAGAAAGGAAACATAAAAAAAAGTTTTAACAAATAAGGGGCATTATGTGCCAGAGTATGATTCAAAAACCCGCCACTGGATATATCAGGTGGCGCCAGCCACCTGAAAAATAACCATCATTGTGGGGGCAATCGCCATGTACATTTAGCATCTGACTCAATTCTGCACTATAACCTCAGAACTGGGGTATTGCCTGTGTCTTAGCCTGGCACAAGCTATAAGTGTCCACTGCATAGCCTTCCCTTCCCTGTCCCTGCCATACAGGTTTAGAGGGTGGGTTGTTAAAATTCTAGGCTCTGCACCAAAAACTGTGACTAAAGGCGTTATAAATCCCCTCCAAAGTCTTTAATGGGACCACTTTTCCATCCCAAATGTCCAGCAGACATCTCTTTAGCAAAATACTTTGTCAGTTTGTCTGCATACTTCTTATTGGTAAAGACCACATTACGGTGTGATTTGTATCCAGTGATTGTTACTGTACAAAGTCTATGAAGTAATTGGAAATCAATATGGAGCTATTCAACAATTGTAATGTTCATAAATGTGCTCATAAATTAATAGAAATGTTTTACATTAAAAACAACATTACCAATACCATGAATTGTCTTTGGCTTATCGCTCAAAGACCGGTCACTATTAAACTTTATTCTTTTTGCTTTTTATTTACAATGCTTTTTGCCTGAATTTTTTGTCTTCAGAAACAATGTTTTGAAATAAAAATATTAAATCTAACTCTCTTATATCTGACAGATTTGAATATGAATATTAGCGTGTCAGTATTGAACAGTACAGGAATAACTAATAAGCATTCTGTAAGACAAATGTTTATCCAATATGTAATGGTCTCTTGCCATTTTCAAGTAATTAGAAGTTGCTGTCAGATGCCTCAAACTACAATCCACCTGCCACCACCGCATACAGTTATAAACCATGATTATTTCTCTTGTTTAAAATCCAAACATGAAAAAACATGAAAAATAGAAGTTTGCTTTGTTAGATTGTTTGATTAAATATTATATTAAATATTACAATTATCAGGCATTTTAGATACAAACAGCTCTCCTCTATCTTAAAAAGCATGTTGAGTAGATAAAGTATGAAACAATTTTAAAATATTGTTTTACGTATCAAGTGAAAAAAATCCCTCTTGGAAGACCGCATGCAGTAACAATAGGCACTGTAATATAAGTGGACCATCTGTACACAGTTCAAAAATGCAATAAACCTTATCCTAAATCTTAATGAATGAAATAATCCATGTCACTGTTACACCCGCAATCCTCGATACGAATTGTGGGTGCAAATGTGCCTGCATGCGTGGCCCCCTATTCCCCGGGTTGGTACTTACCTCTCCCAGCTCCTGCTGGATCCAACGCGGTCCCGTCCAGGCCACGGGTCTGCTTCCTGGCTTGGCCGCGTGCTCCCGCTGCTAGGATGTGTGCGCACCGACTCCTCCAAGATTTAAAGAGCCAGCATCCTCCTAATTGGCTCTGGCATTTCTGGACTCCTATATAGGAGAAAGTCCTGTGTGTTTCCTGTGCGTTTCCAGGCGCCTCTGTGTTTCCGTGTTTCTGTGGCATTCCTGTGTTCCTGTGGCGTTCCTATGTCCCTGTGGAGGTTGCAGTCTATAAGTTGTATTATTTTTGGTAATATATTCTTTTTAGACAGAAAATGAAACATTCACAATCTATTAAATTACAAAAATCTCCACAAAGCTTGATACCCAATTTCTCCCGAGTGAAACGATAACCCATATGTGGTGGTAAACGGGCACATGGGTGGGCATGGACTAGAAGGAAATCTATCCAGAGCAGATTTGCATTGTCAAATTGTGCAGGCTATAATTTTTTTCTTTTTTTTTTTTAATTTGGATGTACAAGTGCTTTTTTTTATTAGATGCACTTTTCTGGTGCATAATTTTGGGGCATCTATATGCTACTGATTTTTGTTTTTATTCTATTTTATTCTATGGCTCACCGCAATTACAGAAATACCTCATTTATTGTTTTTTTATGTTTCCCAATTCTACTGAATAAAAACTAATTTGGAGAAAATCATGTAAATTTTAGCATCACCATTAGAGATGAGCGAACATGCTCGTCCGAGCTTGATGCTCGGTCGAGCATTAGGGTACTCGAAACTGCTCGTTGCTCGGACGAATACTTCGCCCGCTCGAGAAAATGGCAGCTCCCGCCGTTTTGCTTTTTGGCGGCCAGAAACAGAGCCAATCACAAGCCAGGAGACTCTGCACTCCACCCAGCATGACGTGGTACCCTTACACGTCGATAGCAGTGGTTGGCTGGCCAGATCAGGTGACCCTGGGATAGACTAGCCGCTGCCCGCGCTGCTCGGATCATTCTGTGTCTGGATGCCGCTAGGGAGAGAGCTGCTGCTGGTCAGGGAAAGCGTTAGGGTGTTCTATTAGCTTACTGTTAGGCAGGAGTGATTCTCAAAGAACCCAACAGCCCTTCTTAGGGCTACAATAACGTTCTACTTTTTTTATTTTAATTTGCATCTAGTACCATTTTGTGAGGAATTAGCAGGGGGACTTGCTACCGTTGTGTTTAGCTCTTAGTGGCACACATATCCATAGCAAAGACCGAAGTGGGAAAATTTAGTAGGGGTTGGATTTCAATTAGGCACTAACTCAGTGTCATCTCATCTGGCATAGTAGTGTGCTTTGATACTTGGCTAGAAAATAGCCATAGGAGAATACAAAGAGCTTACTTACGCATACAGTAGCGTTCTATATATTTGATTTCTGGTTGATCTGCTGGTGGCTGTACTTTCTGCAGTGCATGTACTAGCCAATTCTGAGCAATTTGTAGTGAGACTTGCGACCGCTGTGTTCTGCGCTTAGTGACGCACATATCCATAGCAAAGACCGAAGTGGGAAAATTTAGTAGGGGTTGGATTTCAATTAGGCACTAACTCAGTGTCATCTCATCTGGCATAGTAGTGTGCTTTGATACTTGGCTAGAAAATAGCCATAGGAGAATACAAAGAGCTTACTTACGCATACAGTAGCGTTCTATATATTTGATTTCTGGTTGATCTGCTGGTGGCTGTACTTTCTGCAGTGCATGTACTAGCCAATTCTGAGCAATTTGTAGTGAGACTTGCGACCGCTGTGTTCTGCGCTTAGTGACGCACATATCCATAGCAAAGACCGAAGTGGGAAAATTTAGTAGGGGTTGGATTTCAATTAGGCACTAACTCAGTGTCATCTCATCTGGCATAGTAGTGTGCTTTGATACTTGGCTAGAAAATAGCCATAGGAGAATACAAAGAGCTTACTTACGCATACAGTAGCGTTCTATATATTTGATTTCTGGTTGATCTGCTGGTGGCTGTACTTTCTGCAGTGCATGTACTAGCCAATTCTGAGCAATTTGTAGTGAGACTTGCGACCGCTGTGTTCTGCGCTTAGTGACGCACATATCCATAGCAAAGACCGAAGTGGGAAAATTTAGTAGGGGTTGGATTTCAATTAGGCACTAACTCAGTGTCATCTCATCTGGCATAGTAGTGTGCTTTGATACTTGGCTAGAAAATAGCCATAGGAGAATACAAAGAGCTTACTTACGCATACAGTAGCGTTCTATATATTTGATTTCTGGTTGATCTGCTGGTGGCTGTACTTTCTGCAGTGCATGTACTAGCCAATTCTGAGCAATTTGTAGTGAGACTTGCGACCGCTGTGTTCTGCGCTTAGTGACGCACATATCCATAGCAAAGACCGAAGTGGGAAAATTTAGTAGGGGTTGGATTTCAATTAGGCACTAACTCAGTGTCATCTCATCTGGCATAGTAGTGTGCTTTGATACTTGGCTAGAAAATAGCCATAGCAATAGGATAGCATTGTTTGGTTTTAAAAACTCAAAAAAAAAACAAAAAACACAAAAAAAAAAAAAAACACAAAAAAAAACAAAAAAAAGTAAAAAAAAAAATAAAGTTATAACTCTCATTTTAAAAATGTTTAACCCGAGGGCTAGGGGTAGAGGACGAGGGCGGGGACGTGGGCGTCCAACTACTGCAGGGGTCAGAGGCCGTGGTCCTGGGCGGGGTGAGACACCACCTGCTGATGAGGGAGCAGGGGAACGCCGCAGAGCTACACTCCCTAGGTTCATGTCTGAAGTTACTGGGACTCGTGGTAGAGCACTGTTGAGGCCAGAACAGTGCGAACAGGTGATGTCGTGGATTGCTGACAATGCTTCGAGCAATTTGTCCACCACCAGTCAGTCTTCCACGCAGTCCACCCATGTCACCGAAATCGCCACTCCTCCAGCTCCTGCACCTCAGCCTCCTCCCCCCCAGTCTGCCCCCTCCCAGGAAAATTTGGCATTTGAACCGGCATACTCTGAG
Source organism: Engystomops pustulosus (assembly GCF_040894005.1). Classification (NCBI taxonomy): domain Eukaryota; kingdom Metazoa; phylum Chordata; class Amphibia; order Anura; family Leptodactylidae; genus Engystomops; species Engystomops pustulosus. The sequence continues at coordinate 73,670,889 of NC_092412.1, forward strand.
GAACTGTTTTCTGGACCCTTCCCACAGTCACAAACCACTTGTCCGGTTGCTGCTGAGCAATTTTCCGATGCCCAGGTTTTCCAACAGTCACAGTCTGTGGGTGATGATGACCTTCTTGACGTAGTGGAAGTGTGTAAAGAGGTGTCCGACGATGAGGAGACACGGTTGTCAGACAGTGGGGAAGTTGTTGTCAGGGCAGGAAGTCCGAGGGGGGAGCAGACTGAGGGATCGGAGGATGATGAGGTGACAGACCCAAGCTGGGTTGAGAGGCCGGGTGAACACAGTGCTTCTGAGACGGAGGAGAGTCCTCGACCAGAACAGGTTGGAAGAGGCAGTGGTGGGGCCAGACGGAGAGGCAGGGCCAGAGCTGGTGCATCAGCGCCAAATGTGTCAACTAGTGAAGCTCCCGTGGCGAGGGCTCCTGCGGCGAGGGCTAGATCTTCAGAAGTCTGGAGGTTCTTTAAGGAAACACCGGATGACCGACGGACTGTGGTGTGCAACATTTGCCAAACCAGGCTCAGCAGGGGTTCCACCACTACTAGCTTAACTACCACCAGTATGCGCAGGCATATGAATGCTAAACACCCCACTCAGTGGCAACAAGCCCGTTCACCTCCGGCCGTGCACACCACTGCTCCTTCCCCTGTGTCAGCTGCTAGTCAGCCCCCTGCCCAGGACCCTGCCACAAAAACCCCATCGTCGCCTCCACGATCCTCCACAGCATCCACCAGCGTTCAGCTCTCCATACCCCAGACGCTGGAGCGGAAACGCAAATATAGTGCAACCCACCCGCACGCCCAAGCCCTTAATGTGCACATCTCCAGATTGCTTAGCCTGGAGATGCTGCCCTATAGGCTAGTAGAGACCGAGGCCTTTCGCAACCTCATGGCGGCGGCCGCCCCTTGGTATTCGGTCCCCAGCCGCCACTACTTTTCCCGATGTGCCGTCCCAGCCCTGCACCAGCACGTGTCAGACAACATCATCCGTGCCCTGACCAACGCCGTTTCTGACAAGGTCCACCTGACCACGGACACGTGGATGAGTGCTGCCGGGCAGGGCCACTATATATCGCTGACGGCACATTGGGTTAACTTGGTGGAGGCTGGGACCGAGTCTGACACTGGGGCTGCTCATATACTGCCGACGCCGAGGATTGCGGGGCCTACCTCGGTCCAGGTGTTTCAGGCCTACTATGCCTCCTCCTCCTCCCACCCCTCCTCCACCTCCTCCTCCGAACTACCATCCGTGGGCACGGCGCCATCAGTCGGTAGCTCTAGGCACAGCAGCAGTGCCGTCGTTAAGCGACAGCAGGCGGTGCTCAAACTGCTGAGCCTAGGCGACAAAAGGCACACCGCCCAAGAGCTATTACAGGGCATCACGGCGCAGACTGATCTGTGGCTGGCACCGCTGAACCTCAAGCCGGGAATGGTTGTGTGTGACAACGGCCGTAACCTGGTGGCGGCTCTGCAACTCGGCAGACTGACACATGTGCCATGCCTGGCCCATGTGTTAAATCTGATAGTTCAGCGTTTCCTCAAGACATACCCCAATCTGTCTGATTTGCTCACGAAGGTGCGCCGCATCTGTGCGCATTTCAGGAAGTCCAGCCCAGATGCTGCCACTCTCAGGGCAGCGCACTGCCGCCTCCAACTGCCCGCTCACCGACTGTTGTGCGACGTGCCCACGAGGTGGAATTCAACACTGACCATGTTATCCAGAGTTTACCAGCAGCGCAGAGCGATTGTAGACTGCCAGATGTCAACTTCCACCAGAACTGGTAGTCAGGTCAGTCAGCTTCCTCAAGTCTACAATGAGGAGTGGACGTGGATGTCTGATATCTGTCAGGTGCTGAGTAACTTTGAGGAGTCAACACAGATGGTCAGTGGCGATGCCGCCATCATCAGCCTCACCATCCCGCTGCTTGGCCTGTTGAAAAACTCTCTGGTCAGCATGAAGTCGGAAGCTTTGCGCTCGTCACAAGAGACAGGGGAAGAATATTCCCTTGTTGATAGCCAAAGCACCCTCAGGTCTGTTTCTCAGCGCATATCGGAGGAGGTGGAGGTGGAGGAGGATGAGGAGGAAGAGGAGGAGAATGTTGGTGAGACACAAGAGGGGACCATTGTTGAGTCCTTTACTGTTCAGCGTGTATGGGCAGAAGAAGAGGAGTTGGAGGAGTTGGAGGAGGAGGAAATGGACAGTCAGGCCAGTGAGGGGAGTGAATTCTTACGCGTTGGTACTCTGGCGCATATGGCAGATTTCATGCTAGGCTGCCTATCCCGTGACCCTCGCGTTCAAAGAATTTATTCCAGCACCGATTACTGGGTGTTCACTCTCCTGGACCCACGGTACAAGCAAAATCTTTCCACTCTCATCCCTGCAGAGGAAAGGAGTGTGAGAATGCATGAATACCAGCAGGCCCTGGTGCACAAGCTGAAACAGTATTTCCCTTCTGACAGCGCTAGCGGCAGAGTGCGTAGTTCTGCGGGACAAGTAGCGAGGGAGAGTAGGCGAGCAGGCAGCTTGTCCAGCACTGGCAAGGGTACGCTTTACAAGGCTTTTGCCAGCTTTATGTCACCCCAGCAAGACACTGTCACCTGTCCCCAGTCTCGGCAGAGTAGGGCTGATCTTTACAGAAAGATGGTGAGGGAGTACGTAGCTGACCATACCATCGTCCTAAATGATCACACAGCTCCCTACAACTACTGGGTTTCAAAGCTGGACATGTGGCACGAACTGGCGCTGTACGCCTTGGAGGTTCTTGCCTGCCCTGCCGCTAGCGTCTTGTCCGAGCGGGTTTTCAGTGCAGCTGGTGGCATCATCACCGATAAGCGTACACGCCTGTCGACTGACAGCGCTGACAGGCTGACGCTTATTAAAATGAATAAAGGCTGGATTTCTCAGAATTTCCAATCTCCACCAGGTGAAGGAAGCTCAACCTGAATAATTGATCCACTCCTCCTCCTCCTCATTTTCCTCCTTCTCCTCCTCTTTGTACAGTAAAGCAGAGGAAAATGGCTATTTTTTGACAGGGCCCACTGGCTCTTGCTATAGTACTTCATGCATTTAATTTTTCTGGAGGGCCACCTACCCGGTCCTCTGTTTGAAACAATTTTTGTGAGTGCCACATACAGGCACTCAATCTATTCCATTTTACTGCAGGGCCACCTACCTGCTCCTCTGGTTTGAAACATTTTTGGGACTGCCACATACAGGCACTCAATCTATTCCATTTTACTGGAGGGCCACCTACCTGCTCCTCTGGTTTGAAAAATTTTTGGGACTGCCACATACAGGCACTCAATCTATTCCATTTTACTGCAGGGCCACCTACCTGCTCCTCTGGTTTGAAACATTTTTGGGACTGCCACATACAGGCACTCAATCTATTCCATTTTACTGGAGGGCCACCTACCTGCTCCTCTGGTTTGAAAAATGTTTGGGACTGCCACATACAGGCACTATCCAAATTAAATTGTCTCCATAGCAGCCTCCACACGTTGTCTCCATTGCTACCTCCAAAAGTCGTCCATATAGCTGCCTCCATACATCGTCCCTTTATCAAACGAGGTGTGTCAGGCAGAAATTTGGGTTGTTTTCATGGATTCCACATCAAAGTTGTTAACTTTGTCGCCACCCTGCTGTGTTATCCACAAAATATACTGGCAAACTTTTACCATTTAGGGATATTATTTCAGCGCTTCTTGCGCATCTGTTTACATTCCCCTCACCCGGCATATCCTAAACTTATAAGAACGCTACTACACTTGATCTTATACAAAAGGTTCTTAGAAGTGCTGTTTGGGGAGTAGCCTAGAGACAGGGGCTTGAATTGGCGAAAGCTCGCCTGGCAGCGGAGCGCCAGCTCCATGCGCATCATGCGCTTCTTGCGCATCTGTTTACATTCCCCTCACCCGCCATATCCCAAACTTATAAGAACGCTACTACACTTAACTTGGTGCAGGCTGGGACCGAGTCTGACCCTGGGGCTGGTCATATACTGCCGACGCAGAGAATTGCGGGGCCTACCTCGGTCCAGGTCTCAAAGGCCTACTATACCTCCTCCCACCCCTCCTCCACCTCCTCCTCCTCCGAATTACCATCCGTGGGCATGGCGCCATCAGTCGGTAGCTCTAGGCACAGCAGCAGTGCCGTCGCTAAGCGACAGCAGGCGGTGCTGAAACTGCTGAGCCTAGGCGATAAAAGGCACACCGCCCAAGAGCTATTACAGGGCATTCCACATCAAAGTTGTTAACTTTGTCGCCACCCTGCTGTGTAATCCACAAAATATACTTGCAAACTTTTACCATTTAGGGATATTATTTCAGCGCTTCTTGCGCATCTGTTTACATTCCCCTCACCCGCCATATCCTAAACTTATAAGAACGCTACTACACTTGATCTTATACAAAAGGTTCTTAGAAGTGCTGTTTGGGGAGTAGCCTAGAGACAGGGGCTTGGATTGGCAAAAGCTCGCCTGGCTGCAGAGCGCCAGCTCCATCCCAAGATCCAACTAACATAGTTGCAGCACCTTTAATCTACTACTAGTTCACTGCCTCCATAATAATAATAATAATAATCTTTATTTATATAGCGTCATCATATTCTGTAGCGCTTTACAAATCATAGGAAACAAATACAAATGTAATGTAACAGAGCACAACATTTGTATGGAACAACAGGAGTGAGGTCCCTGCTCGCCAGAGCTTACGGTTTATGAAGATGATGGGGTAACACGAGGTAAAAGAATATTTAATGGTCAAGCCATTCTTCTTAGGGAATAGAAAAAAATATAATAAATGGAATTGCTGTCGCTTGAACCACTCAGCCGTCATCTTATATACCAGGTCCAGGGTGAATGGGACTGCAGAGAAGTCTGGTGCCTGTTGGTTGCTGGATAACAGATGGGAGGACGACACAGGACGGGTTAGTAGAAGAGTTAAAACTTCATGCAGTTAATGAGTGTTATAGGCTTGCCTAAAGAAATGGGTTTTAAGAGCACGTTTGAAACTTTGGAGGTTAGGTATTAGTCTGATAGTCCAGGGCAGAGCATTCCATAGAATTGGTGCAGCTCTAGAGAAGTCTTGGAGACGCGAGTGGGAGGTCCGCACTAGGGTAGAGGTTAATCTAAGATCACTGGCGGATCTAAGAGCACGGGTTGGGCGATAGACTGAGATAAGAGAGGAGAGGTAGGGGGGTGCAGCATTATACAGAGCTTTATGGATGAGGGTTATTATTATTTTAAACTGTATTCGAAAGGAGACTGGCAGCCAGTGCAGCGACTGGCATGAACTGTAAGCATACATGGTCCCCTTATCAAACGAGCTGTGTCAGGCAGAATTTTGGGTTGTTTTCATGGCTTCCATGTTAACTTTGTCGCCACCCTGCTGTGTAATCCACAAAATATACTGGCAAACTTTTATCATGTACCGATATTATTTGAGCGCTTCTTGCTCACCTCCTTTGGTTCCTCTCTGACACCCATTGGTTTGAAGCCTGAGTCCAATTAGGGTATGTCGCCATGCCACTCTCTAGCCTGCTGCCGCTGCCTCTGCCTCTGCATGCCGTCCCCTATAGTGTCAGGGTCAATTATTGGATGTTTTACATGCTATCTAGCTTCATTCTGTCACTCTGTCATGGCCATGCTGTTGCCCATAATTTCGGCATAATGGTGCGATTAAGCAGCCTCAGAGGCATCCATGCATGCTGCCCCTGCTGTTTCCTGTCCATTTCCGTGGTGTTTCCATCCTTTTCTGAGGTTCCCAGGTGTTTGGCCAAGCTTCCCTGTGCAGAGCCTTGGTCCCCTTGAAAAATGCTCGAGTCTCCCATTGACTTCAATGGGGTTCGTTATTCGAGACGAGCACTCGAGCATCGGGAAAAGTTCGTCTCGAATAACGAGTACCCGAGCATTTTAGTGTTCGCTCATCTCTAATCACCATCTTTTCAGAGGCATAATATTTTTACTTTTTGCCTGACAAATCTGGTTAAGGGCTTATTTTTTGTGAGAAGTGTTTTTATTTTTAGTGGTCTTATTTTGGAGCGTGTAACATTTTTATCACTCTTTAGAGCATTTTTTAAAAGGTATTAATAAAAAAATAATCTTTTTTCGGAATGTTTTATGGGTTTCATTTTTACGGCATTCACCGCACGCGTTTAATAATGATTCTGTTTTATTATACAGATTGTTATGGATGATACCAAATACATGGGTTTCTTGTGTATTTGTGTTTTTTTTTTAAATTTATTGAGTGTTTGTATAGGAAAGTGACATTTTAGGGCCTATACTTTAATTATTTATTATTTATTTTCTTTAATGTTTTTTATTTATTTTTTTAACTTTTTTAAATGTATGCATACTTGAAATTAAACCATCACACATGTCAGGTCTTTTCATGTACATCAGTGCATTACACATGTCACATCTATCCCTCACCCCTACCAGTCTTATCTTGAGTACAAACTGAATAGGTTAAGTAACTGTTAGGGAGCTAGAGCCTCAAAGGCCTATATGGCACCTCAGACAGATTTATTGGCACCAAGACAAAAAGGTATGTTGCCAATAATAATAATAATTTTTTTTATCATTAAACGGTTTTTATTGAGAAGTTTTACAACAACATAAAACCATGACAAAGAAATGTTGTCAAACGTAAAAACGTATACATTCAGTAACTGAGTGTCCATAATTTGATGTAGTACGATGAAGAAGAGTATCTCATCTCCTCTTAGGCAAAGGTTTCTTTGAGGAGGTGGGAGATGTCTTTAATTACACAGTTACACAGCGTTACAATCTATACTGCAATCAACAATATCAAACAAGAGAAATGGGAATGGTTACAAGAGGTAGGGGGGATATAGACGTCGCAAGGTAGGGAAGGGAAGGGTAAGGGGTAGGGAAGTGGGGGAGGGAGTGCAAGACAGCTAATGGTGAAGCCCGTAGGGCAGTCTTTTGGGGATTTTAACTACCTTTCATTGAAAAGTGGTAAAGTCGGGGGAACGGTGAAAATTAAGCCATGGGCCCCAAGTCTTGAGGTGCTTTTCAACTGTGGAATGGGAATCCGCAGTGAGTTCCTCCATCCTCTGTATGGACAATATCTCCTGTAGGAGATCAGTTACTGAGGGAATCCGCCTATTCTTCCAAAGCCTGGGGACCAGGGCTCTTGCTGCAATGAGGAAGAAACCCAGTAAGGGGCGCTTAGTGGCACTGGTTAGTGGCACTGGTTTCCGGCGGTATAGCGTGGTCCTAGCTATTCTCGGGGGGAAGAGGACCATAAGAAGCGACTTAGGATGCCAGATAGGTTATTGAAAAAAGGTGACTTTAATGCCAGTGGGATAGTTTGAAAGAGGTACAATAATAATTTTTAATTTATATAGCGCTATCATATCCTGCAGCAAAAACATAGTCATTTGGAAAGGAGTGAGTTCTCAAGTGGGAAGGGGGTGACAAAAGAGGTATAATGGTCCAGAGGCATTCCTAGCACCTGTCTAGGAGCGACAATGTTTCCTATACAACATAAAAGCAAATGGGCTCCCTTGGCCATTGCTCTTGTCCTGGGGAATAATACAAAATAAGCTCACATCAAAAAAGCAGGAAGAATCTGAAAGTGCTGGCCATCCCGCCCCATAAGTGCTGCACAAGGTAAGTGACTTTCATTGGAATTCTTATACCTGTTGTAATTTATACTTTGTCAATTGTACATTAAGTCTTTCGAGTGTATTGTTTTTGTGTAGTGTGTCCTTAAGGCAATGAAATATATAATTTAACCTGAGTTGTTCTTTTATCTTGATCCAGAAATCCCCACATCTGTGTTTGGGTTATATATACTACACGGGGTTGACTTCTGGTTTGATATAATCTCATTAGGATCTGTGTTTATATCTAACTAGAGAAGGTGACAGACTACCATACTCACAAGGCTGTGTTTCACTGAGGGGAGTGACATGGGACTATTGGTCATTCAGGATTGTGGGTGAGTGCCATGCCCGACTGAAAGTTTTGCAGACAAGTCTATTTCATTCCCTGTGCCTCCCAGAACATTTGCATTCAGGGATTCTGTCTAAAAAACAATAACTAATTGACTTTGCTTACCCTTAAGGGGTCTGCAACATCACCTTTGTTATCACTTAACCAACAAAAGCATATACAGTAGATATAGAGTACACATTGTTGATATTTTTTTTCAGACACAAAGTTATTGGAAAGCATCATGTGAAGGGTTCTTGCTCATTACCTACTGCTAAGAATTGGATAAGAAAAAAAAAAGGAGAGGGGGTGAGAAAACAATGGAGGGGGACTAGTATCCAAAGATTTGCATGAGACTGGAGCCAAAGCCTGCTGTTCTCATCCGCACAATCATGAACCATTTTCTAGTATTTTCCAGGCTCTGTTCTCAAAAAAAGGAAAACCCACAATCTATGGAGGGGGAACTAGTATCCAAAAAAACTGGAGTCAAAGTCTCCATCTTAACAATCATAAAAATAAAATAAAATTGAAATAACGCAATTTACAGAAGTGCATATGAGTCTTTCTCTTAGGTACTAGTAGAGTAATATGTGTCACTTTTGTAATCCATTGGCTTGCTGAAGGAGCTAGAGGCTGGCATCAAGGTAAGAGAAATAAAGGCCTATTCTGCTATTTTCTGTGATACAGATCAGCATTTTCCACCTTACATAATACCACCAATGTCCTATGCTATTAAGAAGTGAGCTTATATTTGCCCTCTTGTCGATTTATCAGCATCAACCACTTAAGGACTAACCATAGTAAATATACATCATAAAGAGGTTAGGACTGTAAGGAGAAGGTTCATAGGCTTTTCCTTCTCCTACAGACAGATACAAGTAAAATAAATAAATATGTGTCTGCTATATCAAAATATACAAACAGTTAAACCTGGTGGTGAATCCCGTAATGGAATATAGAGGCCAAATGTCTGAACCACCACTTTTTTACCATTTTACAACAAAAACAATTTTTAATGAGAAGTAATTAAAAAGTCATACAGTACCCAAAACAGTAGCAATGAAAATGTCAGCATCTCCCGCAAAAAAATGATACCTTACTGAGCATTGTATACTGCAGTATGAAAAAAGTTATTAGTATCAGAATAGGGCAAAATGAAGAACATTGTTTTTGGATTTTTTTTAAAATTTGATTTGATTTAACAAAAATCTATTAAAACATTTGGTATGCCCGTGATTGTACCAACCTGAAGAATACATGAGACGTGTCATTTGGAGTGCACAGTGAAGCCCATAACAGTTTATGGCATTTTAACACAAACATATTGCTGTAATTAGTAAAGAAGGTGTAAGCTTCACATTTGTATGTATGATTTGCAAATATAATTGCCTATGTTGGCTGCATCCCTGTCTCGGATTGCAGGCGCACCCGTGTCCCTCCATGTGCCCCCACTCCGACTCCCCCGGATTCACCTGTCCCGACTCCTGCTCCCCTTCAGACAGCCGCGTGTGCATGCCCCGCCCCCTAGGGCGCGCTGGCTGTCGGAAATTTAAAGGCGCTGGTCAAACCCTGCCGGATTGTTGTGCCTATGCCTTAGAGAAAGCTCCCTAGCGATATTCCCATGTTCCTGTGTGTTCCTGCTCGTGAGTTACTATGTTCCCGTGTTCCTGTGTTCCCGCTCCTGTGTTCCCATGTTCCTGTGTTCCTGCTCCTGTGTTCCCATGTTCCTTTGTTCCTGTGTATTCCTGCTCCTGTGTTCCCGTGTACCCATGTTCCTGCGTTCCCGTGTTTCTGTGTCCCGTTTGCCTGTGTTCCCGTTCCCATCTGCCTGGACCTCCCATTGCTGACCCCAGATTGGACTGGACCTGGACCTCCCATTGCTGCCGCCTACCCTGACCATGTGCCTGAACCTGACCACGAGACTGTCTCCTTCTAAGGTGGTCCAGAGGATCCACTCATCCCGAATCGTGACATACTATTTATTCAAAAATTGGTTAAAAACTGTCCAAATGAAAATATACATGTTGTTTCCACCATCTTTGCTGTATGTTACTTCAATCTGCAGCACTACTAACAATGTTGTAAATGCACACTAACAATTTCTTCCAGCCCTTTCTGGCTTCATTTAGTAATAAACATAATATACAGTACCAGTAGGTTGTCTAAATGAATATTGGTGCTGAAGATCTAATGTCATATTTTATAGTGGGGCTTATTTAATATTATAATAATATGCAATAGTTATTTTCATCTTACGCTCATTTTCATGATAACGTATGCCCTAGGTATTTTTAGGCAGTTGTTTCCTCTGATATAAATACTTGCCTGCAATTTATTTAGGTCATCGCCCATTTTCATTTTTTAAAGTTAAGATAAATGTTTGTTCCCTAAACAAATGTATCTTATTAAAAAATCGGCAAATAAAGACGCATTTAGTGGGTCTAGGTGCACTTGTTTTTTTAACGTATTACTTTAAACATTGCACGGAGCAGAAAGCAATGCAGCTTACAATATAATGGCTCCAGACACTGTGCCGCACATAATATGAAGAAATTCTATAATATCAATGAAGAATGATGATTTTGTTTTTTGCGGATACATGAAAGATTGTGCACCGGTTCATCTTGCCTGAGGCTTTCTTGAACTATGAATCTTTGGCTTTCAAGATACAGACATAATAGAAACCTTTTGCAGGTGACATATTTTTATTTGTTGAATGGCATGACCCCACAGTTATTTCTTGCATTCTCTGCTGAGAGCCTTTGTATTCTGTAACACCTTTTTTTTTCATAAGGAAAGTGATATTGAAAAACCGACATTTAGAAAGTAGCAATATTATATTCTGACTGCGCGTCTAAATAGAAGGGACAATAAGAAGTGGAGTCAGCTTAGCTTTTATACGTGCTTGATGATTTTCTTTGCTGCAAATTTATAATAAAATGTAAGAATGAAATATAAATAAATAATGCTGGAATACAAAATATGTATTTGTGGGAATGGGATGATTCATTTTAGAGGACTGGTAGAGTTTAGAATATCTGGATTGTTTCCATTTAACCCCTTAAGGACTTGGCCCTTATTTGTTTTTGTTTTTTCATTTTTCACTCCCAACCTTCAAAAATGTGTAACTTTTTTATTTTTCCATGTAAAGAGCTCTGTTTGGGCTTGTTTTCTGCGTAACACATTGAACTTCATAGTGATGGTATTGAATATTCAATGCCATGTACTGGAAAGTGGGAAACTTTTGCGCCATATTCCTGTGGGCTTGGAATTTAAGGCTTTCACTAAGGGCCCCAAATGACATGTCTACTTTATTCTTTGGTTTGGTATGATCATGAGGATACCAAATTTGTATAGGTTTTATAATGTTTTCATACATTTAAAAAAAATGTAATCCTTGTGTACAAAAAAAAATTCTTCATTTTGCCATGTTCTGGCACTAATAACTTTTGTTTGTTATTATATTTTGATAGACTGGACATTTTGGGATGAGTTGATACCAAACATGTTTCTGATTCTTACTGTTTATTTGCTTTTATATGTGATCTAGGGAAAGGGGAGTGATTTAAAATTTTACTTTTTTTACTATTTTTTCATATTTTTTAAAATTTTTTTACCATTATTTCAGATCCTCCAGGGTAATTTAACCCTGCAGGGTCTGATTGCTAATACTATATGCTGCAATACTACTGTATACCAATATTAGAATGATTTCTAATAGCCTGCCATCTGATGGCTATTAGAGATCATTGCACATGGCAAACCTGCGAGTCTCAATGAGACTGTAGGATGCCATGTGAACCGATCGCCGCCCTTCGATGACATCACAGGGGGCGGCGATCGCACATCCAATATGGCGACCCCAACACTTAACAACTTAACTGCCCCGAGTGGTGCCAGCACCGACAGCGGCAGTAACAGGCGGGCGTCAGCTGTGTTATACAGCCTTCACCCGCTGTTTATGGAGATCAGCTCGTGATAATAGTTATTATTTTAATAGAGGGAAATATTAGAAGTTTTATGTACATTTTCAATTTTTTTTTGTTTTAAAGATAAACTAGGAAATAATATTTTTCCAGACACCCTATGGACTCTCACATTAGGCCTCTTTCATATGAATGTATGGTTTCTCCAGTCCTATATTTCTGTGCTGTATGAACCCGTATAAACCTGACATTTGTGCAGGTATCTCACTGTAGTTGTACCAAATGCGTATAAAATACGGGGGGGGGGGGCTGGTAAAAGATGGACTGAGGGATGGCTGACTATTGGCTGGCTGACAGAATGCACTTCCCACTGGTTCTAGTCTCCCTGGATACTGCACATATATATTGCACCATATAGTGTACAACTCTATTTGGCACGTATGCAACACATATTTTATACGTTCCCATAGACTTGACTTCCCATGAGAAAATAGGACATGCACTATATTTTTTATGTCACTCTCAAGGTAGGACAATACGGCCATGTAAATGGAGGGCCATTTTGCCCATTGAAATAATTGTGGCTGTATGTTACCCATATGAAAATACTACAGCACGGCAAGAATACGGCAATTTTCATTAGCTTGAGTGAAAGGGGCCTTATATCCTTTATGAATGTAAATGATATTTATTTTTGTAAACAAATGCTCAGTAGACAATCCACAGAGGAATTGCTGCATTTATTTACTGTAGGATCATAGGGGGTGGGTATTATCCAAATACTAACTACATGCAAACATAATACAAAGGCTGTGTGGAGGAGCTTGAGTTTAGAATACTTTACATAGTGTTAACATTGTGTGAACAATGGGGCACATATAGCACAGATTTTAGTCTGTTTTTGTGACCTTTCTAGACTTTTCTGATGGCCAAATGCATCTTAGCAGTTTTTTCTTATTGATACATGTGGCGACTGGTCTTTAGTGAATTTGCGACTTTTTAAAATAAAAGTTGCAAAAAGTCCCCAAAAATCCCAATCAGTTCCAAGCTAATTTCTATGCCTGGTCAGGGGCAGCTGTTGATTTGTGCCACAATTTGTGACTTTTCTGTGACTCTTTAAAAAAGTTGCAACTTCCATATGTGGACAAACCTAAAGTTTGACACATGTACCCCAATGCATTTAGTTCTTTTTTTGGTGTCTGTGGCGCATCGGTGCTGGCATGCACGCGACGGAAATCCCGAACGAAAACCCGACGGATTCGGAAAAACCGCCGCATTTAAAACAAAAATCTGTTGCGGAGCTTGCACTTACCTTCACTCAGCCCGAGCCGGTGAACTCCAGTGCGTTCCGATGCTTTTCAGCGCAGCAGCGCCACCTGGTGGACGGCGGAGAAACTACCTTAATGAATCCCGGCCGGACCCGAATCCAGTGCAGAGAATGCGCCGCTGGATTGCGAATGCGCCGGGTGAGTAAATCTGCCCCATTATGTATAATCAGGTCAATTTTATAACTTAGAGCTATAGTGGTCATGTTACCTTCCCTCTTTCACTTGTTTTCCTTAGAGGAAAGTGATCTGTTCATCATCACAGGAAATAGCTGGTTTCATGGTTCTGGAACTTTCTGTGTTCTCCAGGAATTAGCTGAAGCTGCACCCCATATATTATCACCTCATACACAGGATATGAAGCTATTACTATTTAGAACTCTCTGCCCAAACCTTCAGCTTGTTCTTGTTATGTCTTGTAATTGTCTTGCTGAAAGACATTTTCTGATTATCGATATAGCTTCCCCTTTATTGCTTTTCTATTTTCATTTCAACTAGGCTTCGGGCCCGATTTATCAGGGCTTGTACGCCTGAAATCTGGTGTAAAAAACTCTGAAATAGACAATTCCTGACGAACAGCCAGGAATTGCACCCACTGTTGGATTGGAATACCTTGGCCCTTTTCATTGGGCCCACCCTTCATGTGACCAGAAAGCGCAGAGCAGGATGGACAACCTTTAACTGCACAAGATTTATCACAGTGGTGTGCATTTACTAAGAATGTAGGAAACCGCACTAAAAGTCCTCTGCCTATGTATAATGCTCAGTGCAATAGAATCATTAAGAACGTGCCCCAGACATTATGAATCTTCAGCCCCTTTACACCAGTCACAAAAGTGTCTAATTAACTATATGGCCAATCCAAGTATATCAGCTCAGCACCCCCACTGAGCTCACTATATAAACACAGGGACAGAACCAGGCTCACTCTATAAATACAGTACCAGAAGCAAGATAACAATTGCAGCCAAGCTCAGCACAGAAATGCTGAACCAAAAGAAGCTCCATACAAACACCATACAACATAAATGCATTGCCAGAAACAAGATTGGTTGGCGCAAGTTGGCAGAAGTTGGCGGTGCGGAGCATGCCTGCCAGTGTAAACAGAAGCACAGTACCAAAATATGGTGGCATTGGACAAAGGGAGTGCAAGAAAAGGTAAGTACAAATTTATTTTTTAACAGCCATCCGTTCCCCCGGTCACCTCTAGATTTCTTTTTAATGATCTTGGACAACCACTTTAAGTCTATTAAGTCTATAAAGGAAATTAGCAAACTTGTATGTCTCAAAATGGATAGGTTTGATATGTGACCCTATTTTATTTGCGTACTTACGTGCTTATACTGCACATTTATACTGCACGTCGACTTTATTGCAAATATAAATATCCTGTATTTCGTAAAGATTGCTGAAATAATTTAGGATAGTCCAATTAAATGTTCTTTAATAACTGAAAATCTCAATATTGATTTGTGCGTGTTCACTTTACCAGGTGTTACAAATGTATTATTAAAGCAATAACTTTTTCACGTATTTGTTCCTGCATTTTATGTATCATTTAATACAATTAGGACAGTGTAAACTCTGTTTGTCACATATTCATTAAACACTGTTCCTTGATTCCTCCTTCACAAAATTTAGAATGAATTATCAAGGTTAATGTATATCCCCTACCATTTATCTGTGTGGTTATAATGATGTAAAATTTGTTATGCACGGTGCTAATAGAACATCTAATTTATACAGTCATTTTGTGTTGCAAATGATGTCCCTTGCTAATGCACTAGGTGCAACATATTATAAGTATTGTGTTACCTCATACATAATAATACACACATGCTTTTATATAACTTTATAAAGTCTGTAACAAATAAAAAATTATTCATGAGCTTTCACTGTAAATAGTAAATGAGTAGACACAGATATCATTTGCAAATAGCTCTAAAATAACACATTTTAAATTAGACTTTTTTCATGCCTTTAAACAAGAAGTAGCATTTATACAAGGCTGATAAAACTAATTTAATACTATATTAATAGAATAGGATAGATTGTTTTATTACCCTACACAATTATCAATGCTAAATTTGAATAAATGAATAGATACTGTACTTCCTCCTACCAGAAATCTTCGGTGCGCAGCTCCTCATAGCTGCACACACTTGTCTGCGAAGCCTGCCGTATGCACAGACACAGTGACTCCGGCTTTGGCTCCGGCTCTGCACATGCGCCGACGGGACGCTTGGTGGACAAGGGTGCACAGCTACGAGGAGCTGCGTAACGAAGATTTCTGTTAGGAGGAACAAAGAGACTACTGGGGCGTGGAGTAGTCGCGCTGTGTAGCCTCAGCACCGGCTACTCCATGCCCCCAGTAGCCTCTTCAGAAAATTTACATATCAGCCAAATAAAAGTTAGCAAAAGATTGTGAGGACGTGAGGATTAGCCCTTAAAAGGGCTATCCTCGCGTCCTATAAATGTACCTACCACCCTATCTTCCTTTATAGGTATGATGTGATGTGATGGTAGATTTTTTGTCTACCTAAACTAAAAATACACAGACTGTTCTTATCCTTTGTTCAACATTTTGATAGAGATTTATGGTATCAACCCTACTCCTACATTTACATTCGTGTTCACTGAATTTGGATTGAGCCATAACTCGAACTTATAAAAGTGTAATGATATTGGTAGAACCTGTCTAGTAAACATCCAGAACCAGACTTGATGTCATACTAGGTCAGTGATGGCGAACTTACCCTGTGACATCTCTACAGAGTAAAGTCCTGCCGTACTGTATGGAACCTGTAAGCAGACACTGAGTGATCCTGCAAGTGCAAATTAATAATAATAATAACAATAATATTAACGATAGTCTTTAAGTATTTAGCACCATCCTATTCTGTAGCACTTAACAAATCATAGTGGACATATAAAAAGAATATAAGACATTGCAGAGTAAAAACTAAAATATGAACTTGCTTTTGACTGCCAGTTTCTAGTGGTTGGAGCAGACAGGTGAAGATAGCTATAAAGCTATAACGTCACTCAGTCCAAAGTCACGACAGGGTATCAGAATCAGAATAACATTAGAATAGTCAAAAGTCCAACAAGCAAACAATCAAATAAGTAAACAGAACAACAGAGAAGCAGAAACTGAACCAGAAAGAAAACATCGTCTTCCAACCTCTTGGTGCCAGACACTCTAGCACATGACAATTTGATTCATTGATGTCCATACCTCAAAGCTCTGAGCTGCTTTGTTGAATAAAAAAAAGTAATGTTTGGGTCATAGAGGTATTAAAAAGCACTCTTTTCTCAAAAAGACTTAATAATCTTAATTTTTTTAATTTTGGATGTAAATACAGTAAAGACTTAATAATGTCTATATTCAGAAAATATTTGAAATCTGTTATACAAGAAAATGAAATCTTACTCACATTAAACCATAAGTCTTCCTATTTAAACTATTTCATTATATAAAAAGTTATGAGGCATGCACATGCTTAGAAAATAGCTGGATGTCAGGCTTAGAGGTTGTGGATCCTCTGAACCACTGCGGACGATGGCACAAGCCACTACCTGGGACCGGAGTCTAAGTGGTACTCGGTTTTCTCCAGAGCCCGCCGCAAAGCGGGTTAGACAAGCTGTGGCATGGTACCAACAGGTCGTTCCACAGGTGTGACTTGTCTGCAGTGGCAACCAAGGTCGAGGTACAGAAACGGCAGGCAATCTCATAGTCGGGGACAGGCAGGAGGTCAGGACAGGCAGCACAGGATCAGAGTCAGAGACGTAGCAACAGGTCAGGGCAGGCGGCAAAGGAGCGATGTCAAAAACGGAACCAGGGTCACAATGGGAATTCACAGGAAGAGCACAAGGCATCAGAAAAGCTTTCTCTAGGGCGCTAGGCATGAAGATCCGGCAGGGGCTTGCAGGAAGAGGCAGGCTTAAATAGATTTTGTAAAATGGCCAGCGCCAATTAATGGCGTGCTGGCCCTTTAAATTTTGAGAAGGGGCCGTGTGCGCATGGCAAAAGGGAGCGAGCCGGGAGCCGGGAGAGTTAAGCAGCGCTGGCGATGTGCTGGCGGGGGCAGAGAAGCACGGGTGAGCCAGCAACCCGCGATATGGGTCGTGGGACCACCCGTGACACTGGACATATCTAAATGTAGGGGTAAAACCTAGCCTTTTTGCTGCCTGAGGAGAACTAGAGAAAAAGGCCTCCATATTCCAATAGTTATTTATTATGTTAGTGTTAATACTCAATCTGGGTCCCCACTTCTAGTTTTAGACTAGTATGGAGAGGGCTCAAGGGCTTAGCACTTTCCATACAGAATGGGTGTTTTCTTCATATTGCAGCAAACACCCACCCCCCTTTTCCTTAAACCTGATATAAAAATAAACGTAAGAGACTTGAATGTGTCAGGTTTCAACAAATCCCAATCAACAAAGTGCTGATCTTTCAATATATAAAAACAGTTATTACCAGGAATGAACCCCGTACTGGAAAATATAAACAAAATATTTGAAACACAGCTTTTTTATCATTTTGCAACTCATACAAATTGAAAGGAGGTTGTACAGTCCCACAAATTGTATCAATGAAGACATCATACCATCCTGCAAGATGATCAACTTACACAGCTTTATATGCCAAAGTATAAAAAAGTTATTAGCATCAGAATATGGCAAAATGAAGACTTTTTTTCAGAAAGAGGTTTTCATTTTTAAAACGTATTAAAACCTATATACATGTGGTATCCCGGTAATTGTATTGGCCCACAGAATAAAGGGAAGTTTGGTCATTTGGTGCACATAGTGAAAGCCCACCAGAAAATGTGTTTACTTCAAGTTTACTTGCATATAGAAATTATTTCCTGCTTCCCAGTACAAGATTAAATACTGAAAGTACAATTTGTTATTTAGAAAAAAAGCCTTAATAAAGCTCCGTAAAACAACAAAGTTGTGGATTTTTAAAAAAGGGGAGCAAAAAACTGAAATGCAAAACAATAAATTGCATCAATGGGAAATAGTTAAAAGTGTTGTTCTAGAAAAAAATTACTAATAAACCTCTCTCCTTAGACATTTCACCAATCCATATATACGGAGACCGACAGTGAGGGGCGGTGCTGAGAGGGAACGGGAACACAGAGAGAGGTGAGTATAATAGGTTTATTAATTTTACACCTCATCTCTGCTACCTGTCTACAGCAGACATATGCAGTAGAGCTGAGCGGACATATGAAAGAGCGCTGAAGTGGTAGATGTTGCAAATATTAGCAGACAGATATAGTAAAACTGAGTGGAGGGAAGCACCAAAGCGTGTCCACTTGAGCTCTATGGTATGTGTGTTAGGGACACATGAAGGCTTCATTGTTGACAAGGGAAACTGTGCAAAAAGTGAAATAAGTAATCTTTGTAGGGCAGCTGCTACACAACAAGGGGTTAAGTAAGGTAATGACAGACAGCAGCAAACACCATTGTTAAGGAGAGGGGAGGACAGAACACTTATGTCTCATTGACTGTTGTGCAGCTGCATGGAGTTCACCTGCTTCAGTTGCTCTTGAGGTGACATTTTCTCTCTGGAGAAAACCTGTAGTGTTAAGCATATAGGCCCTCTCTTTATCACCATATCCAACCCTGCAGACCTCTCCTCATGCCGTCTGCATTCTGTGATCAGCTGTACAGGCAGTTCCCAGGTTACATACAACATAGGTTCTGTAGGTTTGTTCTCACAATGAATTTGTATGTAAGTTGGAACAGCCGGAACAGCCAAAATTTTTTTGCTATCTGTGACAATTGGATTTTAAAAATGGTTGGTTGTCATAAGAACCAGGATTAACGGTAAAGCTCAATTGCAGAAACCTTTGATAACTTTTAGAGCTGATCATTGTAGCCTGGGGCTAAAGTACAGTAAATAACCAACATCCAGAGGTCCGTTTGTAACTAGGGGTCGTGTGTATGTTGGGTGTTCTTAAGTCGGGACCGCCTGTATTTTATATCACACATCTTGCCTGCCTAAGCTACAGAAGTAGCACTGAAAATGCTGCCCACCCAAGGCAGGATTCTCAACTCCCCCCCTCTACCCCCATTGTAGGTGCACATTGTTGTGACATATTTAGAGAAATGCAATGAGTGAATTCTTGGACATGCATTTTGCAAAATACATTCAGTATAGTCTACAAATGTTATTTCTGTATAAAGAAATGTGAAAAAATAAGAACTACAGTAGAGAGGCAACTTGAAAATCAATATAGACATTGTGCAAAATACCTTCTTGGTCTTTTTATGGAGAGACGCAGCAGAGGTCACTAAAGTGTTTGGATAGTTTATAAAAATGCACCTTAAAAACTTTAAATCATATGTCTGCTCCAAATATACTGTAGTATCCGTAATACAGATGCATAAACAATTAATCTAAGCCAAATTTGTTTAGGAATGTAAATGCAGCATATATGGACACACTACATCATAGAAATAGCTGAGAGCAAGTAATGAGGCATACAAATAGCTACTGTTGGACTTTATCATGAACTAAAATAATGCAATTTTCAATATGCTACAGTGGCAAACCTAACATGTGAACTTATACCGAAACAAGTTTCCTTGGCTTTGTGTTTGGGATCACCATCTTGCTGAAATACCTACTATAATTTTATCTTCAGTCAACAAACCACCATCTTTCTCCAACTGGTACAAAGTCCTTCTGTTTACTGTACTGCCTTGTCTTGGGCTCTTCCTCTGGAGTTGGCAAGGGTTTGGTCCCTGTATGTACACCTTTAGATTTCTTCCTCCTCAACTCACCACTTATGGGGTGAATGACACTGGGACAAGACATGTAAAACTAAAGAAGAAGACGGGCACTACCAAATCAAGTAAGGTCCCAAATACATTCAAATACAATATGAACAAACACAGAGAAACCAGAGGATATGTATAGTGGACAATGAATACAAAGGGTAAATGTATTGAAAAAACACATCTAACACCATACAATATACAAGACAATAATAACTACTACTGCCCTTGTTCTATTTTGCTTCATTATCACTATCATTGTGTCTTTTGCACAATTTGTCATTATTGTTTAGGTAGTTTGGAAGTAGGGTTGTAGGGCCCATGGATGCTTCTTGGCCCTAGGCAGTTGCATATACCTTACAGGTGTATTTTTAAGTGTTTTTATTATTGTCCTGTATATTGAATGGTGTTAGATGTGTTTTTTTCAATAAATTTACCTTTTTTATTCATTTCCACTATACGCATCCTCTGGTTTCTCTGTATTTGTTCACACAGACATGTAATGATTATGTTCCTCTTCAGTTAGATGGATTCTCTACTATTTTATAGTTGTCCATGTATCTTGTGGATAATTCCTGAATGTAATCTGTGATTCATTAGTTTTGCTACTTATTTTTGTACTGTGTGCAGACCCTTTGTGCTTCTTTCTTTACATTTCTGAGCTCTGTTGATTGGGAGTAGCTGCAGCAGCAGAGCACTCACATGTCCTGTTCCCTTATTCTCCCTTCTACCAGTCTCTGTCAGTGTGGTTGGGCAGGGATTAGAGAGACACAAAAGATAACGTCAAATGGGTGACCTGGAGCAGTGAGAAAAATGTCACATGCCAGTTAAGACTATATGGATCAGGCTGACAGCATTATGCAGACAACAGTAGTGGGTGTTTACACAGTGGCAAACACATCAAACACTCAAGTGACAGAGCCTAATGGCCACAATCTGTGACATCATAGGGAGCCACCAGCGATTTCTATGGTTGCCAGAACCCTTAACCAGGGTTACTTGGTTGCCATAACAGGATTTGTGAAAGAGCCTGCTATTAGCTGCCAAATACATTGTTTTGTCAATTTCACTGCATTTGGAATTTTTTTTCCAGCTTTCCAGTGTACGTAATGGGGAAAACATACCGCCATGAGAAATTATAATTTTCCACACAAAAAAGTAATGGGAAAATAAAAAAGATTTTTGAAGGTGAAAAAAAAGAAATGAGTCAGAAAGAGGTTAATTGTTGTCTTCTTACCAATTTTTGGAACACCAGTCTCTTTTTCGTCAGTGAGAGTTTTCTAAAAGCTCTCATTATTTAGATCACATGATACAATATGTAGCACAACATCCTTTTCTTTGTAACATTTCTTTTTATCTTCCTCCATAGTAACTGCTTTTTCTGATTACAAAGTCTTTTGTGATTTCCAAATCTGATTCCAGGACTTTCTCCAGGGCCACATACTTCTTAGCAGTGCCTGTTTTTAAAACTGTAGTTCTGCTCCTTCATTTCTTTACTTCATTAGTTACGTGTAAGTCACATAACCAAGTGCACATTTGGCTCTAACTGCAATGTCTTCTTTACTGATTCTAACTGTGCTTTCCTCAGTTTGCAACTTGCAAAGATTTCCTTTGCTCAATTTTAGTATGTCTATTGCTCTCAAGCTCATCCTATAGAAAATAATAGTCACATCTTAATTTTTCAACAGTGCATTTGTTTACACAGTGATTTTAGAGACAATTCTTCTTTAAATTCTTAAATTGGTTCTCTCTCACATAATTGGACAATGCAACGCCAATAGAAAAAGAATACCTGATCCATACACTTGGACTAGAATAGAACCCAAGCTCATGCATGCCATGGAAACTTGTGCAGTGTGCATAAGCCCTTTGGGTTCTCTTGTGTCCCAAAGCTTTACAGGTGTCTTTATAAACTTTGCCAGACTGATAAATTTCAATAACTTTCATATTTGTTCCTGAACTTATTTGAATCTCCCCATGATGTTGATCTTCTGAGGATCTTTTAGTTTACTTCACTTTGTCAGGCCAGCCTTATTTAAGTGTATCCTTGCTTAAGAACAGTTGTAGAAGCAATCAGGCCTTGGGGAGGCTAGGGAAATTGATCTTAGCTTCCCAAAGAAGTTAGAAAACACAGTTAATTTATGTTTTAAAGGGAGGGAGCAATAACTTTTACACACAGGGCCCTTTAGGTTTTGATTAATTCTTACTTAAAAAGTAACCGTAAAGGTTTTTTTTTCACAAATCAATAGCTCTTGGGATGTAAAACATATTTGTTATCGCAGTGCTGCAATGGCTGCTTCCTCTCCCTGCACTGATAAGCCCTCTGAGTCCGTAGTTTGTTTATCTGTCAGTTTCATGGGAGGGGAGGGGCTGCTGCTCCCTGCTCACAGAGGAGGAGGTTATAGCAGGGCTGGATGTGTTCCAAGACTGTGCATACAGATGCATTTGCACATAATAATGAGATACAACATCTCCCCTGTTCCCTATCAGCCCCTCCATATCAGTCTGTGATTCTACCAAACTTTCTCTGTCTCTATCTCTGCACCTCATGCTGATCTCCTCCACCACCATGTCATCAGCACTTTCTGCACTGTGCAGATATGCTATTAATCCTTAGTGCTAACACAGCACAGGTTATAGACCTCATGTAACTGGTTAACTTATGATTTCTTCCACTTATTACATGCTCTATGCTTTTCCATGTGATGGAAGCTGCCCACATACATCCAGTTTGTGCACTGTGCAGTGTTCAGTGGAATCTTAATTCAGTGGGAATCTAAATAGATTTAATGCTAAATTATTTTGAGAAAGAACAAAAGGCATCATGGGATGTGTGGGCAAGCTAACTGGCCTCAGCTTGAGGGCATAGAAAGACAGACACTAGTCTCCGCCCACATTTGTTGAACACTTTCGAATACAGAAAATGACATAAGATAAGGATAAGCAGCACAAAGTAGGCATCATTCTTCTTGTTTTTAAAGGGGGAATCACATAAAATAATTTGGTAAAATCATTATAACTTTACAGTTACACTTTAATAATAAAGACTTAATTGAAAAACTGCATTTTGTGTTTGCTTGTATTATGTTTTTACAATATTTAAAATTGTTTTGTGATCAAAGTGTGACAAACATCCAAAATATTAAGAAATTATGAGGGGGGAAAATATATTTTCACATCACTGTCTTTGTGCAAAATAGATTCAATGAGTTTCCGCTCTTAACCAAATCCCTGTTAATTAAGGGGATAGACATCTGTACTGTAACCTTTTCATATTACAGAAGAAATCAAAGATCATATGTCATTGAAAAAGCTCGGAAAATAAATGCATGGAGTTGTTTGCTTATGACTGAACTGGTGAGATTTGCCATTTTAGAGTATATTAAACACTCATATTTTTGGGGGCTAATTTTTAACTATAATTCCTAGTTGACCTTATTGTACTACCATTGCTTTTCATAAAGACTGGCAAATGTACCTAGAATTATATAATAATTCAAACAATATAATAAAAGTCAATGATCTTTGTGAATTTATGAAAATGACTTGGCCAATGGGATAATTCTCTATTATAGCACATCATGAAATCAGCTTTCATATTTCATTTCATTTTAATTAATTTAGTAGAAATGGCAAAAAACATATATAAGATAATGTTACTAACAAATATTGCATATTGATTTGAAATGATTAAATAATATTTCCTTGAAATAAATTTGTATGAAGGTATTTGGAATCGGAATGGTTTCTTTTTTACAGAGGGCTACAAAATAAGCTATAGATGTCATAGCTAAAAAAAAAAAGCAATACTGTGGTATTTCCTAACTTAGGGACAAGACATATGAAGATACATCTACTTTAATAACAGACACTTGTCAGAGTGTCACTATCATTCAAAATGTATCAGGTTACAAATCATGTTCCCAAAACATTGATAGCAAAGGGCAAAGTGATGACTGAAACTGACAAGGGGTGAAGGTTTCCATGGCTTTATATTACTGAAACAGAAATAGAAGCAATCCACAAAGCTGGTAAAATAATAGTACAGAAAATGATGCATCTAAGAATGAAAGGAAAAAGACATAATATACTAAAATGAATTAGGAATTAAGCTATAATGAGATCAAATTGTTAAACTGGAAAAAAAAATCAAAACCATGTTACCAATATTAGATCTCATAGTTATTTCATACATAACACACTCAAAACACACAGTCAAGTCCCATTATAATGCCATGTATACAGATGCATGGGAGTGAGTTCCTTTTTTTAATATGTTGAGCAAGATGTAGTCATGGTATGCAGAATTAAGGATCAGAGTAGTACCTTAGGGCACTTCAACATATGTAGATGTTGCTGGTTGTTATAGTGTTTTGTGTACATTATGTCACAGTCTGGTTTGTATTGTTATCTAATGTTTGTATTGTTATCTGTGTGTAGGTCCATCAGTGGTTGCTGGCCTTTTTACTTAAAGATTTAAAGACAGGTTACAGAAGCCCATTACACCCGCACTGCAAATATGCCTTTCTGCCTTTTCTAAGCATTTGCATTACAATTTAATTGTGTGTTATAACTTACTTTGCACCCTGACAGAATCCTCTGTGCAGTCCTAGGGGTTGGACTTTTGTTTGTATGCATTTAAAAAAACAACATGTGACTTATCAGTGCTGTAGACTCCTCAGCTCTCAGCCCCCAGTTTTATACAGCTCCTCCATCTGTCACTGATGTCAGCTCACCAGATTGTGAGCTCAGTGAAGGAGCAGTGGTTATTTTTACATGTGAGTACACTTTGTATATAATGTTTTGTGAAAACATATATTGTATTGTGTATGTCTTTTTGTGTTATATACAGGCCTAAATTTTATGCACTATGATTACTGAGGCTTTAGAAGGTGTATGTTGTGCGAAATGGCACGTTGCCTAGTCGTGGGGTGCATCTCCCCTGCAGCAATGGCATATTTTCAAAAAAGTGACAATTGACTTCTATATTAGTGTTTGCCGTATTCTTGATATTTGGATTTCTGTATGTTCTACTACTCCACATGTACCCTGATTGTTAACCCTCCATTCCTATTCCTGCATGTGCTGCCATGTCCCAGAAGGATTCCTGGTTACACTGCAGTGGAGAGACTGGAAGCTTATCCTTGTAGGTGCTAAAATGAATATTGGGAGATCTTGTCTCATGTTGCCCACAGATGTGGGAGAATGGATGGGGGATAAAAGCGTGGTGTGATTGATCTTTGCAGCACAGTTAGTGAGCCACATACTAAAATCTGGTGGCTCAAACATAACATCAATTTCCCATAGTCAGCTCTGGACAGTCCTTTGAGACTTTTGTAATAGCACAGTTTGGCAGCTAATATTAGCGGTGAGTGGTTTTGTAGTTGTACCTGGAGTAGCTGTAGTTTGGATTGCGTTTATGGAGCATCCTTGTTATAGACTAGGGACAAAACTTTGGAGAATACTGATTATTCTGAAGGCCTAAATTCAAGCTTAAGATCAGTTCATATATCATCTTGAATTGTGAATTGTCTCTGTCCATCCACTTGTTGCCCTTTACACATGAAACACAGTCACTGCATGTGCAATAATCATACTGTAAACTGAGCATCGATATATGACACTAAGGAGGTAGTGGATTATCTCAATACCTGTGCTCAATAATATAGATTTAGAAATATTTGTGAATGAAATTGTAGAGAAAGTACAGGGGTGCTATGAAACATAATATACTGTATATATATATATATATATATATATATATATATATATATTTATTTATTTATTTTTTGCCCAAGAAAGTAATGCTGATTCTCTTCAGAATAACGTTAAGGATTATAGAGCAAAGGTCACAAATGCACCATTCCCTTCATTTTAGGCTGGACTGCAATAATTGGATTTAGGAAAGGGCTTGACCTACATAGCATTTTGGTCAAACTAGATCTAGTGGATACTTACTCAACACAAGCTAGCAGATTTTTTTTATTGTGAGAATAAATGTGCTTTGCAAAAAGCAAAACATTTTATATATCATTCTATCACAATATGGTATGCCTTTAATTAATATGATGTTATTATTTCAGTCTTTAAGAAAATGCTAAACTGGAGACTAGATTAGAGAATACAAATCATGTTGCTTGTGACAGACATTCATGTAGAGCTATAAGAGCTTATTGCTATACAAATATTTGGCTTCAGATGAATAGACCTCTACAAATGACATATGGATATGATGGAATGCATCTTGAAATATGGATTTGTGAATCATTATATTTAATTTTCTAATTTGGATTGTAAAACAAAGGTGCTGCCTTGTAAGAACATGAATATGGATACGTCAGGCATGGGTGTTTGCATTTCTATTGACTTGCTAGTTGTACTGAGAAAATGTTTTCTTGCAACATATTACCATAATTTTTATATATTTACATATTACATCTTTGTTTTAGAATGACAATGTATGTGTCCATAGCTGGAGTTATTTTTTAAACAAATATTGCATGAATGTAAAAGTAATAGTTCACATCAACTACCAAAGCATTAATTGCATTTTACCCAGTGGCATTTAATGAGTTACCACCCACGATCGAGTGGAGAACCGGGTACGGGTTCATTATTCAAAATCATTATTTTAATAGGTACACTCATGACTAATTTGTATAAATATTGCCCTCCAAAAATTGATAAATTATAATCTAATAAATATAATATAACAAATTGTAATATATTTTGCTTCCTGCTATAGTAAAATAACAATCCCCCTGGCAAATACAGCTATAGTGTTTTTAAATATACTGTTATTTATAATATTTAACTATTAAATATAATTTAAAAAAAATATTTTTTTTATTTTGTGCCTCCACCCAAAAAATATAAAAGAATTATTTTTTTCCTAGCACTTCTTCATCCTCGTTATTCTTTTTGTCAGTGTTGGATACAGAATGATGTGACAGCACAATAATGATGTAGTAATGAAGCTTGTATTTTAACCCTTACAGGACTTTCGCTTTTGCATATCTGTTTTTTACTCCCTCATTCCAAAAGTGATAACTTTTTTATTTTTATGTTTACAGAGATGTATATGGGCTTTTCATCTGCGGGACAAATTGTTTTAGTGCCATCATTTAATATTCCATGTAATGTACTGGAAAACTGGAAAAAAATTCCAAGTGCCGTGAAATTGACAAAAAAACACAAATGCAGCGTTTTCTTTGTGGGCTCTGTTTTTATGGGTTTTGCTCTGTGCTCCAAATTTCCTCCTTATTCTTTGGGTTGATATGATCACAAGGATATCAAATAATAAATAAGGCCAATAACTTTTTCATAGTTTGGTGTATAGACCTATACAAGGTGTAATTTTTTTGTGGTATGCACTGGTATTTTTAACTTATATCAATTTGGGATAACCGTATAAGTTTTCTATAACAGTTTTCTGTTCCAATATTCATGTATGGAAAAATGGTGATTTGGACATTTGGGCGTTTTTTCCATTACAGTGTTCAAGGCCAGGTATAATATTTTTTATATTTTGATACAACAGGCATTTTGGGACGCAGTGATGTTTATGATTTTTATATGTGATCTAGGAAAAGGGGGGGTTATTTAAACTTTTACTTCTTTTTTATATATTTTTTTACTATTATTTCAGACCCTCTAAGGTACTTAAACCCTGTAGGGTTTGATTACTCATACTGTAAACTGAAATACTACTGTATTGCAGTATATAGCAATTTTACTGATGATCTCTAATAGCTATGAGTCTCTGTGAGACTGAAGGCTGATTTGGCAGCCTCCGATGATGTCACGGGGGCAGGGAACGGCCATCAAAGATGGAAGTTCCATTGGCAGCAATGTTATTTGCCATGGTCGGCTACGACCGGAAGGAAGTAAGGGAGTAGCAAGTGCAGCTGAAAGACCACTACTATGATAATCAATTCTACTCCAAAAGACACCATTACTATTAACTATTTCAGTAATTACTGGTTTGGTACTTGAGTAATCTTTACTGGTGGATCTAAAACCTTTCCAAAAACATTCAGAACCCACTCTAAATTGTAATATTATTTTAATTTATATCCAATATAAAATATGTTACATGCAGACAGCTTATGCATTTCAGGTATACCTACCCTTAAGCATAGACTGATTAAAGGAAATCTACTAAGGGAAGTCTATTACCCATTAAGGTAGCTGGGTAGATTTCTGCAGCATGATTAGAAATATATGTTTATTTGGAGCTGTTATCCTGTGTTTAGCTAAAATATTAACTTTAACAAATGTTTCTGGGGGTTCTCCAGGGCCTTTCCAAACTACAGGGGGCTCTGGCTAATGAATGCCCTCAAAGCACTTATAAACTGCCTACTTGCTCCTTTTGCAAGAAATCTCATGGCAGCACAAAGTATCAGCTCTGTGCTGCCCAGATATTTCTGGCTGAAGGGGGCCGGAAAGGGAGTTGAAATTGAGCAGAGAGATGGGTCAGAAGTGCTTCCAAGGGCTACCACTTGAAGCACTTTAACTTCATGAACATAAAAAGTTCATTTTCTAATTAAACGATAGGGGCAGAGCACTGGATAAACATATAACTCCAATCACACTGCTGGATCTACCTGTTGGCAGATTTCTTTTAAGCTGGATATGGTTACGGCTAGTCAGACCTGAAATATGTAAGATATTAGTTTTACATGCGATATGAAATCAAGAATATTACATTTTTAATTGGATGCTGAACATTCTTTGAAAGCTCTTGTAAAAAAATGTTTGTTGAGAGTTTTCTATGAGCTTTAATTTATTTACCATTTGCATTGGCCAATCACATTTTGTCTTTTCTTTGTTGTGGCAACTGGATTAGTTTATATATAGGTTGTGTTTATGAGCAGTTCTATTGTCTCTGTATCTTCCCAGTGTATTATGTGACAACACTGTTAGTGATAAAATTGGGAGAACAAATGATGCATTTTACTATTGTGTCTGGATTAAAAATGCAAACATTATTCATCATCTTGTCAGAATAAACACAAAATTCCTGGAAATGTATGACACTTTCCAGTGGTCTAGAGTGAATTGAATTACAACAGAGAAAACAGACTTTTATTATTTTGACACCTTTAGTACTTTGTGTACTATGTATGATGACACCAGCTTTGTAACAATGTTAGCCTTGAGATAACACAAACTGTTTTCCTAAATTACCTTTGTTCTGATAGACAAATGTGCACTTAGCAGTAAAATAAAAGCATGAAAATAGTTGCCTTGCAGTTACATGAGCAGACATGCAGCACATCATCCCTATAATAAAATGTGCTGCTTGGATTTGTCTCTGATTTGAGTAAAGACAAGTAACAGAGTCAGATGTCTGCTATTAGAGTTAGTGCAATGAAGTGTAAACAATAACAACAAATATATGGAGGAAAAACAAATCCGCTAAAGTTGAGAATCACCGAGTATTTGTTTGGGCCTGCTTAGACAAGTGTAGAAATTCACAAAAATAGAACGGAAAATAACTGCTCCATTTTTCAAGATTTATATGCTATATGCAAACCACCAAAAATTTATGTTGTACAGGACTTCTCAGATTGCTATAAATATTAAATATTGAAATAGTTAATAACAGATCCACCATTAGGAAGTGGGGGCTGGGGATAGTGGGATGCTGCTTAGGGGCCAGGACTGGAGCTCTGTTCATGGTCTGAGATAGAAGAGGGCCCCAGGCCCCAAGTTCAGAGGTGGGATTTCACTGTGAAGAACCCAGATGAAGGCTGAATTTCATTGGTGACAGATTTCACTAGGCACCGCAAGTACATTCCATACCTGTTATAATCACATCTTAGTTACCTTCCGTTCATGCACTATGCTCTTTTAAAATTTACCCTGTACCCTGCTAACAGGTCCTGCTCAAGTCCCGGGGGGAGGCCTTTATTTCAAATCTCTTCTTGACGTCGGGTGACCGCACAGACTGTGCGGTGAGCCATACACCCTTGTGCCTGCACAGTGAGATGCTTGGCTGTTGGATGTGAACTGGTGCAAGATTTTCTATGCGGTGAACCAACATCAGAAAGGGAGGGTTGGGCACAGGATGGATGTGGGAAGGGAAAGAATTGAATATTGATGAGCCGGGGCCAAGTGGAGTCCTATGCTAGTTACCCAACGAACGTTGCGATTTAAAATGATGTAACCCCCGCGACTTGAGCTGGACCTTTTCGCAGGGAGACAGGTAAACTTTAAAAGAGCATAGTACACGAATAGAAGGCAACTTAGGTCTTACTATAACAGGTATGGAATGCACTTAGCAGTGCCTATTGGAATTTGTCACTAGTGAAATTCAGCCTTCTGGTGACAGGTTCCCTTTAACATAAGATTAAAAACTCTAGACCATTGGGAGACCACGATCTTTTTACAGCACAGGGCTATCAATCATCTTAAACTTATTCTAACACTACACCACATTTTGAAATATAAGAAGGGAAATTGATGTCAAACCAATTAAAGCTTACTCCAAGGCTTCCATTTACAACATAATATGATTTGTGCAGGCAGAAGTAATCCACTTCAGCAGCACATCGTCATAATTCTCACATTTTTATTTATGGTATTGCAATGATGAGATAGCAAACAATGCGTTTCCGCACTGTACCAGTGCCTTTGTCAGGTTAAGAAGATATAAAAACAGTGAATGATGCACAAAGTGTGGCATGTTTCTTATATGTCCACAAGCAAAGCCTCATTCTCCAGTTAGGAAATACATCACAGCCATGATGTCATGAAACATATTGAAAGTAAAAGCAAGATATTGTTAATAGACGGAATTGCAAAATACAGTATGGCAGTATATGCGGATTTTCCTCCTCCTTCCTTCCTTCCTCCTGCGATCAGCACATTGTAATGAAAGTGTTAAAACAATGACGTTACGTGGAGCAACGATCATCACCAAGATGGAAACGCTAGCACTGAACGCGGGTGTTACCGGTAGTCTTTGCTGCAATATGCAACAAAAACTAACCGGCTATGGAGAGGGCTCAGCTAGTGAGCCCTCTCCATGTACCCACACCAGACGTGTGCCGTACTATTACAGTGCACGTCTGTAAGGGGTTAAATTCAGATAAGAAGGTACTTATCCCTAGTTACTTATCTCCAGGTACATATTCCCAGCAAACCTGGCTAAAACATATTCAGACTATTCTAAACTTTTCTGAAGAGGCTGTGCAAGTAGCAAATCTGTACCATATTTAGTGGTCCTGTCCATTTATTTCAAAATTCAGGGATAATGGACCAAAAAAATAATAATTTGTCAGTCAGAGGCCCTCAAATTCCTAATGGTGGTTCTGCTATAAACTTAAATGTTCCAAGAATATGTGTCTAAACTCCAACTCTTACAAAATCACATTTAACATGCTGTTCTGCAATCAAACATGTTAAAAATGTTATTGTGTCCAATATTGTCCAATTTTGGAGACAGCCAATTGCTGTAGTAATTCCAAATGCAGTGTTTGAAAGCCAGCAACACAATTTATTTATAGCATGCCAGAATACTTAATTAATTATGTAAATTATTTAATAACATTTTGCGCTTAGTTTTTTCCCACTTTTTCTAACATTTTACAAGCTAGTGAGTCTACCACAAAAATATATTGTCTGAATAATCTTATTACTATTAGACTGCCCTCCAAAATCAAGTCCAATGTACAATTATCATATTATTTATACAGTTTGTTTTGTAATTTGTTAAGATAATTTGAATGCCAACTGGTAAACACAGTCTGTCAATTTTAAATAACACATTTTAGTGCAATGGTTATTAATTTTGTAATTATTCACCCTATGCCAAGCTTATTATCCCAGTATGACTTACTTTCTTCTTAACTGTGTTTTTTGGTTAGTTTATCTTGCAGCGGTAATAATAACACTAAGAAACCTTTAAAATGGCCCAATTCCCTCTAGAATACAACAATACAAGCTGTTATTTGTAATTTGCAATGGAAACATATCCTGTGAAAGTAAGACACCTGCTTCTAACACCCTGCTGGCTTATAAAAGGGGCACAAAACAATACCCGTAATGTTATAATCATGGGCAGAGGTTGAAGGGGTGCAGAGGGGGCGCGATTGCAAACCGCGCACAAGAGGCTTGGCTGCCATTAAGGTGTCACTTTTTCATATGAGATGGATAGTACTATAAACCATAAATTATAGCAGATTCCGAATGAAAATACCCATCCCAAAATATGAGATCTATCAAAATATAAAAATAATTAATTACTGCAGTGGAAACAGAACATCCAAAAGTCCAAATGCATTTTTTGCAGTTATCCTTCCATAGAAAAAATTATAAATGATGGTCAATAAGTTGCACACTCCCATACTGTTATAAATGAAAAATTTAGCCATTCTCTAGCCGCAGAGTGGCCAGCACACGGTTTTCTTGCCACATGCCTGCGCATTACCTATAGCTACTGTCAAGAATTGGGACACTTTATAGCGAAATTCTATCCCAGAGCCAGTGTATTATTTCCAAGTATATATCTGGCACTTTCAGGCGGCTCTGGTTACCTTCATATGATAAATAACCAACGTTCACCAAAGTATAAAAAAATTATTAGAGTGTGGCTTTACTGATTTTTTAAAGAGGCTTTTAGGAATTTTTAAACATAATAAAAACTTTTCTTGCAAGAAAATGTTGCAGCTAAGTTCTTCAACATATTTGGATTTTTTGTCCAGCTTCTTACTACATTATATGGAATATTCCCTAAGATTGTGCGCCCAATATCCTGCATGTTTTGCTTCCCCTCTCAGGTCTCTCAGGTCTGAGTTCATCATCTCTTAAGTGGTGCATCTAAGTGTTTGGGCTTGTGACACAATTCGAAAAGTTAACTACCGCTCTGGGTTGGAATCAGTCGGATTGTCCGATGGCACACACCCCCAATTTGTGTCGCATGGAAACCAGCGCTGATGCACCAAAAAAGGATTGCAAGAACCAAAATCCCAGTGCAGACACTTGTTAAATGCCTGTGCAAGCCGTGTAATCCCCGAAAAAAGGCGCACAGTCGGACAAGAGTGAGCAGCGTGACCCCCTGCGTGACATGAACCCCTCTGTGCTTAAGAAAACAAGCTGACATACATTTCTGTGAACATGAAAAACTATTATGGTATATGGGAGAAAAGAAGTAAAAAACAGGAAAGCCAAAAATGTAAAAGGGCTGAGGATCCAAGTGGTAGGATTTTTCTTGGGATTTAGTATTGTGGAGTCCAAGGCTGTTGTTCTATGAATAACGTTCTGTATAAATGGCTGTGTTGTTGGGTTAGTAGGACTAATGTGACAAACACATATCCTATCCTGCACCAGGGCTTGTGTTAAGTGAATCTCATACTAGCGATCAAGTTCCAGTCCAATGCCGGGTCTTCTTTTCCATAATCACATAATTTATCGAGTAGAGGACAGTAAAGTTGTGGTCTCAATTCGCTCCAACACTGTGACCCTCGATGGCTTTGTGAAGGTTAGAGGTGCTGCCACTGCTATACTATATTTTATTTTTCAAGATGAACATAACTGCTGTACTATATTTTATTATCAAGATCAAGTCACTGCTGTCATTCTTTTTTTTTTTAACCACTAAGCTATGAGCTATTAGTTTGGTAAAAATCCCTCAGTATACTCAGATATTTTGATTTGGCAATACATTAAAAGAGACTCTTTAAACTTGTATGCGGATAACTTCCTCCCAATATAATGTGTCTGATGCTACCACAGACTCTCTGGAACATATTTGAAAGTAGCCAATTCTCTCTGAAATCAGCTGTCAACATCAAACGGCAGCATGTGTTGACTTGAGGACATTTAATTGGTAGCATTACTTACAAGAAGATGTGAAGTTTAACAGATTGCACAGCTTAAAGAAAATCTATCAACCAATCTCTGAGTCTTCACATAGAACTGTATCAAGACTTCATCTTGCTTTACGTTCATTGTATCGTAAAATTGGTAAGGAAAATAAACCTCTATAGCAACGGAGAGTTTTGGAATTAAATGTAGATGACTTGGTTTGCGTAAATACTTACACTGCTATAATTTAACCTGCTGTCCCCTGACAATGTATGATATCAAGAGGAGATACAAACTCAAAAGAAAGTCACTTGTCTATTCTATGCTGCCTAAGTGGATAAAAGCAGTGCTTAATAATATTATATTCTATTAAAACTAAAGTGACATAGTATAAATACATAAAATATAATATAAAAAAGATTTATAAGCCAATCCAAGTACTATTAACCCCTTGCGACACTAAGCAAATAAAGACAATAGGGGAGATTTATCATGGCACATTTACTATAGCATCTGCCAGAAAACCAGCAGAGACTATAGAAAAGAACTCTGCCAGCTCCTATCTGGTCTAAAGATTGGAACTGGCAGAGTTTGCACCCATATTCATTAAGAGGCCTGAACCTCTTAATGAATATAGGCGCAGTACCCCCGGCAGGGAGAATTTTAAGACTGGTGTTCTACTTTTTCAACACATAGGGGCATATGTATTATCTTATCTGTGCCAAAAAAATGCCAGGAATTTTTTTTGGGTGGAGAATTGTTGTGGATCATTTGTAATGAGTTTGTGCCAGAAAGAACAGATGTTTCCGACTATCCTGACTTCTCAATTTTTTTTGCGCGAGTGGCCTAATATTTCCACATTATCCAGCACATTTATGTGTATTTTGGTGCAAATTTTTTTTTTTGGCGCATTCAGTATGGGGAAGAAAAGTGATTTGAGAGCCTTTGAATGTGGCATGGTTGTTGGTGCCAGAAGGGCTGGTCTGAGTATTTCAGAAACTGCTGATCTACTGGGATTTTCACGCACAACCATCTCTAGGGTTTACAGAGAATGGTCCGTAAAAGAAAAAACATCCAGTGAGCGGCAGTTCTGCGGGCGGAAATGCCTTGTTGATGCCAGAGGTCAGAGGAGAATGGGCAGACTGGTTCGAGCTGATAGAAAGGCAACAGTGACTCAAATCGCCACCCGTTACAACCAAGGTAGGCAGAAGAGCATCTCTGAACGCACAGTACGTCGAACATTGAGGCAGATGGGCTACAGCAGCAGAAGACCACACTGGGTGCCACTCCTTTCAGCTAAGAACAGGAAACTGAGGCTACAATTTGTACAAGCTCATCGAAATTGGACAGTAGAAGATTGGAAAAACGTTGCCTGGTCTGATGAGTCTCGATTTCTGCTGCGACATTCAGATGGGAGGGTCAGAATTTGGCGTCAACAACATGAAAGCATGGATCCATCCTGCCTTGTATCAACGGTTCAGGCTGGTGGTGGTGGTGTCATGGTGTGGGGAATATTTTCTTGGCACTCTTTGGGCCCCTTGGTACCAATTGAGCATGGTTGCAACGCCACAGCCTACCTGAGTATTGTTGCTGACCATGTCCATCCGTTTATGACCACAATGTACCCAACACCTGATGGCTACTTTCAGCAGGATAATGCGCCATGTCATAAAGCTGGAATCATCTCAGACTGGTTTCTTGAATATGACAATGAGTTCACTGTACTCAAATGGCCTCCACAGTCACCAGATCTCAATCCCATAGAGCATCTTTGGGATGTGGTGGAACGGGAGATTCGCATCATGGATGTGCAGCCGACAAATCTGCGACAACTGTGTGATGCCATCATGTCAATATGGACCAAAATCTCTGAGGAATGCTTCCAGCACCTTGTTGTATCTATGCCACGAAGAATTGTGGCAGTTCTGAAGGCAAAAAGGGGTCCAACCCGTTACTAGCATGGTGTACCTAATAAAGTGGCCGGTGAGTGTATAACACAGTGTAATACAGATGTATTACACTATGTAATGTAACATGCTGTGCATGCTCAGTGTGTTAAAGGCAGTCCCTGCTAGGAGGCAGGATCTGGCTCCCGGAGAGGAGCATACAGCCCTGGGGCACTGACAGACCTCATGGCCGCGGGGAGCATTCTAGTGCAGAAGACCCTTGCATGCGACCGTGGCATGTAAGGGATTAACAGCTGCGATTGGGGAGATCGCCAATTGCAAATGCTAGCGGCGGGTGTCGTCTATAATTTACAGCCAACACTGGTAGATATCGCCACTGGCACTGTTCAGCAGGCTATGCCAGAAGCTGGCCGTAGTTGTCACTGGTGCTCCCGCGATCCCTGTCTCGGATCGTGGGTCCATCCGTGTTCCTCTGTGTTCCCCCGAGCCCAGCTGAACTCACCTCTCCTGGCTCCAGCGGCGGTCTCTGTGGCTCCCTTGGTTCGGTAGGCGCGTCACTGCCTCCAAGGTCGCGCACGCACTGGCTCGCAAAGCTTTAATGGGCCCTCCTGTATATCTTGCGTTCCTTTGTATCCTGCGTTCCTGTGTGTCCTGATCCATGTGCCAGTCCGTTGCTGTGTTCCTGATCCGTGTGCCAGTCCGTTGCTGTGTTCCTGATCCGTGTGGCAGCACCCACGATTCCTGATGTGAGTCCTAGTGTGGCTTCCTGTGCTGCTCTCCCGCTGTCTCCCCGGGTACAGACTGTCTCCTGCATTACTACCTTAGCTGCCACCGCATGCTAGCCGCACCTGTGGAATGACCCGATGTTACCCTGCGGCAGCAAGACCATTCTGCTTTGCGGTGGGCTCTGGTGAACACCGGGTGCCACTTAGACTCCAGTCCCAGGTGTCGGCTAGTACCATCTCCCGCGGTGGTCCAGACGGTCCACAGACTCACAGCCCTGACAGTAGTACTATGTCACGATGCGGCAAATCCTTCTTATGAATATAATAAAACATATAAGAGACTCTAACATAACAATTGGGATCATTCAGATCCTGATGCCAAGTTTTGAGAGGAGTAGAGTTGTTCCATCATGTCTATCTCATATGAGAAGATATTTATTAGTATGTTAGCTTGATAAAAAAAAAGGCTAATGCTTCTCTTCCATTCCCTTCGCTAACACAGACTACACATCAGCCAGTGAAACATGTACCAAGTTTCAAATTGTGTGGTTTGGTTGTAGACATTTGCTAATATTCAGCCCTAGCACTATCCAGACATCCATTTTTGTCCTAGAGTCATCATCATAGTGTCAGATTTTCTCATTCAATTTTCTCAGTTTCTAGCTACTTCCTTGAAACACATGCATGCAAAATTGATAGTACTTGGATTCTATCATAGTACAGACAGTTTTTTTTTCTCAAACACGTATTGATTTCAATGAACCAGTTTCATGTATGAGTAGGTTTAGGTACTACTTAGAGCAGGGGCCAGTGGTGCCTCTCACCGCTGCAGATCATAGATGCAAAGTTCACCTGTAGGGCTCTGGAATTGTTCCATCACTATCAAGTGTAAAATTCATCATTGTATGTTAGAGAGTGCACCTCCTGTGATTCATCTATTGATAGAGGCTGGTGAAACATTTAGAGACGTCAGCTTTAATAGTGAGATGTTAACCATAAAAGCATAGGAGTAGGATCTGAGACAGTGGAAGAAGTATGATTAAACAGAATATCAATATAGTGGCATCAATCCACTCAGTCCTCACTTTGAGATTACTAGATGGGGGGTCACTTAGCCCCTGTAATAAGAATATGAACAGACATGGACATCATTAGCGTGTCTGCCATCAATCTATTGATAAATATTGTTCTATACCTTTCATACTTAGACTGGTCTGAGAAAAGGGTTTGGATGATACTGATATTGTTAATTATATTCATAAAAAGGCACCTTCATTTAATCAGTGAAAAATATTTGAAATTGAAGAGTTGCCTATTACTCAGTGTTTGCAGTTAATTAATACGAATAATAATCTATACCTATATTGCACCATCATATTCCATATGAGTGAGGGCCCTGCTCTGAGGATGAATTGGGCACCACAAAAAAGCTACACAAACTTAAAACCATATTGATTTCCATTGCACAAAGGTGTCCATAGACTTTAGCTGAATCCTTAAAACCATATTGATTTCCATTGCACAAAGGTGTCCATAGACTTTAACTTAATCCTGACCATCCACAATCTTTTGACAGCAGGTGTTGCAGGTCTGCAGCAACGTCTTTTGATGTTGATCACAGAAGCACGATCCGGCCTCCAGCCACTAGAAGCAGTCAGAGGCCGTAGGGAGAAGGCAAAATGAGAAGCATGTACCAGGGAATTAATTTATAATGGACATTTTGCGTTAATTTGAAAGTATCTGAAAAATAAAAACTGATTTTCTCCACTTTTTGTAAAAATAACAGAAAAATCCTTTAAAATTAAGTTTCAACTAGCCCCATGTGTCAGGAAAATAATGCCATGTAAACATTTAAGGGAGCACACAAAAAATAGAAGTTATGACCCTTAAACCAATTTGTACAAAAATTTGCTAAAATGTCCAAGTCATTAAAGCCTTTTCAGGGGTTCTTCCATTTCACCAAATACATGTTATTACTTGTACAGGCAGTCCCGGGGTTATGTACAAGATAGGTTCCATAGGTTTGTTCTTAAGTTGAATTTGTATGCAAGTCGAAACTGTATATTTTATAATTGAAGTTCCAGACAAAAATTTTTTTGCCCTAGTGACAATTGGAGGTTTAAAATTTTTGGCTGTAATGGGACCAAGGATTATCGATAAAGCTTCATTACAGACACCTTACAGCTGATCATTGCAGTCTGGGAATAAAGAAAAGTATGCAGAGATCACAGCAGGCAGAGGGGTCTGTCTTTAACTAGGGGTCGTCCTTAAGTCGGGCCTTTATAATAAAAGTTATACAATCTTCCAATATACTTTCTGCATCAATTCCACATGGTTTTCTAGATCTCTGCTTGATGACCTTCTATACAAAGCTTCCTGTGGTTATAAATCTGTAGTATGTGACTGCAGGAGAATTTTATAGGAGATAGACAGATGAGAGCTAGATTGATAACAGAAGATAAAGATGAAAGATGTTATAGATAATATAGATTTATAAATAGATGATAGATTTATAGATGCCTAAATATAAAGTAAATTATATATAGATAGCTATATATGAGATTTATATAGATATATAGACAAAAAGCTAAATAGATAAATGATTAGATAGGAGATAGACACATTATAGGAGATAGATAATTAGACAGGTAGATGATGAGCATCTTCACCTGGGCATTTAACCAATGGGTATTAAAAGAGCAATACATCATCTGCCCACAAAAGTCCACATGTAGAGGTGGCCCTTTAGGAAAGATGGCCTGCGCAAATGCCCAGCTTGCTTCCCCCTTACACCAACCCTGGATGTCACACATCACACAGGTGCATGGCTAATAATATCCAATTACTTCCTGTGAACCATGCACCTGTTTGACCATGGTCAGTTTTCTGGAACTATCCCTTTAAGTTTCTTGCAGTTTTATGACCTATTTTTAAAATTCTACTGCAGTTCCCAATTATATTGCTGTGTATTTTACCACAGTTCCAAGTGCATCTCATATAAATCACTTTGACTTCTTAGTATAGTATCTTAGCCATAAATACTGTAGTTTCTGTTGTTGCACTGGTAAATTAATATATACTGTAATCTGGCCTTAACGAATGTTCTTTCAAAACTTACCGTATATACTCGAGTATAAGCCGACCCGAGTATAAGCCGAGACCCCTAATTTTACCATCGAAAACTGGGAAAACCTATTGACTCAAGTATAAGCCGAGGGTGTAGTATACATCCAGCCCCCATGTAGTATACAGCCAACCAGCCCCCATGTAGTATACAGCCAGCCCCCAGTAGTATACAGCTTGCCCCCAGTAGTATACAGCCTGCCCCCCAGTAGTATACAGCCTGCCCCCAGTAGTATACAGCTTGTCCCCTTACAGTATACAGCCTGCCCCCAGTAGTATACAGCTTGCCCCCAGTAGTATACAGCTTGCCCCCCGTAGTATACAGCCTGCACCCAGTAGTATACAGCCTGCCCCCAGTAGTATACAGCTTGTCCCCTTGCAGTATACAGCCTGCCCCCAGTAGTATACAGCTTGCCCCCAGTAGTATACAGCTTACCCCCAGTAGTATACAGCCTGCCCCCAGTAGTATAAAGCCTGCCCCCAGTAGTATACAGCCTGCCCCCAGTAGTACACAGCACAGCCCCCAGTAGTATACAGCTTGTCCCCAGTAGTATACAGCCTGCCCCCATCAGTATACAGTCTGCCCTCAGTAGTATACAGCAGCCCCTATTAGTATACAGATAAAGAAATAAACTTAATACTCACCCTCCGTTGTCCCGATGTTCGTTGCGGCTCCCGGCGGCTTCCAATCCCCATCGCGGCTCCCGGCGGCTTCTTCACTCTTCACTGGCCGGGAGATCGCGCTGGCCGTCGCACACTGTGATGCCGCGCTGTGCCGCTGATGACGTCATCTGTCGGGAGCTGCCAGGAGTCGCAAGGAACATCGGGGACACCGGAGGGTGAGTATTAATTTATTTATTTTTATCATTGACTCGTGTATAAGCCGAGGCGAGGTTTTTCAGCACATTTTTTGTGCTGAAAAACTCGGCTTATACACAAGTATATACGGTACATGTTGTTAGAGAAATATCTCTGATATGATCTGGGTCCAAATTGTTGTGTAGTACAAGCTGCTCGGAGAATCAGTCACACACACATGTGTCTAGTAAGACAAATCCCCCTTTATTTACATAACAGAGAGTTCTTATTTGGGAACAAATTAAATTCATTGAGCATGCATCAAATTCCTTTCCATTGGACAGGATGTGTACTTATATGGTAACCTCTGAGGCACTAAGTGGCTTTATGAACAGATGTAGTTTGCTGACAACATAGGCAGTGTAAAGACAAAATGGAGAACATATAGACAAAATGGATTCTGTTCTTTCACAATGTAAAATATTTAATATTTTATGTAATTAAAAAAAAAATCACCAACTGAAACACTTGATGAATTTTAAATTGATGGTGGTCATTGCACTCTGCTGAAGTTAAATTGTGGCATGTGAAACAGTATGTGGAAAAGGCTAAAAGACAATTACAGAACTAACAGTTTTATATGGACTTACATTTAGATTAACGGACATCTTTAAGACAAACATCACCTTATTGATGCAGCTTATTACTATGGAATAAAAACTAGATAAAAAAACCTAAAAAACTGAACAGCCTGTGATTCCGATCTTCTATGTAGTCCCAAAAGTGCAAAAGTCCATCGACAATTCTCCTGGTAGGCCTATAATGGAGGGCATAGCGGGCCTTAATGAAAATGCCTGCAAATATCTGGATTTATTTCTTTAACTACTGGTTGTCAAGTTTGATTCATACAGTTGGGACTCAATGCCGCTTTGGATGTTCAGTCATTCGGGTACAGAATATGACTCATTTATTTTGGAATTATTCAGGATTTGTCCTGGACCATTTTTTCCTATGTAATGGAACCTATAAGCAGTGGACATCAGGAACCACAATGGAGTGTGTTGTGCCCCTTTCTAGGCCAAAAAGTTTTTATATAACATTGTCTTCCTATGTAATTCATCTGAGCATGATTGTGCAAACTTTATAGCAGAATTAAATCCATTTAACATCTTATTTACTCTACAGATTTCAAACAATATGGTGGAATTTTTGGACCTAAAATGAATACTACAGGGAGACAAGGTTGCAAGAACTTTTTGAAGGAAAATAGTTTTATCCATTATGCCAGCTTCTAGTCCAAACATCTAATAAAATGGATTCCGGGTGTGCCAATCCTTGAGACTGAACCCAAATGCAGCATTATGGAAGTTTCTAAACCATATGCAAAATAAATCACAGAACATCTACAGGCAAGAGGATACTCGAAAAAAACAATTTCAAGGCTGTGACTGTGACAACAATACTCAAACCAAAACATCATCAGGACACGTTAAGACTAATTACCACATATAATAAGCAATGTAATGACATATATAAAATATTAAACAAAGATTGGAATATCACACACAGAAAAACAAAATTAAGTCCATACATCAGGAGTAAGCCCACTGTCATGGCAAAAGGGCGCATTTTCTTCATGTACACCAATGTATGTATAGAGACATTTGTAAGTTGTAAGTTTGGATAAATATATGAGGTGGTATGGAGGGGCTCCTGGCATCTTGCACCACTGTCTATCGCTATGGTGCACCCGATTACCT
Organism: Engystomops pustulosus; assembly: GCF_040894005.1. Lineage (NCBI taxonomy): Eukaryota > Metazoa > Chordata > Amphibia > Anura > Leptodactylidae > Engystomops > Engystomops pustulosus. Next base: position 73,713,017 of record NC_092412.1, read on the forward strand.
GCATGTGTCACTTCCCCGCTGAGGTCTGTCGGAGTTCACCTTCTTCTTCCTGGTGTATGTAAGTGCATTATCTTGAAACACAAATTGAATCTTAAATCCAGCGCTCAGTCCGAATCAGTTGGATCGTCCAGCGGCCGGCCCCCGCGGCTGCACCACAATCCAACATAATGCGTCACAATCCCCAGTTAAAGCCCAGGAGAGCCATTTTTAGAACTCCCCCAGTCCCCACAGAGCATAGTACATACACTGCCAAAGTGTTTTTGTATAAAAAATAGGTTTTACAGAAAAAAAGATATGTTATATTGTACCTTTCATTAGCACCTGCTGTGTGACTGGCCAGTTGCCAATTGGGGGGGACTGGAAAGGAGCAGTTTCCCCCCCCCCCACCCTTGGGAAACATGTGACCTTTTCAAATATATGAATAACTCCCAACACTCGGGATTGGCTGTAGAGGAGCAGGGGGCGTCGCTAAGCCCAGTGATGGGTGTTTTAATATATTTGAAAAGGTCTCATAGAGTAGCTGAATCCCAAGGGTGGGGGGAAACTGCTCCTTTCCAGCTCCTCCCAAAAGGCAACTGCCTAGTCACACAGCACATGCTAATGAAAGGTACAATATAACATATCTTTTTTTTCTGTAAAACCAATTTTTAATACAAAAACACTTTGGCAGTATATGTACTATACTCTGTGGGGACTGGGGGAGTGCTAAAAATGGGTCTCCTGGTGACAGGTTCCCTTTAAATACCTGTCACTGTGGCGCAAATAATAAATATCTGACGAAAAGTGTGATCCGCAAACCCTTAGTAAATAAGCCTTAGTGTGTATTGTAACAGCCCTTAAATTAAGTATGCTTAATCGTATGGGTCCATACTTTAATTGTTTTCAGAGCTGCCAAATAAAATTTAGGTTTTATATTGTATTATTTGCTTCTTGTATAGTCAATGCACATCTACTTAATTAAGTTGGATAACTGTGCATTTCTTGATGTGAAGTTTTAGACATGTTGCATTGAGTCAGTTACATTCATATATGTTAGAGATATACGGAATATTCTTTCTTGCGGCAGATCAGTAAAGTGTTGCACCTTATTTAAAATAGTCTTGAGTGTAAGGGCATTTAATTTATGTTTGAAATAATGCTTTCGGATATCATACGAAGATGATTTTTTGATCAATAGTGTCAAAATAAGTTTTTATGTATTCACAAACTAGGTAGAAAAATTAATTTATCCACAAGATGTTTGTGATACTTGTTAGTTTTTAGCATTTCAGATTGTGATAATTGGACAATATAAAAAAATCTTACAGTGCATGAGAATTTCAGGATTTCTCAACCTGAGAGGCCGCACCATGGCTATGTCACCAGCGAGAAGCAAGTAGTTCCCGCACAATCATTGGAATGTAAAGGCTCAGGAAACCAATGGTAGAAAGACAACCAAATTGTTGCATAAATGTATGCAACTCTCCCATTAATCTGAATGGGCCTTGCAAAAGTCCACCTGCTTACCACCAAAATAGAAATATTCACAGAAATGTGCCTTCAAATTCACCTTACTGTATGAGAACATATATAACCTTATACAGTGGTAGTAATGTAGCATGATAATCAACAATTATATTTTGTCATGTCTCACATTAGTTTTCTAAGTTTACAAGATTAACTGTCTACTACTCCTATTTAGTATAGAATATAAATGGACGTTCTATCTCTGGTAATCAGGGATATATAATGACGGAGGAAGAAAAATAGTAGATCTATTCTGAACATCACTCATGTCCGCTAGCATGGAACAAAACCTAAAAGGTATGCTAGAGCAAGCAGATTGCCAAAATCCAATAAATAATGAACATCCAGCCTGAGTGAACAGACAAAGGAGTAGAAATCACTTTGGTCACAGTGCATATTACAATGAAGTAATATAACATAGCACATTCTCTAAGATAAAACTTTAGAAAGAATTGTTGATCAAATGTGAATTGTCAGGGCTATTTTGTAGCATTAGAGCTGAATAACCTTAAAGATCTTACGTTTGGTGAATTAGCGGACATCTCATATTAACAGACAGTCAAATCAATCATTTATGTCAAATGGTTCAGTCAATACAAACATATTGTTAGCTTGTTAAGTTATTTAATTATTGAACAGCTTCCCACCCCAGGGATGGCTGGTGACAGACATTGGTTTTTACCTTCTGTAATACAGGCAGGAACTTAAAGGGAACCATTAAGTATGTCCTTGTTGCTAGGGTTTCATGACTCAAACCTGGATTACTCAGTCATGTTATTAGTTTGTGGCCTTTAACCCCTTATCACTGACACAAGTTTTCAGCTCAATGACGAGACTCGATTTTTCAAATCTGACATGTCTCACGATAATTGGTTATAACTTCGTAACGCTTTAACATATCCGGGTGATTTTGAGAATGTTTTCTCGTGACACATTGTACTTCATGTTAGTTATAAAATTTAAGTGATAAGTTTTGCGTTTCGTTCTGAAAAAAAAGTGAAAATTTGGCAAAAGTTTGTAAAAATTCTTCATTTTCCAAGTTTGAAATGTTCTGGTTTCCAGACAAGATGTAAAACTACCCAAAAAGTTTGATAATTAACATTTACAAGGCAGAACCCGGCGGGGAGAGAAGCAGGAAGCCCCGGGTCACTCGACGGGACCCGAGGCAGCGGCAGAAGGGATCTGATCCCCCGGTAAGCACACCGGGGGGGGTCCGATCCACGGGGGACACACTTGCACAACCGGGATAGGAGTATGTAATCTGCTAAATCCCCCTTTGCGTCAAAGGTAGAAACCACATATCTCAGTCATTTATGGGACATCTTGTAAATATTGTCAGGATCTGTGGTTTCTGGGTGGTTGGCAATGCATAGACTCCAAGGGTAACAGTCCGAATTGTAGAGTTTTATTCACTCCAACAGCAGTATTCCAATGCAGCAAAACATAAAATAAACACCTGCCAGTCTGGGCACCAACTAAACAGAAATTGGATTCATCACCTTTAATAACAAATAGTTCTCATACTTCAGACACTCCAATACAGCCTTTAGCAGGAACAAAACACCTTTATGGCTTTTCCAGACAGTAAAAAGCCACGGTGTGGACTGGAAGGGATGAGAATGGAAGGGATGAGAATGGCAAGTGGATAATCGTTTGCCTTCTGGCTGCACGGTTTTAAGAAGTAGTTATATATCAATTTGAGGTTTGTGTAGGTTGAGCTGCAGTATCTGAACCTGACAATATAAAAATACAATATGGAAACTCTACTGATGATTATGATTCCCAATTCTCCAAAAACTTTGTTCATTTTAATATTTTACAAAAAATAAAATGAAATAGATAATATAGAAATTCCTTAAATGGGTTTGTTTTCCTACCAAGTAAGTTAGACCCTATCCACAGGTTAGGTGTTGAGACCCCTACAGATCACAAGAACGGGGGGTCCATAGGGGTCCAAGATACTTCTATACGATCCCTCATGGCTCCCACAGATAAATGAAGCAGACGGTTGTGCATCTTCGTTTTGGTCCATTCATCTTTATGGAGCTGACAGAGATTACCGAACTGTCCACATTTACTAAAAACAGTGCACACTTCAGTATGCAGGTTGCGCCAGAAACAGGATTCCTGGCACATGGTTTTCATGAATCTGGTGCCCTCTGTACTGCCCACACAGAGTGCATCAACTTTTTTTTTGGTGCACCTTTAATATAGGGCTTGTGACACAATTGGGTTTTGCATGATAAATGTGGTGCACAGTCTGACTGAGCACCAGAACACCCATTTGAGTGCACAAATTTGTGTCGCATGAAGAATAGTGCAGCCGGACTACAAAATGGTTCGATGCCATGCAAAGTTTGCAAGAAAACGGGTGGAAACATATTTTAAATGTGTTTGTTTTTTGTGGATTTATATTTAATAAAATTTTAAATAATATCTGAAATACACAGCTAACATTTAATTATGGTATGCATTGCATTCCATTTTTCTCCTGTTGTGTATATAGAGTGCTGGATGTCTTTGGGGAATTACTTTTGTGCCTTGACTGTGTGCCCACTTTAATGTGGAATTTGTTGTATGGGCACACAGAAAGGCATACCATGCAGCAGATAGCTTTGTGCTAAAAAAACCTAACTTATACTCAAGTCTATAAAAAAATTAACTCTGTACTCACCTTTCCGATGACCCCCACAGGTCCTCTTCTTGCTTCGGGTCCTTCACCATGGGCTTGCTGGCTTTACTGGGGTCAGGGGGATAGCCAGCAATATACCGGGGGTGAGGGGGCTGGCTAGCTATATACTGGGGGCAAGGGGGCTGGTTAACTTTATACTGGTTGGTAGGTGTGACCAATGTAATTCCCACCCTAGGCTTATACTAGGCTTATACAAGTCAATAGGTTTTTCCAGTTTTTTGTGTTAAAATTAGGTACCTGGGCTTATATGGTAGGTATTTTTCTATGTTTCACAAAACTTACAGAACAAAACCTATTATGGGCAAAATATTATCGTTTTTGCTTTGCCGTCTTTAAAGAGGTATAACACATTTATTTTTCATCTTCTGATTTTTGTGGGACATGTACTTTACAATATTATTATTCTGGGGTACTTAGGTTTTTTATCACTTTTTATTGCATTTTTTTGTGGGACAAGATAGGTATAAATCAAAACTGTTGTTGATATACTTTTTAAAAAAAAATTAAATTTGAGGGGTTTGTGTGGTGATTTTCACTTTTTATCTTTATATGTAACATTGAAATATAAAGGTTGCTTCAGAGCATTTCTATTCATTTGTTGTTGTTTTTTTATTTTAAAACATTTTTCTTTCCTTTCATTTTACTCTTTATCTATGAGACCAGGACAAGCAATCATTCATTGCTTGTTTGTTATAATACCCTGCAATACTGATGTTAGCCTATGCAGACTGGATCTTACAGGAAAGCTGAGCCATGAGCTGAACCAGCACCGGGACAGTGCCTTACATGTATGGCGCTGAGGGCTAAGTACAAGTGGTTAGTTGTTTATGTACCTTCCACTTGCTGTTCTAGCTATAACCTAGACCCATGTAGAATCATTAGTAACAGACACATGAATTATGCCTTTGGCTGCTGAAGAGAAACATCCTTAGCAAGGAAAAGGTTAAATTTATATTGACTTCTAGACAGCATTTTAGAGTTCATGTATTGAATTAATCTACATTTAAAAATAAGTAATTTAGTAAGAACATTGTATCACATACCTTGTATTGATCCTTACTTACAGTCTGTTTAACAGCCCTGAGCTGCGTTCACAGTTGTGCAGCTATCAAAGCCAAAATCATCCCACTTCCTTGCTGGTTCGCCCTCATAGAGCTTGTTGAACTGATTTGCCATGTACGATTTGTAGTTGTAGGGAAAAAAGGTAACTTTCTCACTTGTAAGTTAAGATGGCAATGTGTCTGAAAAAGTTTCACTTACAGCTTGATAAATGCTACTGTGAGCTCCAAGAAAGAAAGATTGAAAGCCACACATACAATACTATGCAACATGATCCAATGTATCTAGATAAATTAAACAATTAGAAATTGTAATTCCTCATTAGAGGACCTTCAACGAAACAAACACTCCCAACTATGCAAATAGCCAAGAAATCCCAGCACACCACCAGGATCCTCACCCATCTTTGCCCCTTGCTGGAACATTTTTCAGTGTACTGGGCATAAATAAATGCACACATTGGGGCACATTTACTTACCCGGTTCATTCGCGATCCAGTGGCGCATTCTCTGTGCTGGATTCGGATCCGGCCGGGATTCATTAACCCCTTAAGGACGCAGCCATTTTGTAGCTTAAGGCTCAGCCCGATTTTTTGGATTCTGACCTGCGTCGCTTTATATGGTTATAACTTTTGAACACTGTTACTTATCAAAGCGATTCTGAGATTGTTTTTTCCCCACATGTTGTACTCCATTTTAGTGGTGAATTTTGGCTGGTAAGTTTTGCGTTTACTTACAAAAAAAAAGGAAATATGATAAATTTTTTTAAAAATTTGCCATTTTCGAAATTCAAAATCATTGCGTTTTCAGGCAGATAGATTTACCACCTAAATAAGTTGCTGAGTAACATTTCCCATTTGTCTACTTTACATTTTCATAATTTCTGAAATGTTTGGATAATTTATTTTGATGTCACGCGGCTTACAAAAAGAATATCGCTTTTCCGGATTTTCAGAATTGACTATTTTGGGGATAAATACAGTTTTGAATGAAATTTTACATATTTAGCATCAAAACCCCCTATATAAAAAACCCATTTTCAAATCTGCACCCCTCAAGCTATCAGAAACCGCTTTTACGAAGATTATTAACCCCTTGAGATCTTCATAGTAATTGAATCAAAATGGAGGTGAAATTTAGAATGGTCAAATTGTTCCCTTATACGTTCATTTAGCACTAAAATTTACACATTTCCAAAATATAAAAAGAGAAAACCCACCATACAATTTGTTCTGCAATTTCTCCTGAGTACAAAGACCCCCCACATGTGGCCATTACTTGTGTTATGGGGGCACAGCGAGACGCAGAAGGGAAGGAGAGCCCTGCAGCTGCCAGGATTTTAGTTTCCTCATTGGCCCCTTTTGAAGGCTATAAAATTTTCGCTTTTTCGTTTTTTGGGCCATGTGATGCCATTTTTTTTGCGTGATGAGATGCTTTTTCCATTGTTACCATTTTGGGGTTGGTATCACCTATTGTTGAAAATTTAGGAACTTTTTTTGAGGGCAGGAGTAGAAAAGCATCAATTCTGTACTGGATTTTTTACTCTTTTTTTTTTTTGGTGTTCACCGTATAGACTAATAATCCTGTTATCTTTATTCTATGGGTCGATACGATTACGGGGATACCAGACTTGAATATATTTTCTTACGTTTTACTAAATTTGTCAAACAAAACCCTAATGTGGGGAAAAATCTATCATTTATGTATTGCCGTCTTCCAAGTGGCATAACATTGTTACTTTTTTGGCTACGGAGCTGGTTGATGGCTTATTTTTTGCGGGACATGTTGTACTTTGCACCAGTATCATGTCGGAGTACACATGGTTTTTTGATCACATTTTATAGCATTTTTTGTGGGATTGAATAGCTAAAAATCATAATTTTTGGAAGGTTTATAGCAGTTTTTTTTTACGGCGTTTATCGTGGGGGTTCAATAATGATTTACTTGTATTCTATGGGTTGTTACGGACGCGGTGATACTATATATGTGGGGTTTTTGTTATGATTTAGACTTTTTTGGGGTTATATGTCTCTTTATATGTTATGGGGCTTATGGGCATTTTTATTGATTTATTACTTTATTTTTTATTGAATAACATTTTTTTTTTTTACTTTTTCACTTTTTCCACCATGGGAAATGACCAAGCAATCATCTGATTGCTTGTTCATGATAATACTCTGCAATAATCATGTATTGCAGGGTATTATCAGTGTCAGCCTATGCACTTGCATAGGCTGGCACTATGCCAGTAAGATGACGTCACAGACGCCATCTTACTGGCAGTGCCTGCAGGCAGTGCTGGGGACCAGATCGGACCCCAGCACTTCCATAGCAGCGATCGGTGCCCCCCGAAAACGGTTCGGGGGGGGGGCGATCGTGGGGGAAAGACACCCCAGGGACATGTTAGATGCCGCGGTCGTGCTGACCGCGGCATTTAACGGGTTACACACCCACGATCGGAGCCGACTCCGACCGCGGGTGTTACACTGGGGTGCCGGCTATTAGTTACAGCCGGCACCCCGTGTTTCCCGATGCCGGTTCGGCTCTGATCCAGAGCCGAGCCGGCATAAGCGCCGTGGCGGATATATCCGCCACTGAGCGCTAAGTCACTGCGCTCCGTGGCGGATATATCCGCCACGGAGCGTGAAGGGGTTAAGGTAGTTCCTCCGCCCCCCACCAGGTGCCGCTGCTGCGCTGAAAAACATCGGAACGCACTGGAGTTCACCGAGCCGGGTTTTCGTTCGGCCACGCCCCCGTATGCCGATGCGCCATAATCTGATCGCGTGCGCCAAAATCCCGGGGCAATTCAGGGGAAATCAGCGCAAATCGGAAATATTCGGGTAAGACGTCAGGAAAACGCGAATCGGGCCCTTAGTAAATGACCCCCATTTTGTATAAGTCATCATTTTAAGCAAAATAAAAAATGATTGAACACTAATCAGAAAATACACATGTATCATAAGAATATAATATGCAGAAGAGTGGAGAAATCCCAATGTTTACTGCCATGTCAGCTGTGCCTTCCAAATTGAATATTAGGTTGTTCTGGACAGAGGTCTTTCTGTTTAAATATCAGTTTTCTATCATGCCTTTATAGCTTTTCTTTTTCATGAACTTTTTTCACTGCTTTTATGACACGGTTTATTATGTCAGAGTACATGGTTTATTGAGATAGTATTCTGCTCCATTACTGAGCCTACACCCTAGTGCGTTATTAAGTGCCACACTGATATTAAAATACATGAACATTTTTTTATTACACTATTAAAGTGACTCTTTACACACATGCAATATATGAATTAACATATTTTCCTTCTGTAAAAACCCTATGAAAAAGACAAAAATCTACAATATTCTTAAATGTCTGTCATGAAATAGAATACATTACAGTTTGCCTTTTAAATGCCAAGAATTTGAAAGATTTTCCTTATTCCTTTTTCAGTTTTAAGAAAAAAAAAACCTCTAATTCAAGAGTTTTAGTATTAGGAAACAATTTTATGGTTAATGAAAGAAAAAATCAATGGAAAAGATAAAACCTTATATGGTTTCCCATTAACAGTTCCATGGTAACCTCATGGAATAGGGTATGAGGTTATCAGAGGTTGTGACCTTTAGGACCCATCATATATCCGTAAAATACCCATGTACAGTGTATCATAAATAACCATAATTCTCCATAATGTTTGTGAATCAATTTACAATTGATTGATCAATCCAGTGAGTGCTCCAATTACTCCCCCACGCGTATCGCCTGGTGTACAGGCTTCCTAAGGGGGGAGGGTCACGTGTGGGGTCTTTCCATTCCCCCCAGGCTTATGGCAATTCGCATGTTATTGGTAATGTAGTCTTTATACTTTTTTGTTCATATGTTTTATAATTCTTTGATGCACCAAATTTTCGTTTGTGGCTACAACTAAACTTCATCTATAACACTATGTATCTCTGTTGGGAACGCTAAATATTACATTTTTTTTTTGGAAGCTTTTTATACCATTGGATGTGATATTTCTACTCACCCTATTCGGCTTGAGATTGGATTTTGTAATTCTGTGTACAGCCTGTCTGGCTTTTTTAATGGTTTTTAATGTCATTTATATGTTATGAATAAATAAAAAACATTTTGTCCAATATACACATTGAACTTTTTCTCTCTTTTTTTGATGTATTCTTAACGTATTCTTAATATCTTAATAGGGCACTGTGTTGTTATCAGTGGCGGATTAAGCGTCCCATGTGCCCCGGGCTGTTCACATGACTAGGGCCCCCCACCAGCATCCAAACCAACATGTGTCCGGATGGTAGGACTTAAGTACCCTTAAACCCTTATCTTGTACTGTTTATAAAAGTAATTTAATGATGAACTACAATCATGCTCTTATAACCCATCTGTTTAGATAAGGTGAAAATTCCCGAACTGCATGAAACCCTCCACTCTGACTGCCGTTCAGACCATATCTTTCTGGGATGCTACCCCTGGCTGCCTGGCTTTTGTGCATCCTGCAGCTGAACTCCCCCTCATACTGTAAATACTCAAAAAAGTTATTGACTGGAGAACAACCCTTAGGATAGAAAATGCAGCCGCTACTCATTAATGAAATATTCTTCCGCAGAGCCCCCTTTACTGAAATGGCCACAGTAAGCGTGCCTTTATTGAAATGTCCACAGCAGAGTTCCCCTTTACTGAAATGTCCAAAGTAGATTCCCCTTTACTGAAATGTCCACCAGAAGGGTCCCCCTTTACTGAAATCTCATCAGCAGAGTCTCCATTTACTGAAATATGGAACAGCAGGGCCCCCCTTTATTGAAATGTCCACTCCAGATGCCCCATTTAATGAAATATCCACCCCAGCTGCCCCCTATTAATAAATGTCCACCCCAGATGCTCCCTTCATCATTACTGTTATGTCCACAGCGGGGCTCTCTTAAAAAAAAGAGAAGAAGATGGAGCTGCGGAGAAGAAGCTGCAAGGTGAGCATATAGGGCCTGGGTATTGGCGAGCGTGGGCCCCTCCAAAACCAAAGGCCCTGAGAGCCCCCCATACTGCCTATATGAAGATCCACCATTGGTCGTTATAGTGGTGTAATGTGATGACACAATGATTTATTGTTATGTCGCAATGTGACATTGTGATGTCATATTAAGATGTTCAAGTCATCAAGGAACACTGTGGTTATTGTAATTTAATTTTTATGCAAACTTATACTGTATGTATACATTCTTATACAGTCATATACTGTATGTGATGCCATAAAGGAGCTTTATGGTGTTATAATGGACCATTATGATTTTGAAATGTGCATTGTGATGTCACAAACGGTCATTGTACTTGAATAAGTGGGAGTAATAATGTCATAATTGATATTTTAATGTCAACGTGGGGAATTGTGATGTCATTGAAGTGTGTTGTGCCTTACAATAAAGTATGAAGATGACACAATGGAGCATTAGGGTTACAGAATGGATGATTATTCACCCCCTGTGAATAATCATCCTCCACTTCTCCTGCACAGCCTCGTCACCCCCTGTGTATAATCAGCCTCCACTTCTCCTGCACAGCCTCCTCACCCACTGTGTATAATAAGCCTCTACTCCTCCTGTACAGCCTCTTCACCCCGGTATATAATCAGCCTCTACTCCTCCTGCACAGCTTCCTCACCCCTGTGTATAATCAGCCTCCACTTTTCCTGCACAGCCTCCTCACCCCCTGTGAATAATCATCCTCCACTTCTCTTGCACACCCTCCTCACCCCTGTATATAATCAGCCTCCACTTCTCCTGCACAGCCTCCTCACCCCTGTGAATAATCAGCCTCCACTTCTCCTGCACAGCCTCATCACCCGCTGTGTATAATCAGCCTCCACTTCTCCTGCACAGCCTCCTCACCCCCTGTGTATAATCAGCCTCCACTTCTCCTGCACAGCCTCGTCACCCGCTGTGTATAATCAGCCTCCACTTCTCCTGCACAGCCTCCTCACCCCCTGTGCATAATCAGCCTCCACTTCTCCTGCACAGCCTCCTCACCCCCTGTGTATAATCAGCCTCCACTTCTCCTGCACAGCCTCCTCACCCCTGTGTATAATCAGCCTCCACTTCTCCTGCACAGCCTCGTCACCCGCTGTGTATAATCAGCCTCCACTTCTCCTGCACAGCCTCCTCACCCCCTGTGTATAATCAGCCTCCACTTCTCCTGCACAGCCTCGTCACCCACTGTGTATAATCAGCCTCCACTTCTCCTGCACAGCCTCCTCACCCCCTGTGCATAATCAGCCTCCACTTCTTCTGCAAAGTCTTCTCACCCCCTGTGTATAATCAGCCTCTACTCTTCCTGCACAGCCTCCTCACCCCTGTATATAATCAGCCTCCACTTCTCCTGCACAGCCTCCTCACCCCTGTGTATAATCAGCCTCCACTTCTCCTGCACAGCCTCATCACCCGCTGTGTATAATCAGCCTCCACTTCTCCTGCACAGCCTCCTAACCCCCTGTGTATAATCAGCCTCCACTTCTCCTGCACAGCCTCCTCACCCGCTGTGTATAATCAGCCTCTACTCCTCCTGCACAGCCTCCTCACCCCCTGTGTATAATCAGCCTCCACTTCTCCTGCACAGCCTCCTCGCCCCCTGTGTATAATCAGCCTCCACTTCTCCTGCACAGCCTCCTCACCCCCTGTGTATAATCAGCCTCCACTTCTCCTGCACAACCTCGTCACCCGCTGTGTATAATCAGCCTCCACTTCTCCTGCACAGCCTCCTCACCCCCTGTGCATAATCAGCCTCCACTTCTTCTGCAAAGCCTTCTCACCCCCTGTGTATAATCAGCCTCTACTCTTCCTGCACAGCCTCCTCACCCCTGTATATAATCAGCCTCCACTTCTCCTGCACAGCCTCCTCACCCCTGTGTATAATCAGCCTCCACTTCTCCTGCACAGCCTCATCACCCGCTGTGTATAATCAGCCTCCACTTCTCCTGCACAGCCTCCTCACCCCCTGTGTATAATCAGCCTCCACTTCTCCTGCACAGCCTCCTCACCCGCTGTGTATAATCAGCCTCTACTCCTCCTGCACAGCCTCCTCACCCCCTGTGTATAATCAGCCTCCACTTCTCCTGCACAGCCTCCTCGCCCCCTGTGTATAATCAGCCTCCACTTCTCCTGCACAGCCTCCTCACCCCTGTGTATAATCAGCCTCCACTTCTCCTGCACAGCCTCCTCACCCGCTGTGTATAATCAGCCTCCACTTCTCCTGCACAGCCTCCTCACCCCTTTGTATAATCAGCCTCCACTTCTCCTGCACAGCCTCCTCACCCCTGTGTATAATCAGCCTCTACTCCTCCTGCACAGCCTCCTCACCCCCTGTGAATAATTAGCATCCACTTCTTCTGCACAGCCTCCTCACCCCTGTGTATAATCAGCCTCCACTTCATCTGCACAGCCTCCTCACCCCTGTGTATAATCAGCCTCCACTTCTCTTGCACAGCCTCCTCACCCCTGTGTATAATCAGCCTCCACTTCTTCTGCACAGCCTCCTCACCTGCTGTGTATAATCAGCCTCTACTCTTCCTGCACAGCCTCCTCACCCCTGTATATAATCAGCCTCCACTTCTCCTGCACAGCCTCATCACCCCTGTGTATAATCAGCCTCCACTTCTCCTGCACAGCCTCCTCACTCGCTGTGTATAATCAGCCTCTACTCCTCCTGAACAGCCTCCTCACCCCCTGTGTATAATTAGCCTCCACTTCTTCTGCACAGCCTCCTCACCCCTGTGTATAATCAGCCTCCACTTCTTCTGCACAGCCTCCTCACCCCTGTGTATAATCAGCCTCCACTTCTCCTGCACAGCCTCCTCACCCATGTGTATAATCAGCCTCCACTTCTCCTGCACAGCCTCATCACCCGCTGTGTATAATCAGCCTCCACTTCTCCTGCACAGCCTCCTCACCCCCTGTGAATAATCAGCCTCCACTTCTCCTGCACAGCCTCCTCACCCCCTGTGTATAATCAGCCTCCACTTCTCCTGCACAGCCTCCTCACCCCCTGTGTATAATCAGCCTCCACTTCTCCTGCACAGCCTCCTCACCCCCTGTGTATAATCAGCCTCCACTTCTCCTGCACAGCCTCCTCATCCCCTGTGTATAATCAGCCTCTACTTCTCCTGCACAGCCTCCTCACCCACTGTGTATAATCAGCCTCCACTTCTCCTGCACAGCCTCCTCGCCCCCTGTGTATAATCAGCCTCCACTTCTCCTGCACAGCCTCCTCACCCGCTGTGTATAATCAGCCTCCACTTCTCTTGCACAGCCTCCTCACCCCTTTGTATAATCAGCCTCCACTTCTCCTGCACAGCCTCCTCACCCGCTGTGTATAATCAGCCTCTACTCCTCCTGAACAGCCTCCTCACCCCCTGTGTATAATCAGCCTCCACTTCTCCTGCACAACCTCCTCGCCACCTGTGTATAATCAGCCTCCACTTCTCCTGCACAGCCTCCTCACCCGCTGTGTATAATCAGCCTCCACTTCTCCTGCACAGCCTCCTCACCCCTCTGTATAATCAGCCTCCACTTCTCCTGCACAGCCTCCTCACCCGCTGTGTATAATCAGCCTCTACTCCTCCTGCACAGCCTCCTCACCCCCTGTGTATAATTAGCCTCCACTTCTTCTGCACAGCCTCCTCACCCCTGTGTATAATCAGCCTCCACTTCTTCTGCACAGCCTCCTCACAGCCTCCACTTCTCTTGCACAGCCTCCTCACCCCCTGTGTATAATCAGCCTCCACTTCTTCTGCACAGCCTCCTCACCTGCTGTGTTTAATCAGCCTCTACTCTTCCTGCACAGCCTCCTCACCCCTGTATATAATCAGCCTCCACTTCTCCTGCACAGCCTCATCACCCCTGTGTATAATCAGCCTCTACTTCTCCTGCACAGCCTCCTCACCCGCTGTGTATAATCAGCCTCTACTCCTCCTGCACAGCCTCCTCACCCCCTGTGTATAATTAGCCTCCACTTCTTCTGTACAGCCTCCTCACCCCTGTGTATAATCAGCCTCCACTTCTCTTGACCAGCCTCTTCACCCCCTGTGTGTAATCAGCCTCCACTTCTCCTGCACAGCCTCCTCACCCCCTGTGTATAATCAGCCTCCACTTCTCCTGCACAGCCTCCTCACCCGCTGTGTATAATCAGCCTCCACTTCTCCTGCACAGCCTCCTCACCCCCTGTGTATAATTAGCCTCCACTTCTTCTGCACAGCCTCCTCACCCCTGTGTATAATCAGCCTCCACTTCTCTTGCACAGCCTCCTCACCCGCTGTGTATAATCAGCCTCCACTTCTCTTGCACAGCCTCTTCACCCCCTGTGTATAATCAGCCTCTACTTCTCCTGCACAGCCTCCTCACCCGCTGTGTATAATCAGCCTCCACTTCTCCTGCACAGCCTCCTCACCCCTGTGTATAATCAGCCTCCACTTCTCCTGCACAGCCTCCTCACCCGCTGTGTATAATCAGCCTCTACTCCTCCTGCACAGCCTTCTCACCCCTGTGTATAATCAGCCTCCACTTCTCCTGCACAACCTCCTCACCCCCTGTGTATAAACAGCCTCCACTTCTTCTGCACAGCCTCCTCACCCCTGTGTATAATCAGCCTCCACTTCTCCTGCACAGCCTCCTCACCCGCTGTGTATAATCAGCCTCTACTCCTCCTGCACAGCCTTCTCACCCCTGTGTATAATCAGCCTCCACTTCTCCTGCACAGCCTCCTCACCCGCTGTGTATAATCAGCCTCCACTTCTCCTGCACAGCCTCCTCACCCGCTGTGTATAATCAGCCTCCACTTCTCCTGCACAGCCTCCTTACCCGCTGTGTATAATCAGCCTCCATTTCTCCTGCACAGCCTCCTCACCCCTGTGTATAATCAGCCTCCACTTCTCCTGCACAGCCTCCTCACCCGCTGTGTATAATCAGCCTCTACTCCTCCTGCACAGCCTCCTCACCCCTGTGTATAATCAGCCTCCACTTCTCTTGCACAGCCTCCTCACCACTGTGTATAATCATCATCCCCTTCTCCTGTACAGCCTCCTCACCCACTGTGTATAATCAGCCTCCACTTCTCCTGCACAGCCTCCTCACCACTGTGTATAATCATCCTCCCCTTCTCCTGTACAGCCTCCTCACCCCCTTTGTATAATCAGCCTCCACTTCTTGGTCCTATGTGTCTCAAACATGAGACATTTTATAGTGTAGAGCTTATTTACCATACATCTTATCATGACATTAAATATGGCACAAAACTGTGAACAAAAAAAAACACATTAGTTCACAAACAAAAGAAAAATAATAAGATAAGTATAGTAAGGCAATGACTAACTGATAAATGTGAATGGCCTTTAAACATTTTAGCTTATTGTAGTTTTAGGAGACATGGTTACTGAGTCTTTTAAATTGGATTTGTATTTTCAGGGATCCAGAATTCTTAGCCTTGCGTACTGTAATTAGATTGCTTGTTTTACAATCTCCAAAACCTCAGAAATTAGTGAAACCATGTTTGGCTTTTAACCTGACATTTAATTGAAAAGATTAGTATAAACTGACCCATATAATAACTTTTCACCACACAGTTGTAATAAGATTTACCTTACTTGGCGTTTAACATAGAAATACCTCTACTTATCCTAATGGAAGAAAACTTTAATTATCTTTAATGATCTTTCTGCCACTAAGTTTAATGTTACCTATTTTAAAACCACAACAATTATGCTTAAGTGTACGATACAAAAAGTTACAGAAAATGAGGTTCTGAATGTACTGCAAAATATACTAGGGAATGCAAAGTTTCACTATTGTTTGCATACACTTAATTTTCTTATTGTGATTATTTAAAAAAAAAATTGAGTACATGTAAATTTAGGCTGATACAATCCAATTCGGTTTTTTTAAGATGTATATCTGAAGACTAGACACTAGAAGTTTATAGAAAACTAACTTTTGCAGTACAGTTTGGCGATCAGGGAATGGAAAAAAACGGGGTCAAATGGATAGAGGCGCTACATCCAAATAAGAGTGATAAGGGTTTTTATTAGTATTATAACAACGCGTTTCGACACCGTAACCGCGTCTTCATCAGGTCTAAAAACTGTCTAAGTGGTTTGCAAGGACAGAAGCAAAAGACAAAAAGCAAAAACAAGAACATAACATAACAAAATTAGTATGAAAGGCATGGTTAGTATGATTAGAACAAAAAGATAAAAGATATATAAACGATATATAAACGATCATATAAGGACTAAAATGTAGGATAAAAATGTACCGTATATACTCGAGTATAAGCCGACCCGAGTATAAGCCGAGACCCCTAATTTTACCACCAAAAACTGGGAAAACCTATTGACTCGAGTATAAGCCGAGGGTGTAGTATACAGCCAGCCCCAAGTGGTATACAGCCTGCCCCCCTAATGTATACAGCCTGCCCCCTCATGTATACAGCCTGCCAGCCTGCCCCCTCATGTATACAGCCTGCCCCCTCATGTATACAGCCTGCCAGCCTGCCCCCTCATGTATACAGCCTGCCAGCCTGCCCCCTCATGTATACAGCCTGCCAGCCTGCCCCCTCATGTATACAGCCTGCCCCCTTATGTATACAGCCTGCCCCCTCATGTATACAGCCTGCCAGCCTGCCCCCTCATGTATACAGCCTGCCCCCTCATGTATACAGCCTGCCAGCCTGCCCCCTCATGTATACAGCCTGCCCCCTCATGTATACAGCCTGCCCCTCACGTATACAGCCAGCCTGCCCCCATGTATGTTGGGCACATTTAAAAAAATAAACTTAATTCTCACCTTCTGGCGATACTCACCCCCGATCCTCTGCGGTGGCTCTCGATCCCCGGCAGCGTCTTCTGTCTTCTCTTGCTGGTGGAGGAGCGTCCATGCGATCTCCCCGGCGGCGCTCACTATGATGCGGCGGTGTCGCCGCTGATGACGTCACACCGCTGCATCATAGTAAGTGCCGGCGGGGAGATCGCATGGACGCGACTCCGCCGGCAAAAGAAGAAAGAAGACATCCGCGGCCGGGATCGAAAGCCACCAACGAGGATCGGAAGCCGGCGCCGTGGATCGGGGGTGAGTATCGCCGGAAGGTGAGAACTAAGTTTATTTATTTAATGTGCTGAACTTCGGGAGCCGCCGCCGGGTATCGGGAGCCGCGGCCGGTGGATCCGGGCACCGGAGGGTGAGTATTAAAATTTATTTTTTTTAATTGACTCGTGTATAAGCCGAAGTGAGGTTTTTCAGCACATTTTTTGTGCTGAAAAACTCGGCTTATACACGAGTATATACGGTATATAATGTATAATATATAATACATAATACATACAAAGTGCAATTGAATACATAAATAAATTAAGTGCAATTAAATAAATAAATGAATACATGATAAATAATAGGTAGGATTGACTGAGGGCGATAAGATATATAAATATATAAATAGATGAATGCATATATATATATATATATATATATATAAATAAATATATAAATAATTGGATGAATTGATGAATTGAATAGACTGTGTAGAGGGATAGATGATGTTGTGAATTATTCATATATAATGTTATTGGGGGTTACCTGCGGGGGGGGGGGGTGTTGTCCGGGTGGGTGGCAGAGCTGTGCTGCCTAATGTCCAGCCTAGGGAGGAATGAAAAGGATGGGTTTAGCTGGGGGTGTATATCACTCTTATTTGGATGTAGCGCGTCTATCCATTTGACCCCGTTTTTTTCCTTTCCCTGAACGCCATATCTCACCTCAGGCTCTGGGGCCTGACGCTGCAACTCCACCTCAATATTTCCAAAGAGACACTCTTTCCATACTTGTACACACACTCTTCTGGAGCCTGGCTCAAGCAAATCCCCTAACTTTTACCCGAAATTTGCAGTACAGTACATCCAGTTTTTATGGCCATCACTGTGGTGGCCAAATGACAGGCAACAAATGTGTGGGCCAAAGGATATGCAAAAGATACCAAATTTACATAACTTTGTCATGTTTTAACAACTTTAAAAAATGTAAGTCTTTGAAAAAAATAAATAAAATAATCATCTGGCACCCATAACTTTTTACACTGCACCAATTCTCTGGAATATCCTAGTTTATACTATTAGATTAATACCCAACTACCAACATTTCAGATGTGCAAAAAAACCCCATCTCTTTAGGCAGGCCTATCACACTTAGCAACTACATGAAATGTTCACTTTCTGGTCACTATCCTCCACTGATTTCTCCTCCTATCTTTGAAATCCCTTACCACTTATACCATTAAATCGGTTTCTCTACAGACTGATGCACCCTGGTTTCTGTTGATATCAGTACAGGCTTGTGATTGTTTTGTTCAGCATTATCAATCTAATAATTTATTTAATATTTTATCCCTTTTGATGAATGACTGGGCTATTGTACAAGCACTATCATCTCCGGTGTTACCCCATCATCCTCATAGATTGTAAGCTCCCTCATTCCTATTCTGTCACTGTAAAATGTTTTTGCCTTCTTCTATCTTATTTGATTTGTAAATGTACCCAGTGATCTGTGAAGCACTGTGGTGTATGATGGTGCAATGTATTGAGGTAAAATAAAAAATCTTGCTAAAAGTGCCTGTGTTTTATAGTCCGACGGTCAGGAGGATCCAGCACTGCCATGCCTTCCAGACCGATGTAATAGAAATCAAGTGAAACACTGACATAGCACTCCACACAATTTCTTAGAGTGGAGAGCCTTCACACTGCTCCCTCCTCTCCTGGGAGTCCTGACATGGTTATTACCTGGAGTGATGTGAGAAGCATGTGACTGATAATCACTCAAGGTCCTCATGCTGCCAAGAATGGGGCAGAAAACTTGGGTCATGGAAAGAAGAGGGGGGATGTTTCTGTCTGTGTGTTTCTGTGTATAGCAGTGCCCAGTGTGTTCCTTGTGTGTGCTTATAGCAGGCCTGTGTGTGTGTTTCTGTATACAGCAGTGCCCAGTGTGTTCCTTGTGTGTGCGTATAGCAGGCCTGTGTGTGTTTCTGTATACAGCAGTGCCCAGTGTGTTCCTTTTGTGTGCGTATAGCAGGCCTGTGTGTGTGTTTCTGTGTATAGCAGGGCCCAGTGTGTTCCTTGTGTGTGCGTATAGCAGGCCTGTGTGTGTTTCTGTGTATAGCAATGTCCGTTGTGTTCCTTGTGTGTGCGTATATCAGGCCTGTGTGTGTGTTTCTGTGTATAGCAGTGCCCAGTGTGTTCCTTGTGTGTGCGTATAGCAGGCCTGTGTGTGTGCTTCTGTGTACAGCAGTGCCCAGTGTGTTCCTTGTGTGTGCGTATAGCAGGCCTGTGTGTGTGTTTCTGTATACAGCAGTGCCCAGTGTGTTCCTTGTGTGTGCGTATAGCAGGCCTGTGTGTGTTTCTGTATACAGCAGTGCCCAGTGTGTTCCTTTTGTGTGCGTATAGCAGGCCTGTGTGTGTGTTTCTGTGTATAGCAGTGCCCAGTGTGTTCCTTGTGTGTGCGTATAGCAGGCCTGTGTGTGTTTCTGTGTATAGCAATGTCCGTTGTGTTCCTTGTGTGTGCGTATATCAGGCCTGTGTGTGTGTTTCTGTGTATAGCAGTGCCCAGTGTGTTCCTTGTGTGTGCGTATAGCAGGCCTGTGTGTGTGCTTCTGTGTACAGCAGTGCCCAGTGTGTTCCTTGTGTGTGTGTATAGCAGGCCTGTGTGTGTGTTTCTGTGTATAGGAGTGCCCAATGTGTTCCTTTGTGTGTACAGTAGAGCTGTGTGTGTTTCTGTGTATACTAGCTCCCAGTGTGTTCCTTGTGTGTGAATTGCAGTGCTGTATGTGTGTTTCTGTGTATACCAGTGCCCAGTTTGTTCCTTATGTGAGTGTGTATAGCAGGGCTGAGTGTGTTTGTGTGTGCATAGCAGAGCCCAGTATATATAGCAGCGCTCACTCTCAGTAAGGTGTCATTTTTTTGCAGTTTGCAGGACGAGCTGAAACTTACATTTATGCTATTCTGGGAAAAAGATAACTTTATAATTTTCTTTAGAATTTTATGAGTGAGAAAATGCAGTGATTCAGACATTTGGGTGTTTTTTTCTTTTTCATGGTTCACCATATGCAATAATTATTTTCAGTAGTTTGATAGATGGGGCATTGTTGTAAATTGAGTTACTTAATATGTTTATTATTTAGTTTGTTTACTTGTTCTATGCTTTCTAGGGAAAGGGGTAATTAGAATTTCCATACCTTCTTATACTGTTTGCCTTTTTTCAGCTTTCTAAGAAGGCTGATTGATGAAATATATACTTTAATACAATTGTATTACCTAAATGTACTAAAATTTCCCTTTAACAGGTCTTCCCTTTACAGCATGCAGTGAATGCTAACAAGATGATGGCAACAATGCAATGCCACTCACCTGCACTCATGTCTGACTGAGGTACTTAACCCCTTAACGACTTGGCCTTTTTTAGTTTTTTCACTTCCATTTTTCACTCACCACATTCAAAAATCTATAACTTTTTTATTTTTCCACATAAAGAGCTCTTTGATGGCTTATTTTCTGCATAACAAATTGCACTTCATAGTGACGGTATTTAATATTCCCCGCCGTGTACTGGAAAGCAGGAAAAAACTTCCAAATGCAGTGAAAATGGTGAAAAAACACATTTGCTGTGTTTTCTTGTGGGCTTGGATTTTACAGATTTCCCTGTGCGCCCCAAATGACAGGTCTACTTTATTCTTTGGGTCGGTACAATTACGGGGATATCAAATTTGTGTAGGTTTTATAATGTTTTCATACATTTACAAAAATTAAAACCTCCTGTACAAAATTTTTGATTTTGTAATTTTCTGGCACCAATAACTTTTTCAAACTTTAGTGTACAGAGCTGTGTGAGTGGTAGCCTTTTTTGCAACTTTAGATGTCGTCTTCATAGCTATAATTATTAGGACTGTCTGACCTTTTGATCACTTTTTATTATTTTTTTTATATTTTTCAAAATGGCATTCTCGACTTTGGGTGCTATTTATGTTATGGGGTTAAACGCAGTAAAAAACCGTTATTATATTTTGATAGATTGGGCATTTTTGGATGCGGCGATACCTAATGTGTTTATGATTTTTACTGTATATATATATATATAAGTTCTAGTGAAAGGGGGTGATTTGAATTTTTAGGTTTTTTTATTATTATTTTTTTTAAAAACTTTTTTTTATTTTTACTTTTACTGTTTTTTAGACTCCCTAGGGTACTTTAACCCTAGGTTGTCTGATTAAGCCTATCATGTCCAGTTAGCACATTGTAATGAATGGGTTAAAACGAGACAGCTTCGGGCCTTTGTGAGACCCGAAGCTGTCATGGCAACGGATCGCCGCTCCCCGTGACGTCCTCTTTTTGAAGCCACCGGCAGCATTGCAGCAAAGACTTACCGTCTATGGAGAGGGCTCGCCCGTTTTCGGGGCTAAAACGACTTGCACAGGTATTTAAGAAGTGTGCGCTGGGAACCCTTTTTGTGGTGCAGCTGCACTGGCTTCCATGTGACATAAATTAGGGGGCGTGATTTTGGACAGTCCCAAGCACTTTGATGCACCACAAAAAAGATGGTAAACTCTGTCAGACCTGAGCGGGGAAGCAACACATGCATGATACCGGGCACACAATCTTGGTGAATCGCTGCACGGTGCATTATAGTCAGACAATTCACTTTCTGTGAACTTAGGTGACCTTTTAAGTAAATGTGCCTCCATATGTCTTGTCCTTCAAACATTATTATAGTTTGGGCTTTTTACAATGACACTTTACATTTAGTAGCTACAGTGAAATCACTGCAGTGACAAATTTTTTGCACAACTCATATAGGACCAAAGTCGTAAGAACAATTATTCTTACAATTGTCACCTAAAATGAAACATTGAGGTCACATTCAATGTGATCTAGTGATAATTAGAGATGAGCGAGCACTAAAATGCTCGGGTGCTCGTTATTCGAGACGAACTTTTCCAGATGCTCGAGTGCTAGTCTCAAATAACGAGCCCCATTGAAGTCAATGGGAGACCCGAGCATTTTTCAAAGGGACCATGGTTCAGGAATAAAATGTGTTATTTAATTGAAAAAGAATGTCTTCTGATAAGTTAGCAGATGTATGCAAACATCTGCAATCTATT
The DNA here is from genome assembly GCF_040894005.1 of Engystomops pustulosus. Lineage (NCBI taxonomy): Eukaryota > Metazoa > Chordata > Amphibia > Anura > Leptodactylidae > Engystomops > Engystomops pustulosus. Next base: position 73,735,443 of record NC_092412.1, read on the forward strand.
CTTCACTGTTCCGCGCGTATATTATCTCCCGACAAGTTAACAGATGTGAAGAACAGTGAAGAATAGAATAAAAACAGTGAACACAGGATCATTTAAGTGAAAAACGCAGTGAAAAACACAGTGAAGAATAGATTACAGATGTTCGGCACATCTGCTTACTTGTCGGGGTGATACGCTGTCCCGGGATCCGCTCCTCTTCTTCCACTGAAGTCTCCCCGTGCTGCCCGATGTCTCCCCCGTGCTGACCGATGTCTCCCCCGTGCTGCCCGATGTCTCCCCGTGCTGCCCGATGTCTCCCCGTGCTGCCTGATGTCTCCCCCGTGCTGCCCGATGTCTCCCCCGTGCTGCCCGATGTCTCCCCCGTGCTGCCCGATGTCTCCCCCGTGCTGCCCGATGTCTCCCCCGTGCTGCCCGATGTCTCCCCCGTGCTGCCCGATGTCTCCCCTCGCTGCCCGATGTCTCCCCCGTGCTGCCCGATGTCTCCCCCGTGCTGCCCGATGTCTCCCCCGTGCTGCCCGATGTCTCCCCGTGCTGCCCGATGTCTCCCCCGTGCTGCCCGATGTCTCCCCCGTGCTGTTCGATGTCTCCCCGCTGCCCGATGTCTCCCCCGTACTGCCCGATGTCTCCCCGTGCTGCTTGATGTCTCCCTGCTGCCGTTCCGCGCGTATCTTCCGACAAGTAAGCAGATGTGCCGAACATCTGTAATCTATTCTTCACTGTGTTCTTCACTGTCTTTTTCACTTAAATGATCCTGTGTTCACTGTGTTCACTGTTTTTATTCTATTCTTCATTGTTCTTCACTGTGTTTTTTTAATTAAATGCTCGATCTCGAGCAGGGGAAATACTCGTCCGAGCAACGAGCCGTTTCGAGTACCTTAATACTCGAACGAGCATCAAGCTCGGACGAGTATACTCGCTCATCTCTAGTGATAATACATTGATCCATGTGATATATGACCATATTTTCCAAGCATACAACAGATGTCTCATGGGGTCTATCACTGTCCTATAGGAAACACATGAACTTCTACAAAAAAAGAATAGAACCCTCACCTTAAATACTTACTAGACTAAATAAATATTGTCACATCCAACTAGAAGACCGTTTTACACTTAGTTTGTAAATCTCTCTGTAAAGTCTTGCTAATCCTGTCATTGGGGCACATGTATCATAAGTCTGGCTTTGTCCGTCTGTTTTTTGGATTTTTTTTGGCTTTTCTGCCAGTGAGATCTATCTTAGCAGTTTTTCCTTATTGATACATGTGGCGTTTGGTTGTTTGGGAATTTGCAACTTTAGAAAACAAAGGGCCACATTTATCACTCGTTTTTTCTGTAGTTTTTGCGCCTATTCATACTGGCGCACCATTTTGCACCATTTTTGCGATTAAACGCCAAACTAGACACGCAGCAAAAATAACCAGGTTTCCCTCATCTATCCTACCAATCCAGATGTTTTGTTGTGCCTAATGATATTCATCACTTGCGACTTTTCATTCAGACGAAAAAACGGGCGCAAAAACACTCTATCCCAAAGGTGGCGTTAACTGAGAAGTAACACTGAGCTCTTGTACAGAGCAACTCATCTCCAGCAGCAGAGCTCAGCAGACACTAGTACAGATAATACAGATACTGCAGACAGGACCTGCAGACTCTATTTTTATATATTTATTTACAAAACATTCTGCAAAATCCTGAGCTCAGGACAGAAGAGAAGTTTGCTGAATTTTGCAGATAGTACAGACAAGTGTCAGCCTTGTAGCAGGAGGATCACACTTGTGTCTGAGGAGGATACTGGCCAGAATTACAGGGGGGCAGCAGGAGACCAGCACTGGGGGATCCCCTCCAGGAGAAGCCACTGCTGAGGCGATCACTGGGTGCTGTGTGTCACACACCTGGGCTCTGCTGTGAGAGTGATCTTCATTCTGGGATGTGGGAGAAGCAAAGAGGATTTTGTAGGATAATCACATGTAAGTGCCCAAATCTAACTTAAACTGCGCCAAAATTGTGCCTGAACTGTGTTAAAGTGATTAATAAGAGGCAAGAGCTTAACTTATCATAGATGGTGATAGCTTGTGATAATTCTGGCGCAAAATTAGTGGTTTTTGCAACTTTTTTTTAAAAAAGTCTCAACTTTCACATCTGGATTCAGGTTATAACTCAGGGAACACTGCAGAAAACTACAGAGGCTAACTGAAGGGAAACTGTCTTAGGCACATGTCACAAATGAGCACATGCACCATAGAAAGGCGCAACAAAAAAGGCAAGACAAAAGTACATGTTCCCCACAAGTCTGGCTTCGTCTGTTTTTTTGGGAGTTTTCAAATCTTTTCTGTTGGTCAGATGTTAGTGGTTTTTCCTTACATGTGGCGTTTGGTCTTTAGTTCATTTGCAACTTTTTAAAACAAAAATTACAATCAGTTCCGAGCTAATTTCTATGCCCGGTCAGGGGCTGACATAGATTTTCACAAACATGTTATACTTTTTTTTTACTTTCACATCCGGATTCATGTGATAACTCAGGGAACACTGCAGAAAACTAGACAATGGCGAACTTTGAAAAGAGACACAAGCACCATGAAAAGTCAAAAGTTTGATACATGTCCCCCATTTTGTTCTATGTTTGTCGGAGCTATCTTTGTTTTGCTACTTCAACCCAGAAAGGCTGCAAATCTCCCACATACCCAAACATAATGGGAAAGAATAGCAAAATCTACAGCTTAGTATGTCAACACATACCAAAGTACAAATATATATTTCAATCATCATATTAGAACCCTACATAAGTTATGAAGGCAAATGAAGTACTATTATTAAAATAATAGTGTAATGCACCATATATAAACACAAATTCATGATAACCACCTTTACACACTTCAATAACTAAATAAACTAGGACTATATTAAACTAGAAATAGATGCCTCAGGGAGAATACAGAGGTCAGTAAATAAAATCGTAGAAGTAGAAAATAATCGTAAATAATGGCCAATACAGGATGATGGATGGGGGCACAGAAAGACGAACATCTGAATGGCTTTGTCAGGAGGCAATAGGTAGACATACAGGATATAAATTTATAAGAGGAATAATATCAAGTTTTACCTGATCTCAAAGTTATTGCACATCACTCATGGGAAAGATGTCAACATATACATCACCAAAATACCAAAACATCAAAACAAGATTAAGGCACAGAGCATCAATGCACCAAAAAGCTGTATGAAATGCCATGCACTACTTTTATTAAGGGTTTTAGACCATTTTTCGGCACTAGTATAACAAACTGAGGAAAACAAGACCATCTAATTGACGGAGCAAAGTACAACTTGACAGTCTTACACTACACCAGATTTATAGTTCAATATAACTGTCCTGTGTGTAATTTGAAACATATGTATATAACAGATGAGTTACACTTAATGTGAATGTCCAGTTAGAAATACCCTTTAATGTCAGATCTGCATAAATAACAGATATGCCTCCTTTTGACTTATTCTGGAGTCTATTAAGACTAGTACATTGTGCACATCCGCTCTGGTACATGACATGCCAGAATTACTAAGAAATCTACTAGTAAAATTTAGGCCAGGTCTGGCCTTTCATATATTTAACCTATAACCTGCACCAGTATAATACACAAGCCAAAGTCACAGGGAGTAACATGGGTGTGAAGTGGCAAAAGTCCTCAGTCCTTGGCTTTACATACCAGAAAAGTGGCCTAAAATGCATCATAAATGCCCCCTCCCATTCTGAGAATTGAAAAACTTGAAACTTTTCATTTTGTAAGAGCCCATGGTTTGAAACAAAAGACATGATTTTAATATTAGAGAAGATAACTGTCACAGGTGGTCCCGCGACCCATATTGCGAGTTGCGGTCTCACCCGTGCTGGTCTGCCCCCGCCAGAGCACCGCCAGCACGTCTCACCTGTCCCGGCTTGCTCCCCTCCTGAGTTCCTTTGTCTCCCACGTTCCTGTGTCTCCTGCGTTCCTGAGTCCCTCCGTGTTCCTGTGTTACCTGAGCTCCTCCACGTTTCTGTCCTGTGTACCAGTGTTCCTCCGTGCTGCTGTCCTGTGTGCTGTGTTCCCGTGCCCCTCTGCTTGGACCTCCTGTTGCTGACCTCGGATTGGACTCTGACGTTGCATCTCTGCTGCTTGCCCTGACCTTGTGCCTGGACCTGACCTCGAGATTGACTGTTCCTGTACCTCAACCTTGGCTGTCACTGCAGACATGCCAGAGGAACGACCTGGTGGTACCACGCCGCAGCTTGTCTATCCCGCTTTGCGGCGGGCTCTGGTGAAAACCGAGTACCACTTAGACTTCGGTTTCATGTAGTGGCTTGAGTCATCGTCTGCAGTGGTCCAGAGGATCCACAACCCTCTAGCCTGACAATAACACTTCTTAATAACCTATATGCATTGAGTAGACCCGATGAAGGGGATTATTCTACTATTTTTGACTATATCATTCAGAAAAATCACCATTACCTTGACCCATACAGTTAGGTCTAAGTCAGGAATAAAAATCTTGTTTCCTATAAATAATAATAATAATAATAATACTATAACAGCTATAGTAAAGGACCTAAAGCATATTAATGTCACACTATAACATAAGGGCAAATAACATGACACATTTTGACATTATGAACAATATATATCTCCTTGGATGCAGCATTTGGTGTTATGATGTGAGTATGAAATGCAAAGTAATATTTACTGTATGAGCAATTACATAGTCACAAATGAATGGATCTCTGGTCATAACATTTGTGTTTTGATTTGGTTTCGATATTTTAATGGCATGAGGGGAACAGCTGTTTGACATTTCTGACTCTTATTATCTCCAGAACAATCAAGCGAATAAGCCGGTTATAATCCACCTGCCTTGTCTACAAGTCCTTGGGAAATTGTGGGGGCTGTTTAGCAGCTCCTATAGACATCACATTATTTAATGACCAAGATTGAATTTTACATAGATGGTCAGTTTAGGCTAACAAAACAAAAACAATATTTCTAATTAACTGAAGCTTTATTTTCTAATTTAATTTTACTGAATCCAATATGGCAATATGTATTAATGGTATCCAGGATCCATTCAATATTGAATTTTGTAGGAAGAGGCACAAAAGTGTTGCAAAAATGAATATCGAGTAGTACAAAAGATGCTTTCAGATATGCTGCTAGGTTCAGAATACACAACAAAAATGAAAGCTAGTGACTCACTCTAATGTCTTCATTAATAATTGGCATTCACTTCTTCTCCACCCTTCATTTTTTATCAAATGCAGGTCTGTACAGAGTTTCCAGTTAAAGGGGCATTCCCATCTGGGCATTTACATTTAATTTAATTCATTTGCCTTATGTAAACATTTCTTCTATTGGATGTTATTAAAAAAATGTTCCTGTGTGAAGATAATTTCTCATAAATGTAGCCATTTGGTCCCGAGATAGCTTCCTCGGATACGACCACCCCACACTCTGGCAGCAGTGGCCAGACATGTGCTATTGTCCTGAGTCCTGACCTGACCTCCTGGATTCAGTGTTCATTACTACAGGATGGCTGTGGGACCTGCAGTAACTCCTCAGACATTTAATAATGAGAAACTTTTAGTTTGTTTATGCAATCACTCCAGCAGAGGTGGTCGTATCCAAGGACACAGCCTTGTTTCTAAGGGACATATGACTTCATATATGAGAAATGATCTTTACACAGGTAATTTTTTTAACCCCTTAATGACCTGGCCCTTTTTAGTTTTTTCACTTCTATTTTTCACTCACCACATTCAAAAATCTATAACTTTTTAATTTTTCCACATAAAGAGCTATGTGATGGCTTTTTTCTGCATAAAGAATTGCACTTCATAGTGACACTATTTAATATTCCATGCCGTGCCTGGAAAAAAATTCCAAATGCAGTGAAAATGGCAAAAAAACACATTTGCAATGTTTTCTTGTGGGCTTGGATTTTACGCCCCACATGTCCACTTTATTCTTTAGGTTGGTACGATTACGTGGATACCAAATTTGTATAGTTTTTATAATGTTTTATACATTTAAAAAAATTAAAAACTCCTGTACAAAATTTTTTTATTTTTATTTTGCCATCTTCTGGCGCCAATAACTTTTTCATACTTTGGTGTATGGAGCTGTGGGTGGTGTCATTTTTTTTCGACTTTTGATGGCATTTTCATAGCTATAATGTTTAGGACTGTGCGATCTTTTGATCACTTTTTATTAATTTTTTTATATTTTTCAAAATGGCAAAAAAAGGCCATTTTTTATTTTGGGCGCTATTTTCCGTTACGGGTTAAAACGCAGTGAAAAAACGTTATTAAATTTTGATAGATCTGGCATTTTCAGATGCGGTGATACCTAATGTGTTTATGATTTTTACTGTTTATTTATATTTATATCAGTTCTAGGGAAAGGGCGTGATTTGAATTTTTATTTTTTTTTATTATAATTTTTTTTTAAACTTTTTTTTATTTTTCTTTTACTATTTTTCAGACTCCCTAGGTTGTCTGATCGATCCTATCATATACTGCCATACTGCAACTGCCAACTGACCTCCTCATTTCTTACCATGTTCAATTAGCACATAGTAATGAATGGGTCAAAACGAGACAGCTTCGGGTCTTTGTGAGACCCGAAGCTGTCATGGAAACGGATTGCCGTTCCCCGATGATGTCACGGGGAGCGACGCTCCGCGGCAAGATGGCGGCGCCATCTTGAAGCCACGAGCAACGTTGCCCGCGGCGATCATCAGGAATGCACCCGCGATCGGTGCTAGAACCTATATAACCTGTATACAGCAAAGACTTCCTGGCTCTGGCAGATTAACCCCTTAACGCTCTGCACCGTAGCTCTCCGGCGCAGAGGTTTAAGGGATGTATGAAGAGGGCTCACGGGCTGAGTCCTCTTCATACAAAGGTGGGGGTTTTTGCATAATGCATAAAACCCCCACCGCTAATAACCGCGGTCGGTGCTAGCACCGATCGCGGCTATTAACCCCCCCGTTGCCGCCGGCAAAGTCGCCGGCCGCATTTAAAAGACGGCGGCGCGCGGGCACCGCCATCTTTTTTTCGATCACCACGCCCCCGAACGTCATCGGGGGGCGGCGATCGGTTGCCATGGTAGCCTCGTGTCTTCTTTTGACACGAGGCTATCTGGCAGCTGCAGATTCGTTACAATGAGCCAGTGGCTCATTGTAATGAATGTGCTGCAAAAATGCCATATATTGCAATACAGAAGTATTGCAGTATATGGTAGCAGCGATCTGACCATCTAGGGTTAATGTACCCTAGATGGTCTAAAAGGTAGTGAAAAAAAAAAATAAAAAAAAAAGTTTAAAAAATAAAAAAAATTAATAAAATATTAAAAGTTCAAATCATCCCCCTTTCCCTAGAACGGATATAAAACATAATAAACAGTAAAATTCACAAACATATTAGGTATCGCCGTGTCCCAAAATGCCCGATCTATCAAAATATAAAAACGGTTACGGGCGGCGGTGACCTCCGAGACGGGAAATGGCGCCCAAACGTCCGAAATGCGACTTTTACACCTTTTTACATAACATAAAAAATTAAATAAAAAATGATCATAATGTCGCACAGACCTCAAAATGGTAGCAATGAAAACGTCGCCTCATTTCGCAAAAAATGACCCCTCACACAGCTCTGTGCGCCAAAGTATGAAAAAGTTATTAGCATCAGAAGATGGCAAAATTTTTTTTTCTTTTTTGTACACATTCGTTTAATTTTTGAAAAAGTATTAAAACACAATAAAACCTATATAAATTTGGTAGCACCGCGATCGCACCGAACCAAAGAATAACGTAGGTGTGTTATTTGGAGCGAAGAGTGAAAGTCGTAAAAACTGAGCCCACAAGAACGTGACGCACGTGCGTTTTTTTTTCAATTTTTCCACATTTGGAATTTTTTTTCAGCTTCGCGGTACACGGCATGTTAAAATAAATAACATTACGGGAAAGTAAAATTTGTTACGCACAAAATAAGCCCTCACACAGGTCTGTACACGTAAAAATGAAAAAGTTATGGATTTTTGAAGTTGAAGAGCGAGAAATGAGCCGAAAAACCCTGCATCCTTAAGGGGTTAATGAAACTGAAAGTGAATGCCCAGACGAGAATACCCCTTTAACTGTAGTTACCTGTAAAATAGCAGCATATCTCTAATAACTCAAATTATGCCATTGATGCAGTACTTTAAAATATTAAAAATGACATGAAGTGTCCCTAATGTGACACAAACATATTAACCCTAATATATATTGCATACATATTGGATTACATCTGGGAAGGGATAAAGGTTAGACCAGGTAGGAAGCTCCCTAGGACATCTCCTACCACTAAAATTAGGGGGCACAGTTCAGTCTAGGGTGACCAACATCAACATAGAAATCAACTGTATATGAGTCTTTAAAGAAAATCTACCATCAAAAGCAAGCATAATAAACCAGCATAATAAACCAGGGGCACTCTAGTGAAGCTTATATGCTTGGCTTACTTAAAATGGTAAAAAACATTTTTCTTTGTTACTTATTTTATTTTGTCATTTGTTCAAAGAACGTTGCTCAAATTGCTACAGTTGACAAGATGACAGGATGCCATTTCATATTCATGAAACCCACATATTCTCACCTTGGCCTGTAGGTGCAGAAATAGAGAAGTAAAGAACATTTAAGATGCTACGCACTAAGAATTGTTTTGTGCATGATAAGAGGAGAATGGCCCACTCCATCGAGTGTACTGGGAGTTCCCAAAGGACAGCACCCTAGGAACTTATAAACTCTGGTGATTGGACAATATCTGCTGTGCTGTGATGTGGGAAACCATGATAGGCTTATGCTTATTATAAGACGCACTGAATAAAGGAACTAGGCACTCATGTTGACTGCGAGTGTCTGGGAACTAGATAACTGTCTCTTTGTCTGGTTATCAGTGGCGTAACTACCGCCGTAGCAGCCGTAGCGGTTGCTACGGGGCCCGTGAGGTCCATGGGCCCGTGCTCCCGGGCCCAGACTGTGGTGCATCTTCATTTAAAAGATCCACCAGAAGAAGGGAGTGCGGGTTCGGGTCTCCGCGCCGCTGCATACATTGTACTGCAGGGAGCAGCAGAGGAGGCACAGGTCCGCGGGGCGGTCCGGACGCTGGAGTTCACGCAGACGGCGCTCCTCCGCCCCAGGGTACGGGCCCGCGCGATTCCCACTGTGTCCCCCAGTGCCCGCACAGCAGCAGCAAGGCCCAGGCTGCTCCCTGCTGTAGCATCTAATTATAGCGCTGCTGAGCCGACAGGGCCCGGAGGAACGACAGCCACACAGCGCGCAGCACAGGCAGACCAGGCCCCAGAAGAAGGAAGATCCTGAAAAGTGATCATCGATCAGTCAGGAGGCTGCAGAGAAGATACATCTTCTGGTAAGTATATAAATATATATGTGTGTGTGTTTATGTGTATGCTGTATGAGTGTATATGCTGTAAATGTGTGTGTATATTATGTATGGTGTGTAAATACTATATTTATGTGTGTATGGTCTGTATATGTGTGTGTATATGATGTATGGTGTGTATATACTGTATGTATGTCTGTATATGCTGTATCTGCGTACGTATATGATGTATGGTGTGTATATACTATATTTAAGTGTGTATGGTGTGTGTATATACTGTATATGCGTGTGTATATGATGTATGGTGTGTATATAATATATGTATGTGTCTATGGTGTGTATATACTGTATGTATGTCTGTTTATGCTGTATGTGTGTGTATATGATGCATAGTGTGCATATACATATGCGTGCCTATGCTATATTTCTATGTATGCACTATGTGTGAATATGGTGTGTTTATCACTGTATGTATATATACACACACACAGACAGTAATAAATATAATGTAAATATAAATAGGGTTTGCATGTCTAACTATATTATGTATACATACTATATGGGGAAGATTTATAATAGCTTCTATGCCAGTTTTGCGCAATGCAAGAATTTGCTATTAAAACTGTGAATATGCCACATGTTGTGGAGGGGGCACAGAGGGGCATGGTGGCCGGTGTATTAATCTACCTCTGTATTTATAATGTATATGTGCTATACATAATGTGTTTATATAATGTGTATTTAATGTACGTGTAAATGTATTGATGTGTATATACTTTATGTGTGTGAATATAATGTAGGTATGCGTGTATATATATATATATTTAGTGTGATATATAAATGTGCGTCATTTTACAAATATATTTATATATTTTTTTAAGGGGAAGGGGGCCCCATGCTGTGATCTGCTATGGGGCCCAGCCTCTTCTAGTTACGCCACTGCTGGTTATTGAGGTTTAAGGTGCACACAGACACATGAGAGCATAGGTCACACTTCTAGTGCAAACAGATTGCACAGGTATTTAAGAAGTTTCTGCACCACAAATGTGTCACACATAACCGTTTTGTGTGCCAGCTGCACTAGTCATCATGCAACACAAATTAGTGGATGTTACAATGCTCAGTCGGGCCGTGCGCCAGATTTAACATGCAAGTCCAACAGATGTGTGTCGAACGTCCCATGTTAAAGATAGATCAGGAAAAAAATTGTGCACACTGTCGGGCAGCTCAGGGAAATCATGAATCTGACGCACCCTGCATTATACACGGGCAAGCCACACTCAGGGCAATGTGAACCATTCTAAGTAAATGTGCCCCAATGTTATATTCCTTGCAGCAAACTAAAATGTAATATATTCATTCTCTCATAGTAAAGTCAATGTCTGTCAGCATTAATGTGGTGAGAAATCCATTTCGCTGCAGTCCTATATGAGATAGAAGAAAATGTGTTACCCAGTATGCCAATTTATAATAGTGTTTATTATGCTTGCCAAACTAAATTGAGCTAATATCACTGTGAACTGAGATAGTTCAGTTTTATCCTAAGGTTGAATAAAAAAACTTTGGGTCATCACTGCCATTTATATCACAGACTTTCCTCATCTGTCATAACACAGAAGTTATGAAAAATGAAATCCTAAATTTAATTTAGAGGCCAATTTGCAGTTAATCTATGGAGTAATTCCGCTGTGAATAATGCAGCAATTTGGATGCATGGTCAGTCAATCCAGTTTGATTTATTAGGATTTAAACATTTTTTCTCTCATTAACGATAATTATGCCAAGCAGGGAAAGATTTTTCTCTAATAGTATGGTCGCTTTTTTCACATTGTATCATCAGTTTGTTAAGGGTTTTTGTTTTGAAGACTCAATGTAAGAGAAAGCTTTCATCCAAAGATATATGAGGCATTTATATTCTGAACTGTATCTCTTCAAAGCATATGTGTGAAGCGATCGGACGGGATTGGTTTATGACAGCTTCCATTAAGTGTAAAATTGTGATTATGTTAGCATAAGAGTGATATTCAGTGCTGAAGCAGTTGAAGTTTTGTAGCAATAGATGAAGACAGTAGATTAACTGCATTTTATTATTTTCAAATTTAACAGTTAAATATATACAAATATCTCAGAAGATGGAATTCCAAGAAATTTAAGGTTGATAGCCTTATGGTTATGATGGTTATGCTTCTGTATTATGTGATGAAAAATGGAACCTGAGGTTCAAGGATATAAATTGTTGCAATATAATGCAATATTTGTCGCACCTTAATGAACACCATTAGCAACATATTGGGGCACATTTACTATGAAATTCAGAAAATGCACTAAAAGTGCTATTTTCTGTGTATAATGCTGAGTGCAAAATCATGAATCTGTCGCTTCCTTGAACTGGCCCAACAGAGTTCACCATCTTTTTTGTGGTGCACATACTGTTTGCGACACAATTTGCAAGTTAAATATGGTTATCAGTACGGAAATGGATACCAACGGCACGTCTTCTAAAGCCAGCGCAGCCGCGCCACAAAAGGGTCGCGTGCAACATAATAGCAGCGCACACAATTCTTAAATACCTGTGCAAGCTGTTTTAGCCTAGAAGAACGTGCACAGTCCGACAAAAGTGTGGGGCAAAGTCCTTAGTAAATGTGCCCCATTGGGGCAGATTTACCTACCTGTTCATTGTCCGACGAGGATTCGGGTCTGCCGCGATTCACGAACGTCGTGCGTCCAATTTCCTTCATGTGTCGCTTCCCCGCTAAGGTCCGCCAGAGTTCACTTTCTTTTTCCTGGTGCATGTAAGTGCTTGATCTTGCGACACAATTTCATTTTTAAATTTCGCGGTTTGGAATTTGCAGCAGGACCTATGTGCTGCTTATCCAGATTTATCCCTGGTTCATGTACTTTGTAACATGCTATCAACTAAAGCACATTGCTTGGATATTGCTCCAAGGTGCTGCTACTAATTTTAGTGCCCAACTCAGTTCACACAGAGGAGTATGGCGTTTGAAGGAGTATGGTAGAATGGTGAGGGTGTGGCATAATATTGCTGTGTTTGTTGTGGAACCCAATCAGCTGTGTGTGTCATGGTTATAACTTGTTATGAGACCAAATACATTTGTAAAAATTGTGAAATTCTCACCTTGTACCAGAACACAAACTAAGTTATGTGTAATAATGAGAAATGACAAAGGGAAAGTAATGAGCAGAAGTGATGTGATCAAATTTTATTTAGTAAAACCTCAAACAAAATTAATTCAGTGCTTTCTTCATTAATATTTTACTGGGCCCCTTCATTAAAATGAATTTAATGATTCCTCCATTAAAATATATTACCGTATATACCGGCGTATAAGACGACTTTTGAAGACAGAAAAATCTTCTGTCTTCTCTGGGGTCGTCTTATACGCCGGTAATCGTCTTATACGGCGGGTCCCGGTGCATGGAGAGGGCTCACGGGTTGAGCTCTCTCCATAGCCGGTAAGTCTTTGCTGCATATTGCAGCAAAGGCTTAGCGGTAACACCCGCGATCGGTGCTAGCACCGATCGCGGGTGTTTGCACAGCGATGGCTGCCGGCAGCCTCAAAAAGCTGCCGGCAGCCTCAAAAAGGCATCAGGGCGCATACTCACCCTCCGTTGGCCCCGATGTCCGCGCTGTGCTGTCTTCAGTCTTCCGCGCCGTCTTCCGCTTTCTTCTGCTGGGCGCCGCCATGTCTTTCCCCGGGTCGGCGCCTAGTATGACGTCAGCAGCGGCGCGTCATACTAGGCGCCTGCCGGGGAAGATCAATGGCGGCGCCCGGCAGAAGAAAGAAGACGGCGCGGACATCGGGGGAGCATCGGGGTGAGTATATAAGTTTATTTATTTTTTTTTAATGCTGGGCTGGGCTGTATACTACTGGGGGCTGTGCTGTATACTACTGGGGGCAGTGCTGTATACTACTGGGGGCTGTGCTGTATACTACTGGGGGCTGTGCTGTATACTACTGGGGGCTGTGCTGTATACTACTGGGGGCAGTGCTGTATACTACTGGGGGCTGTGCTGTATACTACTGGGGGCTGTTCTGTATACTACTGGGGGCTGTGCTGTATACTACTGGGGGCTGTGCTGTATACTACTGGGGGCTGTGCTGTATACTACTGTATGCGTTGGAAAAGGGGTAGTCTTATACGGCGAATATATCTTAAACTCTATATTTTAAACAGGAAAGTAGGGGGGTCGTCTTATACACCAGGTCGTCTTATACGCCGGAATATACGGTAAGCCTAAATTCAGTCCCTCCTCCATTTGATTTAAAAGTCAATGATAAGTAAAAATATACAAATTATAACTATCTTGTGACAACCAGCGGCTTTGTCCACCTGGGTACTAAATAATAAAGAACATAACTGCATCATTATGATGCCTGTGTCAGATCAAATTAACTTTTAAAACTATGCTTATGAGCCAGAAAGGCCATTGGGGGCATTATCAGAGCCCCTCAGTTCTGTCTTCACAGACTGCTTCTTTCAGCGTGTCCCAATCCCTCTACCTGCTGTAGTCTCAGAGCAACATAGTAAGTTTCAGCACACAGCGGGAGGAGGTAAATGATCCTATGAAGCCAAAGCATGGAAGGGGCAGAACAGGAGAGGAGGGGAGACCTGTTCTGCAAATTTTAACAGCCCGTGAAACTGCAGCACTGAGGGTGAGGGTTTCTGATAACACCCAACAGAGCCCTTCTGGCTCATTAGTATAGTTTATATTTTATTATATCATATTATTAGAATATATATATATATATATATATATATATATATATATATATATATACACTCACCGGCCACTTTATTAGGTACACCTGTCCAACAGCTCGTTAACACTTAATTTCTAATCAGCCAAGCACATGGTGGCAACTCCGTGCATTTAGGCATGTAGACATGGTCAAGACAATCTCCTGCAGTTCAAACCACGCATCAGTATGGGGAAGAAAGGTGATTTGAGTGCCTTTGAACGTGGCATGGTTGTTGGTGCCAGAAGGGCTGGTCTGAGTATTTCAGAAACTGCTGATCTACTGGGATTTTCACGCACAACCATCTCTAGGGTTTACAGAGAATGGTCCGAAAAAGAAAAAACATCCAGTGAACGGCAGTTCTGTGGGCGGAAATGCCTTGTTGATGCCAGAGGTCAGAGGAGAATGGGCAGACTGTTTCGAGCTGATAGAAAGGCAACAGTGACTCAAATCACCACCCGTTACAACCAAGGTAGGCAGAAGAGCATCTCTGAATGCACAGTACGTCGAACTTTGAGGCAGATGGGCTACAGCAGCAGAAGACCACACCAGGTGCCACTCCTTTCAGCTAAGAACAGGAAACTGAGGCTACAATTTGCACAAGCTCATCGAAATTGGACAGTAGAAGATTGGAAAAACATTGTCTGGTCTGATGAGTCTCGATTTCTGCTGCGACATTCGGATGGTAGGGTCAGAATTTGGCGTCAACAACAAGAAAGCATGGATCCATCCTGCCTTGTATCAACAGTTCAGGCTGGTGGTGGTGGTGTCATGGTGTGGGGAATATTTTCTTGGCACTCTTTGGGCCCCTTGGTACCAATTGAGCATCGTTGCAATGCCACAGCCTACCTGAGTATTGTTGCTGACCATGTCCATCCCTTTATGACCACAATGTACCCAACATCTGATGGCTACTTTCAGCAGGATAATGCGCCATGTCATGAAGCTGGAATCATCTCAGACTGGTTTCTTGAACATGACAATGAGTTCACTGTACTCAAATGGCCTCCACAGTCACCAGATCTCAATCCAATAGAGCATCTTTGGGATGAGGTGGAACGGGAGATTCGCATTATGGATGTGCAGACGACAAATCTGCGGCAATTGTGTGATGCCATCATGTCAATATGGACCAAAATCTCTGAGGAATGCTTCCAGCACCTTGTTGAATCTATGCCACGAAGAATTGAGGCAGTTCTGAAGGCAAAAGGGGGTCCAACCCGTTACTAGCATGGTGTACCTAATAAAGTGGCCGGTGAGTGTATATATATATATATATATATATATATATATATATATACATTGAATACCATAATTTATTTGTTTAGTGTTAGTTAAATACATAGCAATTTCTTTAATCCTAAGAAATAATATATCAATGTTGCAGAAGGATTTAATTCTCTGTAAGATATTCTCTTTTGTGTGCAAAATGTGCATAAATAACCTAGGTAAGAAAAATAAATAATTTCATAAAAGTCTAAATAAGTTATAAAAAATCCAAAAAGAAAAAGTTTTTGGCCAACCGTTGACAATGGAGTAAATTTATTTATGTGATAAAAGAAGATTTGTGAAACAAGTAGAAAAGGAAAGTGTCAAGGTAATTCACAAGAGCAATGTGTTGCTTTTACTTAGCCCCGTGAGACCTTATTATTTTTTCTTCCTCGGAACTTGCCACTGAAAAGAATTTTTAAGATTTGTATGAAGTTATATGGCAAAGCTTTATTATATCACTGGAAATATCTTCTTATGATTGCATTTAATCCCTATTCATCTTTAATAATTGCACATGAATTACACCCCTTTATGTATCAAATCAGATTAACCAAAGTAATATTACATCAACAGCTAAAGCAAAATGTACTCTGTAAAACATTTTATCCATTATGTAAATAATTCAGACGTTTTTAACTAACTTACATATTTTACCGTTCTGAATGATACTGAAACACAAAACACAATTCATATAGAAACGAAACAAAGATGTATAAGGAAACTAAATCCATTAATTACTCAACAACAGAGAAAACGATTTATTCTTCTGTTGTGAAATAACAAAGCGGAATGCTGAAGGGCAGCACAGTTAAAAATATTATACTGTTAGTCTTCTTTCACACACAATGGGGAAATGATCAAAAATAAAAAAGCAGTATGTTAATTTTATGGCATGGCAACAAGGATATGCACCATAATTTGGAGTTTTCCATTACATTAGACATTTTTATTAAAGATGGGGGTCCTGTGTGCAATCAGGCAAGTATAATTGCTAAACAAATGGAAGTTTTGGCTGCTTGTAGCAGTCACACATTTTGAATTTGGCCAACAAAGTAGCAAAAGTTAAGTACATTTAATAATGGGAATGTACCATATTAGTACATTGTACTCCCATACCATTAGCCTTGAAAACATATATAAAGCGACTCAGAGAGCAATAAAGCCCCTTTGCCAAGTTCTCAAATATATAAAAATTCACAATAAATAAATGCGCAGAAAATTACAAAATAATTACCAAACTTTATTAACATCAAATGAATAAATAAGCACAATTAAAAAGTAGAACAAGCATAGCAGAAAAAATTCATGGCTACCCAAGATCAAAAAGCATAAATTAGTCAAATACTTGTGGCAAAACTGCCTACAAAATACCCTAGTAATACCCTGGTGTTTGAGCTACTTCATGGGCATACGGTTAGTCGGCTCAATTTCTTCATCAAAATACTGTCCCTCAGAGCAAATTCTTTTTTGCCCTCTTTTGTTGTGGAACGGCCAGGTGAGATATGAGCCTCACTGACAGATATCTTATAAATGCTCACAATATAGCTCACCTGCTTCATCTGTGTGACCAAAGACAGATGCTATGCTGCTCTCTTTAGATATCCATGAGGTGTTCAACACCCTATGTATTAGCAGATCAGGTGCACTGGGGCTTTTTGTCCCTGCTCTTCGGGAGGCTTAGGGTTTTCACTCTCTTCATTCTCAATTGCAGCATGGAATGAACCAGGGATGCCCATAGAAGATCTTTGTATCAGCTCTGGAAATATCCTGTCTATTTTGAATTATATTTATATTTGAGGCATTTTGGTCATCATGGTGGGAGATCACCATGACCTTTATGGTGGCTATAAACTAACTGCAAGTAATGCAGCTATCCTGGCTCCAAAATACGGACGTGTATGTATAAATATACAATACAATACAATATATAAATATGTATGTATATATATATATATATATATATATATATATATATATATATATATATATGCAGCAGGTAAAAAAGCATGAACCACTTATCCAATTTTCTAAGTTAATATATTTCTAAAGTTGCTATTGTCATGAAAACTTCTCCAGCTCCACACTGGAAAAGAAATCACACAATAGATGTTTATAAATTATGTGTAATAATAAAAAATGACACAGAAAAAAAGTATTGAGCATGCTTACTCAAATGTATTTAATGCAGTGTACAAAAGTCTGTGCTGGTGATGACAGCTTTAAGATGCCAACTATATTAATAAAACATCACTGTAATTTTGACCCATTCATCCATTCAATTAAACCGTAATTAGTGCAGAGTACAGAAAGACAAGCAGAAACAAGGCTGACAACAAAGCAAAGTCAAACAAATGAGTCAATAAACAAGAGGTGAAGAGGTACAAAATCATAAGGCAGAAGAGTAATCAAGGTTCAGACAAAAGTTAAGAATTACAGCACAAACACCGCAGAGTATCTCAAGGAACCAAAAAAACAAAATGAATTACAGAAACAGGTATGTTAAACAAGCTGGAGTGAAACCACCCCTGTAGCCAATTGGTTTGGCCAACTGTCACTTAAGTTGGCACCTGAAACACACAACCAGATCAAAGAGGCTGCCGACTCAAATAGCCCCTTACAGAATATAACATTCAGGTCTGGTTCCCAAGCAGGAAAACTGATCTACAGAACCACCAAAATAAAAGGAACAAGAAAGATGCAGAAGTAGTCAATTCGGATACTTCTGACATCAGGGCTTTAGTTCTTTTGGATTTAGGTTATTTTGTTTTTCTGATTGAGAATTTCATTGCTTGTGTCATTGTAATTATTGAGTTATTGAGTTAAATTGCCCATTATTATTTAATTTTCATAATCCTGGTGGATGGCAGCCTATTAGAGATGAGCGAACATACTCGTCCGAGCTTGATGCTCGATCGAGCATTAGCGTACTCGTAACTGCTCGTTGCTCGGACGAGTATTTCGCCCGCTCGAGAAAATGGCAGCTCCCGCCGTTTTGCTTTTTGGCGGCCAGAAACAGAGCCAATCACAAGCCAGGAGACTCTGCACTCCACCCAGCATGACGTGGTACCCTTACACGTCGATAGCAGTGGTTGGCTGGCCAGATCAGGTGACCCTGGGATAGACTAGCCGCTGCCCGCGCTGCTCGGATCATTCTCTGTCTGGATGCCGCTAGGGAGAGAGCTGCTGCTGGTCAGGGAAAGCGTTAGGGTGTTCTATTAGCTTACTGTTAGGCAGGAGTGATTCTACAACAACCCAACAGCCCTTCTTAGGGCTACAATAACGTTATACTTTTTTTTTTTATTTGCTTGTGGCTGGGCTTGCTGGTACTAGTAGTGCAGCTAGTACCATATTGTGAGGAATTAGCAGGGGGACTTGCTACCGTTGTGTTTAGCTCTTAGTGACACACATATCCACCTCAAACACCAAAGTGGGAAAATTTATTAGGGGTTTGATTTCAATTAGGCACAGTCTGCCAGTTTCTTTTTATTTTACGTTTCTTTTTTTAATAACTCAGTGTCATCTCATCTTGCATAGTAGTGTGCTTTAATACTTGGCTAGAAAATAGCCATAGGAGAATCCAAACGGCTTACTTACGCCTACAGTAGCGTTATATATATTTGATTTCTGGTTGATCTGCTGGTGGCTGTAGTTGCTGCAGTGCATCTACTAGCAAATTGTGAGCAATTTGGAGTGAGACTTGCGACCACTGTGTTTTGCGCTTAGTGACGCACATATCCATCGCAAAGACCGAAGTGGGAAAATTTATTAGGGCCCGGGGTTGTATTTCAATTAGGCACAGTCTGCCATTTCCTTTTTTATTTTACGTTTATTTTTTTCATAACTCAGCGTCATCTCATCTGGCATAGTAGTGTGCTTTAATACTTGGCTAGAAAATAGCCATAGGAGAATCCAAACGGCTTACTTACGCCTACAGTAGCGTTATATATATTTGATTTCTGGTTGATCTGCTGGTGGCTGTAGTTGCTGCAGTGCATCTACTAGCAAATTGTGAGCAATTTGGAGTGAGACTTGCGACCACTGTGTTTTGCGCTTAGTGACGCACATATCCATCGCAAAGACCGAAGTGGGAAAATTTATTAGGGCCAAGGGTTGTATTTCAATTAGGCACAGTCTGCCATTTCCTTTTTTATTTTACGTTTATTTTTTTCATAACTCAGCGTCATCTCATCTGGCATAGTAGTGTGCTTTAATACTTGGCTAGAAAATAGCCATAGGAGAATCCAAACGGCTTACTTACGCCTACAGTAGCGTTATATATATTTGATTTCTGGTTGATCTGCTGGTGGCTGTAGTTGCTGCAGTGCATCTACTAGCAAATTGTGAGCAATTTGGAGTGAGACTTGCGACCACTGTGTTTTGCGCTTAGTGACGCACATATCCATCGCAAAGACCGAAGTGGGAAAATTTATTAGGGCCCGGGGTTGTATTTCAATTAGGCACAGTCTGCCATTTCCTTTTTTATTTTACGTTTATTTTTTTCATAACTCAGCGTCATCTCATCTGGCATAGTAGTGTGCTTTAATACTTGGCTAGAAAATAGCCATAGGAGAATCCAAACGGCTTACTTACGCCTACAGTAGCGTTATATATATTTGATTTCTGGTTGATCTGCTGGTGGCTGTAGTTGCTGCAGTGCATCTACTAGCAAATTGTGAGCAATTTGGAGTGAGACTTGCGACCACTGTGTTTTGCGCTTAGTGACGCACATATCCATCGCAAAGACCGAAGTGGGAAAATTTATTAGGGCCAAGGGTTGTATTTCAATTAGGCACAGTCTGCCATTTCCTTTTTTATTTTACGTTTATTTTTTTCATAACTCAGCGTCATCTCATCTGGCATAGTAGTGTGCTTTAATACTTGGCTAGAAAATAGCCATAGGAGAATCCAAACGGCTTACTTACGCCTACAGTAGCGTTATATATATTTGATTTCTGGTTGATCTGCTGGTGGCTGTAGTTGCTGCAGTGCATCTACTAGCAAATTGTGAGCAATTTGGAGTGAGACTTGCGACCACTGTGTTTTGCGCTTAGTGACGCACATATCCATCGCAAAGACCGAAGTGGGAAAATTTATTAGGGCCCGGGGTTGGATTTCAATTAGGCACAGTCTGCCATTTCCTTTTTTATTTTACGTTTATTTTTTTCATAACTCAGCGTCATCTCATCTGGCATAGTAGTGTGCTTTAATACTTGGCTAGAAAATAGCCATAGGAGAATCCAAACGGCTTACTTACGCCTACAGTAGCGTTATATATATTTGATTTCTGGTTGATCTGCTGGTGGCTGTAGTTGCTGCAGTGCATCTACTAGCAAATTGTGAGCAATTTGGAGTGAGACTTGCGACCACTGTGTTTTGCGCTTAGTGACGCACATATCCATCGCAAAGACCGAAGTGGGAAAATTTATTAGGGCCCGGGGTTGGATTTCAATTAGGCACAGTCTGCCATTTCCTTTTTTATTTTACGTTTATTTTTTTAATAACTCAGTGTCATCTCATCTGGCATAGCAGTGTGCTTTCATACTTGGCTAGAAAATAGCCATAGCAATAGGATAGCATCGTTTGGTTTTAAAAACTAAAAAACACAAAAAAAAAAAAAAACACAAAAAAAAGTAAAAAAAAAAATTAAAGTTATAACTCTCATTTTCAAAATGTTTAACCCGAGGGCTAGGGGTAGAGGACGAGGGCGGGGACGTGGGCGTCCAACTACTGCAGGGGTCAGAGGCCGTGGTCCTGGGCGGGGTGAGACACCACCTGCTTATGAGGGAGCAGGGGAACGCCGCAGAGCTACACTCCCTAGGTTCATGTCTGAAGTTACTGGGACTCTTGGTAGAGCACTGTTGAGGCCAGAACAGTGCGAACAGGTGATGTCGTGTATTGCCGACAATGCTTCGAGCAATTTGTCCACCAGTCAGTCTTCCACGCAGTCCACCCATGTCACCGAAATCGGCACTCCTCCAGCTCCTGCACCTCAGCCTCCTCCCCCCCAGTCTGCCCCCTCCCAGCAAAATTTGCCATTTGAACCGGCATACTCTGAGGAACTGTTTTCTGGACCCTTCCCACAGTCACAAACCACTTGTCCGGTTGCTGCTGAGCAATTTTCCGATGCCCAGGTTTTCCACCAGTCGCAGTCTGTGGGTGATGATGACCTTGTTGACATACTGGAAGAAGTGTGTAAAGACGTGTCCGACGATGAGGAGACACGGTTGTCAGACAGTGGGGAAGTTGTTGTCAGGGCAGGAAGTCCGAGGGGGGAGCAGACTGAGGGATCGGAGGATGATGAGGTGACAGACCCAAGCTGGGTTGAGAGGCCGGGTGAACACAGTGCTTCTGAGATGGAGGAGAGTCCTCGACCAGAACAGGTTGGAAGAGGCAGTGGTGGGGCCAGACGGAGAGGCAGGGCCAGAGCTGGTGCATCAGCGCCAAATGTGTCAACTAGTGAAGCTCCCGTGGCGAGGGCTCCTGCGGCGAGGGCTAGATTTTCAGAAGTCTGGAGGTTCTTTAAGGAAACACCGGATGACCGACGGACTGTGGTGTGCCACATTTGCCAAACCAGGATCAGCAGGGGTTCCACCACTAATAGCTTAACTACCACCAGTATGCGCAGGCATATGAATGCTAAACACCCCACTCAGTGGCAACAAGCGCGTTCACCTCCGGCCGTGCACACCACTGCTCCTTCCCCTGTGTCAGCTGATAGTCAGCCCCCTGCCCAGGACCCTGCCACAAAAACCCCATCGTCGCCTCCACGATCCTCCACAGCATCCACCAGCGTTCAGCTCTCCATACCCCAGACGCTGGAGCGGAAACGCAAATATAGTGCAACCCACCCGCACGCCCAAGCCCTTAATGTGCACATCACCAGATTGCTAAGCCTGGAGATGCTGCCCTATAGGCTAGTAGAGACCGAGGCCTTTCGCAGCCTCATGGCGGCGCCCCCCCCAGCCGCCACTACTTTTCCCGATGTGCCGTCCCAGCCCTGCACCAGCACGTGTCAGACAACATAATCCGTGCCCTGACCAACGCCGTTTCTGACAAGGTCCACCTGACCACGGACACGTGGACGAGTGCTGCCGGGAAGGGCCACTATATATCGCTGACGGCACATTGGGTTAACTTGGTGGAGGCTGGGACCGAGTCTGACCCTGCGGCTGGTCATATACTGCCGACGCCGAGGATTGCGGGGCCTACCTCGGTCCAGGTGTTTCAGGCCTGCTATGCCTCCTCCTCCTCCCACCCCTCCTCCACCTCCTCCTCCGAACGACCATCCGTGGGCATGGCGCCATCAGTCGGTAGCTCTAGGCACAGCAGCAGTGCCGTCGCTAAGCGACAGCAGGCGGTGCTCAAACTGCTGAGCCTAGGCGATAAAAGGCACACCACCCAAGAACTATTACAGGGCATCACGGCGCAGACTGATCTGTGGCTGGCACCGCTGAACCTGAAGCCAGGCATGGTTGTGTGTGACAACGGCCGTAACCTGGTGGCGGCTCTGCAACTCGGCAGACTGACACATGTGCCATGCCTGGCCCATGTGTTAAATCTGATAGTTCAGCGTTTCCTCAAGACATACCCCAATCTGTCTGATTTGCTCACGAAGGTGCGCCGCATCTGTGCGCATTTCAGGAAGTCCAGCACAGATGCTGCCACTCTCAGGGCAGCGCAGCGCCGCCTCCAACTGCCCGCTCACCGACTGTTGTGCGACGTGCCCACGAGGTGGAATTCAACACTGACCATGTTATCCAGAGTTTACCAGCAGCGCCGAGCGATTGTAGACTGCCAGATGTCAACTTCCACCAGAACTGGTATTCAGGTCAGTCAGCTTCCTCAAGTCTACAATGAGGAGTGGACGTGGATGTCTGATATCTGTCAGGTGCTGAGTAACTTTGAGGAGTCAACACAGATGGTCAGTGGCGATGCCGCCATCATCAGCCTCACCATCCCGCTGCTTGGCCTGTTGAAAAACTCTCTGGTCAGCATGAAGTCGGAAGCTTTGCGCTCCTCACAAGAGACGGGGGAAGAAGATTCCCTTGTTGATAGCCAAAGCACCCTTAGGTCTGTTTCTCAGCGCATATCGGAGGAGGTGGAGGTGGAGGAGGATGAGGAGGAAGAGGAGGAGAATGTTGGCGAGACACAAGAGGGGACCATTGTTGAGTTCTTCACTGTTGAGCGTATATGGGCAGAAGAAGAGGAGTTGGAGGAGTTGAAGGAGGAGGAAATGGACAGTCAGGCCAGTGAGGGGAGTGAATTCTTACGCGTTGGTACTCTGGCGCATATGGCAGATTTCATGCTAGGCTGCCTATCCCGTGACCCTCGCGTTCAAAGAATTTATTCCAGCACCGATTACTGGGTGTTCACTCTTCTGGACCCACGGTACAAGCAAAATCTTTCCACTCTCATCCCTGGAGAGGAAAGGAGTATGAGAATGCATGAATACCAGCAGGCCCTGGTGCACAAGCTGAAACAGTATTTCCCTTCTGACAGCGCTAGCGGCAGAGTGCGTAGTTCTGCGGGACAAGTAGCGAGGGAGAGTAGGCGAGCAGGCAGCTTGTCCAGCACTGGCAAGGGTACGCTTTACAAGGCTTTTGCCAGCTTTATGTCACCCCAGCAAGACACTGTCACCTGTCCCCAGTCTCGGCAGAGTAGGGCTGATCTTTACAGAAAGATGGTGAGGGAGTACGTAGCTGACCATACCATCGTCCTAAATGATCACACAGCTCCCTACAACTACTGGGTTTCAAAGCTGGACATGTGGCACGAACTGGCGCTGTACGCCTTGGAGGTTCTTGCCTGCCCTGCCGCTAGCGTCTTGTCCGAGCGGGTTTTCAGTGCAGCTGGTGGCATCATCACCGATAAGCGTACACGCCTGTCGACTGACAGCGCTGACAGGCTGACGCTTATCAAGATGAATAAAGCCTGGATTTCTCCTAATTTCCAATCTCCACCAGGTGAAGGAAGCTCAACCTGAATAATTTATCCACTCCTCCTCCTCCTCATTTTCCTCCTTCTCCTCCTCTTTGTACAGTAAAGCAGAGGAAACTGGCTATTTTTTGACAGGGCCCACTGGCTCTAGCTATAGTACTTTATGCATTTAATTTTTATGGAGGGCCACCGACCCGGTCCTCTGTTTTAAACAATTTTTGGGAGTGCCACATACAGGCACTCAATCTATTCAATTTTTCTGGAGGGCCACCTACCTGCTCCTCTGGTTTGAAAACTTTTTTGGACTGCCACATACAGGCACTCAATCTATTCCATTTTTCTGGAGGGCCACCTACCTGCTCCTCTGGTTTGAAAACTTTTTTGGACTGCCACATACAGGCACTCAATCTATTCAATTTTTCTGGAGGGCCACCTACCTGCTCCTCTGGTTTGAAAACTTTTTTGGACTGCCACATACAGGCACTCAATCTATTCAATTTTTCTGGAGGGCCACCTACCTGCTCCTCTGGTTTGAAAACTTTTTTGGACTGCCACATACAGGCACTCAATCTATTCCATTTTTCTGGAGGGCCACCTACCTGCTTCTCTGGTTTGAAAACTTTTTTGGACTGCCACATACAGGCACTATCCAAATTGAATTGTCTCCATAGCAGCCTCCACACGTTGTCTCCATTGCTACCTCCAAAAGTCGTCCATATAGCTGCCTCCATACATCGTCCCTTTATCAAACGAGGTGTGTCAGGCCGAAATTTGGGTTTTTTTCATGGATTCCACATCAAAGTTGTTAACTTTGTCGCCACCCTGCTGTGTTATCCACAAAATACACTGGCAAACTTTTACCATTTACGGATATTATTTCAGCGCTTCTTGCGCATCTGTTTACATTCCCCTTACCCGCCATATCCTAAACTTATAAGAACGCTACTACACTTGATCTTATACAAAAGGTTCTTAGAAGTGCTGTTTGGGGAGTAGCCTAGAGACAGGGGCTTGGATTGGCGAAAGCTCGCCTGGCAGCGGAGCGCCAGCTCCATGCCAAGAACCAACTAACATAGTTTTAACTGCAGCACCTTTAATCTACTACTAGTTCACTGCCTCCATACATGGCCGCCTTATCAAACGTGCTGTGTCAGGCAGAATTTTGGGTTGTTTTCATGGCTTCCACAACAAACTTGTTAACTTTGTCGCCACCCTGCTGTGTAATCCTCAAAATATACTGGCAAACTTTTACCATTTACAGATATTATTTCAGCGCTTCTTGCGCATCTGTTTACATTCCCCTCACCCGCCATATTCCAAACTTATAAGAACGCTACTACACTTAACTTGGTGCAGGCTGGGACCGAGTCTGACCCTGGGGCTGGTCATATACTGCCGACGCAGAGGATTGCGGGGCCTACCTCGGTCCATGTGTTTCAGGCCTACTATGCCTCCTCCTCCTCCCACCCCTCCTCCACCTCCTCCTCCTCCGAATTACCATCCGTGGGCATGACGCCATCAGTCGGTAGCTCTAGGCACAGCAGCAGTGCCGTCGCTAAGCGACAGCAGGTGGTGCTCAAACTGCTGAGCCTAGGTGATAAAAGGCACACCGCCCAAGAGCTATTACAGGGCATTCCACATCAAACTTGTTAACTTTGTCGCCACCGTGCTGTGTAAGCCACAAAATATACTGGAAAACTTTTTTCATTTACGGATATTATTTCAGCGCTTCTTGCGCATCTGTTTACATTCCCCTCACCCGCCATATCCCAAACTTATAAGAACGCTACTACACTTGATCTTATACAAAAGGTTCTTAGAAGTGCTGTTTGGGGAGTAGCCTAGAGACAGGGGCTTGGATTGGCGAAAGCTTGCCTGGCAGCGGAGCGCCAGCTCCATGCCAAGATCCAACTAACATAGTTTTAACTGCAGCACCTTTAATCTACTACTAGTTCACTGCCTCCATACATGGTCCCCTTATCAAACGAGCTGTGTCAGGCAGAATTTTGGATTGTTTTCATGGCTTCCATGTTAACTTTGTCGCCACCCTGCTGTGTAATCCACAAAATATACTGGCAAACTTTTATCATGTACCGATATTATTTGAGCGCTTCTTGCTCACCTCCTTTGGTTCCTCTCTGCCACCCATTGGTTTGAAGCCTGAGTCCATTTAGGGTATGTTGCCATGACACTCTCTAGCCTGCCGCTGCTGCCGCTGCCGCTGCCTCTGCATGCCGTCCCCTATAGTGTCAGGGTCAATTATTGGATGTTTTAGATGCTATCTAGCCTCATTCGGTCACTCTGTCATGGCCATGCTGTTGCCCATAATTTTGGCATAATGGTGCGATTAAGCAGCCTCAGAGGCATCCATGCATGCTGCCCCTGCTGTTTCCTGTCCATTTCCGTGGTGTTTCCATCCTTTTCTGAGGTTCCCAGGTGTTTGGCCAAGCTTCCCTGTGCAGAGCCTTGGTCCCCTTGAAAAATGCTCGAGTCTCCCATTGACTTCAATGGGGCTCGTTACTCGAAACGAGCACTCGAGCATCGGGAAAAGTTTGTCTCAAATAACGAGTACCCGAGCATTTTAGTGCTCGCTCATCTCTACAGCCTATTTTTATCAGGAATGTCTCTGTACATTTTGCCATTCATCCTGCCTTCAAATATATGAAGTTTGCCATTGCCATATGCAGAACAGCCACACAATATGATGTGCCCCATCCAAACTACATCACTATTAGCATGGTGCTTATACAGTGCTCCATAAATGGTGTGTATTGTTGCATTCAAAGAGTTCACATTGGCCTCATCTCATCAGACAATATTCTCCCACTATTTCACAGACTTGTCTTACAGTTGTTTTGCAAACTTGAAATGCTTGAACATGCGTTTTTTACACCAGTGGAATCATGCTGAGTGAGCGTATATACAGACCATGGAGGTAGAGTGAATTAGTTATTGTTTTGAAACAATTCCATCTGCTGATTCCATGTCTTTCTGTGCCAAGCCAGTCTTTGGCATTTGATTATTGCCCTGTTTATGACCAGTTTATGGTGAAATTATTTTCTTTCCACTTCTGGATTATAGCCCCAACAATGTTTACTGTTGTGGCCATAATCCAGACATGAGATGATTTTTTGGTTCACCTTGGTTTTCTAAGTTATTGGTTGAACCAGGTATTGCTTACAAAAAATGTATCTCCAGCAATTGCAGTTTCATAAAAATTCCCACATTTTAGGAATCATTAAAAGTATTAATGGTGAACAATGATTTATTAGAGTAATTAAACGTAAGAATGATAAAAAATTATGTTTTTGATGACTCTGTATTATTTGGTGATTTTGCTACGTCCTCGCACCAGGGCCTGACCTTTTGGTGTTGGGACAGCTGGATTCCCTAGTACCTGAGTGACTGGCATGATGCAGTGTCGTGGGTACCTTGGACCAGGTGTAACATCCACCTTCATGCCAGGCAGGGCTAGCTAGGAGATGCAAGAAGAGGGAGAAGCTGCAATGTAGTGAAAGGACGTATAGTGAAGGGATTTCTGGAGAAGGTTGAGGTTCAGGATGATATTGGAGGCCATGGATAACACATGGAGACAGGGGTTAATGCATTTAAAAACTCAAAGTCTTTTTATTTAGCAGACTTCCAACAGGTAATGGGCTGAGGTAGAAAGGTACTTCCTGCTTTGTCTACAAGGTAGCGGGCGTTTGGATGCAGTTTGGGTGTAGCTCACAGCTTAGGCAGCTGAAGAATGGGGCTGAAGAATGGTTGAGCTGCTTGGGCAGCTAAATTAGGTAAGCTCTGTGGAGAGGCAGAGCTGTAGGCCTGATGGAGGGGAAGCCAGAAGCAGACAAGAGCAGCAGGCTGCAAGTCTCTGCAGAAATAAAAATGTTCACTGATTTACGAAAACCTCAGAACGCTCTGGAAGTCCAGCCAGGGGGAGCATTTATAATCTCTCACTCTGAGGGGAAATCCCATCTTCTAAGCAATTGCTGATTTCACTGAAGAGAAAAACTTTAAAGAGAACTTTAACCCTTTCCTTCAGGCAGATAGTAATAAAAGCTACAATACCAGAAACAACAATTATATGAATAACATGGAAATACTAAGAAATAACTAGGCTGAGCATAGAAAACATCACCCAGATTGGTATAAATGAGTTGGCCATACTCTACTAAATTGCAAGGGTTGTATAGGTTTGACCCATGGGCCATTACAATTTCTGTATTATTTCCCTTACTACCAAATTAATCTTTTCTCCTGGCAAAGCGCTCCTGTTGTGATCCTGAATGATTTGGTTAGCTGTGGTCTCATCCAGTTTTTATAATTTTTTTTTTTCTCACAACAGGGGAATATTATTAAAACATTAGCTGATAGAGTTCAGCTGGTGACATGACTTCCATGGAATTCATGCACCTCTCTGTCTCGATGTGTTCAACACCCTCCCCTCTATTTTTATTCATATTTGAATTTATGTGGACCTATGGTTTGATTTCTTTAACAAGCAATTGGATTTGAATTTTATGTCAATAGCACTTTTAAAAATATATTTACTTGCAAAATTGGTGACATGTTCCATCCATTATTTCACCCACAGTATAACCAGAGATAATCTTTTTTTTTTAAATTGAGAATGTGCTTTAATTTCCATGCACCCTTTTTATAGACAGATATATGTGAAGATGACAATTTTTATTTGCTGTATTGAAACTTTTTTCTCCTTCAATAAGACCTGTAAGTCTTACATTATGTTACAATACACCCACTACAATTTGCACTTGAATTACTTTAATCCATTGCCTGCTGCCAAGATCTTTTAATGTGAAAACTAAGCTGTAGTTGTAGGTCTAAGGTTTTAAATTGTAGTGAAGCTATATTTAAGGTCATGCATATAAATTGTAGATAGGTTAAAAATATTTAAACACATAGAAAACAAATTTTAAAAAATGTTGAAATGTAAATGTTTTATTGTATACTTTCCATTACTGGCGTTTTTTGGATTTTGCTCTGCTCATGATCACATTGGAACAATATCAATGGCCACCTGATTAAAATTACAGGGATCTACAGTTGACTAATACTTTATTGATATCCTTAGACACCTTTAAAGCAATGTATCAGGGTAGGTAAGGTTGAATAAAGACATCTACCAACAATTGACAAGATGATCAGTAGGGAAAAAGTAAAATTTGACCACCACGATCAATCCCTTGCTAAAAATCCTATCAATTCTTTTTTTTTTTCCAAGAACATTTGATATTTTTGATTTAACCCCATAGCACATTATGAAGTACATGTACGTGGGAAAATTGCTGCACATGTACGTCTCCATGATGTGTGTGACAGCCTGCCTGTTTCACCAGTTAGACGCTGCAGTCAAAGTGACAGTGGCGTCTAAGGAGCAGAGCCCCCATACTCACCTGGCAGATTGGCATTCTGCACAGAGATGCCGACTGCTTCCATGGCAGCCATGGGGTTCTATGAAGGTCCCTAGGAATGCCGTCAGTAAGTGCCTGTCAGCCTATACAGAATGCATAGACTAACTAAGGTAATATACTCCAGTACATTAGTATTGCAGTATATTACATTGAACAAGTGATCAAAGTAGAACAGTATTTTTTTTAATGTGTAAATAAAGAAAATATAAAATAAAAGAGTAAAGATCCCCTAATGCCCCATCACATATAAAAATCTAAGTTTACATTGAAAAAACTGAAAATCACCACAAAACACAACATATTGGGTATCACCACGCCTGTAACAACCTGTAGAATAAAATGAAATTTTTATTAAACTTGTATGGTTAACACCCTAAAAATAAAAAAAACACAAAAATTATGATATCACATCCAACCTCATTAAAAAGATTAAAAAGTGATCAAAAAGTAACATTTACCCTTACATGATACCAATAAAAAGTACAGCTCCTCCTGCAAAAAACAAGCCCTAAAACTGTTTGTATTTAAAAAAAATTAAAATGTTATGTCTTTTAGAACATGGTGTTACAAAAACAAGCACATTTCAACAAATGAGTTTTATATTCTGCAAAACAAGGTAACCATAAAAAGCTGAATAAATGGGGTATACGGTACCAAAAAAACCCTAAAGTACCTAAGTACTTTATGTACATGTATAATCAGCTATCACAACATTTTGGGCACTTTATTGTCTTTGTTATGGGCCATAGATTAAAGAGATAACAGGGATAATCTGTATAGTGTCCATTCAAATAGTTTCAGATTGTAATAAAATTTCCATTTACCAATATTTTGTCAAAACTAAATAACCCAAACCTGTGTGTTAGGCAGTAAATGAATGCATTGAATTGACTAGTAGAAATATATGGACAGTGAGTACTAAGACTACTACCAGTATGTTGTCTAACAGCTTAACATCTTCTAGATTATGTTTCTTTCATAGCCCAGCATAGTTCCATCACCGAGATAAAATCAACTTTGAAGTAAAATGTAAATTGGTAGAATAAAGTCAAGGAGGCGGAGAAAGGAAAATCTTGAATTCAGTTTAAATCTACACCTCCTTGACTTTATTTACCAATTTACATCTCAGTTCATAGTTGATTTTCTGGATGATGTCACCACACTGGGCCATGAAATAAATTGATATTGAAGGTGTTCAGCTGCTTGACAACATACTGGTAGTTGTTTAATAGGTATTTTTCTGCTGACAGATTGCCTTTAAGGGGGTCATGGGATTAGCTTTATCCAATGAACAGACTTCTTGAACCAGGGCATAGATGGGAAATGAAGTCGCCTTGAAATCAAAAGTGACATACAGTGTCTGAGGAAGCCACTTAATGGCTAAAGCTGGCTCCATGACACCTTGGAACTTTCAGTCAGGTGCAGGCCTGAGATTAGAAAAAGTGTATTTGTTCCGTTTTGACTTACCCCAGCCCTGATCACCTGTTTGATGAATAAATAAAATAAATAAATAAATATCAGAACTGTGAATAAATGTATTACTGTATTATGTTCAGGACTCTGTTTGAAAAACAAACATTGTACTATGATTGGTTTCCTATATATTAAGAATGTAAGGCACTAAAGACAATACTGATATGGACAACGTCATAAATTGGCATGCATATACTCTTTATTAAATGGCGGTTTATTTGTAACAAACGTCATTACAACTTTATTAAAACAATTGTATGAAACCTCTTATTAGCACAATCTTATTTTATGTAAAGTCAGCAGTAGTCAAATGAATAAAACAAATTAATAGAAAGTAAAATACCTTATGAGCATTTTATTGAGGAGATTGTGAAGTCCATTAGAGTTCTTAATATTGGCAAATTGTAATTAGGCAGCAGAATATTTGTTTAGCCCGAGACTCATTAAACATCACCTTTGGGTTTCACCTAATTACAAGCTTACAACATTTCTCTTGTATAGGTCTGAATTTTAATCGAACATAATTAAAGTGAGATTTCAAGGGGTTTTTTTTGGACCTATTCAGAGGAAAATCAATTCACCCTAAACTTCTTCAACAGCCCATAATATAAATGATTGGTATTAATGTATTTTTATTCAAGAAATAAGGTGTAGATCTTCTCATAAAAAAGAGGATATTTTAGATTTAAAAAGTAATAACATGAATTATGTAAAGCAACTACTCTTTGCTAGTTTATATTGAAGTAAATATTAAAAAATAACTTCTTCACACAGATAATCTTTCAGTAATACAACCAATGCTAAGACAAAAAAAATAAAAAATATCATCTGAACTGACACTGCTGTTGCCTTTCCAAAAAAAAAACTTTAAAGCTAATAAATTTAGACCAGGTGTATTGTAAAGTATAGCATACAAATGGGAGTTTATAAGCGAACGTGTGAAACCAAAGTGGACCAGAGCAATAGATTCTTAAAGTTTCTTTTTCTTCTAAACACCTTTTATTTATTATTTTACATCAATTCACTGACTTAATCTGATAATAAATTCCATTGTTATTATGAATAATTCACTGTAAATTACGAAACCAACAAGATACTAAAATTTTACTTTATTATATGAGGGATGAATTGTATCAGTGTTGTCTCAGTCAGTGACAAAAAATACCCTCAAGTTCTTAGACTCTCCAAACATCAGATACACATATACCGTACACTTATCTATGTCAGTCTTATTTTATTCGTACATCACTGACTACATAGGAGCAGTACTCAATCTGTTGTAAGTAGGTGGAGCTAAACTCTAGATCCTGTAGGAGCTTCCAGTAACATGGTGTAACAGCTACTCAAAATTTGTCTCATAAGACAATACTGATACAACTTATCCCTCTTTTTAAATACAAAAAGTAAAATTTTAGTATCTTGTTGGTTCCGTAATTTACACAGAATTTTTCATTTATGATTTAACAACAAACAATAACATCATAAACACACATTGCTGCACTGTTCATACTGGCTATGGAGACCCTTTTTTAGAGGATACTTCAGTTCCCAACTATTAAAGGGAACCTGTCACCATGAGACCCATTTTTAGCACCCCCTTACAGAGCTAGTATATACACTCCCAGAAAGATTTTGTATACAAAATAAGTTTTGCAGAAAAAAAATGTTATATAGTACCTTTCAATACCATGTGCTCTGTGACTAGGCACTTGTCACCTGGGAGGAGCTATAGAGGAGCAGGGGGTGTTGCTAAGCAGGGTTATTTCCATTTTCATATATTTGAAAAAGACACATGGAGGAGTGGTTTCCCAAGCATGGGGGGTAAATTGCTCCTCTATAGCCACTCCCAGGGGATGAATGCTTAGTCACAGAGCACATGGCATTGAAAGATACTATGTAACATATATTTATATATTTGAAAAAGACACATGGAAGGGTAAACTGCTCCTCTATTGCCACTCCGAGGGGATGAATGCTTAGTCACAGAGCACATGGCATTGAAAGGTACTATGTAACATATCTTTTTTTCTGTAAAACCTATTTTTTATACAAGACCTCTTGGGGATGGTGTTAAAAGTGTGTCTCCTAGTAATAGATTCCCTTTAAGGAACTAAAAGTTTCTAACTTTCATCTGACCACAGCAGTAAATGTAGTTATTTTGGGGACGAACGTGTCGTCAGCAATATCAACTACGTTGCATATTTTTAATGCATTCGGGAAACACTTCCATAAGGTACGAGGTACTCAAATTACATGTATTCCTGACTTCTTTTGCTCCTTGCACCTTAGCATTGAGCACTGTCACAGTAAAGTGCAGAATCATAATGGCTGAGCCCTCTCCATACAGTATGGGGGACTGCTAGATTATACAATTAACACGGGTCGCTAACACCTGAAATTGACTGTGTTAATCTTTTAGATGTTGCAGTTAAACACTGCCATATTGTATATGATTGTCATAGCCTGGTTAGCTTCAGGCCCTGCATTAAATCACCAAAAACCTGTAAGGATTTTTTTTTCATGATTGATCTTACCCAAAGAATAAAGGGGATGTGTCCTTTTAGCCATATAATAATAATAATAATAATAATAATAATAATAATCTTTATTTATATAGCACCATCATATTCTGCAGCACTTTGCTAATTATATGGGACATATACAAATATAATACTACATTACAGAGCACAAACAGTCATATGGAACAATAGGAGTATGGCCCTGCTCGCATGAGCCTTCAGTCTATGAGGATGAGACAGTGAAGCAAGAGCTTTCAGTCTATGAGGATGAGGGGGTGACACAAGAGCTTACAGTCTATGAGGATGAGGGGGTGACACAAGAGCTTACAGTCTATGAGGATGAGGACGTGACACAAGAGGTATAAGAGCTTGTATAATGGTCAAGCCATTCTTTATAAGGGAACAGAATAAAATAATTTAATAAATAAAAAAATTCTGCTGCTTGAACCAGCCATCAACCGCAATCTAATATATAAGGTCCAAAGGAAGAGTGAAGGCCATAAAAACAAAGCCTTCAATAAATTGGTGTAAATTAATTTTTTAAGTAAATTTCACTGCTTTTGGAATGTTTTTGAAGATTCCTAGTAGATTGCATGTGATATTAAATGACACTACAATGAAGTACAATCCAGAAAACAGGCCCTCAAGCATCTCTGTAAATGGACAAATATAAAGTTCCTAACACTTGGGATAAGTGGTATATGAACCAGAAACAAAAAAATAAAAAGGCCTGCCATAGCAAAGGGGATGGAGTACAAACCCATTTAGCCATGATGGATAGTAGAATGAACATTTTAAAAAACCTACTGTACATACTCACAATTCTCCATATACGCCTACCTTTAGGCGTATTGCTTCAGATTGCTTGTAGACAAAAATAATAATAAGTGAACAGGTATTTCACTAAACTAGCCTACAGTTTCTTAAGTGTCTGTTGATCTATTTATTAGTATTGTTTTAACTCTTTAAATATATAGTTATTGGGGGATATTTATCAGGGCCTCTGCTCTACTTCAGTAGTGTAGAAACCCTGAAATAATTGCTAAAATTAGCTTATTGCTAGCACTTGTGATTATTTGTGCCAATCTGCCAACTTCACACCAGTGGGGAGTGAAGGGGCGCGAAGGGGAGTGCGTGTTAAAAATCGACAGGGCCTGGAGTAAAAATAAATGCTGCACATGACCCCACTGGATACATCAAGAGGCTTCAGCCTCTTGATGTATCGTACTGCACGAGAGCATCGTCAGGGCCTGGTGTAGAAATAAGTTCTCCGCAAGACCCTGCCGAATACATTTATGTATCATACTGCGCAAGAGCAGCGGCAGGGCTGATGATAATGATAAATATGCCCCATTGTTTTCATTTCAGTTAACTAACCTGCAGAATTATCATTGCAGTAAATGATAATATCAGTTGGAAATATATTTTTTGGTGTTGTGGCAAGTAATATCCTCTTGGGATATTAAATTGTTATATTATCTTATCATGGCTTCATTGATACAAAATGGCTTACTCCACCTAACTCCCCAAGGGTCCTTTATACTGACTCATTACACTGAAATGGGTGTCACTTATATGTTTACCCTAGGGTAAAAATAGTTCCTATTCCTACTTACTTTCTTGTTCTGCTTTCCAGTGAGAGCCTTCTTTAGACTCCTCCAGAGTCCTGGATTGGTTGTCAATATCCATATAACGATCTCATGCATCTCACCACTGTCACTAAACCTCAGGTACTGGTTTCTGTACTCAAAGAGAAAAAGTCAGACCACAGAGAATAATGAATAAGAAGCAATCTTTATTTCATTATATAATGTCAATAAAAATGTCAACAAAAGATTCAAAATATTGTCCACAACTAAGCAGATGCAGTGACAGGCATCCTGGACAACAGGACAGTGTGGTGCTAAAATATGAAGCAGAACAACCAAATATTGATATCTTGAATAATAGAAGTTATACCTACCCAACTGTAATAGACAGTACAGCTGAAAAGTTGTTCAGAGGCTTAATCAGCATTACTAATCCATAGTATGTTAAATGTATACCCTCCGTTTGCCGGTATGACGGCAGTTCCAATGTAATTTTTGGCTTAGGAGCCTTCGTCTGGGGTTCCTACATAGTACCTAGAAACATGGTGACATAGTAAAGATCCCATCTTTCAGACCACAACAGAGCCAAAAATACAAGCAGTTCTGGAAAAGTCTGTTTGGAAAGATGAGAATCTTATCTTTAACACCACCCTTCATCGCCTACAGAAACTGTAACTTTTCATGAGTCACCTATTAAGGTGTTTGAGTGCTATATTGTTACTGAATGTCATGTGATAATCAAAACTGATTGCAGAAAGAAGTTCAATTACAGACTAGTTGAGCTGACTAGTAATAAACACTTTTCAAATGACAAAAAATGTGTATCAAAATCCATGTGGAAAGTATGGCGTGTTTGCACAGTTGGGTTCTGCAGTTATAAAGACCAAGGTTGTACCATTGACAAGTATCAGATAACATCCAGTCAAAGTAATCGACAGTATATTTATTCCCAGAAGTGGGAACTCAACAAACATAACCAAAAATTATCAGTAGATTGTTATACCAGTACCACACTATGGGGCAGATTTACTTACCTGGTCCAGTTGCGATCCAGCGGAGCGTTCTCCGACGTTGATTTGGGATTCACTAAGTTTGGGCGGCCTATGTCCACTAGGTGTCGCTGCTGCGCTGAAGTCCGCCGGAATTTAACTCGTGTATGTGAGTGCTATTTTTGCGACACAAATTTTTTTTTCAATTCCGCGGTTTTTCCGATGGCCAAGCCCCCAGTTTCTGTGGCGTGAAAGCCGGCACCGATGCGGCACAATCCGATCGCGTGCACCAAAATCCCATGGCAATTCGGCACAAATCGGAAAAATTCGGGAAACCCGGTGGAAAAACGTGATTCGGACCCTTAGTAAATGTGCCCCAATATGTCAGCAAAGGGGTTATATACTATTCCTGCGACAAGGCCATCAATCATCTTTTCCAGTGAGGATATGAATTGAAACCCTATGGGGGCACCCTCTAACTGTAAGAGAGTATGTACTGACAAGCAGAAAAAAATTATATTATTGTAACAAAAACATGACTTCAGACAGAATAAACTTAGAAAGTTCTAACCCTGTCATATTCCCTGACATATTCATGCGATACTATGGGTCAATAGATAGAACTTTTACAAAAGGAGACTGGATCAAAGAGAAGGATTTTAGATTTAACAGGTTCTCATGTGGTATGAATTTAAAATCAGATTTTCTTTTGTAAAGATATTGTAGTCTCTGTATCCATTACAGTATAACTTATGCTATGTCAAAAGTATGCTAAGCAAAAGTAAGTGTTTATGGTGAAGGAATGTAACTTCAAGAACCTTTAAAGGGACTCTGCCACCAGATTTTATCCCAGTAAACTTCTAGTCCCCTCAGGTAAGGTATGATATGTCCTTTCTAGAATACCCTCTTTTATGTGAACTTTTGCCTGTTTACAAATTTAAAAAAAAATCTCCTCTAAAGTTGTAAGCAAATGACCTGAGAAGAGTCATATTTTGCCTGACATGATCAAATTATTCAAGTTAGAGTCATCTTACAGAACATGCTGAATTTATGAGCTACACAGCTTGAGATACAGGTAAATACATACTAGGAAATGTGAGCTACAGATAATAGGCAGTTGCAGCTTATTTGTTTAACTGTCTAACCACAGTTCTACAGCTCACAGAACCCCAGCCTGATACATCAAAGATAAGAATCTCATCTCAGAACATGACAACCAAAGCAAAGAACCTAAGTACTATAGAACTGACAATAGGGGAATCTAAAATTATACTCCCCTGCAGCCTCTGAACTTGACTCATCTCAGGCAGAGCTGCAAATATGATTCTTCTCATTTTCACATGACTTTGGAGCAGAGTTTTTATTGGTAAATAACAGAGTTCTAGAAATGATATTTCATACCCTACAGAGGGGAATAATAGTTAAATGAGGTTCCCTTTAAGACACCAGCTGTTAAAGGGAACCTGTCACCAGGAACCTACTTTTCAACAAAGACGGGTTCAAAAACCCCAATACACCTGCATTCCAAAGTTGCCTTTGTCCCTTTTATGAGCATTTTCATTTCATTATAATGTGTATTTTAACTTACCTGGCTCCCTGCCAAAATCCTGTGCTTAGTCCTGGGAGTTGGCTTTGGTTTGAATTCATTTAACCCCTAGCTCTACGGCGCAGAGGTATAAGGAGTGTATGAAGAGGGCTCACGGGCTGAGTCCTCTTCATACAAAGGTGGGGGTTTTTGCATTTTGCAGAAAACCCCCATCGCTAATAACCGCGGTCAGTGCTTTTCTGTTACGGGACATTCCATTCTTTGTCATTGGTGAAATGGGTCAGTGGTGAATATTTGCAGGTTTTTAAAAAGTGTGCAGGCATGGGGCAGGAATGCTGCATGCTAGCCCACACTTGCACGGTGGTTGCACCCCTTCTCACCCCCCTCCATGCCCACATGGTGTGAAGGTGGAGTAGTCACCAAAATACTGGCGTAGAAGCACTGATAAATCCCCCTAATCTGTACAATTTTCCAGACAATCTCAGAATGCAGAAAAGCTTTTCATTGTAGCCATGTTATACTTCTGATACAGCTGCAACAAAGAAAGCATTTGTGCATTATAATGTAGAGTTTATCCTGTACAGGAAGAAGTATACAGAAGAAAGATATTGTGAAAATCCTTACAAAATTCTGTAATAAATAAATTCGACAATAAAGAAACTATTTCCAATAAAATAATGATGATAATAATAATAATAATAAATAAAAAATATAAGGAAACTTTTTAGAAGGATATTGCATATGTGGATGAACTGGAAAATAAATGTTATTAAATAGAAATTTTCTTGTTAAAGAATATGCCTTTATTATACCTAAGTAATGATCTTTAATGTATTTTAATAGTATAATGTTACAAACCTTCAAGGCAGAATTACTTAAAAATTCACACCATTTCATCCTAAGTACTGCTATTAAGGAGTAGTGCTATTGATTTTACTATGTGCTCACACTATTCTTACACACAATCTCTTCTGAACCCATTTTCAATCTTTTAACAACTATTTGGTGAGTTGCTTTTGCTGCTTTCTTCGTAACCTGCAGTTAATGTGTATTTGGGATCTTATTTTATAACAATGCATTTTATGAAAAGAAATATTCATATTTCATTATGAAAAGATGTATTTTACTAGTAGTCATTATTGTTGGTATTTATCATTTATACATTTGTGGGATTACCTTGTGAAGTATATTTGTACTACAATTTGTAGTGTTTTTATAATTGTAGGATTTAGAGTATATTGTGGGAACACCAATCTCAGCCCCATATATGGCAGTTACCATTAATCTGAAGTTTGGGACTAGAACAAAATGCCCTTATACAGCTGGAGTTTGTCCTTAAAACATTAAGATTACCCCGGATGATTGTGGGTATGCAGAGAAATCCAAATGTTGAGTACCAGAGGGATCGCATGAGCTTCTGGATGAAGCCAAAGGCAGTAGACTCTTCACTGCACTTGTTCTCGATACTGGGTGACAGCACAGTCAAGCGAGCATGAGAACTGATCTCATTGGACCCACAGTTACTTTTCTGTAAAGTAGCAACAGGCAGAGGTGAACTTTATATGTTTGGTATACTGATCCCAGCTGTATTAGGGCATTCTGGAGGTTTAGTGGTCCCAAATTGCCTGACAGATTCCTTCAGGAGCAAACATTTTCACCTAATGACTGTTTCTCATTTCCTTTTTATTAATATTTTAAAAACTGATTTCATTATTAACATTACTGGTTCAACTTGCTTTTAAAAATTAATAATAACTCACTTTTAAAAGTTAATAAAACTATGCCTGGTTCCCTACCAGGAAGTTGCATCATCATCTGCTCTCTCCCCTGCTAGCTCTCTTCCTCTTTCTTTCTCCCCCCTCTTTCTGGCAGATCTGAGATGACAAAGATTTGATTGGAGCATGGGATCAGCTAATGGCTTCATGGGGGAGGATGGAGAAGGATGAAGTTGTGAGGGAGCTAGAAAAGCAGAGAGGAGATAATGGTGATGATTACAGCCTTCTAACAAAAGCCCCAGTGACTGGAAGCCAAAGTGTATGGGAACCTGTCTTTGAAAATGTGAAAATGTGTTCCAGAGTCAAGTATTTCGGGTGCTAATTGAAATTTGTTAAAATGAAGCAGGTAGGGGAGTAACTGTAAAATATCAAAAGTTTTTCTGCAAAATTCCTGTATCATACACAGAACTACATTTTCTATTTTAGCTAGTATACTGATGGAACTGTAGATGCATGTTTGAATTATATCTGACAAGATATTCTGATATGATTTCTAACAGAAAGTGTCTGACATATCAAAATCTACTATCAGATGAAATAGCTTTGTTGCCTATGACAACTTGTCAAAGCTTTCATTTTGTTTAACTGTAGCTAAAAAAAAAATTAACCCGGAGTCTAGATGGATAATATGGGAAACAAGACACATGCATTGCTACAAAAAGGAGCAATTACAACCACTCAAGCTTCCCTCTTCTTTTAGGCAGTTCCAAATACTGCCAGGCATCTGTGGATTTGGAAGTCAGGATGTAACCAGCAGCAATATACATTCATGAAGCTGAGACTGGTATCCTAATGCATTCAAATAAATAAAAGACAGTTAAGCGAAACAAGAAAATACACATGGAAAAGAGGATAAACACATTTTTAAAGTACATGGGACCAGATGTATCACTTGTATTTTTTGTTGTTTTTGTGACTTTTCATATTGTTGCAGTGTTTTGGTGCCTAAACAACAAACTAGCCATGCATCAAAATAACTATGTTTTCCTCATTTATCTTATAAATCCAGACGTTTTGCTGGAACTGCTGATGATTCATCATTAGCAACTTTTTCATTTAGGCTCAATATTGGCACAAAAACACTTCAGCCTGAAGGTGACATATAGAGATGAGCGAACATACTCGATCGAGCATTAGCGTACTCGTAACTGCTCGTTGCTCGGACGAGTATTTCGCCAGCTTGAGAAAATGGCAGCTCCCGCCGTTTTGCCCTGGGATAGACTAGCCGCTGCCCGCGCTGCTCGGATCATTCTCTGTCTGGATGCCGCTAGGGAGAGAGCTGCTGCTGGTCAGGGAAAGCGTTAGGGTGTTCTATTAGCTTACTGTTAGGCAGGAGTGATTCTACAACAACCCAACAGCCCTTCTTAGGGCTACAATAACGTTATACTTTTTTTTTTTATTTGCTTGTGGCTGGGCTTGCTGGCACTAGTAGTGCAGCTAGTACCATATTGTGAGGAATTAGCAGGGGGACTTGCTACCGTTGTGTTTAGCTCTTAGTGACACACATATCCACCTCAAACACCAAAGTGGGAAAATTTATTAGGGGTTTGATTTCAATTAGGCACAGTCTGCCAGTTTCTTTTTATTTTACATTTATTTTTTTAATAACTCAGTGTCATCTCATCTTGCATAGTAGTGTGCTTTCATACTTGGCTAGAAAATAGCCATAGGAGAATCCAAACGGCTTACTTACGCCTACAGTAGCGTTATATATATTTGATTTCTGGTTGATCTGCTGGTGGCTGTAGTTGCTGCAGTGCATCTACTAGCAAATTGTGAGCAATTTGGAGTGAGACTTGCGACCACTGTGTTTTGCGCTTAGTGACGCACATATCCATCGCAAAGACCGAAGTGGGAAAATTTATTAGGGCCCGGGGTTGGATTTCAATTAGGCACAGTCTGCCATTTCCTTTTTTATTTTACGTTTATTTTTTTCATAACTCAGCGTCATCTCATCTGGCATAGTAGTGTGCTTTAATACTTGGCTAGAAAATAGCCATAGGAGAATCCAAACGGCTTACTTACGCCTACAGTAGCGTTATATATATTTGATTTCTGGTTGATCTGCTGGTGGCTGTAGTTGCTGCAGTGCATCTACTAGCAAATTGTGAGCAATTTGGAGTGAGACTTGCGACCACTGTGTTTTGCGCTTAGTGACGCACATATCCATCGCAAAGACCGAAGTGGGAAAATTTATTAGGGCCCGGGGTTGGATTTCAATTAGGCACAGTCTGCCATTTCCTTTTTTATTTTACGTTTATTTTTTTAATAACTCAGTGTCATCTCATCTGGCATAGCAGTGTGCTTTCATACTTGGCAATACATAGCAATAGGATAGCATCGTTTGGTTTTAAAAACTAAAAAACACAGAAAAAAAAAACACAAAAAAAAGTTAAAAAAAAAATTAAAGTTATAACTCTCATTTTCAAAATGTTTAACCCGAGGGCTAGGGGTAGAGGACGAGGGCGGGGACGTGGGCGTCCAACTACTGCAGGGGTCAGAGGCCGTGGTCCTGGGCGGGGTGAGACACCACCTGCTTATGAGGGAGCAGGGGAACGCCGCAGAGCTACACTCCCTAGGTTCATGTCTGAAGTTACTGGGACTCGTGGTAGAGCACTGTTGAGGCCAGAACAGTGCGAACAGGTGATGTCGTGGATTGCCGACAATGCTTCGAGCAATTTGTCCACCAGTCAGTCTTCCACGCAGTCCACCCATGTCACCGAAATCGGCACTCCTCCAGCTCCTGCACCTCAGCCTCCTCCCCCCCAGTCTGCCCCCTCCCAGCAAAATTTGCCATTTGAACCGGCATACTCTGAGGAACTGTTTTCTGGACCCTTCCCACAGTCACAAACCACTTGTCCGGTTGCTGATGAGCAATTTTCCGATGCCCAGGTTTTCCACCAGTCGCACTCTGTGGGTGATGATGACCTTGTTGACGTACTGGAAGAAGTGTGTAAAGAGGTGTCCGACGATGAGGAGACACGGTTGTCAGACAGTGGGGAAGTTGTTGTCAGGGCAGGAAGTCCAAGGGGGGAGCAGACTGAGGGATCGGAGGATGATGAGGTGACAGACCCAAGCTGGGTTGAGAGGCCGGGTGAACACAGTGCTTCTGAGACGGAGGAGAGTCCTCGACCAGAACAGGTTGGAAGAGGCAGTGGTGGGGCCAGACGGAGAGGCAGGGCCAGAGC
The DNA here is from genome assembly GCF_040894005.1 of Engystomops pustulosus. Lineage (NCBI taxonomy): Eukaryota > Metazoa > Chordata > Amphibia > Anura > Leptodactylidae > Engystomops > Engystomops pustulosus. The sequence goes on from NC_092412.1 coordinate 73,778,332, forward strand.
TGGTGCATCAGCGCCAAATGTGTCAACTAGTGAAGCTCCCGTGGCGAGGGCTCCTGCGGCGAGGGCTAGATTTTCAGAAGTCTGGAGGTTCTTTAAGGAAACACCGGATGACCGACGGACTGTGGTGTGCCACATTTGCCAAACCAGGATCAGCAGGGGTTCCACCACTAATAGCTTAACTACCACCAGTATGCGCAGGCATATGAATGCTAAACACCCCACTCAGTGGCAACAAGCGCGTTCACCTCCGGCCGTGCACACCACTGCTCCTTCCCCTGTGTCAGCTGATAGTCAGCCCCCTGCCCAGGACCCTGCCACAAAAACCCCATCGTCGCCTCCACGATCCTCCACAGCATCCACCAGCGTTCAGCTCTCCATACCCCAGACGCTGGAGCGGAAACGCAAATATAGTGCAACCCACCCGCACGCCCAAGCCCTTAATGTGCACATCTCCAGATTGCTAAGCCTTTAGATGCTGCCCTATAGGCTAGTAGAGACCGAGGCCTTTCGCAGCCTCATGGCGGCGGCCGCCCCTCGGTATTCGATCCCCAGCCGCCACTACTTTTCCCGATGTGCCGTCCCAGCCCTGCACCAGCACGTGTCAGACAACATAATCCGTGCCCTGACCAACGCCGTTTCTGACAAGGTCCACCTGACCACGGACACATGGACGAGTGCTGCCGGGCAGGGCCACTATATATCGCTGACGGCACATTGGGTTAACTTGGTGGAGGCTGGGACCGAGTCTGACCCTGCGGCTGGTCATATACTGCCGACGCCGAGGATTGCGGGGCCTACCTCGGTCCAGGTGTTTCAGGCCTACTATGCCTCCTCCTCCTCCCACCCCTCCTCCACCTCCTCCTCCGAACGACCATCCGTGGGCATGGCGCCATCAGTCGGTAGCTCTAGGCACAGCAGCAGTGCCGTCGCTAAGCGACAGCAGGCGGTGCTCAAACTGCTGAGCCTAGGCGATAAAAGGCACACCGCCCAAGAACTATTACAGGGCATCACGGCGCAGACTGATCTGTGGCTGGCACCGCTGAACCTGAAGCCAGGCATGGTTGTGTGTGACAACGGCCGTAACCTGGTGGCGGCTCTGCAACTCGGCAGACTGACACATGTGCCATGCCTGGCCCATGTGTTAAATCTGATAGTTCAGCGTTTCCTCAAGACATACCCCAATCTGTCTGATTTGCTCACGAAGGTGCGCCGCATCTGTGCGCATTTCAGGAAGTCCAGCACAGATGCTGCCACTCTCAGGGCAGCGCAGCGCCGCCTCCAACTGCCCGCTCACCGACTGTTGTGCGACGTGCCCACGAGGTGGAATTCAACACTGACCATGTTATCCAGAGTTTACCAGCAGCGCCGAGCGATTGTAGACTGCCAGATGTCAACTTCCACCAGAACTGGTAGTCAGGTCAGTCAGCTTCCTCAAGTCTACAATGAGGAGTGGACGTGGATGTCTGATATCTGTCAGGTGCTGAGTAACTTTGAGGAGTCAACACAGATGGTCAGTGGCGATGCCGCCATCATCAGCCTCACCATCCCGCTGCTTGGCCTGTTGAAAAACTCTCTGGTCAGCATGAAGTCGGAAGCTTTGCGCTCCTCACAAGAGACGGGGGAAGAAGATTCCCTTGTTGATAGCCAAAGCACCCTTAGGTCTGTTTCTCAGCGCATATCGGAGGAGGTGGAGGTGGAGGAGGAGGAAGAGGAGGAGAATGTTGGCGAGACACAAGAGGGGACCATTGTTGAGTCCTTCACTGTTGAGCGTGTATGGGCAGAAGAAGAGGAGTTGGAGGAGGAGGAAATGGACAGTCAGGCCAGTGAGGGGAGTGAATTCTTACGCGTTGGTACTCTGGCGCATATGGCAGATTTCATGCTAGGCTGCCTATCCCGTGACCCTCGCGTTCAAAGAATTTATTCCAGCACCGATTACTGGGTGTTCACTCTCCTGGACCCACGGTACAAGCAAAATCTTTCCACTCTCATCCCTGGAGAGGAAAGGAGTGTGAGAATGCATGAATACCAGCAGGCCCTGGTGCACAAGCTGAAACAGTATTTCCCTTCTGACAGCGCTAGCGGCAGAGTGCGTAGTTCTGCGGGACAAGTAGCGAGGGAGAGTAGGCGAGCAGGCAGCTTGTCCAGCACTGGCAAGGGTACGCTTTACAAGGCTTTTGCCAGCTTTATGTCACCCCAGCAAGACACTGTCACCTGTCCCCAGTCTCGGCAGAGTAGGGCTGATCTTTACAGAAAGATGGTGAGGGAGTACGTAGCTGACCATACCATCGTCCTAAATGATCACACAGCTCCCTACAACTACTGGGTTTCAAAGCTGGACATGTGGCACGAACTGGCGCTGTACGCCTTGGAGGTTCTTGCCTGCCCTGCCGCTAGCGTCTTGTCCGAGCGGGTTTTCAGTGCAGCTGGTGGCATCATCACCGATAAGCGTACACGCCTGTCGACTGACAGCGCTGACAGGCTGACGCTTATCAAGATGAATAAAGCCTGGATTTCTCCTAATTTCCAATCTCCACCAGGTGAAGGAAGCTCAACCTGAATAATTTATCCACTCCTCCTCCTCCTCATTTTCCTCCTTCTCCTCCTCTTTGTACAGTAAAGCAGAGGAAACTGGCTATTTTTTGACAGGGCCCACTGGCTCTAGCTATAGTACTTTATGCATTTAATTTTTCTGGAGGGCCACCGACCCGGTCCTCTGTTTTAAACAATTTTTGGGAGTGCCACATACAGGCACTCAATCTATTCAATTTTTCTGGAGGGCCACCTACCTGCTCCTCTGGTTTGAAAACTTTTTTGGACTGCCACATACAGGCACTCAATCTATTCCATTTTTCTGGAGGGCCACCTACCTGCTCCTCTGGTTTGAAAACTTTTTTGGACTGCCACATACAGGCACTCAATCTATTCCATTTTTCTGGAGGGCCACCTACCTGCTCCTCTGGTTTGAAAACTTTTTTGGACTGCCACATACAGGCACTCAATCTATTCCATTTTTCTGGAGGGCCACCTACCTGCTCCTCTGGTTTGAAAACTTTTTTGGACTGCCACATACAGGCACTCAATCTATTCCATTTTTCTGGAGGGCCACCTACCTGCTCCTCTGGTTTGAAAACTTTTTTGGACTGCCACATACAGGCACTCAATCTATTCCATTTTTCTGGAGGGCCACCTACCTGCTCCTCTGGTTTGAAAACTTTTTTGGACTGCCACATACAGGCACTCAATCTATTCCATTTTTCTGGAGGGCCACCTACCTGCTCCTCTGGTTTGAAAACTTTTTTGGACTGCCACATACAGGCACTATCCAAATTGAATTGTCTCCATAGCAGCCTCCACACGTTGTCTCCATTGCTACCTCCAAAAGTCGTCCATATAGCTGCCTCCATACATCGTCCCTTTATCAAACGAGGTGTGTCAGGCCGAAATTTGGGTTGTTTTCATGGATTCCACATCAAAGTTGTTAACTTTGTCGCCACCCTGCTGTGTTATCCACAAAATACACTGGCAAACTTTTAACATTTACGGATATTATTTCAGCGCTTCTTGCGCATCTGTTTACATTCCCCTCACCCGCCATATCCTAAACTTTTAAGAACGCTACTACACTTGATCTTATACAAAAGGTTCTTAGAAGTGCTGTTTGGGGAGTAGCCTAGAGACAGGGGCTTGGATTGGCGAAAGCTCGCCTGGCAGCGGAGCGCCAGCTCCATGCCAAGAACCAACTAACATAGTTTTAACTGCAGCACCTTTAATCTACTACTAGTTCACTGCCTCCATACATGGCCGCCTTATCAAACGTGCTGTGTCAGGCAGAATTTTGGGTTGTTTTCATGGCTTCCACAACAAACTTGTTAACTTTGTCGCCACCCTGCTGTGTAATCCTCAAAATATACTGGCAAACTTTTACCATTTACGGATATTATTTCAGCGCTTCTTGCGCAGATGTTTACATTCCCCTCACCCGCCATATCCCAAACTTATAAGAACGTTACTACACTTGATCTTATACAAAAGGTTCTTAGAAGTGCTGTTTGGGGAGTAGCCTAGAGACAGGGGCTTGGATTAGCGAAAGCTCGCCTGGCAGCGGAGCCCCAGCTCCATGCCAAGATCCAACTAACATAGTTTTAACTGCAGCACCTTTAATCTACTACTAGTTCACTGCCTCCATACATGGTCCCCTTATCAAACGAGCTGTGTCTGGCAGAATTTTGGGTTGTTTTCATGGCTTCCACATCAAACTTGTTAACTTTGTCGCCACCCTGCTGTGTAATCCACAAAATATACTGGCAAACTTTTATCATGTACCGATATTATTTGAGCGCTTCTTGCTCACCTCCTTTGGTTCCTCTCTGCCACCCATTGGTTTGAAGCCTGAGTCCATTTAGGGTATGTCGCCATGCCACTCTCTAGCCTGCCACTGCTGCCGCTGCCTCTGCATGCCGTCCCCTATAGTGTCAGGGTCAATTATTGGATGTTTTAGATGCTATCTAGCTTCATTCTGTCACTCTGCCATGGCCATGCTGTTGCCCATAATTTTGGCATAATGGTGCATTTAAGCAGCCTCAGAGGCATCCATGCATGCTGCCCCTGCTGTTTCCTGTCCATTTCCGTGGTGTTTCCATGCTTTTCTGAGGTTCCCAGGTGTTTGGCCAAGCTTCCCTGTGCAAAGCCTTGGTCCCCTTGAAAAATGCTCGAGTCTCCCATTGACTTCAATGGGGCTCGTTACTCGAAACGAGCACTCGAGCATCGGGAAAAGTTTGTCTCGAATAACGAGTACCCGAGCATTTTAGTGCTCACTCATCTCTAGTGGCATACACTGAGAAGCAAGCACTGAGCTCTTGTGCAGAGCAGTGTAGCAGCTGTATATTACATCAGCAGAGTTCAGCCAGTACTACATGCCGCCACTGCTTATAGTTCATGAGCTTTTGTTTATAAATCAGCAGCAGCAGCTCAGAGCAAGATTAAAGAGAAGTGTGTGGAAGTTTGCAGACAGTACAGAGAAGTGTCTCTGTGAAGCAGAATGACCACACTAATTTCTGAGGAGGAATACTGGCCAGAATTACAGGGGGGCAGCAGAAGGTCAGCTCTGGAGTATCCCCTCCAGTACAAACCACTGTTGAGAATCACTGGGTGCAGCTGGTCACACACCTGTGCTCTGCTGTAAGTGTCATTTTCATCCTAGGATGTGGGAGAGAAGCAACATGGAGCTTGTAGGAGGATCACATGTAAGTGTCCAAATCTAAGATTGCACCCATATTGCACCTAAAGTAAAGTACAGTCACAAAATCATACTGAGACTAACAAGGCATTAATTAGAGGCTTGAACTCAACTGATCACAGATGGTTGTAGTTTATGATAATTCCTAATTAAGGAGCAAAAACTAAACTAGAGCGCCTCAACTCTAATACATATGTCCCATTATGTAGTAAGATTTTCTTGACTTCTGGGCTTTGTGAATGATAGTGATACCTTTGCGTCTGACTTGTAATTGTTGCGGATAGTAAATTATTAATTTATGGTTGTTATTAGAGAGAGGGGAACCTTGAGTTTTGCCAGGAGTAGTGATAAGCACACCCGTGAAAAGCGCCAACCACGGGCATTGAGAGTGGCTCAGGTCCTCTCATTACTAGCCAGGAGAATCAATTTCTGTTGCCGCTTTTCAAATGGAACAAACAAGAGGTAAAAATGATATCATTATTAAAGATTATTAGTATTATAGGAAATAAGCAAGACAACTACCTATAATGATTTGGTTTTGAAGGCTCTGACCAATGACCATTTCTTATCTTACTGTCACAGTCTATGGGAATAGTCCCATGGGACTAAAGTCTGTGGACTCCCTGGACCACTGCATGGAATAAAGATGCTAGCTTCAACCCGGGTGCGGAGTCTAAGTGGATTCCTGGTCTTCACCAGAGCCCGCCGCAAAGCAGGATGGACTTGCTGCTGCTGGGAGCCACCAGGTTGCACCAGAGCAGGCAGGACTACGGGAAGGCAGGACCACAGGAAGGCAGGACCACGGAAAGGCTGGACCTCGGGATGGCAGGACCTTGGGATGGCAGGAAGTCAGGATGGCTGGACCTCGGAAGGATGGCTGGCAGGACCTCAGAAGACCACAGGGTAACCGGACCGCCACTGGATAACCAGACCCCCAAGGATAACTGGACCACCACAGGAAAACCGGATTGCCACAGGATTACAGGACCGCCACAGGATTACAGGACCGCCACAGGATTACAGGACCGTCACATGATTACAGGACCACCACAGGAACATGGAAACACCACAGGAGCACGGGAACACCACAGGAACACGGAGGCGTCTGGAAACGCTCAGGAATCACGAAGGTGTCTGGAAACGCTCAGGAATCACGAAGGCGTCTGGAAACGCTCAGGAGGCTTTCTCTTCAGCAGAATGACCTGAAGATCCAGCAGGGGATGCTGGGAATCGCCAGGCTATATAGCCGAGCTGGGAATGCCAGCGCCAATAAGGAGGGCGCGTGCGCACCATAGAGTCCGCAAGCAGTGACAGGTAAGTACTGACCAGGGAGAGCTGGGCTGCGGCAGACAGCGGAGCACGGGTGCACCCGTGATCCGCAACATGGATCGCAACCTGGATCACGGGGGCACCCGTGCCAAGACTCCAGACTGCTGCCGGGCAGCATGAAAGCCAGTACACAAGGAGATGTGGTGGGGGCCGTAAAAACGCAACATATATCACACACTGGCACAAAAGAGATAGTAGGTATTGAATTATCTTAGATGTTCAAGTGCCTTCACTTGACAAAAACAAAGATTGAATAGATTATTTTGATACCTGCGCTGTTTTTTTCATTGTGATGCTCATATGAATATAACACTTATGTGTGGTAGCGATCATGCAAACTAACCTGTTTGATTTTAATCTGGATGGGTACAGGGCTGTAACTCGTTTATTTATTTAATCTAGCAATCTGTGCCAGCACCGATCACAACCATATTCAGCAGTGGGTTGAGCCAGATCCAAACCCTACTTCTGATGAAATTTGGGGTTTATTCCAGGGGACCCGATTCGCCAAAGTTCAGCACCCAAACTTTTTTAATCAGCTTGAATGAGTCTGTATTGAAGAATGTCTCTGTCTTTTCTAACTTATGAATAAAATCAAATTTTTTAAAACCTTTATTTTGGAATGCAAAATATATGGTACTTTAAATTACACCCGTGAAAAAATATGACAAGTTAAATCTGGATACATAGATGCAAAAGGTGCACATAAAACTGAAATAGATTTAACAGAACATGAACTGTTAGTCTGCATTTTGTTAAAAAAATAGTAATAGTGAAAGTCCTGCAAGATTGATTTCATTGTATTTTATTGCAAGGTTTATCTGCAATCCATTGCTATTTGCTTTTTCATGCTCCATTAAATATTGATGTTTTCTTTGTATTATGCACTTTTGTTTCTTAGTAACAAGAGTAAAAATCTAACAATGAAATGGCATTCTTAGAAATGGCCAATAAAATGGTTAACATTAAATATTTCAATGGGTAAAATACAATTGTCTATATTGTGGATGTTATTATTCGTATAATTTCCAGTACTTGTAAAGATGATATTTTTTGCTTTGTGTTTATTAATTAAAACATAATTCAGACTGCTTATTATTCAAGTAGTAGACCAAATATAAGTATTTTGAGCTATCACTCAGTATTGAAGGCCAGACATCATGTAATATTGCAGACAATTTCTCTACAATCTAACCTACTGTTGTGACAGGCCACAGTAAATATTGTTGTGTTAAGGATTCTTTTTTATAGGTCATTGAGTTTTAGACCTATTGGTGGAGGCCTCATTGATAGGACCCCCATTGATTTCAAGAAGGGTCTAATGTACTTCTGTCACACTATGAGATGACTGGAGCAGCCAGTCGCACATTCATGGGCTGCCCAATTAATTGCTATGGAGATAGCCGATCCCCATGCTCGGCAATCTCTGTCAGCTCGATAAAAATAAACAGGGCAGCCCCGCATGCTCCGGTCATCTTAGGGTGCAAGGGGGCATCGGGTCATCTCCTTGGTAAAACAGTATAAGGGTGCATTTACACAGCCATTTGGGGGGATGTATATGCAGCCGCAAATTTGTGGCCGCAAATACGTCCCCATAGATGGCAATGGCGACCCGGTGGCGGTATGGTGCCACACATGTGTGGCACTGATCCGCACCATACAATGGGAAAAGATAGAGCGTGCTCTTTTTTTCCCGAGTGTGTGAATGTACCCTTACAGCCAGAGCTAGAGCAAAAAGCCTCAACACTCACAGCTGTTTAATAAACAGAAGGAAGGGAGAGATACAACATCAATCTGGTAGACAGATCTGCCATAGAAGTTACATTGTAACTAAGGGGAATTTAGGGGCATTTTTCTTACTGAAGTATATTAAATACTCCCCCCCAAACACAATATCAAAAATTATCTGAAATGATTTACTTTTTGTCTATGCCATAAAAGAATGAATCACACAAATATATAGGACACCTGTATCTTAAGTCTGGTGTTAAGAATCTGCTTTTAATAGTTGAAGTAATATGTGAAGTAATATGATAGCTATAGGTATAGAGAGACAGAGAGAGAGTCAGCTTGAGAGACAGAGAGAAACACAGAGACAGACAAAGAGATGGACAGAGAGAAACACAGAGAGACAAATATGGAGAGACAAATAGAGAGAGATACAGAGAGAGAGAAACGGAGACACAGAAAATGAGAAAAACAGACAAAGTGAGAGACACATACTGAGAGAGACAGCAAGAGAGACATGCAGAGAGGGAGATAGAGAAAGACACAGAGACACATAGAAAGAGACAGAAAGAGAAACAAAGGAACAGAGAAAGATACAAATAGAGAGATAAAGACATAGAGAGACAAAGACACATTGAAGTATAAAGATAGATATTGTCACGGGTGCTCCTGCGACCCATGTTTCGGGTCGCAGACGCTACAATGAGCCTCTGTGTGCCCCCTCTTGGCGACATTCTCACTCACTCTGCCGTACTCCAATCATGGTCCCCTCTCTTCAGCTCGCACGTCCGTGCCTCCTAGGGCACTCGCGCCGGCCATCTGAAATTTAAAGGGCAAGCGCACAGCTAATTGGTTCTGGCCATCTGACTACCTATATATGTCTCTTCCTGTAACCCCTGCCATATCTTTGTTCTTCCATGTATGAGAGAAAGCTGTATTCCAAGCCAAGTGAGATTATCCTGATTTCCCGTTGTGACCTCAATACCGTTCCTGACTACGATCCCATGCTGCCTGTCCTGACCTTTTGCTACGTCCCCAACTCTGATCCTGTGCTGCCTGTCTTGACCTCCTGTCTGCCCCTGACCACGCAATCACAATTCTGTACGACACCTTGGCTGCCATCACGGGCAAAGTCGCACCTGTGGAGTGACCTGGTGGTACCACACTGCAACAAGTCCAACAGAGGATCCACTACCTCTGATCCTGACAGATATACATAGAAATGTCATTAATATGAGATCTGAGATTTGATTGGTTACTATAGAAAATGGGGCACATTTACTTACCCGTCCCTCGGAGTTCCCAAAAGTGCATTGTCTCACGACAATGCACTCTACCGCGATTCACTAAATTCGTGCACCTGATATCCTGCATGTGTCGCTTCCCCGCTCAGGTCTGCCAGAGTTTACCTTCTTCTTCCCAGTGTATATAAGTGCATTGGATGCTACACGATTTGAATCTTAATCCCTCACTCTGAACAAAGCCACAACTGAATCCAGGCAAAAAAGGATACTCCGAATAATTTGATGAAAAGGCAGCCCAAAAAATAAAGATGAAAAACTGTGGGTTTTTAATCCCATAGGTGATGACGTTCCGGCTCTTGCAGTCCGCAAACCTTTCTCAAGTGACTTTATAGATGCAAATGAATACATAAATGGCATATCTGTGAAATACGTCATATACAAACAATTATCATAAAAAATCATCATAAAACATATCCTTTGAAAGTGCAGTGCATATCTCATGTCAGAATAAATAATACATTAATATTATAGTCTAGTGTACTTCGTGTACCCATTAATTCATTATCCTATTTAATGTATAAGTGTAAAAATACAAAAACTATAAAAATATCTCATTAGTGTTTTTAAAGTGAAAACATTAAAAACATTACCACTGAACAGGTAGACATATTTCCGATCCAATGCCAGCAAACACGGTTTGTATACAAACTAACAGCGCATGCTCCCACTATCGAACTACAATGACTATATTGAACTCACGCCCAGAACCACATAGAGTCCCATAATAGAAAAGGGCAAAAAACCTCACACAGCGTAGGAATACTGACATGCGCAGAGTGTACCAAGAGTGTCACCATTTTTGACAAGGGCATAGTAATGCTCCGATTCAAACCCCAAAGTACAAAATTCTATCATTATAAAGTAGGTAAGTATCAACCTGGCTAAAGGAAAGTTTAGGTGTAAACTGCTTGCACAGGTATTTAAGACGTGTCCGCACCACAAAAGTGTCGCATGTGACCGTTTTGAGGTGCGTAAATGAGCCCCAATGGGATAGATTTATTCTTTTTTTTCTTTTCTTTTTTTTTTTTTAGCTTTTTTGTACATTTTTAAACCTTTTCATTTACTGAAGTTCTTGGTGCCCTAATTTTCCTGCTTTTGCCAAATTCATCTTTGAAACACACAGACACAAATTGCAGGACTAAGATACATCTGCCTCAATATATATTGCATACCAGATACACACTAGGAAATGGCATTGCACTATTTTATAAATATTTATCATCCCAATCCTTTGTTTTATTCTGTCCTATAAACAAAAGTTTTTAGTGTTGAAGTGGAAAGAACGTCAAGGTTACCTGATTTGCCTTAGCGATGCCTGTGGGCAAATTCATAATGAATAAGTTGAATAAATATGCCTGAAATACTGAGAAAGGTTACCGTTGATAAAAAAAACAAACTACACACATGATCAAATATTTTATATAAGGATCTTTTTCTACAAATAATTACTAATTTGTATATCTCAATAGTAAATAAATCAGTCCCTACCTGTTTCTGCTCGATTCGAAATTAAAATAATGATTAGGGAATATGGTTACATTTAGATGATACAATTGTGCCTAAAAGTCTCACAATACAAAGTCTATTAATTAAAGACATTACTTTCTGACAGCTTTATTAGTTAGATCATTTGATAATACCAAGCCAATTAAAATATGCCCTTACTGCTTAAACCTGCTGCGTTTCTGGGGCCTGAGACACATCACTATGGGTATTGCAAGTGATAGGGTCATTTAATAATTATCAAGCTAGTTAATTTTCCAAACTGTAGTGTTTCAAAAGAAGTTGGTTTATAACATGATGAAATAGGACAAGCAGTTAATCACCACTGCAAAGCACTAATAGAACCTCTAGGGATACATCAATTAGGAAGATCTCCTAATGAGTTTAGATATCCAAGTGAATTTACAGATTGACAAATTTTGTTTCATTTTAAGAAATGTTATTAATTTAATGTTTTCAAAGCCAGACATTTTACTCTTATACCGTAATGCAATGTATTCAAAATTGCTGTATGGTTCCATCAATCTATTCTGGCCCTTGAATACAGAGTATTCAAAAAGTGCTTTTTCTATATCATTGTATTGTTATGTATCATAGCAGTGCTCTGGGTGCTGAGGGTGCATTATTCTGCCTCATTAAATCACAGCCCACCTATCTCTTTGGGGCTTTGTTTTTATGGGTTTCACTGTTCTGTCTAAACGATCCTTTAATTATAAATAATAATAATAATTCTTTTTTTTTATAACGCACACAGATTGTGCAGCGCTGCACAGAGCTTGCCAAATCAGTCCCCATGGGGCTCACCAGTTGGAGTGTGGGAGGAAACTGGAGGATCCAGAAGAAACCCACACAAACACAGAGAGAACATACAAACTCATTGCAGATGTTGACCTGGGTGGGACGTGAACCCTTAGGTCAGGCTGAGCCCATGATCCTCTCCGTGCAGGGTTGATGTTTGCTGCATATTGTAGCAAGCGTCTACCACTTATACCCGCGGGCAGTGCCTGCACCAATTGTGGGTGTTAACTATTTACAAGCCTCTGGCAAAGCTCCTAGTTACAGACTGACCTCTCTAACCACTGTGATCTCTGATTAAGCTGTCTGGATGCTTTTCTTTAGTCACAGGCTGTAATAATTAGCTGTAAGGTGTCTGTAATGAAGATTTATTGATAATCCTTGTTCTCATGGCAGCACAAATGTTCAAAATCCAATTGTACAGGGACAAAAAAGTTTTTTTCTGTAGTCACAATTATAAAATATAGCAGTACTGACTTACATATTAATTCAGATTAAGTACAAACGGAAAGAACCTCATTTTTGTAGGACATACTGGTGGCTAAATGATGAAAAGACTATAATTAAGACATTTAGATCATTTTTCCATTGAAACATGCAATGTATGGGATAATAACATTTATATTTTGATATTATGGCGTTTTAGGGATGCAGAGATACCCAACATGTGCCAATAAGTAAGTGCTTTTGACAAGATCAACTCCAGCACTATATATTATAGCAGACACCTTAGGCCCCTTCCACACTAGCGAGTGTGATGCGATGAACTCGCATCACACTCGCAACGCAAGCTGCCGGGAACGCACGGCCCGAACGCTGCACCGCGGGAGTGAACTCAGCATGTCAGTTCACTCCCGCGGTGCAGCGTTCGGGCCGTGCGTTCCCGGCAGCTTGCGTTGCGAGTGTGATGCGAGTTCATCGCATCACACTCGCTAGTGTGGAAGGGGCCTAACTGTGTTGCAAGGGCTCAGGCTGTAAGGTCTCTTCATACAGGGAAAAAGTCAGAATGCCAAACATATGTGGAGTTTTGCTTATAGAGAACAAGATGCAGATTTTTACCTGCTTGGATTTTTTTTTTACTTAACCCTTTCATGACCAAGCCCCAATGCTACCTGAATTTCAAGGGGAATTTATTAATTTCTCTTTTGCTCTTTTTGAAATGATGATATTTCTGGAACAGCTTTTTGCATCATTACAATTTGTACTTTGTTTTGTTTTCTTGATGTGAGAGACTTGATAGAATAGTTTTATTAATTACATGATTTATGTTTATAGAACTAGCAGAAAAATCACAAAAAAATTTGCACTGTTTCCTGTTTTTACAAATAAGCATTAAAATTGAATAAACCATTTCCAGAATGTCTTAAAATATGGACAGGTTCAATCATTCACCTCTCCCAAGGATCAGCTACAGATCCAGATGTGCATGTACTCAGATTTGTCTTCCCTATAGTTCCCTCCTTCTTCTCTATACAGGCAGTCCCCGGGTTACATACAAGATAGGGTCTGGAGGTTTGTTCTTAAGTTGAATTTGTATGTAAGTCGAAACTGTATATTTTATAATGGAAGTTCTAGACAATTTTTTTTCTTTTGCCCCAGTGACAATTGGAGTTTCAAAATTTTTGGTGTAATTGGACCAAGAATTATCAATAAAGCTTCATTACAGACATCTTACAGCTGATTATTGCAGCTTGGGACTATAGTAAAGCATCCAGAGAGCTTCACCAGAGGTCACAGTGGGCAGAGGGGTCTGTCTGTAACTATGGGTTGTCTGTAAGTCGGGTGTCCTTAAGTAGGGGACCGCCTGTACTACCTTCCATTGGCAGGCTAACCTGGGGGTCGGGGGGATTCAAAGACATATAACTTCTGTTACATGGACCTAGAAACACAGAATCTCCCTTTTAATGTTGTGCCACGATCTTGGTATTACATGACATATCCACAGGAGCCGTATATAAAAATTCCACTTCTTTATTTAACTTTAACTGTTCATTCTCCGATTTGGAAATATTCCTTTTTCAAATAACATCAGTTTATCTTGGTGCAACGGTTCAGAAAATATAGATGTTTGAAGTGTGCTCTTGCTATGACAACTATAAATTGGCTATTTTCATGGGGTAAGTGCTATTAGGACATATATGGATCATTACATTTGTAAAAAGGGTGAAATAGCAGCTGAGCTACAGTAACAACATGCAAACACTTTATAAGATTTAAAACTCTTTTTCAATCTGAACAGCATTGAACTGGCCCATGGACTCAAATAATTCATTCTTGGAGAGCTCAGGTTTAACTACAAACTCTATATTTGTGAAGCCAGACTGAAACTTTTCCTTATACTTTGTTAATGTGTTCTAATAAAAGGAAGTCAATGTATAATTCTGCCGCATGTCACAAGAATGGGGGAAATAACCAATTGTGTATATGGTCTTCCTAGAAGTTTCTATAAAACTTCAAATGAATAATTCTAGTACATTCTGCACCAGTATGGAAAATATTTAAGATGCTGATTGTAGGTGAATTCTTTGATTATTTTCTTTTTTAAGCTATTACTTCTTCCTATAACTTGGTGCTGTATAAGTGTGCACTATTGAGAAATGCAATACATATTGGACTCTACAGTTTCTTTACAAAATGTCTACCTCAGTTTTGGAATACATTAGGTTTTTATCTAACAAGCCATTTGAAATCTGTTCACAACTTTGCTAAATCCTGACTTTAAAAATGCTAATGTGACTGGTAGAAGACATCATTTATCTAACAAATATCCTAACTGTAAAGCAGAACAAATGTGCACATATTATTATAATTTCTGCCATATGTTATGTTATTCTAATATGTGGGATAAGGGGCAGCGATCGCTTTTGTTATGCTAATTTTTGCACTCTTGTATGGTATAAACTATGAAATCCAATCCCCTAAGTTTCATTACATTCTCTACTCTTCCTGTTTAAGCTGCTTGCACATCTCCCAATACTGCATAAAATACCCATTTGTAATTATGTTTAACCTTTGTAAAGCCTCTGTGTAAAGTCAACTCATTAATCTTTAACCTGACAAGCCTTAGGGGCTCTGGAATCAGTGCAGCCATGTATTAGATGCAGAGACCACAGACTAGAAATACAAAGGGGTAATTAGGAGGAGGTGTGGAGAGGAAGAGACACACCGAACGGGATATTATTATCTTATTCTACATGTCAGCTTGTAGCACGGACAAAAGAAGTCAAATTTTTATAGACAGAAAGTGAGCATTAATCTTGGTTACAAATTGGCTGAACTATTGCCCTCAGCATGTATTTAAAATGAACACATCTGACTAGTTAAGTAAGGTAGGAAAAACCCTCACTATTATTGTAATAATCTGTTACCTTTATGCATTTTATCAAGAAAAATGCGGTAATGACCACAGGGAATGATTATTCGACTGAAAAAACCATTATTTGACTTATATACAACTTCAACTTAAGAACAAACCTCTGGACCCTATCTTGTACGTAACCCGGGGACTGCCTGTATATACGTATTGGGGCTCATTTACTAAGGGTCCGCGGTCCGCACTATCGTCAGATTAACCGATGATTTCCGTGTTGTGTCGCATTTAGAAAGGGTTTTTGGCGCACGCGATCGGATTTTGGCGCATTGACGCCGGCTTTCATGCAACACAAATCGGGAGGCGGGCCATCAGACGATCCGGCGGATTCGGACTACACGCAGGATTTAACAAAGCAATTTTCATAATGCAGCCTGATAAAGCATTGCACAATACAGCAGCTGTATAATAAAGCAGACACCCACTACGTATAGAGAGAGCTCAGTCTGTGAATCCCCATACACCACTTCACGACCAATTGATGTAAGTTTACTTTGACTGGATAGAAAGGGTTAAGCAGGAGCCACTATCATATGTTAACACTGTGTTCTCTGTGCAAAGAATAGACTTGAAAAAAACTGACTGTAATTGGTTGTAATTGTTGAAAAATGTAATTTTTTGAAAGCACTTTTTCATTTGCTTTGAAATATTGTTCTAATACAATGAGTCCAAGGAGCACAAATGGAAAGGAACTGTATAGGATATATTTCCCACCTCTCTAAACAATGGTTTTACCTAATGCACTCTGCAATGTACAAGTCATTTAAAAAGCCGACATCTACAACATCATTTAGAGGCACAGGAAAATAATTGTATTTCAAGTTATGCAGCACTAATTATTTTGTAAGATCTACACATAATAATCTATTTCATTTTCTGCCATGATAAGGTGTCAAGAAGTGAATGTGACAAACTTTGCACATTTTATTTCTAAACCAAGATGATATTAACAGAACAGATTGTAGATTAGAAACAATTGTAAAGTCAAGGTTACATTCTAACCAAAAACTTAGTTGGTACATTGCGTTTTGTTATACTGTTGGCATAAATACAATGAGAAGTTAGAAGGGTGTTAAAAATAATTCACTGACTTTCTCTCCTTCGTTAGCACACTGCTTCCATACTACAGATTTTGTAGCCTTAGAATTGTCATTATTTCAGATTACAGGTCTTTGTTCTGCCCCCATTTGGTAGGTAACATGTGTCACAGGCTTTCAAATGTGTCACAGGCACAAAAAAAACTATTTTTCATGGTCATTCAATGGATTTATGTTGCTGGAATTAGTATTGCAAATAATTTTCAAGATAATCATTATATCATTCATATTATTTGTTTTTTTACACTATATTTAAGGAATGTTAGCATCAAAATCAAGCCTGATAAATCCGGGACACTTAGATCCAGGTACTGTAGTAATCTTTTATACTTTTTTCTGGTTCATCAATAGCTAACCCTCTGTGATTAACAGAATTTCTCTCCAATCAACTTCCGGACTGGGACATGGATTCTCATAAAAGCTCTTCCTAGTCAGTATTCGACTTTTCCTGCTAAAGACTTAGGTGGTATATTTCACAACTTTGACCATTTTTTGTGCTTGTTTTCACACCTAAAAGTTGTATGTCAGTTATTGTGATTTTTTTCTCTGCACCAAAATGGTGCATTTTTGTAATTGAGTCATTTTTGCTACAGTTACAGACATCCAATTTTTTATGTGCAGAAAAAAAAAAAAAAACAAGCCAATCAGAATTGTGATGAAACCCCCAATAGTTCCTAGTAAGCTCCTGGTATCCTGTATCCTGGTATATCTGTATTCTGGTATTTTGACTCAACAAAATAATGTGGATTGTTTTAACATCTAATGTACATATACACATCTTAGGCATCATTCACACAATGTTCCCAAGTTTTAAAGAGAATAGATACTGGTATGCAAAACCATTTTAAGTTAAAATAATCCTTTTTCACAAAAAGAAAGGAATTGTACACCAACCATTACATATACAAATTGGGTTTTCTATTAATAATGCAACAATTATTGGTGCATTGTGAATAATTAAAGGGGTATTCCTATTTCAACAAGTAATTGATATTCTTTGAATAATGAAAAGTTATACAAATTTACTATGTACTTTCTGTATCAATTCTTTGCAGTTTTCTAGATCTCTGCTTGCTGTCCTTCCATAAAAAGCTTCATAGTTTATTTCCAGTGGACAGAAATCTGTACATGATCACACAGGTGCACGGCTTGTTATATCACACAGCTCTGATTACTCTCTATGATACTAACGAGCTGTGCACCTGTGTGACCATGGACTGATTTCTGTCCACAGGAAGTAAACACAGAAGCTTTCTATGGGAGGATAACAATCAGAGATCTAGAAAACTATGAGGAATTGATACAGAAAGTATATTGGAAAATTGTATTATTTTTCATGATACAAGCAATAACATTAATTTCCCAAAGTGGGAAATTATAATGTTTAATGTTCTCTGTCTATATTGCTTAAAGATGCATGCTATAACATTTCAGAATACTGTATGTATTTATTTTTATATACTATTTATTTAATGATGTCTTAATTATTTCTTTATTTTTCTACTAATTTCAGAGACAAAGTCAGAAATGTATTGAACAGTTTTCTTCTCCACTTACTGATTGCATCGCACCTTGACTGAAAATTGAATTGTAGTGATGTCAATAGTAATGAACACAGTCTTTATCTATTGAAATAAAAGTTTTTTGAGTACTAGATTATTCAGTTGATAAAGGCTCAGATACAATATATGTCACAGGTGGTCCCGCGACCCATATCACAGTTCGCGGGCTCACCCGTCCCTCTCGCCCCTTGCCAGCGCGCCGCAAGCGCGACTTACGGGTACCAGCTCCTTCCCTGGCTTCTTCAGTCCCGGTCGCTGCTGCTCTGCCATCTTAAGCCGTGTGCGCGCATCCCCAACTCCTAGGGCTTCTGCAGATTTAAAGGGCCGGCGCGCCACTAATTGGCGCTGGCCATTTCAGGTAAATCTATTTAACCCTGACTCTTCCTGTGATCCCTGCTGGATCTTTGTGCCTAGAGCCCTAGAGAAAGCTTTGTTTATGCTGTGTGCTGTTTCTATGTATTCCCGTTGTGACCCTGGTTCTGCTTTTTGACTTCGCTCCTTTGCCGCCTGCCTTAACCTATTGCTACGTCTCTGACTCTGATCCTGTGCTGCCATTTCCTGACCTCCTGCCTCTCCCCGACTACGAGATTGCCTGCTGTTTCTGTACCTCGACCTTGGCTGCCATTGCGGACAAGTCACGCCTGTGGAACGACCAGGTGGTACCACGCCGCAGCAAGACCATCCTGCTTTGCGGCGGGCTCTGGTGAAAACCGGGTACCGCTTAGACTGCGGTCCCAGGTTGTGGCTTGTGTCACCTTCCGCAGTGGTCCAAAGGATCCACAACCTCAAAGCTTGACAATATATACACATTCTGATGTTTGACGCTATGCTTTACTGCTAATAAACTTTAGATTTTGAGCAAGAAGTAGTGTAATATTTCTCACTCTGGAGAAGACTCCAGACCCCTTTTTCCTTAGGTTTGAAGACTTGTGACTTTATATTTGGGTTATGTGGGTACATGTCATTCAGCAAGGATTGCTCTGAAGAATGTTGGGCTCTTTGATTTCTATATTTTTAACGTACTGATTTTAGTAAATAACATTGTATGTTTCACACTACAAAACCCATGAGTATTTGATTATTGGAGGTCTGTAGAGCAATAGATGCTGCAAATATATATGTATCCAAAGGAATATTGGGTGGGGGACAGCATGAGGACAGTGCAGTACTTTAGAGATAACAATTCCCTTTCAATCTCTGAGGAATACCATTACAAACAGCTAAGTACCTTCCGTGGCTCTGGAAGGCCAAACATAGTAACACCTCAACACTTACCCTATTGAAATACATATGTCACTCATAAACAGTGAAGGGGAAAATTTTCCATTTTATACTTCCATATTACTACTCCCCCAAGTTAATTACCTTATATTCTGCACTGGGAAGAGGACCTAGGGGTGGATCTTGAATGGAAGGACTTAGCATCATTGACGGATAGACTGTCAATTAACACATCAGCTACAAGGTGCTTATGCGCTGGTATATGGTCCCGAATAGACTCCAGACTGGCAAACTTTTGGACAGCAGTTTGGGATCTTATTCGAGACATAATAGAGTCACTCCACCCAGGGAACCATTAATAGTGTTGTTGAATGACACTGTACCAGAAATACCTAACGTTAACCCCTTAGCGACAGATGTAGGGTCCTGGTGCAGTGAGAGGGCTCAAGGGGAGCAAAGACTTACCGGTGCTATGTCCCCGATGGCTGTCGGCAATGCTGCCAGCGGTTTAAAAAATATGTCAGCGTCGCTATCTTGCCGAGGATCGTCGCTCCCTGTGACGTCTGTAGGAGAGAGAGTGTTATAGTGGAATATTCTGGTGGAATATTCTAGTACATTCTGGTCAGACAGGGATGTTTCTGCAGTCCACATTGAGGAATCTTCCAGAGACTTCCATTGATATGATAATGGAGTATAGGAGCCAGGAACACAGCTGCAGACAATGGTCGGGGGATGTGAACAGGTGTTGTAATGTGAAGGTAACAACTGGTGTGATGTAAGACCTCTGTATATATAAATTGTGCTGTGTCCTTAGTATCTGTGTAACAGTTTCCACCCTGCTGTCACCCTGTGAACATCACAGTAATAAACATACATATGAGCAGCCTGTTTGGATCCTTATTGTCGAACCTTGAGAATCTGCAACTGTGGACATAATCCCTAGTGGGTGAGTGAGTCGGCACTCACACGAGCCAGGAACAACTTATTAATTTCATAGATAAAACA
Organism: Engystomops pustulosus; assembly: GCF_040894005.1. Lineage (NCBI taxonomy): Eukaryota > Metazoa > Chordata > Amphibia > Anura > Leptodactylidae > Engystomops > Engystomops pustulosus. The sequence continues at coordinate 73,798,482 of NC_092412.1, forward strand.
TATCAACTCTGACAACGTCATCCGGGAGAGGCAATCCATCGGCATGACAGCTTTGGGTCTTCCGAAGACCCAAGGCTGTCTCGTTTTAACCCTTTCATTACAAAGATGCTTTTTATCAACATTTTCACTGTATTTGAAATTTTTTTCTCACTTCCCAGTACATGACATGAAAAATTAAATACCATCACTATGAAGTACAATTTGTTATACAGAAAATAAGCCATCACAGAGCTCTTTACGTGGAAAAATAAAAAGTTATAAAAAATGGAAGTGAAAAATCTAAAAGGGCCAGGTCGTTAAAAGCAAATTTAATCAATATGTTTGTCTAGCGGCAAGTGTAGTGCTAGCCAGGGTGTGGAAATCCCAATTCATGCCAATGGGAAAGCTTGCATGAATAATGGTTAATGACTTTCTGAGTTGCTTGTTAGATGGCACCATTGAAAAGTTTGAAAAAGTCTGGGGGCCATGGTGCTCCTTCCTCTCATATGACTGATAGATATGGGATGGTATCCATCTGGGGACAAGTAATACCACAGTAGCAGACACTGGTTCCCAGAGAGTCGGGAAGAGTTGTACTCATGCTCTCTTGCTGCCAATAGTAAAACCGGGACTCCATCCCCCCCCATATTCTTATCCACAATATGATTATACCTTTTAATGTTGCATGTTGGGCCCAAGTAAAACGCCTCTGTCTGTTGTAAAACTTTTATTTATGATGCTCCCCCAGTTGTCTGGGGGCTAATAAAAGTGAGTTTAAATCAAATATATAGATATCCATATTTTAGTATTTTGGCTTTTATTGTCCTTAAGGTAGCATACATTACATGGCTCCACAATAAGAAAAATTCACCCATCTGCAAAATGTCAGTAACACACCGTTTCTAAATTGCTTTTATCTTTTCTGACAAGAGAAGTCTGTTGTAAATATAAATTGAAACTTCATGATATAAATGGCATAAATCCTAAACTCCTGTAGTTATCCTTTAGCTTGTCAAGTATCTATCTAGCTTTTGATCTATCCAGATCTAGAGGTGTTCGATTGTAGTACATTTGTAAACTATTGTATGCTATACTTCAAGTCTGTTGGTGAAAGATTTCTTGCATACTACGCACTGCAATCTTATAACTTTAAGACAAGGACAAGTTTTTATAGAAAACCTCTAATGGACTTGCAGACTGATCTATTTTGAAGTCATTAAATATTTAGTAGTTATCCAGTAGAAATGTAACTGATTCCATTAAGTAGTTAAGTTTTTAATCAAATGGTATAGGCAGCGTCTTTCTAAGTAACCGATTTCTTTTACTCAATAATCCCACAAAACACAAATGATCTCAGCAGGATTTTGAGTCTAGAAGCTGGAATATCTGCATACATAATATGTAAGTGATTAACATATGATACAGCACTTGACAATTATATGAACTATTACCATTAACAATCAGATGGTCAGCACATCTTCCCGGAGCTTGACATTAATGAATTTCCAAGCTCTCTAGCTTCCATCTTATAACCTACACTGGAGCAGAGTCATTACCTCAAATGTGTTAGTCTTTGTATAACCATCGTAATTAGTCAGTGTAGCTTAGATTTAAATATATTTAATAGGTCTGAAAAAAATATCACTCTGATATGCAAGTGTTTGCCTTGGTAATTTTGACTAAAGACAAAAAGTAAGAATATAAAATCAACCATTGTTAATGTTGCAGACATTTCACAAAAAGCAGGTTGTTCATAAACAAGCAAAAAATACAGCAATAACAGCTATGTGCTGCACACCTCTCTCATGGAGCTACAGACAGTCAAGGGTTGATCCAGTAAACCCAAATTGTAAAACATAGAAAATAAGTTCTGACCGGAGCTCCCGATTCCCTTGCTTCCGTGTGTCTTTCTCTTCCAATATGTCACTCACAAAATAGAGCAGTTCACAGCTAGCAACGCCCAAGAAGAAGCTGAACCGGGCGAAACCCAGGGTCGGGCGAGAACGTGCAGCTGGCGTCCCATATTGGAGTTTTATATGCGCATTTTATTGCTTGTTTATTGTTAAACTGTACTACGCTATCTGCGGGTGAATTTCTTCCAGCGATCTACCGCAACATATGTTGCATACGGAGGAGGTCACAAGAAAAACTCAGGAGTGTTGGTCTGAAAAGTGGTATATTCTTATCGGAGGATTCAGGAATTTGTGCTGGAGGAGTGTGAACTGCTCTATTTTGTGAGTGACATATTGGAAGAGAAAGACACACGGAAGCAAGGGAATCAGGAGCTCTGGTCAGAACTCATTTTCTTTGTTCATAAACAGTAGTATCTACTCACTCTATTGACATATAGAAACTGAGCACCGGAACACCCCCTTCAGTGCACCCCCTAAAAAATGGCTGCGTGCCACACAAATGTGGTGCAGGCATTTCAGTTTGCACTAGAAAGAACGTGCGACAGAAAACAGGCGCACGGCCCTTAGTGAATGTTCCCCAATATACCTGTTATACCGTGGGGTTTTTAAGTCATTTTTAATATTCTTGTTCCATAGTCAATTTTTTACCAGCACCAACTTAATTTTTGGACTTAAAAAGGACATATATCATTGAATAAGTTGCTCATCTTGGGAAAAAAATGACTTTCCAAATTCAAATACAGCAATAAGAATTAATATCAGGATCAATTACCTACAGTATCTCCCGACTATCTGAACGGTATGTTGTTAAATTACTGCATTAAAGCAAAACATTTTTCCCAACATTTATTTAACAGGTGTAACTATTTGAAAGTACGTAGTATTGCATGAAGTCACCCACAAGTTATTGTAATGATGTAGCTGTATCACAAATGAGGGGAAATTAAATTACAAATTCTTGTTTTTAAGCCTGCCTCTATGCCTATTGGTGAGTGAATGGTGCTAGCGGTGACCTTGGATTTGAATAAATATTTATGCTGTAGGGGCAGAATGGTAGCTCAGTGGTGAGCACTACAGCCCTGCAGTGTTGGGGTCCTGGGCTCTAGTCACGTCCAGGTCAACATCTGCAAAGAGTTTGTATGTTCTCTCCATGTTTCCGTGGGTTTCCTCTGGGTCCTCCGGTTTCCTCCCACACTCCAAAACACACTGGTAGGTTGATTAAATTGTGAGCCCCATGCGGACATGTTCCCTATGTTCTTACTTTTGCATTGTGCCATGTTTTACATATATATATATATATATATATATATATATATATATATATATATATATACCCAGGAATAGATCTCCTTAGAGTATCTGGTATCTAAGATTTGCCTGTTTTTCCTTTTTTTAACAGACACTGCTCTTTTCCCTAAATTTCCATATACCCAGCATTATTTTGTTTTGGTACTTTATATTACTTTATGAATTGACATGGAATTTTAATATACATTTCTATAAATATTTATATTTTTTTTTATTAGTGGGTAGTTATTTTGTCTGTTCATATTGGAATTTTATTCCTATTCTATGCATGTTTATCAAAATGAAATATTAACAGCATTTCTGTGGTTGCACAGAAAGCATCAATACTGGGTCATCGCATAATAATAGTATTTTTGCATAAAACGGCACTGAGAACTTTTTGAACGGGGATTAAATATGTGTTTTTTACCATCATTGTATGCTTGTTTTAATCATGTTCAAGCACTAAAAAATTGCAATCAGCAAAAAGCGCTAGTAAAATACCATGTAATTGGAGATTGAGCCGTCAGAAATGATTTAAAAGTGTTATTTTTTCATAGCTTGATTTTCCTGTTTGTAATATTCAACATAAAAGCTACAATTGATTACTGCTAAGAATACCATAATCAATTAAAAATAAATAAAAATACTCCACCAAAGCAAAACCTCCTGTATTTTTCACCTTTTGTCTCTAAGCTTATAATGTGTGTGACTATAACCATAATGCATGCTTTTTAATGTTTATTCCGGCATGTTTTTATTTTTTTCTTATAATCTCTTAATTTCCATTCCATTTCCACCAGCAGGGTGCTCTTGTCACGTTGAAAGCTTGTTTTTAAATAATACATAAAAAAAATAAGGATACGTTAAAATCCAGTTGTTGAAAATAATAATGCCACACACTTCACTTACAGTACAAGATAATCACCTGCAATACAATGACTCACAATTTTTTATTTTCTTACTAACAAATAAATGTACCGTATATACTCAAGTATAAGCCGACCCAAGTATAAGCCGAGACCCCTAATTTTACCACCGAAAACTGGGAAAACCTATTGACTCGAGTATAAGCCGAGGATGTAGTATACAGCTTGCCCCCCGTAGTATACAGCCAACCAGCCCCCATGTAGTATACAGCCAGCCCCCAGTAGTATACAGCCTGCGCCCAGTAGTACACAGCACAGCCCCCAGTAGTATACAGCCTGCCCCCATCAGTATACAGCAGCCCCTATACAGATAAAGAAATAAACTTAATACTCACCCTCCGTTGTCCCGACGTTCGTCGCGGCTCCCGCCGGCTTCCGATCCCCATCGCAGCTCCCGGCAGCTTCTTCACTCTTCTCTGGCCGGGAGATCGTGCTGGCCGTCGCACACTGTGATGCCGCGCTGTCGCCGCTGATGACGTCATCCGCGGCGACAGCGTCGCATCACAGTGTGCGACGGCCAGCGCGATCTCCCAGCTAGTGAAGAGTGAAGAAGCCGCCGGGAGCCGCGACAGGAATCGGAAGCCGCCGGGAGCCGCGAGGAACATCAGGGACACCGGAGGGTGAGTATTAATGTATTTATTTTTATCATTGACTCGTGTATAAGCCGAGGCAAGGTTTTTCAGCACATTTTTTGTGCTGAAAATCTCGGCTTATACACGAGTATACAGGCAGTCCCCGGGTTACATACAAGATAGGGTCTGGAGGTTTGTTCTTAAGTTGAATTTGTATGTAAGTCGAAACTGTATATTTTATAATGGAAGTTCTAGACAATTTTTTTTCTTTTGCCCCAGTGACAATTGGAGTTTCAAAATTTTTGGTGTAATTGGACTTTATGGATAAAAGAATTATCAATAAAGCTTCATTACAGACATCTTACAGCTGATCATTGCAGTCTGGGACTATAGTAAAGCATCCAGAGAGCTTCACCAGAGGTCACAGTGGGCAGAGGGGTCCGTCTGTAACTATGGGTTGTCTGTAAGTCGGGTGTTCTTAAGTAGGGGACCGCCTGTATACGGTAAATGTAAAATTTCCACCTATAAAACTCTACTTTGGGCTTTGGTAAATAAGCATTTTTTGGGGTTGTTTTAGAAAACCACTTTCATCTTTTATCAGACATGGTTAATTGATGTAGTGATTTTCTTGCAGCAATACAGATCCATATAGGTCATTTATCCCATGCCTTTTACCATGCCTAACAGTTTATTGTTATCAAATCCAGTTGACATGTTTAGGACAACATGCTATTTTAAAGACTTTTGAATATCACATAAGAAGGATTTCCAGCATCTACTAGGGATTCAAAGCAACGCTTGTTGGGTTTATTCCACATATGTGTTTGTTCAGTGAAACACAAACCATATGGTGGCCATATTCCCTGCTATTAGTGGATGAATCTGCATGGGCAAGAGTGTCGTAAAGTAAGAAAAGTAACAATACGGCACAGTATTGCGGCAGAGATATGGGGACTTCATGTACCTTATGTAACTTAGATGATTGTAGTCCCTGGAACAACAATCAATCTTTAAACTATGGTCACCAAATGGTCTGAGTTTCACAGACCGTACACACACTTATAAGCCCCTATTTGCACAGCACCAGATCACCTTAAAAAATCCCCCTGTCTAGGGATTCTATTCTATATCATAGTAGCTCATTAAGTAACTACTATGAAGACAGTACTAGTGGTAGTGGCATCAGAGGCCTGATCACATTGTTTAGAAAAGTGGGCCCAGTGCCAGACCCACTTTAGAAAGTGCTTTGACCAATTTATTAATACCCAATAGCTGGAATCTATCAATGTGTTGCAAGGTACATACCGTATATACCGGCGTATAAGACGACTTTTGAAGACAGAAAAATCTTCTGTCTTCTCTGGGGTCGTCTTATACGCCGGTAATCGTCTTATACGGCGGCGGTCCCGGTGCATGGAGAGGGCTCACGGGCTGAGCCCTCTCCATAGCCAGTAAGTCTTTGCTGCATATTGCAGCCAAGGCTTACCGGTAACACACCGATCGCGGGTGTTTGCACAGCGATGGCTGCCGGCAGCCTCAAAAAGCTGCCGGCAGCCTCAAAAAGACATCGGGGGGAAAATACTCACCCTCCGTTGGCCCCGATGTCCGCGCTGTGCTGTCTTCAGTCTTCCGCGCCGTCTTCTTTCTTCTGCTGGGTGCCGCCATGTCTTTCCCCGGGTCGGCGCCTAGTATGACGTCAGCAGCGGCGCATCATACTAGGCGCCTGCCGGGGAAGATCAATGGCGGCGCCCGGCAGAAGAAAGAAGACGGCGCGGACATCGGGGGAGCATCGGGGTGAGTATATGTTTATTTTTTTTTTAATGCTGGGCTGTATACTACTGGGGGCAGTGCTGTATACTACTGGGGGCAGTGCTGTATACTACTGGGGGCAGTGCTGTATACTACTGGGGGCTGTGCTGTATACTACTGGGGGCTGTGCTGTATACTACTGGGGGCAGTGCTGTATACTACTGGGGGCTGTGCTGTATACTACTGGGGGCTGTGCTGTATACTACTGGGGGCAGTGCTGTATACTACTGGGGGCAGTGCTGTATACTACTGGGGGCAGTGCTCTATACTACTGGGGGCTGTGCTGTAATGGCAATGTTGTTGTTGTATGCCTTATGTTTATGAGCGACAGTTTTCCTGCTATATACCTGCATGTCATAAGAATTTAAATTAAACAAAGGACCATGTTAAATTCAAATCTGTTTTTTTTTAAATTTTTACCGGTGTTTTGTATGCGTTGGAAAAGGGGTAGTCTTATACAGCGAATATATCTTAAACTCTATATTTTAAACAGGAAAGTAGGGGGGTCGTCTTATACACCAGGTCGTCTTATACGCCGTAATATACGGTAAGTTTAGAGTCTTTTGCTGCACCAGATTAATCAACATGATGGTAATTCTGCCACAGTGTATGGCTGCCGAGTCCTACTTTAGACCTTCTTCTAGTTGGTCTAGTTCATGTCTGGAGCACCATCCTATTTTTTTTTTGCCATGCTGACTTGTGGCAAAAGCCATTTGACGTGAATGACAATAGAAGTCTGGCCCAAATGGATTACAAAATTCCGTCGATACAGTTGTTCTATGACCCCACTTATGTGGAAAACTCAACATATAGTTCATGCACATATTACGGGAGTTTCAATTTATTATAAAGGAACTGCTGTACATATACTATAATTCATGGCACGAGCACTTAGACACACATTACAATTCATCATGGAGGGGTGATGATAATAATTCATTGTGGTGGGCTCTATATAATAATAATAATAATAATAATAATTGGGGAATATATATAAAATATTCGTGATCAGGAACAATATATGACATCATTTTCCATTCTGTGTGAGTAGATTGGCAACTGGTCTTCTCTGTTGGAGAAGAGATGCACATCATTCAGTAAGAAGTGTGTGTCTCATAATGAATTAGATAAGTTTCTTAAACCTGGAACACAAATCTAAGCCAGCTAGCATGTAGCACAGTTTTGAATTGACTTTCTAGCTCAACAATCTGGTGGGTTGCATGAGGTCATGTCCCCCTTGATAAGCCTTCTCACGTTATGGGAAAGTGGCAGGATACAGATATAGGGAAAGTCACACCTTTAATTGTGGAACAAACCCTACATCTAAATTTGAAAAGTAAATTATGCACATATTTCCCAACAATAAATACCCTCCACCATTGTCTAGTTGCACACATGCCCATACATTCCTCTGTAAAATGTGGCCCATCTCAAGTTTTCCCAAGGCAGCTAGTTCTATCTCATTGCTTCTCTGAATATTTTTTGTGAACAGACAAGTTAAACTTTTTGGCAAAAATGTACAACAATGCACGCAATCGGATTGCATTGGCACCAGTTTTCATGCGACAGAAATCAGGGGGCGGGATTTAACTTTAAATTTGTGTCGCAAGATCAAGCATTTACATGCACCGGGAAGAAGAAGGTGAACTCCGGCGGATCTAATCGGGGAAGCGACAGATGCAAGATATCGGGCGCACAATCTTAGTGAATAGTGGCAGCTGTACATTGGAGTTGGGGAACGCGCCTCAGGGATCGTGCAGGGACGGGTAAGTAAACTGCCCCTATATGTCAAAAGAAAAAAAATATGGGACACATTTATTAATAGTAAGGCAAGCTGCATGTAATGCAGTTTGCCACTCTAACATGCAGAGTCCACCAGATTATTAAAGACCAGCGCATGGTCTTCAATAATCTGGTGCACCCTGCACGTGGCAATCATTCATACATTTACGTGCAGAATTTTCTGTCATGGTGGACGCAGAGCAACCGGAACATAAAAGTAAAACATTTCATAAATACATGAAAAAGCAGTTTGTTTAATAAATGTGGGTCAATGTATAACAGTAATACATGTGGGTTGCTTTACTGTGTAAGGGTGCGACCATATGTTCAGTTTTTGATGCTCAAACCAGGAGTGGAGTAAAAGTAAGAGGAGGAGTAGCACCATGTGCTCACCGTACCATGCCATGGCCACATAAAAGATAGACCCTGCTCAATGGCCGTAAGGATGGCCTTGCATCACTGTTCTCTATGGAGAGGGGAGGGGCAAGCAGTGATTGCTACCGCTTCTCTCTAACGCGCCCTTTGTGTGCCCGCCCAGCTATAGTCATTCGTGTGCTTGCACTCTAATAGTGTGAAGTGACAGGGGGAAAATTTAACCACAGTGTCTAACAAAATGTAGGGGGTCATTTATCTTTATTTTTATTCATGTTTTTTGTCTTTTTTTAGACTTTTTTTTGGCACATTGCAATTTTTGGGCATTTTTGGGGACATTATGAAATTTGCACTGAAGTCTGCCGGACATGTGTTTTCCGGACACATTTATCTTCTATTCCAGATTGGATTTGCAATATTTGTGCAAAAAGAGATCTGGAAAAAAAATGTTTAACAAAAAGTGAGATTGATAAATTACCAAAGAAGCAGACAGGAAAAAGACAGGTTAAAACAAACAGAGATAAATACATACAATGGGGGTCATTTATCTTGATATGGAAAAATGTATATCATAATAAAAATAATATCTATATGAATAATGCTAATAATAACTACTTCTAAAATCCTAATGGTAGGTTTCGTTAAATTTCCACATATCTTTGCTTCTCATTTGTATGCTTTTTCATGCCTCCAGCAACCAACCTATGACCCCTCTAAAAGATATGACATCACTATGTTGTGGTTTTAAAAATGTGAGAACACTACGCAGATTAATTCACGGGAACCAGGCAGATATATTTTGGACAACATTAATATGTGATGCTATTATAAAGTTTCTTTCACACACATCAGTCACCCCTCAAATTCTACTTCTGATTGGTGCTTTATGCTATAATGGTATAGCGTGTGTTATATTCTGATTGGATAATGCATTGCTGATTCAATGTACAATTTTTGCATAAAACCTGTACCCATGATGGCTGAAATCTGATTTCTGACCTATTGGACATAATCCTTGAATATGTAATAAACACACTTAAAGAAATTGTGTGTTGTGATCTATGGGGGACTGAGAAGTTTATTTTCCATAACAGTATTACCAATATAAACCTCTGATTTGTTTATAATCTTCCTACACTGAAAATATATGGCCATTTGTGAAATAGTTCCTTTTCTATTAATATGTGATTATTTCATTTATTTTATAAAATGCCTACACAATGGCATTGTCATTTGGGGGGGAGAGGGAGACAAGACAATTTGTTTTCTCAAATTCTATATGTATGCCACGCTACAGAACCTTTTCTCTAAATCTATATGTAAAGCCACTTCCCATTACTACTTTGCAAAACAAGGTAATTTTAAATAGCACCTCTGTAATTCAGTATATATTGTTACTCCATTGTGTTATTCGTCTGGTCATGTGCAGTGTCATGGAAGTCACTTGTGACTTAGAACAAGTGACGCCTCATGGGTTGCTTAAGTTATGGAATGGCCAAAGTGGGACCGGCGATCTTCACCAATTTTGACCCAGCCAACAAGCTGGAGGTAGATGTAAAAGAAGGGTAAGTATGCATATTTTATTGTTATCCCTCTAAGCTTGGTACTGGTACTGTTTCTAGTATTTAAGCTTGTTTTGGCAGCAGACACATATATAAAAAGTTTGGCTTCATAACTAGGTAAAAATGCTCAGATCATTTAAAAACATTCAGAGCCCCCAATGTTTATACAGTGAAGCCCAGGGGCCATGATCATATAATTCTGTACCTAATAATGGTGTACAGGTCACAGGACATGTGGAAACCATATACAAAAAAGTAACTAGTACAACCCCGGCGTGGTATTAGAGCAGTTGAGGCAGCAGTTTTGTGTCCAAAACACTATAGTATTATAGTATACAGTCCCTTTTGGCTAACTAACTTTATGGACCTCAGACAGAGGGGAGGTACAAAAGTTTTAAAGGGGTTTTCCTAGAAAAGGAAGTTCTCAAAGTTAAATCCCCTAGTGATGTTTACACAAAAAAGATAATTTTAACCCCTTTACTTTACAATTTGAGTCAGTTTTATTGCCGTTTAAGCTCCTAACACTTCACAATTCTTCTAGCGCTGTGAGATTCTGTGTTTGACAATTGGGTACAGGTACAGGTTTATCTACATTTTTATTTAGCTTCTGAACATTCACTAGTATCTGACACAGAAAAAGAGATGGATATAAGATCAATGAGATGAATATAAAACACAAAATACTATATCTCACACACAGTCAGCTCTAGAGATGAGCGAGTATACTCGTCCGAGCTTGATGCTCGTTCGAGTATTAAGGTACTCGAAACGGCTCGTTGCTCGGACGAGTATTTCCCCTGCTCGAGATCGAGCATTTAATTAAAAAAACACAGTGAAGAACAATGAAGAATAGAATAAAAACAGTGAACACAGTGAACACAGGATCATTTAAGTGAAAAACACAGTAAAGAACACAGTGAAGAATAGATTACAGATGTTCGGCACATCTGCTTACTTGTCGGAAGATACGCGCAGAACGGTGCGAACAAAATAGTATGTGAAGAACAATATATATGTGTGAAGAACACATTGAAGAACACGGTGAGCAGGACAGAGACACCGGGGAGCAGCACAGAGACACCGGGGAGCAGCACAGAGACATCGGGCAGTGGCACGGAGACATCGGGCAGCGGCACGGAGACATCGGGGCACGGAGACATCGGGGCACGGAGACATCGGGGCACGGAGACATCGGGGCACGGAGACATAGGGGCACGGAGACATAGGGGCACGGAGACATAGGGGCACGGAGACATCGGGGCACGGAGACATCGGGGTACGGAGACATCGGGGTACGGAGACATAGGGGCACGGAGACATAGGGGCACGGAGACATCGGGGCACGGAGACATCGGGGCACGGAGACGCTGATGTGTTTAATCCAGAAACTTCAGGTGTGGTGTTTTTATACTGTGCCATGACTACTGAATCTTCCCCACATTGCCTAGTGTTCCTCTGGTTTACTCTGTGAGCTCTTACAAGGAATAACACACATTGAAATAAATTCAATAAAGCCAACAACTTATGAAATTGTGCTATTCCTAATGCACTAGCATCACAGTGACACCGTCACCCGTGTGCTCGGAGCCTGGGAGAGGGCAGCCCATCTCAGAATGAGCTCATTTATTGGTAATGCAGGTAGACAAGGCAAGAGATAAATAGGGGCACGGAGACATCGGGGCACGGAGACATCGGGGCACGGAGACATCGGGGCACGGAGACATAGGGGCACGGAGACATAGGGGCACGGAGACATAGGGGCACGGAGACATCGGGGCACGGAGACATCGGGGCACGGAGACATAGGGGCACGGAGACATCGGGGCACGGAGACATCGGGGCACGGAGACATCGGGGCACGGAGACATAGGGGCACGGAGACATCGGGGCACGGAGACATCGGGGCACGGTGACATCGGGGCACGGTGACATCGGTGACATCGGGGAGACTTCAGTGGAAGAAGAGCAGCGGATCCCGGGACAGCATATCTCCCGATAAGTAAGCAGATGTGCCAAACATCTGCAATCTATTCTTCACTGTGTTTTTCACTTAAATGATCCTGTGTTCACTGTTTTTATTCTATTCTTCACTGTTCTTCACATCTGCTAACTTGTCGGGAGATAATATACGCGCGGAACAGTGAAGAATAGATTGCAGATGTTTGCATACATCTGCTAACTTATCAGAAGACATTCTTTTTCAATTAATTAACCGAACCATGGTCCCTTTGAAAAATGCTCGAGTCTCCCATTGACTTCAATGGGGCTCGTTATTCGAGACGAGCACTCGAGCATCAGGAAAAGTTCGTCTCGAATAACGAGCACCCGAGCATTTTAGTGCTCGCTCATCTCTAGTCAGCTCTACTATAACTCTGTATAGTGCTATAAATATCTTAACTTGCATGTAGTTTGTAGATTTAGTCTCCTCACACTGCTGCTTGCAAGAATTAAGTGTCTGTGTGTGAGCTCCTCTTGAAATGCTGGGGGAGGGGCCAATGCAGAGACACAGCAGCAGACCGGAGAAGATATTCATGAGAAGAATCTGCAATGCCTGACTCTAAGACAGAAAGTTTACAGTCAGATCCCAGGACAACTGAAATAGTACACAATAGTTGGACTTATATCTATGAAATGCTGTATTTTTGCTAATAACAGTGAATTATAGAATGTGTTATTTTGTTATCCTGAGTATACTTAAGAATCTTGTCTTTTTGGAAATACCCCTTTAAGGATCAGTAAGAAAGAAACAACAGCATAAATGTTTCACCCACAAACATTCAGAAGAGTCCTTACAAGACATTAGGTACTTTTTTAGCCTCAGGTTGCCATACATTCCAAAGACTGCTACACCTTCATTTTTTTCAGAGGTTATTTAAAAGAAAAATGTTCTATTTTCCGTTTTTCTCCTCATATCCAATTTATAATGCAGTAGGTACCCTTTCTGTTTGGCATCTTATCAGTTCCATCTGGCAAATGCTGGGTAAATGACAAACTGTAGTTTCTACAGAAAAGTGACAATAGTGTGTCTTATTTATCATGTCAAAGAAATATGGTTTCTTTGATAAGTAGAAGTCTCAAGATGTGCCTTCAGTGATCTTGGAACCGACTTCAAATGATAAACAGGTGTTACACTTGTTAGGTTCAGAAGAAAAATGACTACTGAAAAGCGGGTGAAGGTATATAGGTCAAGCTTCTAAAAATGACACAGCTTACAATGCAATAACCATATCTCATTTCACATGATTAAATGAATGATGGGAGATGTTGTTTCTGTTCATAATTTAAAATCTGTAAAATGACATGTTAGAAATGTATGTATAAAAATGAGTGAAAAGAGGTCTGTGACACATACTAATTTTTCAGATCAGTGAGCTCTCTGGGGATTGAGGCTCTTGATTCACCACCTGTCTATTTGGCTGCACTCACTGCTGTCATGTTTTTGCCATGCTTTTTCAACTCCTTTTAATCTTCCTCTTTTCCGGATCATGGCATTTATTTATTTTTTTATCTTTTTTTTTTTAAAGAAAGGAAGTATTTTTCTCAGTAAAGTACATGTTATATTAAATGTTGTATGTATATCCATTTTACATACCTTGACTACTTAATTAATTTCTACGTAACAAAATGTGAATAAAAATGTATAGGAAATTATGTAAAGGCAGAATTCAAAATTCAGTTAAACTTAAGGTCAAGAATGTTTAGGCGATTCACAGCATAATTGTTTGAAACTAGCCTGAAGCATTTACAGTCAGTGCATAGTGGATGGAATACATGAAATTGCCATCCATGTACTAGAACAAAAAATAATTCTGCGGAAAGTCTGAAAACTACGTCAACTCACCACCACAGAAACAGAAACCAGCAACTAAACATAACATAGCAATTACAAACTCTTTGTTCCCTTTGGACTGGACAAGATTTGTCAAATTTATGACAGTGGTTCATTCTACATAATATATGTTAGTGCATCCTGTAGAAATAATAGATACTATTACTTATGCCACCTTTTGGTAAACTTTTCATGATAATATGTTGTGCCATAGTTTAGTGCAGCTTTGGTACAGATAGAAGTTACATAAAATTTTCAATAAGATAAGCAAATACAAAAGAAAAAAGTTTCTGAAGCACAGCAGAGTCACAAAGAAACAGTCCCAACGGATCCACAAGAAGAAGGCGCAAGACAGTGTAGATACTGATCAATATGTATAGCTCCTCGGTGGTGCTCAACTTTGCAAAAGGAAGATACAAATGCATAGAGCGAGAAAAAAAGCAGTGGCACTCACCGATCAGATGATATATAAACGGACATTATTGTTCTACGTGGCAGGACGCCAACCATGGCAGGCGACGGGCCTTTTCGCGCAACTACACGCTTTCTCAAGCGGAACGGGGCGTCACCTGCCATGGTTAGCGTCCTCCCCGCACTGCCATGTGGAACAATACAGTCCGTTTATATTGCATCTGATCGGTGAGTGCCACTGCTTTTTTTCTTCACTATATGCATTTGTATCTTCCTTTTTCAAAGTTGAGCACCACCGGGCAGCTATACATATTGATCAGTATCTACGTTGTCTTGCTGCTTCTATTCGTGGATCCATTGGGACTGTTGCTTTGTGACTCTGCTGTGCCTCAGAAACTTTTTTCTTTTGAATTTGCTTATCTCATTGAATTATTTGTCTAGTATAGAGTATACTGTACATTAGACTTTTAAATACAAGCACGTATGCTCCCATTGTAAATGCAGTTGCATTTTTACAATTGTATATACAAAATTAAAAATTTTAAAATTTATACATTTTCTACCATTTCTACCTCTTGAGGTAGGGCATTCCATAGTTTTACTACACTAGCTGTAAATAATCATTTTCAATATTGATATCCATGTCAACTTTTTTCCCATTGCAATATATATCCCTTGGTCCTTTGCACAGTTCTTAGAAAGAATAAATTATGCGCTAAGCAGCACATATATTTTAACACGTAAAAATAACTCTAAGGTGTGGTTTTTCAAAGCTGGACCTTTAATTTATCTATCTTTAAAAAATAATAACAATTTCTGTCAAAAAGACTTATCTTACCATTCTAGCTTTTCTAGTTTTTTATTTTGAGTCAAACCTTCTGATCGACCGAATAAGGCTACTTGCACATGACATGTGAGTATTTGCATTCAGTAGCTGGTCAGTATGCAATCAGGATCTTATCTGTATGGCCGGAAATACACTCCATGTCATCCACATGCCACTAGGTTTTGTGGATTTTTAAAAAAAATGTTTGTCAATTTTGTAATGGGCAAAAACATAGACCTCAGATCACGTGATTTGCTAGCAACAGAATGCAAAAACAGACCTGACATGGATTACACATACTGCACAACTGAGTGAAGTCCATTTTCTTTGGATAACAGGTAATTTCAATAGGACTTGACCTGATGAGATCATATCCAGGAATAGAATATGTCTCAAAACTTAAGCTGCGTCTAAATGCAAAATTAAAAAAAAACCTTTGACACAAGTGCTGAAAATTGTCTTTGAGATCTCTTTGGCACCCTAAAGTGTTGTCTTAAAAGCATTTTGTAAAAGGCTAACTTTACATCAGTGTCCATGTTTCTTATTTCTCTTTTTATGCACTTTAACATTTTATTTCCTTTTTTCAGATGCAACCTGACATTAAGCACTGCAGTCTTTCTTTTGTTCTATAATCCTCAGTTCCACTCCATTCAGAGTGTGTGCCACATTACAATTTCTCTGACCTATGTACTTATCACTTTATTACATATTAGTTACAGTAATCAACATTTAATTTCATCTGCCACGCCCATGCCGTGTTGCCAATTCATCTTTACATTCTTTTCTTTACAATCAAGCTCAAGTGTAAGTATTCTACAAACTTTGGGTCATCTGCAAAGACAAATAGTTTATTCCATCCACAAGGTTTTTATAAAGAAAATAAAAATAATTTGCCCCAACACTGAGTATGTATTATTTACACCGACTCATAACCATTTCTTTAACCATTTGCATATACTGTGCTATCCCCAGACCCTTGTATTTGCAACTTCCCACGAACAAAAGTTGGCCCTATCCATTGGATAGGGCCTAACTTGCTGATTAGTGGGGGTCTCAGTGCTCACCCTCCCCATTATGCAATCTGCTGTGTATTGGATTCTCTGTGTTTGACCCCAGCTCTGTTTCTTGACTCTGCTACATCTATATTATGCTCTATTGACCTGACCTCTGAACGTTTTCTGTTTGCTTATCATTTGGAGCTGCCTTGAATTCTGGAATGTCTGTGACTACGCCTAGCCTGTCCCTCGGTGCTTCCCTCGTCTGGCTGGGCCAGCTACTATTGGTATCAGGACCGATCCAAGTGGAAGCATCCCTGCAATCCCTCCGCAGTAAACTCCAGATCCCTGTATAGAGATGTAGGGGGGAAAACCCCAATAATGCCCATTATAGATTGCACATTGGGTCCACAATCCCCCGTTTGTTATACTTTGGACAGAATAACAGATTGAAGTGAAACTCATGGACATAGGAGTAACTAGTAATTGTTTAAATTTTCAAATAAAAACTACTTGAGTCATTTAAAATAAGTAACACATAATTGCTACCATGCTAAATAGATTCTAATATTAAACATTAAAGTGTGTACCATAAAAAAACAAGTATACATTGCAGCTAAAAATATTTTGCTCTATTATCTGTATGGAAAGCAACAATAACAAAAAAAAAACCCAATGAAGACCTACAGTTAATTATGAGGTTTATGGCAATTTGCATCTAAACAGATTTGATTCTCAGCTCATTTACAAACATGTAGTTTATTTCTAAGCCAATTTAAAAGATCCTTAAATCTGTCAAAGTATTAACCCCTTCCCGCCACAGCCCTTTTTTGTTTTTGCGTTTTCATTTTTCACTCCCCACATTCAAAAATCTGCAACTTTTTTATTTTCCATGTACAGAGCTTTGTGATGGCTTATTTTCTGCTTAACAAATTGAACTTCAAAATGGTGGTATTTAATATTTCATGCTGTGCACTGGGAATCGGGAAAAAAATTCCAAATGCAGTAAAATTGGTAAAAAAAATGCATTTGTGCCATGTTGTTGTGGGATTGGATTTTACAGATTTCACTGTACGCCCCAAATGACATTTCTTATTTTTTATTCTTTGGGTTGGTACGATTACGGGGATAACAAATTTATATAGGTTTTATAATGTTTTCATACATTTAAAAAAATTAAAACCTCAAAAATTTTTGGGGGGATTTTGCCATCTTCTGGCGCTAATAACTTTTTTATACTTTGGTGTATGGAGCTGTGCATAATGTTGTTTTTTGTGGATTTTGATGGTGTTTACAATGTTATCATTTTTAGGACTGTGCGACCTTTTGATCACTTTTTATAAAAAATTTTAATTTTTTTTTTAAATGGCAAAAAAGTGCAATTTTGACGTTCGAATTTTTCAAACAAAACTACAGAAGAGCTTAGGAGAAATATATTAAGACTGACAAGTCTGATGCTGTTTTCTTGCAGCCAAAAAGTTGCATGTCACCATTCAATGCATCTAATTAC